>NC_044034.1:46536592-47205003 GCF_901765095.1 Microcaecilia unicolor
GATGCTAGGCTGCATGGGGGGGGGGGGGGGGAGGGTATAACCAGCAGAAGAAAGGAGGTGTTGATGCCCCTGCACAAGTCACTGCTGAAGCCCCACTTGGAGTATCGTGTTCAGTCTTGGAGGTCGTATGTTGGATTGGATTACGTCAGCATGGAAAATCTTGCATTTCTTCTATTTTTGTATTGTTTAAAGTACAGTAGTAAATGTATTTCTATTTCACTTTTTCTAGTATTAAGCTTCCCAGTTGGGGTTTTAGGGGATGGTAGTTCAGTGTTTGGCTGCATGATTCTGGTTCCGATTTCTTGTTCTGAGGGTTTGTCCACTGGAGAGGGGTGAAGAGCAGCACTTTAAAGCTCCTCTCAGCAAAGTGCCAGGCCTTCCAGCACAGGTTTAATTAAGGCTTGATGAAACCTACCCTCTCCAACTGAAGTTTGCATTGAGACAGCAGGACACAGCAGGCCTTGAGCAATGACCTGAGCTCAAGGCCTTGTACTACTACTACTACTATTTAGCATTTTTATAGCGCTACAAGCTTGTACTGCACCAACTAATTTTGCAGCAGCCAAGGACAGAGGTAGGATGGTGTTGGTAGCAGCAGGGGGAAGGGAAGGAGTGATGAGATTCTGGATACCCTTAAGTTGGCTGTATATGAGTCACATACTAGTTTTGAAAACACACACTTATGGGACACTGCATACGTACAGGTGGTGGCTTTATGGTCTGATGAGCCCAAAGTGGAATCAGTTTGGTTGCCGTGCTAAGACAAACATAGGATACCACCCTGCCAATACCATCCCCTACAGAAAAGAAAGCTTGTTTGGGGGGGGGGGGGGGGGGGGGGGGGGAAGCATTACATTATGAGAATGCTTTGCAGCAACAGGGACTAGCAGGTTTGTTTAAAAACAAGAGAAACATGTTCCCTTACCACAGAGGCAGGACAGGGGAGAAGAGCCACTTTTGTGTAAAACACAAAGCAAACGTACCGAGAGGCTTAGTAAAAAGTAAAAATCCTCGAGTGGCAGCTTATCTTCAAGCTGGTGGTACGCCATCAGAAAATTTACAAGGACAAGGAGCAATGAATCTCACTTCATTCCTTGAGTCTTCTCTTGAGGTTATTACACAGAGAACAACTTTGCTGCTAACCTTTGTGTTGGAAATAGATAGGGATGCAGTACTCAAACTTTCCCTAGGACATTTGGATTCTCTGTTTTTAGGTTCAAAAGTTGTTAGAGTTTTTCCGGACTTGTCCAGGGAAACTCAAAAGAGACGTAGGATGTTCTTGTTGTTACGACCAAGGGCACAGGCAATTGGTGCTGATTTTCTGTTGAGATTTCCCTGCATATTTGAATTAAATTTCAGTCTAAACAATATCAATTTTTTGACCCTAAGCAGTTAGAGGATTTTCTTATAAGCAGAGAAGAGGTCAATGTACAGGTTTAGTCACTTATGTAACACTGTATGGCAGGCTTGAGTGAACCATTCGGGAATTAAGCTACTTTTGATTTTGATTATTTCTTTGTTGCTTAATTATTAAGTATGATATTTCTTTTCTTGGATCAATTACCTATATGGTGGTCGATAGTAGAAAATGTTGAATAATTGACTGTAAATTTTCTTTTTCTCTGATAGTAGATTTTTCTGATTTGTGTATTATCATTCATATGTGTATTATGATTGTTAAAAATTATAAACAAAGAATTTAAAAAAAAAATCCTCGAGTGGCACAGTTAAACGGCAGGAAACATATAACAATCTGTAAAAGCACTTGAAGACTGTAGTCCACGGACAATTCCCAGCTAACCTAACAGAGCTTGAGATACTCTGCAAAAAAAAAAAAAAAAAATGGGCAAAAGCTGCACCACTACACTGTGTGAAGTCAGTTGCTTGTAACTTACTACTGTACAAGAGGTTTCCACAAAGCACTAAGTCAGGGGGTGTGAAGACTTAGGCAATCAAGGTTTTTTGGTATCTCATACTATACTTTTGAATATTGCTATAACAATTTTGGATTGCAGGTGTATAGTATGGTGGGTACATAAGTGAAAAAAATGTTACTTTAACACATTCAGAACTGTAGACAAGACTTTTGCAAACACTTTCCTCAGACACGAAATGAAAGCCCTAATAAAGTACTGTGCTGGCTCCAAGATCTGGTGATGCTCCCTTTGCCTACCAGCATGTTTGGGAAAAAAAAATCTATTACATAAATATGTACTTTGATCCAATTCTCTGCAGCAATTATCAACCCATTGTGGATATCCCCCTTCAGACTGCCACTTTTTTGAAAAGCAGTGAGGATGTGTAGCAGGATTACACAGTGAGAATCCTCAAAGGTAACTTTAAAACCATACAAGAACGTAATAAGACCTTTGAAGTCAGAATGATTGAATATTTTAACACCCAACAGAAAGGACTTAACAAGTACCTGGGGTTCCTAGCCCATTATAAACCATAAAGCTGTACGTCTCTGTTGATCACCCCACCCCTCACCTATCCACACCCATCCTGTTAGAATATCAATGATATGCTTTGATGTCCCCATGCATACCTCCTACCCACCCCCACCCTCCCACCCTGTCAGACTGTCATAGTAATGCTTGAATGTTTTCACTTATATACATTGTCAGCTAGCACATTTGCTTATTTCCGATCTGAGGAAGAAGGGCAACCTTCGAAAGCTAATCAAGAAATGTATTAAGTTATGTCCAATAAAAAAGGTATCATCTTATTTTCTTTTCCATGTTTTATTTGGTTTGATTTCTATTGATAGCAGGATTACATGAAGGTTGCAGCAAAGCATCCATCCTGGTCATGGTAATAAATATCCTGTGTCAGCTGAATCAGGAACCGTTGCTCTAAAGCGAATGCTACATACCTGTAGAAGGTATTCTCCGAGGACAGCAGGCTGATTGTTCTCACTGATGGGTGACGTCCACGGCAGCCCCTCCAATCGGAAACTTCACTAGCAAAGTCCTTTGCTAGCCCTCGCGCGCCCGCGCGCACCGCACATGCGCGGCCGTCTTCCCGCCCGAAACCGGCTCGAGCCGGCCAGTCCAGTATGTAGCAAGACAATACACTTCAAGGGAAGACACAACTCCAAAGGGGAGGCGGGCGGGTTTGTGAGAACAATCAGCCTGCTGTCCTCGGAGAATACCTTCTACAGGTATGTAGCATTCGCTTTCTCCGAGGACAAGCAGGCTGCTTGTTCTCACTGATGGGGTATCCCTAGCCCCCAGGCTCACTCAAAACAACAACATTGGTCAATTGGGCCTCGCAACGGCGAGGACATAACTGAGATTGACCTAAAAAAATTTACCAACTAACTGAGAGTGTAGCCTGGAACAGAACAAACAGGGCCCTCGGGGGGTGGAGTTGGATCCTAAAGCCCAAACAGGTTCTGAAGAACTGACTGCCCGAACCGACTGTCACGTCGGGTATCCTGCTGCAGGCAGTAATGAGATGTGAATGTGTGGACAGATGACCACGTCGCAGCTTTGCAAATTTCCTCCATGGTGGCTGACTTCAAGTGGGCTACCGACGCTGCCATGGCTCTAACATTATGAGCCGTGACATGACCCTCAAGAGCCAGCCCAGCCTGGGCGTAAGTGAAGGAAATGCAATCTGCTAGCCAATTGGATATGGTGCGTTTCCCTACAGCCACTCCCCTCTTGTTGGGATCAAAAGAAACAAACAATTGGGCGGACTGTCTGTGGGGCTGTGTCCGCTCCAGATAGAAGGCCAATGCTCTCTTGCAGTCCAATGTGTGCAGCTGACGTTCAGCAGGGCAGGAATGAGGACGGGGAAAGAATGTTGGCAAGACAATTGACTGGTTCAGATGGAACTCCGACACAACCTTTGGCAGAAACTTAGGGTGAGTGCGGAGGACTACTCTGTTGTGATGAAATTTGGTGTAAGGGGCCTGGGCTACCAGGGCCTGAAGCTCACTGACTCTACGAGCCGAGGTAACTGCCACCAAGAAAATGACCTTCCAGGTCAAGTACTTCGGATGGCAGGAATTCAGTGGCTCGAAAGGAGGTTTCATCAGCTGGGTGAGAACGACATTGAGATCCCATGACACTGTAGGAGGCTTGACAGGGGGCTTTGACAAAAGCAAACCTCTCATGAAGCGAACAACTAAAGGCTGTCCTGAGATCGGCTTACCTTCCACTTGGTAATGGTATGCACTGATTGCACTAAGGTGAACCCTTACGGAGTTGGTCTTCAGACCAGACTCAGACAAGTGGAGAAGGTATTCAAGCAGGGTCTGTGTAGGACAAGAGCGAGGATCTAGGGCCTTGCTGTCACACCAGACGGCAAACCTCCTCCAATGAAAGAAGTAACTTCTCTTAGTGGAGTCTTTCCTGGAAGCAAGCAAGATGCGGGAGACACCCTCTGGCAGACCCAAAGAGGCAAAGTCTACGCCCTCAACATCCAGGCCGTGAGAGCCAGGGACTGGAGGTTGGGATGCAGAAGAGCCCCTTCGTCCTGCGTGATGAGGGTCGGAAAACACTCCAATCTCCACGGTTCTTCGGAGGATAACTCCAGAAGAAGAGGGAACCAGATCTGACGCGGCCAAAAGGGAGCAATCAGAATCATGGTGCCTCGGTCTTGCTTGAGTTTCAACAAAGTCTTCCCCACCAGAGGAATGGGAGGATAAGCATACAGCAGACCTTCCCCCCAATCCAGGAGGAAGGCATCCGACGCCAGTCTGCCGTGGGCCTGAAGCCTGGAACAGAACTGAGGGACCTTGTGGTTCACTTGAGATGCGAAGAGATCCACCAGGGGGGTGCCCCACGCCTGGAAGATCTGTCGCACCACACGGGAATTGAGCGACCACTCGTGAGGTTGCATAATCCTGCTCAACCTGTCGGCCAGACTGTTGTTTACGCCTGCCAGATATGTGGCTTGGAGCACCATGCCTTGACGGCGAGCCCAGAGCCACATGCTGACGGCTTCCTGACACAGGGGGCGAGATCCGGTGCCCCCCTGCTTGTTGACATAGTACATGGCAACCTGATTGTCTGTCTGAATTTGGATAATTTGGTGGGACAGCCGATCTCTGAAAGCCTTCAGAGCGTTCCAGATCGCTCGCAACTCCAGAAGATTGATCTGTAGATCGCTTTCTTGGAGGGACCACCTTCCTTGGGTGTGAAGCCCATCGACATGAGCTCCCCATCCCAGGAGAGACGCATCCGTGGTCAGCACTTTTTTGAGGCTGAGGAATTTGGAAGGGACGTCCCAGAGTCAAATTGGAGCAAATCGTCCACCAATACAGGGATTCGAGAAAACTCGTGGACAGGTGGATCACGTCCTCTAGACCCCCGGCGGCCTGATACCACTGGGAGACTAGGGTCCATTGAGCAGATCTCATGTGAAGGCGGGCCATGGGAGTCACATGAACTGTGGAAGCCATGTGGCCCAGCAATCTCAACATCTGCCGAGCTGTGATCTGCTGGGACGCTCGCACCCGCGAGACGAGGGACAACAAGTTGTTGGCCCTCGCCTCTGGGAGATAGGCGCGAGCCCGTCCGAGAATCCAGCAGGGCTCCGATGAATTCGAGTTTCTGCACTGGGAGAAGATGGGACTTTGGGTAATTAATCACAAACCCCAGTAGCTCCAGGAGGCGAATAGTCATCTGCATGGACTGCAGGGCTCCTGCCTCGGATGTGTTCTTCACCAGCCAATCGTCGAGATATGGGAACACGTGCACCCCCAGCCTGCGAAGCGCCGCTGCTACCACAGCTAGGCACTTTGTGAACACCCTGGGCGCAGAGGCGAGCCCAAAGGGTAGCACACAGTACTGGAAGTGGCGTGCGCCCAGCTGAAATCGCAGATACTGTCTGTGAGCTGGCAGTATCGGGATGTGTGTGTAGGCATCCTTCAAGTCCAGAGAGCATAGCCAATCGTTTTGCTGAATCATGGGGAGAAGGGTGCCCAGGGAAAGCATCCTGAACTTTTCTTTTAC
The DNA here is from genome assembly GCF_901765095.1 of Microcaecilia unicolor. NCBI lineage: Eukaryota > Metazoa > Chordata > Amphibia > Gymnophiona > Siphonopidae > Microcaecilia > Microcaecilia unicolor. The sequence continues at coordinate 46,542,559 of NC_044034.1, forward strand.
GAGATATTTGTTCAGGGCCCTTAGGTCTAGGATGGGACGCATCCCCCCTGTTTTCTTTTCCACAAGGAAGTACCTGGAATAGAACCCCAGCCCTTCTTGCCCGGATGGCACGGGCTCGACCGCATTGGCGCTGAGAAGGGCGGAGAGTTCCTCTGCAAGTACCTGCTTGTGCTGGAAGCTGTAGGACTGAGCTCCCGGTGGACAATTTGGAGGTTGTGAGGCCAAATTGAGGGTGTATCCTTGCCGGACTATTTGGAGAACCCACTGATCGGAGGTTATGAGAGGCCACCTTTGGTGAAAAGCTTTCAACCTCCCTCCGACAGGCAGGTCGCCCGGCACTGACACTTGGATGTCGGCTATGCTCTGCTGGAGCCAGTCAAAAGCTCGCCCCTTGCTTTTGCTGGGGAGCCGCGGGGCCTTGCTGATTCGCACGCTGCTGACGAGAGCGAGCGCGCTGGGGCTTAGCCTGGGCCGCAGGCTGTCGGGAAGGAGGATTGTACCTACGCTTGCCAGAAGTATAGGGAACAGTCTTCCTTCCCCCGAAAAATCGTCTACCTGTAGAGGTAGAAGCTGAAGGCTGCCGGCGGGCGAACTTGTCGAATGCGGTGTCCCGCTGGTGGAGAGACTCTACCACCTGCTCGACTTTTCGCCAAAAATGTTATCCGCACGGCAAGGCGAGTCCGCAATCCGCTGCTGGATTCTATTCTCCAGGTCGGCGGCACGCAGCCATGAGAGCCTGCGCATCACCACACCTTGAGCAGCGGCCCTGGACGCAACATCAAAAGTGTCATAAACTCCTCTGGCCAGGAATTTTCTGCACGCCTTCAGCTGCCTGACCACCTCCTGAAAAGGCTTGGCTTGCTCAGGGGGAAGAGCATCAACCAAGCCCGCCAACTGCCGCACATTATTCCGCATGTGTATGCTCGTGTAGAGCTGGTAAGACTGGATCTTGGACACGAGCATAGAGGAATGGTAGGCCTTCCTCCCAAAGGAGTCTAAGGTTCTAGCGTCCTTGCCCGGGGGCGCCGAAGCATGTTCCCTAGAACTCTTAGCCTTCTTTAGGGCCAAATCCACAACTCCAGAGTCATGAGGCAACTGAGTGCGCATCAGCTCTGGGTCCCCATGGATCCGGTACTGGGACTCGATCTTCTTGGGAATGTGGGGATTAGTTAATGGTTTGGTCCAGTTCGCAAGCAATGTCTTCTTCAGGACATGGTGCAAGGGAACAGTGGACGCTTCCTTAGGTGGAGAAGGATAGTCCAGGAGCTCAAACATTTCAGCCCTGGGCTCGTCCTCCACAACCACCGGGAAGGGGATGGCCGTAGACATCTCCCGGACAAAGGAGGCAAAAGACAGACTCTCGGGAGGAGAAAGCTGTCTCTCAGGAGAGGGAGTGGGATCAGACGGAAGACCCTCAGACTCCTCGTCAGAGAAATATCTGGGATCTTCCTCTTCCTCCCACGAGGCCTCACCCTCGGTGTCAGACACAAGTTCACGGACCTGTGTCTGCAACCTCGCCCTGCTCGACTCCGTGGAACCCCGTCCACGATGGGGGCGTCGAGAGGTAGACTCCCTCGCCCGCATCGGCGAAGCTCCCTCCGCCGACGTAGTCGGGGAGCCTTCCTGGGAGGTGGCCGCGGTCGGTACCGCACGCGGGTACCGACGTCGGGGACCTCAACCTGGGCGATGGGCCAGCCGGCGCCACGCTCGACGGTACCGGTGGCGCAAGCACCGCCGGTACCGGAGGGGTAGGGCGCAACAGCTCTCCCAGAATCTCTGGGAGAACGGCCCGGAGGCTCTCGTTTAGAGCGGCTGCAGAGAAAGGCTGAGAGGTCGATGCAGGCGTCGACGTCAGTACCTGTTCCGGGCGTGGAGGCTGTTCCGGGCTGTCCAGAGCGGAGCGCATCGACACCTCCTGAACAGAGGGTGAGCGGTCCTCTCGGTGCCGATGCCTGCTGGGTGCCGAATCCCTCGGCGACCCAGAGCTCTCGGTGCCGACACGGGGAGGAGACCGGTGTCGATGCTTCTTCGATTTCTTCCGAAGCATGTCACCGGAGCTCCCCGGCACCGACGAGGAGGACGTCGAATCCATCCGTCGCTCCTCGGGGCCGAGACTGAAGAAGGTCGATCTCGGGGGGGCTGTACCGCAGGAGCCCTCAGGGTAGGCGGAGACCCACCCGAGGGCTCACCGCCACCAGCAGGGGAATGGACAGCCCTCACCTGCACTCCACCCGATGCACCACCGTCCGACGACATCAGCAGACGAGGTCCTGGTACCACCGACGTCGATGCAGCTATCCGATGTCTCGGCGCCGATGCAGAGGCCCGATGCCTCGATGCACTCGATGCAGGGGCGGCCGAGGAAGATGGTCTGGACGCTGACGACGTCGATGCACTCGAAGATCCCGGTGCCGATGCCGACGAAGAGCCCGAGAACAACACGTTCCACTGGGCTAGTCTCGCTACCTGAGTCCGCCTTTGAAGCAGGGAACACAGACTGCAGTTCTGAGGGCGGTGCTCGGCCCCCAGACACTGAAGACACGACGAGTGTCGATCAGTGAGCGAGATAACCCGGGCGCACTTCTTGAAGCCGCTGGAAGGCTTCGATGTCATGGGCGGAAAAATCACGCCGGCGAAATCAAAAGCCGAAATGGCGAAATTTGAAGCACCAAATTTAGAGGGAGAAAAAATCTCGACCGAGGCCGAAAAGAGGCCTACCCCGACGACGAAAGAAAACTTACCGGGGCAAAAAAGCTGGAAGTACGGGGAGGATTTACACGAAACCCGGCGGGGGGTTTCCGGAGCACTTCCCGACTAGGACAAAGCTTTCCCGAAGGAAAAAAACACGTTCAAAACAAATTGGACGCGCGAGGTCGACTTTCCGGGGCTCGACACGGCGAAAACACGACCGTACCGAGTGCGGACAAAAGAAGACTGGCCGGCTCGAGCCGGTTTCGGGCGGGAAGACGGCCGCGCATGCGCGGTGCGCGCGGGCGCGCGAGGGCTAGCAAAGGACTTTGCTAGTGAAGTTTCCGATTGGAGGGGCTGCCGTGGACGTCACCCATCAGTGAGAACAAGCAGCCTGCTTGTCCTCGGAGAACTACTGTTAGACCTCTCAAGTGCCTCTGACTCAGTCCACTATGCCATTATTACTTGACAGCTACAGTTGTCAGGTGAAGTCACTGATTGGATTTAGTCTTTTCTGTTACGGAAATAATTTAAAAACTGAGCAACTAGCGCCTCCTCTAATCTTAGGAGTTTAAGATGTTGGCTTTCCCCTGAGTTCCTCACTCTCTAATGTATCCCCTTGCTCAAATGATTTGATCAGTTTTTTCCTGAGTCCTTGAATACGTTATGTACTTTGATGAATATTTATATTATGTATGCATCCTAGGTATGGGCTAGTTACAATACTGTAATGAATCTAGATCATCTTTTAAAGGTACAGGTGGAATATAAGTACCCGTTATCTGTATTTGTCTAGATGACCTAATATCCTAAAAATCAATTTTAGGGTGAGTAAATGGTTTTGCCTACCTGACATACTGAATTATGGTGATCAATAGAAACAAAATAAAACATGAAAAAGAAAATAAGATGATACCTTTTTTATTGGACATAACTTAGTACATTTCTTGATTAGCTTTCGAAGGTTGCCCTTCTTCGTCAGATCGGAAATAATTATGGTGGAAATCAGTAAATCAACAGAAAAGTTAGATAAGGAATATTGGAAACTCCAACACTTTGGAATCTTAATGCCTCCATGGTGGTTCAAGGGCCTAATGCTAGTGTTATTCATTCCCAGTCCTTGAGGTCAGGTTTTCAGGATCTTTCTTATGGAGGAGTGGCCTAGTGGTTAGGGTGGTGGACTTTGGTCCTGGGGAACTGAGGAATTGAGTTCGATTCCCGGCACAGGCAGCTCCTTGTGACTCTGGGCAAGTCACTTAACCCTCCATTGCCTGCCGCATTGAGCCTGCCATAAGTGGGAAAGCGCGGGGTACAAATGTAACAAAAAAAAAAAAATATATACACGAAAGAGATTTGCAAGTCTACTACTACTTTATTCAAATCTGTTAACAGTGCTCATAACAGATTTGAATAAAGTAGAAGTAGTAGATCTGCAAATCTCTCTCGTGTACATTCATAAGAAAGTCTCTCTCATGCTTATGAGTATCTTGAAAACCTAACCTGCTGGCAGCCCTCAAGGACAGGGGCTGAAGACCTCAGGCCTGTGCTAAACAGAATGGTTAGTCTATTACAATTGTTTTATATCAGCACGCACCTTAGCCTAAGTCATCAATTATTGTTATGCTTTAAAATACTGGCATACTTTTCAAGATCACCTGTTAAGTTGCAAATTTCTGGACCTCATTTTCCATATTTTGAGGCCAGCTATTAGATTAGAATGGTATATTCCCAAGTAGAATAAATGACTATTATGAGCTTCTGCACGGAGAAATACAATTGGCCCATAATTGATCTAGGGCATTCTCACTCACAGAACCAGTATTATGGATCAGTTCACTCCAAGAGGCACAAAGAGTATTACAATTTCTCCTTTCATAAAAGGGTTATGTTTTTTTTTCACCACAGTTTGGGCAAGGTTTGGAAACAGCAGTCTTGAGTTGTTCATAGATTCTTCTTTTAAAATTTCTAATTATAGGTATTTTCTATGGTATGTCAGTGGCTGTTTTTAAAATGTTTTGTCTTTGTGCTGGTTTATACACTTACACCCCCCCCCCACCCCAGTTTATTGAGACACACTAACAGCTGCTGTGCACTAATGCTGACACAGCCCATCCACTACATGTACTTAGAAGAAAAGCATATTCTCAGAGAAACCAACAACCCCTTAATAAATGAAGACAGAGGGAAGAACGATCAATGTATAAAAATTATTCAGAAAAAAAAAATGACTCCACAGTTTAAGACTCTTATGTATATTGAGGGTATTTTTAAAGGGTGCTTGATATAAAATGAACCACTGTATGTTAATGTCATAGCTGTAAAAATGTTTGTAACATAGGCATTTACTAGGTGCCAGCATTAATTAAATTTTCAAAAAATATGGACCTTGATCTTCAAATGGCAAGCCTCAGATTCTCTCCTAGCATATTTTAAGTCTTCATTCTGATCATCCAAGCAAAAAAAATACAAATGCCAAAGCAGCTCCTATGATTCCAATTTTTAAAGGCTTAAGGCTGTAAACATGAGATCACTCAGTTTTAACAAGCCAACAGTTGCTAAAAACAACTGTAATAAGTGTCTACTAGTTAGTTACTCATAAGTTACAGATTCTACAAAGGTGACAACTATTCCTCCTCCAAACTTCTACTTTATTTAATGATTGATAATCAATCTGCTCATATCCTAGAGCTCCTGGAATCTGAGCACTCCTTCTGTGATTAACTGCCAGGATGACATCCCACCTTACTATATAAATGAAGAGTGACTGACGTGCTGCGTCCGTCGTTTACAGGAGCTACCCCGATGAGCTGCGAGAGCGCTTCTTAACCCGGCTCCTGCTGTTTCCCCTCCCCTCATCCGGAGGCGGGGGGCTGCCGAGGGGAAACCCATGTCAAAGCGGAAGCGGAGGAGTAACGAGGTGTGCGCATACTGCAGCGTGCCCGGAGAGGCTGCAGGCAGCAGCAGTGGTTCTCTCTCCTTATACTTGCTCCTGTCAGCGTTCCGATTTCTGCCTGCAGCACTAAAGATGAAGTCGGAGGGCTGAGAGGAGCAGGTATAAGAAGAGAGAGAGAACGTGGACTGGTGGGGGGGGGGGGGGGAGTGAGGGTTCACAGAGAGAGAGTTAACAGAGAGAGAGAAAGGGGACCACGGGGAGGGGTAAGGGATTCAGGAGAGCAGGAAAAATTACTGGTAGAAGGAGGGCAGAGAGAGAGAGAGAGAGATGTTTGAAAGGGACAGATGCTGGGAATAGGGGATGAAAAAACCAAGGGAGACTGTGGTCATGGAGGGCAGGGGAGATCTGGTGCCCATGGAGGGCAGGGGATAGCTGGTGCCAATGGAGGGGAAGTAAAGGGAAAAGAGGAGAAAACAGGAGGAGACTGTGATCAGGAAGGGGAGAAATGGTGCCCATGGAGGGGAATGGACCTGGAGAGAAGAGAGCCAGGAGGAGATGGTCATACACACTCACACTCTCTCTCAACTCATTCTCACTGTCTCTTTCTCTCACACACACACAAAATATTAGAACAATAAGGGAATTACATTTCACAAATAAAAAATGCCTCCCATTTTAATGGGCTAAATGGCTTGTTTTCTATAAAATAAGAAAAATACCCAGGTTAATGCAAATGTGTTCAGCTCTAAACAGTGCTACCAAAAACCAAGGACCTAATCCACAACATGCAACTGTAATTTTCAAACATGGAAGGAAGTATGCTACATGTTTTCCTGAAGTTAAGCATACTAATCCTCAGAAGGAAGGGATCCCCAGAAGCTTAGCCGGCGGTGGGAGGTGGGGATAGTGCTGGGCAGATTTATACGGTCTGTGCCAGAGCCGATGGTGGGAGGCAGGACAGGTGGTTGGGAGGTGGGGATAGTACTGGGCAGACTTATACGGTCTGTGCCCTGAAAAAGACAGGTACAAATCAAGGTAAGGTATACACAAAAAATGACATGTGAGTTTATCTTGTTGGGCAGACTGGGTGGACCGTGCAGGTCTTTTTCTGCCATCATCTACTATGTTACTATTTAAATTGTTATCAAAGCATTAGCCAATCACTTTCCTTTGTTCACACTGCCAACTTTCAAAGCTTATGTGATACACGTCTCTAATAATTTAAAGCACAGTACAATAAACACACACAAATGCCTGCCCAAGGACAACCAACAGCAATTGTTTCTGGATTTCATAAGATTTTATTATGAAATATCGGCTTTAGAAAAAAATGTACAAAAATGTCAGATGTGCAAGTACAGTATTTCAATAGTCTATACATGTGACAAGCTGAATAGCTTCACTGCAAAATGCATATCTAGACAAATATACACACTATCGAGGGAAAGACTGCAATATTTACAAGCTTAAAATACAAAAGCAAGCTGAAATAATTAGCATTGAACAGCAAGAACTAACAGTTGAAAATGGGCTACAAAGCACAATACAGTACACCTGTCCTTACAAATCCACATTAAGAGAATATCGGTTTATTATGTCAGTACACTAAAGCTCCAGCACACCATGCCAGGGACTCAGTTTACAACTTTAAGGGGCCCTTTTACTAAAGTGTGCTAATGGATTTAGCGTGCACTAAATGCTGAGCAGCCCACTGCATTTCTATGGACTGAATGGCATTAGTGCACACCTTAGTAAAAGGACCCTTGAGAGACAGAATCTGTTATGGAATAAAGGAATTTAATCAGAAAATACTGTGAAGCCCCTAAATTATATGATTTTTGGGACTGATCAACTGAAATATTTAATGTCTCTTAAAACTCCTTATGCAGCTCAGAGGAAAACAATTAGATGAGGCTGTATTGAAAAGCATGACTATCAAATTCAACAGCAAAGCTGAATGACTAGTGATCAGTGAATTAAAAACAAAAACAAAACAAAAAAAAACTCCTCATTGTTAGCCTCAAATAGTTTTCCCTCAATTTTATGACTAAACTCACAAATGATTAGTATGATAGCAATACTAATTACAATTTACTGGGAGGATAAATTTGTTATTTTTGGTTATACCAAAAACAAACCAAAAATTAAAAAAAAAAAAAAAAACCCACAAAAAACAAACTTGGCTGGATTTCAAAGACATCTACTATATACGGGTAGTCAAGCAAAACTATTAAAGTTATTCATAGTTTTGAACATCTAGAAAATTTCACATTCAGATTTTCATGCAAGCATGTCAGGTATTAAAAAGATACCTGCAATTATGCTACTGTTATAGCAACATATGCTACTCTGGCCTGAAAGATCTTTAGTAAAGTATTTCCAGTCAGCTTCCACTGCAGAAATCTAGAAATGGAAGGTGTTTTATCCTAATTTAATGCACAGTATCTCTAGCATGCTACAGCTGTACTACCATCTGGATTGGGATTTGTAAGAAATTTACAAACAGTGTTTCCTTCCACCCTGCTAGAGCTGTACCGAATAGTATATTTTACTATTCAGCCAAATACAAATAATGAAAAATATTGTTCAGCCAAATACAAATAACGAATATTAATAATGGGCATTGAGCTTTAGCATAACAAATATTAAAAGAAGCAATGTGAAATCAGAGATCAAGCGTTTATTACAGTAGGATTTAGCACTATCTGGAGCTGAATCGAATACGAATATTCGGTACAGCCCTATTTTATAGTCTGGGATATTACAGCATTATTTAAAAAAGTTATATAAATTCATATAATCAGATAAATTAATTCTTATTTAGTCCATTAACAAGGCACCTACTACTTACTCATTAGGAAAATTCCCTTTTTGAGCTCCTCCCCCCCACAACCGTTAAAATTGCTGATGTTTGCAGAAAAATGTTTAAAGCACAATCTCATCCTCTCTCCCTTCTACGTTCTTACATGAAAAAATAAGTAGGAACCGAATGTCTAACTTCATTTGCTTCTGACCAGGCATAGATTCCTTCTTCTATATACATTATTTTGTAGCCATCGTGAAAAGTACAAATTTGAGCTAAATGCTGCAAACTCCAAGCAAGAGTGAAAAGGCTGTTCTGCAACTGTGAGTACACATGGAAGAGCAATTTACATACTGTGAAAATGTGGCAGTTAGTCCAAAACCGTAAAAAATGGGGTATTTTACAAGCAAAAAGGCAGTTACTAAACAATATACTAAACAATATAAAATGCCACTACCCTCCATGCCACATCCCAAAATGTGTTAGGAATTTGCAACATCCTGTGGATATTCATATACTGCAAATACAAGTTAATCCTGTCTTATATTGCACAGACCAGATTTTAAGAACAGCTGATCTTCCACAATCAAGCAGTCATAATAAATGGGCAAGGATGAACAGCAGCAACAGACTTGTAAATCACATCACTTTTGCATCCAAAATGTCATTGGCAGTGGGTAGGCCACTATGGCTATAACCTGACCAAAATTTTGCCCCACATAGCATCATCTAGAGAGCTTTGGGAACAGGGAAGAGATTAGTTAGGCAGCCAATCCTCCCTCCCTCTCCCCCCTCTCCAACGAAAAAGATGTCATGCTACCCCTCAATACATCTGCTCAAGGGCAAGATGTATGCAGACAAGTCCAGCTATTTTCTAAATTATTTCTAACCGTTCAGTAATCCTTCTAGGAATACATCTACAGGGCTGAAATATGACCAACATTATAGCAACCACCAATTTTAAGGTAATTAAAAACAGTTTAACCCTCAAGAGGACCAAAGCCTATTATAGCATTCTTTAAGACTTGGTCCTCTGAAGGTTAATGGCATGCTCTCAACTACTAAATCAATGCAGATTGTACCATTTATATATATAAGCATTTAAGTTCCTATCAAATTCAAACAATAGCTTTCAAATGATACATCTGACAGAACCCTACTATTGAGCAAGGTTTGGCAAATAAGCAGTAGACAGGGCTGAGCCAGCTGCAGAGACCATGGAGACTGCCTAAGCCAATGAAATCTGGACATAAATGCAACTTAGCAAGAGGTACAAGATGTATGTAAAACCATTATCCAATTTAGATACTACACTGCATCCTTGAGCATACTATAGCACATGTATCCAGAGGAGAAGCTAAACATCCATTCAGGAGAGCTAATTTTGAATCTAGCCTTAACTCATACTAGCAGCTTATTTTGAAAATAGTTTAAAATACATTAATATATACATAACAGAGTTCAGCAGTTTTAACATGTAAAAAGTCATGTACAAAGACTGAAGTTTCCATAAATAAATGGTACATCGAGATAAAGGCACTTGCAAGTAAAAATGTACAGTGGCTTGTAAAAATGTACAGTTGCTTTTACAAAAACCTCATTAACTTTCAGGCACTGTACAATATGTATATGTGTAGAAAATTTTCACTATTTATGATGAAAATGACCAACTCTCTGGTAACACTAAATGATGTAGCTTCAAAATGTAGCATTTATACTCCATTTTTGAACTGAGTAAAAAGCACCATGATTTTCCTCCTGACTTTACCAAATACCAAGTAAATTAGTTTCTAAAAGCTATGATCACATAAAAAAAAAATCCTAAAAAATACAAAAATCACTGAAAACTGTTAGCACAGTAAATGGAGTTATCAGTTGCTTTAAAACTCCATAAAAACTACTTTATTGCATCTTGTGTTAAAAAGCCAAAAAACACTGTTGCAGTGTTTACTCTTCACAATGGTTTGAAAACTATTGCAGGTTAAAAAACACAAAAACAAAATACACAAACCAAAGAAAAAATTTCTTCAATCCAGCTGAAGTTTTGTATTCTGTGACTTAACACAATAAATGAAAGCTGCATATTATAAAAAGGTATATGAAACATGCTTACCAAATCTGAAGTGGGATGGGATTTTTCCCCATTGTACAGTTTAAGGGCTTCACAGAATTACCCATATTTAAACGAAGTAAAAACATTAAAGCCAGCAAACATTTCTTCAAGGAAATGTTAGTATACTGCCACTTTTATCAAACTTTTTACCCTTTGATAATGCTGCAACTTGTTTAAGAAGCTCTCGGTTTTTAGCCTGTAACAGAAAATAAAAACACTCGTTAAAGTAAGCTCTTTATCTCATTATATGGCACAATAGAGCGATTCCCAAATCCTGGCAGGACCCCAACCAGTTAGGTTTTCAGGATATCCACAATGAATATTCATAAGAAAAATTTGCATGTAATGGGGCAGTGCATGCAAATCTCATGGTATTCACTGTGGATGTCTTGAAAACCTGACTGGCTGGGGTACCTTCAGGACCAGGCTTGAGAATCAATGGTCTAACGGATCTGTATTTATTACATTAAACACCAGTGCCATATTCATATAATCCAGTAAAGTCTTGAATAGCTCCATCTCTATACCATGGTAACAAAGCAAGTGATGGTCAAAGAGGGCTAACGAGCCCATTCAGTTGGTTTTCCTCTCATTTTCTACTGCTTTGAGTACATGACAACAGACATTCTCTACTTGCTCACCAGTATCCCATATTTTATACCCAACCTGTCAATTCAGTACCACAACCATATATCTGTTCAAAGCATGTTACCCAGTGTACCTGAATGTAATTCACCTTGAGCTACTACTGAAAAAGGTGTGAGCACAATCTAAATAGATAATAATAATGTTGACTGATTTTATCATTATAACTAGATCTGCACAATGCAGGCTACTGTAATCATGAAGACAATTCTAAACCTATATTAACGGTACCCAATAAATCAGTTTTTAAAGGCACGTTTACAATCATTTATACTGTTCAATGTTCAATATAAATTTCTTTGGTAACCTCAGCAGTACTCATTGCTAATACATGGAGATAGCAATGTGACCAGCACCCACCTGTTCATCGGCTCACCCGATAAACATTTATATATTAATACTGTTCAGTTATTCGTATTAATGTTTATGTGTCAAACCCAGGGGTTTTAATGTCCGATGTGCATGTTTCGCCCAAAGACAAGCTGTCGCAAGGACAATCCTTCTAAGCTGTCATTAGCCCCAGCTCTGCTATTATTATCCGGGACACCCCCCCCCCCCCGGATCCTTTAAATTATTCAATTATTAAACTAGCCACTTGACTTGTATTATATGGACAACCTAAACCTAGCATCCAGCATGGCAGCCAGGTTCCAGACAATACAATATGAACAGAGTGGACCAAACTCCACATTGTAGCATTTGGAAATTTCTTCAAGGCTTAGATACTGCCACACCCAACCTGTTTGGATTAAAGGAACAAAAAGCTGAGGGGCTTGAGGCTAAGTTCTTTCTAGAAAACACAATACTTCAGATCATCTGTCAAGAACATTGGTTGAGCTCAAAAAAATGCACATATCAATTCTTCTAAATAGTAAAAAAAACTATGAAATCTTGAAATGGCATCAACCTAGAAGCAGAAACACTAATGGACCTAACCTAGTCAGACCTTCTTAGGATGAAAGTTGGGGAAGAAAATAGTTCAGCTTCCTGGGCCTGAATCACTATCTTCGATACTATCTTCGATAGGGGCATGGTCAGCTTAGACAATAGCTCAGGAGCACAGTAAATGTCCATGTCTCTCACACACATCACATATGGCCCTAGGGAGAAACAGAGGACTTAGCATCTTGGTATGTGAAGCACAACTTTCTGGTGTGCCTGCTTTGAAGCACATCAACCCATCACATCCAGGTTCTCCGAGGCATGCAAAGATTGCACATTCACTTAAGGCTCAGCATTTGCTGCCTGCCTTTGGCTCTCAGTCCAAGAATTTTGAAGCCCTTCTCAGATCACACTTTGGAGATTATAACTAAGCTCAACTTGGGCTTAACATCAGATCAAGGCATTTACTGGGCCACATAACTAACGGTTGAGGCAACATTCACAGTATTCTGGGATTTCACAGCCACCAGCACTGCAATTCTTTATAAGGCAGATGTAACACTTTTTAGCAGATTTCCAGGTATTTTGTACTGAAAGTTTACTACTGTGAAGTGTACTTTTCCGCAAAGTATACAACTGCATGAAAAAAAAAAGTTTAATGTGCTCAGTTGTGCTGAAAATAACTACAGTGGTCTGAAAAAGTTAAAAGGTCCACCAGCCCAAACCAGATGTTGCCCTGGACCCTCTCTATAGGGCAGGGGTGGGATCAATACCCTCTTATTCCTGTATGCTTCACACCACACTGTAATCCCCGTTCTCAAAGCCCTGCCCCTTAACAGTGGAACAGAGTGTCAGCTCTGCCTGCTCCCTGTCATTCTCCTACACTGACTCGCACCATAGGAGTCTAGGGAGCGTGCCCTGCAAAATCACATGAGCCTCTACCCAGGGAGTTAACTGTGCCTGGGTATAATGGGCCCTCAAGGCTCCCTGGGACTTGCTTACCATGACAAATGTAGGCTGCCTCAGCCACCTTGATCCAATATGCTATTTATAAATAGCTTGAACTTGTGTGGCAGTGATTTTTTTTATGCTGCAATTGTCTTAAATGTGCTCTCTATAACTGTGTTTTGAACCTGTGCCAAGTGACTTAATCCAATCAACTTGGTTACACAAAGTTTGGTGACTCTGGTTCTGGTGTCTATCTTACAAGTTGTGTTTATTAGAATTGGGTTTTGAATCTTCAGTGCCAGAGACCTAATTCAATCAATTTGGTTACATAACACCTAGTGACTCATACCTTGGGAGGAGGGGCAATTTTGTGTACAGCTGTATGGTTAGAGAAAAAAAAACCCACAGAACTTTTTACCTTGTGAGCTGTGAGCTACGCTGGGCATTTTCAGAATTGGATTGGTAACTGAGGTTACCTGTGTCCTAGGACCAAAGGTGGTGAACTGGATAGAAAACTGGTTGACCAACAGGTGGCAGAGGGTGGTGGTAAATGGAATCCGCTTGGAGGAAAGGATGGTGAGAAGTGGGGTTACACAGGGGTCGGTGCTGGGGCCCATTTTGTTTAATATATTTGTGAGAGATATTGCTGAAGGGTTGGGAGGAAAGGTTTGCCTTTTTGCAAATGACAAGAAGATAGCCAATAAGAGTGGATACCCTGGAGGGAGTAGAAATGATGAGAAGGTATCTCCAAAAGTTAGAGGAACATCAAGGGTCTGGCAGTTAAAATTTAATAAGCTTTAAATATCCTGGGTTTACAGCAAATTCCGGTTTCTATTGAGTGATGACTTTATTGGGGTATGGCCGAGATTTAAACCTATTGTACAGGTCTACCGCCGATGCTTTGAAGTCTCTCTCAGAGGCAGACAATTTTTTGAGTCGTAAGAATTGACCTACTGGAAAGCCAGTTTTGGCTGCCATCGGATGAAAACTGTGGTAGTGAAGTAGTGTATTAGAGTCTGTAGATTTTCTATGTATTTTTGTGTTAAATTCCCCCTCATGTAAATAAATGGAGATATCCAAATAATTCAGGGATTGACCCCCCCCACCAAAGACTCAAATTTAATGTGTCTGTCAATAGAATTTAGATATTGAAGAACTGTTGAAGCTGCTCATCATTACCCTTCCTTATGAAGATCACATCATCAATGAAACATTTCCATAGGATGACATATGCAAAGAATCTTGATGAAGAGAGGAATTTCTCCTCAAAGTCTGCCATATATAGGCATGCAGTGGTAGGTGCAACTGTGGCACCCATTGCTATGCCATGAGTCTGCAGAAAATGTTTTTCTTCAAATCGGAAATGGTTTTTTACGGATTACAATTCCCGTTAAATTCAAAAGTTCCACTTTTTCTGATATCTCTAACTGTTGAAGATGGTCATCCACTAAATTACAGACATTATCATGTGGAATGCTAGTGTATAATGATACTACATCCAAGGATAACAATTGTACAGAATTTTCATGTATCACAATATTCTCCAAAATCTGTATGAGATGTGCTGAATCTCTCAGGTAAGATGGTGTCTGAAAGACCCTAGATTGCAAATGGTAGTCCAGATATTGGGAAAGTGGTTCATTGAGAGATCCACTCCCGGAAACTATAGGTCGTCCTGGGGGTTGCCTTAAACCTTTGTGTATTTTTTTTTAAAGTATATGTGAGGTGTACGACAGTATTGCTTAAATAGGTATCGAAATTCCCTATTAGTGATAACACTTGTTTGAGCAGCCGTTAATAAAATGTTGTTAACCTCCTGTTGGCAATCAGGTCCTGGATCTCGATCTAATGGTAAATAAAATTTTCTGACAGTTGTCGAAATGCCTCTGAGCGGTAAGCCTCCTTATTGAAGACCACCACTGCACCCCCTTTATTTGCTCGCAATACAATGATTCTGTCATCAGATTTTAAACTTTGCATCGCTTCCAGCTGGGGTCTTGTCAAATTAGATGGTGTATAATGTAACTGTTGTTCCAAGGTATCCAAATCCCGAAGGACAAGCCGCTGGAAAGCCTCAAGCATAACATCCGGTGGTCCCGGAGGCATCCATATAGATGGTAAACGATGGAGTTGCCATGAATGTTTGGGCTTCTTCCTGTGCACTATTATGATCTTGCTGATCAAAATGAAGCTTTAATTTTAATTTAGCCACTAGTATAATACAGTTGGAACGCCAGTTATCATAAGCTAAAAAGGAGCTCATTCAAGCTCCCACTTCCACCACCAGAGGCACAATCTCTTTAACCAACAGAGCTTAAAACACTCAGAGGAGCATATCACACGTTTCAGTTTTACAAATATGATAAATCAGGCAACTTCTGGTAGCTCATGGTAAAAACTTTGGGGAAGGGGGGGGGGGTGCATGGGATTACTGTCCTTGGAAGCACATTGTTCAGATAATTCTCTGATCATTTTTATATTTGTACAGGGAGGGGGAACATGCCTCTTACACTTTCTGACGGAGGCTTCTCTCCCCTCCTTGACTGAGGAGGCCCTGCAGGCACTTCTCGGGTGAATTTTGCAAGACTCTCCAACTGCAACTCATCTCATCAGGCCCTTGTTATATTTTACCATGGTGGTGGAGGCTGGTACCTTCAATTACACGCTAACATGGTATTGATTACACTTATTCCAAAACCACCAGAACTCCTCTTAGAGGCCCATCTCCCTTTTATTTTTATTTATTTATTTTTTTGAAATAATTTTTATTGTTGAATGAAATCAGTAACAGATAGTAATTACAAGATCAGATCATTACAATTTCAATGCGGTAACATCTTTACAAAAGGGTAATGAAAAAAAAAAAAACAGGAACAGATATCCATTTCTCTTTCATTCTAATCTTCATAGCTTTCTATCATTTAATCCCTCTCCCCCCACCTCCCTTCCCCCCTCCCCCAAAGGCTGCTATTGCACTATTCCATGCTGTTTCCTGTTTGATCACCATTTACTGGGCCCTTCGGCGAAAGCAAATCTAGTGCTCTCCCCCAAATATCTCTGTACTGGCGGTTCCTCCATGAAACAGCAAATCTGAAGGTAAGACGCACCCAATTGGCCATCTCAACCATACAGTTTTTCCACATATCTAGGTGTGGAGGTTCAGCATCCACCCATGTTTTTAACACACATTTCTTAAGCAACATCATCGCTAACAACACAAATTTACCTTGGGCTACTCCCAGCTTCTGCTCTCTAAGTGAGTCTCCACACCCTAGCAGAGTGATCGAGTACTTCCACTCCACTTGGCGTTGTAAAATGTTTTCCACCAACCCTAATGCTCCAACCCATAATGCATGTAGTGATGGGCATTCCATAAACGAGTGCAAAAATGTTCCTACCCTGCTCTTGCATTTGTTGCACCGGTCATCCTCCTACGTACCCAGCTGCTTCCCCTTTACCTTAGTGATATGTACTCTGTTTATAATCCGGTATTGTATATCTTGTAAGGCTGCGTTTGGGGTGATTTTTCCCAGGTTGCGATATACAGCACCCAATCGCTCCACTGTAACTTCTTCTACTATGTCCCTACTCCACGCCTCCGCTAGTTGTACTAAATGGGGTGCTCTCTGGTGTTCCCTCATCACCTGGTACCACTCTGCCATTTTGTTACTAAGTGGCGTCATCTGTAGGAATATGTGGTCTAGTTGTGTAAAGCGGGTAAGGCTTTTACTCTTTCGCTCCATGCTCAGGATGTAGTCTCGCACTTGTAAATATGCAAAAAATTGGGAACCAGGGATCTGCAGTTCGTGCCTGACCATGTCAAAAGTGGGGAAGGCATCCTCTCCGTCTTTCCTGAACTGCCCTATAAATCTGCAACCCTTCTCCCGCCAACCCTGGAACAGTGACCTTCCCATTTCTGCAGGGAAGGCCATATTCCCTACCAGCGGCAAGAAGGGGCTGGTTCCCTTCACTGCTCCTCCTTTCTCTCTCCACCATCTCCAAGCCAGTTGTAAGGCTGCCACGTACGGGTTTTCCACTATTTTTTTTGCTCCCTGCACTTCCCGTGACTCCAGTACTGTAAAAGGGTCATTCAAACCACACCAGCTCTCCCAAAATCCGGGGGGAGGGGGGGGGGGGCATAGAACCCCTGTCCCGAGATCAACTCATGGATCCAGCGTAATGAAGCTGCTACATTATACCCTCTCAAGTCTGGTAATCTAAGGCCCCCTTGCCCTTTACCCCGGGTCAGTTTTGCAAACGATATTCTGGGGCGCTTCGCGTTCCAAATGAACGTGCCTATAACACTTCTATACAGCTTATCCTCCACGGTTCTCACCCATAGCGGGAGCATCTGCAATGGGTATATTAACTTGGGTAGCATCACCATCTAAACTAGAGCTATTCTACCCCAAAAATTTAATGGCAGGTCTTTCCACCGTTGACATAATCGTTTTACCTCTTCCACTCTGTCTTTCACATTTTTTTTATACATCCATAGTTGTTCTGCACCAAGATAAACCCCCAAATACTTAATGCCATTCTGGGCCCACCTCAGAGGAAAGTTCTGCGATTCTTTAATCTTACATGGGCTACTAACTGGAAGGGCCTCTGACTTTTCAAAATTGATGCTCAGGCCCGCAAACTCCCCAAACGATTGGATGATATCCATCACCACCGGCAATGTGCGGGATGCCTCATCCATCAGCAGCAGCATATCATCTGCGAATAAATTAATTCTTTACTCCTCTTCTCTCACTTGAATTCCTTTCAGCCTTGTATCCTGTCGTATCCTTGCCGCTAGCGGCTCCAGCGTCAAAATAAATAGGGGCGATAATGGACATCCCTGCCTTGTTCCTCCTCCCAGAGAGAATCCTTCAGTCAAGGAGTCGTTAATTATAATTTGGGCCGTTGGTCCACTGTATAACGCCTGAACCCATTCCAAGAATTCCCCCCGGATGCCGAACCGTTTCATTATCCACCTTATCAAAAGCTTTTTCGGCATCCAGGCTAGCCACTATAGAATCTCCCTTTATCCCTCTTCTCTCCATCAAAATGCGGCTTACTTTGAGGATGTTAGCTGATGCGAAACACCCCTGAACAATTCCTACCTGGTCAGGGTGCACCAGGCAGGGGACTACCTTCCCCAAGCGGTCTGCCAGAACTGCTGCCAGGATCTTTACATCCTGGTTTAGCAGGGAAATAGGTCTGTAGGACCCTACCAGTTCTTCGTCCTTTCCTGGTTTGGGAATCATTATTTTTTTTATTTTTATTACATTTGTACCCCGCGCTTTCCAACTCATGGCAGGCTCAATGCGGCTTACATGGGGCAATGGAGGGTTAAGTGACTTGCCCAGAGTCACAAGGAGCTGCCTGTGCCGGGAATCAAACTCAGTTCTCCAGTTCCTCAGGACCAAAGTCCACCACCCTAACCACTAGGCCACTGTTCCCAAAGCCCCTGTCTCTCTTACGTCCTCACACAGAAATAAAAGGCGATACAATGACATCCTGGAGTATTTTATAATATTCCACTCCCAACCCATCAGGGCCTGGTGTCTTTGCCAGCTTCAATCTCTTAATGACCTGTTGGACCTCCTTCCCCTGTATTGGCATATTTAGCATTTGCTGCTGCTCCTCCGTTAGGGACGGGAGCTCCACCCCTGCTAGGAAGTCTGCACACTGTTCCTCTGAGAATGGGCCCTCCCTGTACAATGACGAATAATAATTCACGAACTCTCTCTGAACATCTCTTAGTGTTGTGCTGGTTCTCCCATTCTTTGCTCTGATTTTACTGATACATTTTCGTGTTGTCTTTTGTCTTACTAGTGTTGCCAGCAGCTTGCCAGTTTTATTACCCCACTGATATAACTTGTATTTATAAAGCTTTATGTTGTAAATCGCACTCTCATCCAAGATTCCCTGTATCTTTTCTACACTGCGCATATGCTTTTTTGTTGGACTCAGAAGGGTGCCCAATAAGGGCTCTGCGAGCCTCCCTTAATTTTACTGTAAAGGCGTCTATCTTTTGTCCTCGGCTCTTGTTTTGGGAGGCGACATGTGCTATGATTTTTCCTCTTAATACTGCCTTAGCGGCCTCCCAGAATATTCTTGGGCTCACTGACTGTGCGTCATTATCCATTATATAGTCTGTCCAACTCTTTCTCAGGTAAGTTTGGAATTCCCTATGATATAACGCCTGGTTCATCAGCCAGCGTTTCGATCCCTCTCTGCTCCCCCAACTCAACCCACACTGGGGCATGATCAGACACATCCGGCTCTCCGATTCCCGTTTGTATTGCCACTGAGCTCATCGAGTGGAAGACCAGCAAGTAATCAAGTCGCGAATGAGTTCCGTGGGGATGCGAAAAGAAAGTGTAATCAGTTTCTTCTAAGTGCTGATGCCGCTAGATGTCTATCAACTCTAATTCCCTCATCATTAGGTTCACCCCCTTGTCGTCATGATCTTTTCCTGCTCTTCTGGGGGGGTTTGCAATCAATGGAGGGATTGCTGATATTAAAATCCCTCCAACAATTAGTTGATAGCTATCAAATGTGACCAATTTAGCTATTAATGTTGTAAAAAATTTATGGGAGTAAATGTTAGGCGCATAGACATTGCAAAACCCCACCTTTTTACCCTGCAACGTCCCCGCCACTATTAGATATCTCCCTTCTGGGTCTTGGTATAGCTTGTGCATGTCAAAAGCTAATGTTTTTCTTATCAAGATAGCTACTCCTCGCTTCCTCCCATTATAGGAGGCAAAAAATATTTCTCCAACCCAGTCTCTTTTTAATTTGAGGTGTTCTAATCTGCTTAGGTGGGTCTCCTGTATCAGAGCTACAACAGCTTTCTGGCGTTTGAGTGCTTGCAATATTTTCGCCCGTTTCACCGGGGAGTGCACTCCGTCAACGTTTAATGTCACTATTTTGAGATTAGCCATGCATTATATCAAACAGTTATTTAAGCGAAAATTTTTTTATAATGTATCCTGAGTGCCTCCCAGCTGGGCACCCAGGATCTGTCCCTATTCCCTTGTCTGTGTGGCCACCTAGGGTCCTGCTTCTCTCTTTTATCCCTCTGGTCCCATACCTTCATGAAAAGCAATCACAACCTTTGTGATCTCCTCCCTCTCTCCCCCTCCCCTCTTCCCGTTCCACACACACCCTCCGGTCGTGCCAGTTCTCAACACTCATACTTCCCTTACGCACCACCAACTCCCCCGGTCTCCCCTCTTAGAACACTATCCTTTCCTTCCCCTTCAGCAAATCCCTCTCGGGCCCCGCTTCTAACACCTTGAATCATAATATAACAGAATATTTTGAAACTTCTGAAAAAAACTGGTTGGGTTTCCAGTCCCGCAAGGAGCACCCTGCTGTCTGATCACCTGGGCCCCCAACTTTTCTCCAACTTGAGGCTGTTCTCTTGCAATAGCTGGCTGGTTACCTCGAAGCTGATCAGGGTATCACACCTTTTCCATGACTCAAACTCCTCAGCAATTTAAACATTCTCACTGTTTGCCGTCCAATCTTTAGAGTCCTCAGGCGTTCGGAGCAATTGCAGATAATGTTCGCCTTCCTCTGAGACTCTCAAATGGTCAGGTGCTCCGCCACTCTAATATCCAGTCACTTGGGTAAACCAGTTGCTGCCAGCCTTATTGCTCCAGTACCTTACTTCTGCATCACTGTAATCCATTTGCAAATGCTTCCAGCTCTGCCGCCTCAGTGAAGTATATGGTCTTGTTCTCATGTAGTACTCTTACTTTCGCTGGGTAGACCAGAGCGAATCGGATCCCCTTGTCATATAGTCTTTTACAATGGCGACCCATTACCTTCCTCTGGTCTGACACAATAGTAGAGTAATCTTGAAAAAGAAGTATTTTCCCTCCTTCATAAGTAAGACTGTTTACCTCTGTACGCCTGCAAAACTACTTCTTTGTCAGAGTAGGTTCAACACCTTTGCCAGCACTTGTCTCGGCCTGTTTTCATTGGCCCGCATTGCTCCCACTCTATGCACTCTCTCGATCTGCAGGGCTTTCCCGCCAAGATCTAGGCCTAACTCCTGGGGGAACCACTGTTCCACGAGCTTTCGGAGGTCTGCTGCCTTTACTGTCTCTGGAACTCCCACAATCCGGAGATTGCTGCGCCGACTGCGATTTTCAAGATCATCTGCTTTCTGTACTAACTGTTCACATTTCCGTTCAAGCGTCACAATCCGATCGTTCGTGCCTACTGCCGCGTCCTCGCACTGTGACACTCGTTCTTCCATGTGCTGCAAGCGGGCACTCTGACGCTCTAGCGTTTCATGAATTTGATCCACCGACGACTGGAGTTTTGATAGTTTTTCCTCCAGCATCGTGGAGATTTGTTGCGCTAGTTCCCTCACCAGCTCCGACGGCAATGGTCCGATCATCGGGGTCTCCGGAGCCACCTCCACCATCTTGGACCGCACTATGCAAGTATTTTTCTTCCCCCACGAGGTCTTTGCGGGCATACCCTTCGGGTACTCAGCTGGAACGGTTCCGCGAACGCTCGTTCTACTGCTCCTGCTTTCCCCTTGCGCAGGGGCCCGGTTTGGGATCGCCTCTCGGGGTTAATCGCTGTTTATTTTGCTGATTTTTGCCTGTTGAGCCGGAGCCGGTTTCAGGGACGTCCATTCAGCTCTACGTCATCACGTGACCCCCCCCCCCCCCATCTCCCTTTTAAAAGTCAACTTAAAACTCTTCAAAAATTTTGGCTACTTGCCTGGGGAAGATTTTACCTACCTTAGTGATAGAGAACCAAGTGTGGTTTGTTAAAGCTCGGCAATCAGTTCTTAATTACTACTACTATTTAACATTTAATGTATGCAAGATCTTACTGGCAATGACTCATTGTCGTCTGACTGAGACCCCCAGCTCTGGTTGTCAGTCTTGACGCCAAGGTGTTTGATAAAGTTCACTGGCTATATCTTATTGATGCCCTTCATAGGTTTCGTTTGGTTTTAATGGTTGGATCATGCAGACTATTCACACTCTTTATTCTGGTCCACAAACGCAGCTCCTAGTGAATGGGAGATGCTCTATTCTCTTTCCCATTTGTAGGGGCAAGAGGCAGTGGTGCCCCCTTTCACCATTATTATCTTTCGAACCCTCTGCTGTGTCCAAAATCAGGATCCGTAGATACCAGGAGTACATCTGTTAGATACTCAGATGAAGGGGCTAGCGTTTGCAGATGACTTACTAGTCGTGTTGACTGACCCACAGAGGTCACTGCCCACTCTCCTTCATCTGACTGATAGATACGGTGAGCTGTCTGTTTTTTTCTTGATCTCCACAAATCCAAGGCCCTGCTGGTCTTGCCAGCTGGAAAGGCTCACTAGGAGGGTTTTTTTTCCCTCTCACATGGGAGGATACAGCCCTTAGATACCTCTGTTTCTCCTTGCCGGCAGACCTTTCCACCCTGTATGTCCACAACGTTCAGCCATTGCTACAGGACACTAGATCGAGGCTGCATTTATTTGGCGCTTACCCTTTTGTCCCTCTGTGGCCGTATTTGTCTGTTCAACATGATTTTAGAACCTAAATGGCTCTACACCTTTCAAATGCTACCATTATTTTTAAAGGGTTGTGATGAACGAGTGATAAATATGATTCTGCAACATTACCTATGGGAAGAGAAAAGGCCTCGGTTGCCACGGGAGGATGGGCCTTCTCAGTGTCAAATACCTTGCTGTGGCTAGTGGCATGTGCCACATTAACGACTGGTATAGAGGTACTAACTTTTTTTCCTTTATGCAGCTGGAAACCCATTTGATCCCAGGGGTGCACGTCAGTAGTATTCTGAACAGGTTACCTACCTTGCTCAAGGGCATTTTCAAACAGCATCATATTTTAAAATATGCTAGAGAAGTCTAGAAGTGGATCTGCTGGCACCCTGCGTTTTCTACAAACTGCACTCCTTACTTGACAATTTGCAACAACCCAGACTTTCCACCGGGGCAGGGACGCAGTCTTTTTGAGTGCTGGAAACAGTGGAGCATTTATTATTTGCTACAACTCATTGATCTTGAGGGCTACTTGGAAGTCCTTCACAACGCTTCAACAGGAATTTGGACTTTTTGCCACTGATCTTTTTGCCTATTTGCAAGTACAACATTATGTTCACTCCGTGACCCGAATAGATCTCACAGAGTATGTACAAGACATATTACCAGAAACCTTTACACTAGGCTCCCAACTCTTAGTCCCATTACGATTTCACCACCGGAAGTTGTTGGGCACTACTTCTGATATGGATTATAGCCAATCAACTGTGGATCTCTTTTCCTTACCAGAGACCAACTGCAGGCTTTTATGTTGACTATTAATGCTTATTCGGCCAGGGAAAGTGGGTCGTGGGTGGTATACAGTTAAGGAAGGGGACAAAGGGAAGAGCAAAAAGGGGAAAAAGGGGGAGGGGTGTTCTGAACAATGTTTGATGAGTTTCCTAAGTTTTCTTAGAGAGAGATGTTATAGTTTTGTAAGCTGCGAGATTCAAATAAAGATGATTTAAACATAAAATACTGAATGGAGTGGAACAGATAGGCAGTTGTTGGGCATTACTTCCGATGTGGATTATAGCAAATTAGTGTGCCAATCAACTGTGGAGTTGTCTCTTTTCCTTACTGGAGACCAACTGCAGGCTTTTTTTGTTGAATATTAATGCTTATTCGGCCAGGGAAAGTGGGTCGTGGGTGGCATACAGTTAAGGAAGGGGAGAAAGGGGGGTTCTGAACAATGTTTTCTGAGTTTCCAAAGTTTTCTTGAAGAGAGCTGTTATAGTTTTGTATGCTGCAGGACTCGAGATGATTTAAACATAAAATACTGAATGGAGTGAAACAGGTAGACATCAATCGCTTGTTTACTCTTTCCAAAAATACAAGGAATAGGGGACATGCAATGAGGCTATTAAGTAGTACATTTAAAACAAACCAGAGAAAATATTTCTTCACTCTATGTGTAATTAAGCTCTGGAATTCATTGCCAAAGAATGTGGTAAAAGCAGTTAGCTTAGAAGTGTTTAAAAAAAAGGTTTGGATAATTTTGTTTATTTAATTTTTGTTACATTTGTACCCCGCACTTTCCCACTCATGGCAGGCTCAATGCGGCAGGCAATGGAGGGTTAAGTGACTTGCCCAGAGTCACAAGGAGCTGCCTGTGCTGGGAATCGAACTCACTTCCTCAGTTCCCCAGGACCAAAGTCCACCACCCTAACCACTAGGCCACTCCTCCACTCCATGTTAAAGTCCATAAACCATTATTAAGATAATCTGCTACTTATTTCTAGAATAAGCAGCATAAAATCTGTTTTGGAAACAGGATACTGGGCTTGATGGACCTTTGGTGTGTCCCAGTAGGGCAAAGCTTATGTCGGTGATTTTTAACCTTTGTCATGGCTCAAAAATTATCAAAGCACACCATCAGTTTTTTTACAGATATATTTTATCAAACAAGTATTTCCTAAAATGCTCCAGCTCTCAGAAAGCATTTTAAACACAATTGCTACTGCACTGAAGCCAATATAAATGATAAAGCATCTTCTCTCTGATTTTATCCCTCTTCCCAATACTACAGGAAGCCCTGCTCCAAACACACCCACCTGTCCATTACAACAACAGAAAACCCCCTACACTGCTCCCAACACTTCAGGGTGCCATATTCCATTTGCCCCCTCTGCTCACACACATTTTTCCAAGCTAGCAGGAACCTGTAACTCCTGACACTTCCTCCAGCTCCCCAGCACACACTTTCCTAAAAATAAGTTAAGGATGTTGTCACTGTGTCTTTTCCCTTAGAAAGCAGCCCGGGCCCATATATACTGTGTTCAGCTTGGTTCTGTCGACCCCTTGCATCAAAGTCTACTTGTAAATTTTTATTGGACTAACTTTAGCTGCCATTACCCACATATTTGTTGGCCTTTATTTTCAACCAATCCAAGTGGACTTCACTACTAGGCAACATGGCTTTATTAGAAATGATGGAAGCTGTTACTATGAGTTGACAGAGACAAGATCTTCTCATTTGGTGTGACTAACAGGAATAACACAGCAAAAGTATTACTACTACCAAAAATCCTATCCAGGACGAGAGGAAGATGGAAAAAAAAGAAAAATGTGTATATACAGTGTACTGATCACACATAAGTACACACACTAACATACCTTCCTTACTACATTGCCTGGTTATTCAGGGAGTTTAAAGCTGTTTAGAGCACAAATCCTGTATTTTCTTAAATGTATTGCAACACAAAGAGCCCTCATGCAAGAGCCGATTACCTAACAAAGCTACACACTCTCCAGCCAGTAACCCAGCATTTTCAGTTTTCTTCTGCAGCGGTTGGTGGCAGGAGGCAGCGTTCAGACAGCCTGCTCACACCAAACCAAGCCTTCTTGCTTTTCGCCTATGCGAAAAGCAGGAGATTACGTCAGAGAGAGGACTCAGGGGATGGCACTAGCAAGCTGTATGAAATTGCTGCCTAAACGCTAGTGGCAGACCTGCAGAGGCATACTGGTTGAAAAATGCTAGCTTATATTCTTATGACTGGAGGGACCTTCCACATGGCAGTACACAATATAGCGAAGATACAGGGTATGATACATACCTGTAGCAGTTGTTCTCCGAGGACAGCAGGCTGATTGTTCTCACGACTGGGTTGACGTCCGCGGCAGCCCCCACCAACCGGAAGAAGCTTCGCGGGACGGTCGGCACGCAGGGCACGCCCACCGCGCATGCGCGGCCGTCTTCCCGCCCGTGCGCGACCGCTCCCGCCAGTTGAATGACTAGCAAAAATGAAGAAAACGCAACTCCAAAGGGGAGGAGGGAGGGTAGGTGAGAACAATCAGCCTGCTGTCCTCGGAGAACAACTGCTACAGGTATGTATCATACCCTTTCTCCGAGGACAAGCAGGCTGCTTGTTCTCACGACTGGGGTATCCCTAGCTCTCAGGCTCACTCAAAACAAGAACCCAGGTCAATGGAACCTCGCAACGGCGAGGGTATAACAGAAATTGACCTACGAAGAACAACTAACTGAGAGTGCAGCCTGACCAGAATAAATTCGGGTCCTGGAGGGTGGAGTTGGATTTACACCCCAAACAGATTCTGCAGCACCGACTGCCCGAACCGACTGTCCGCGTCGGGTATCCTGCTGGAGGCAGTAATGAGATGTGAATGTGTGGACAGATGACCACGTCGCAGCCTTGCAGATCTCTTCAATAGTGGCTGACTTCAAGTGGGCCACCGACGCTGCCATGGCTCTGACACTATGAGCCGTGACATGACCCTCAAGAGTCAGCCCAGCCTGGGCGTAAGTGAAGGAAATGCAATCTGCTAGCCAATTGGAGATGGTGCGTTTCCCGACAGCGACCCCTAGCCTGTTAGGGTCGAAAGAAATAAACAATTGGGCGGACTGTCTGTTGGGCTGTGTCCGCTCCAAGTAGAAGGCCAATGCTCTCTTGCAGTCCAATGTGTGCAACTGACGTTCAGCAGGGCGGGTATGCGGCCTGGGGAAGAATGTTGGCAAGACAATTGACTGGTTAAGATGGAACTCCGACACCACCTTCGGCAGGAACTTTGGGTGGGTGCGGAGCACTACTCTGTTGTGATGAAATTTGGTATATGGAGCATGAGCTACTAGGGCTTGAAGCTCACTGACCCTACGAGCGGAAGTAACTGCCACCAAGAAAATTACCTTCCAGGTCAAGTACTTCAGATGGCAGGTATTCAGTGGCTCAAAAGGAGGTTTCATCAGCTGGGTGAGGACGACGTTGAGATCCCATGACACAGTAGGAGGCTTGATAGGGGGCTTTGACAAAAGCAAGCCTCTCATGAATCGAACGACTAAAGGCTCTCCAGAGATGGCTTTACCTTCCACACGATAATGGTAAGCACTAATCGCACTAAGGTGATTCCTTACTGAGTTGGTCTTGAGGCCAGACTCTGATAAGTGCAGAAGGTATTCAAGCAGGTTCTGTGCAGGGCAAGAACGAGGTTCTAGGGCCTTGCTCTCACACCACCCGACAAACCTCCTCCACTTGAAAAAGTAACTCTTTTTAGTGGAATCCTTCCTAGAGGCAAGCAAGACCCGGGAGACACCCTCAGACAGACCCAACGCAGCGAAGTCTACGCCCTCAACATCCAGGCCGTGAGAGCCAGGGATTGAAGGTTGGGGTGCAGCAACGCTCCGTCGTTCTGCGAAATGAGAGTCGGAAAACACTCCAATCTCCACGGTTCTTCTGAGGACAACTCCAGAAGAAGAGGGAACCAGATCTGACGGGGCCAAAAGGGCGCTATCAGAATCATGGTGCCGCGGTCTTGCCTGAGCTTCAGTAAGGTCTTCCCCACCAAAGGTATGGGAGGATAAGCATACAGGAGGCCGGTCCCCCAATGAAGGAGAAAGGCATCTGACGCTAGCCTGCCGTGTGTCTGAAGTCTGGAACAGAACAGAGGCAGCTTGTGGTTGGTCTGAGAGGCGAAAAGATCCACCGAGGGGGTGCCCCACTCTCGGAAGATCTTGCGTACCACTCTGGAATGGAGCGACCACTCGTGCGGTTGCATGACTCTGCTCAGTCTGTCGGCCAGACTGTTGTTTACGCCTGCCAGGTACGTGGCTTGGAGAAGCATGCTGTGCCGGCATGCCCAGCGCCACATCCCGACGGCTTCCTGACACAGGGGGCGAGATCCGGTGCCCCCCTGCTTGTTGACGTAATACATTGCAACCTGATTGTCTGTCCGAATTTGGATAATTTGACAGGACAGCCGATCTCTGAAAGCCTTCAGTGCGTTCCAGATCGCTCGGAGCTCCAGGAGGTTGATCTGCAGATCCTTTTCCTGGAGGGACCACATACCCTGGGTGTGAAGTCCATCGACATGGGCTCCCCACCCCAGGCGAGATGCATCCGTTGTCAGCACTTTCGTGGGCTGCGGAATTTGGAATGGACGTCCCAGGGTCAAATTGGTCCGTATGGTCCACCAGAGCAGTGAAGTGCGGCAACTGGTGGAGAGGCGGATGACATCCTCTAGATTTCCAGTGGCTTGGAACCACTGGGAAGCTAGGGTCCATTGAGCAGATCTTATGTGAAGACGAGCCATGGGAGTCACATGAACTGTGGAGGCCATATGACCCAGAAGTCTCAACATCTGCCGAGCTGTGACCTGCTGAGACGCTCTGGTCTGCGAAGCCAGGGCCAGGAGATTGGTGGCCCTCGCTTCGGGAAGGTAGGCCTGAGCCGTCTGGGTATTCAGCAGCGCTCCTATGAATTCCAGAGACTGGGATGGCTGGAGATGGGACTTTGGGTAATTTATCACAAACCCCAGCAGCTCCAGAAGTTGAATAGTGCACTGCATGGACCGGAGGGCTCCTGCCTCCGAGGTGTTCTTGACCAGCCAATCGTCGAGATATGGGAACACGTGCACTCCCAGCTTGCGTAGGTAGGCCGCTACCACCACGAGGCACTTGGTAAACACTCGTGGGGCAGAGGCGAGCCCAAAGGGCAGCACACAATACTGAAAGTGCCGTGCGCCCAGGCGGAATCTGAGATACTGTCTGTGAGCTGGCAGTATCGGTATGTGAGTATATGCGTCCTTTAAATCCAGGGAACATAGCCAATCGTTTTTCTGAATCATTGGCAGAAGGGTGCCCAAGGAAAGCATCCTGAACTTTTCTTTGACCAGGAATTTGTTCAGGCCTCTCAGGTCTAGGATGGGACGCATCCCCCCTGTTTTCTTTTCCACAAGGAAGTACCTGGAATAGAATCCCTGCCCTTCCTGCCCGGGTGGTACGGGCTTGACCGCATTGGCGCTGAGAAGGGCGGAGAGTTCCTCTGCAAGTACCTGCTTGTGATGGGAGCTGAAAGACTGAGCTCCCGGAGGACAATTTGGAGGCAGGGAGGCCAAATTCAGGGCGTATCTGCACCGCACTATTTGGAGAACCCACTGGTCGGAGGTTATGAGAGGCCACCTTTGGTGAAAAAATTTAACCTCCCTCCGACCGGCAGATCGTCCGGTACGGACACTTGTAGGGCGGCTATGTTCCCGTGGATCCAGTCAAAAGCCCGTCCCCGGCTTTTGCTGTGGAGGCGCAGGGGGCTGCTTAGGCGCACGCTGTTGACGGGAACGAGCGCGCTGGGGCTGTCCCTGTGCCTGACGAGGCCTTCGGGCCGGCTGGTTGTACCTACGCTTCGCAAAAGAATAGGGTGCAGCCTGCCGGGCCCGGGAAAAACGCCCGCCCGTGGGGGCGGGTGCTGAAGGCGCCCGGTGGGAGAGCTTGTCGAGAGCGGTTTCCCGCTGATGCAGTTGGTCAACCATCTGCTCGACCTTCTCACCAAAAATGTTATCCCCCCGGCAAGGGACGTCAGCCAGTCTCTGCTGGGTGCGGTTGTCCAGGTCAGAGGCACGCAGCCATGAGAGCCTGCGCATCACTATACCTTGGGCCGCAGCACGAGATGCCACGTCACAGGTGTCAAAAATCCCCCTGGACAGGAACTTTCTGCACGCCTTCAGCTGCCTGACCACCTCCTGATATGGCCTGGACTGCTCCGGCGGGAGCTTATCGACCAGGTCCGCCAGCTGTTGCACATTGGTCCGCATGTGGATGCTCATATAGAGCAGGTAGGATTGGATGCGGGTCACGAGCATGGAGGATTGGTAGGCCTTCCTCCCAAACGAGTCCAGAGTGCGAGACTCCCGCCCCGGGGGCGCCGAGGCGGTATCCCTCGAACTCCGTGCCCTCTTGAGAGCAGAATCCACGACTGCTGAGTCATGGGGCAAGTGGGGCCGCATGAGCTCTGGGTCAGTGGATCCTGTACTGGGACTCTGCTTTCTTGGGAATGGTGGGGTTAGTTAATGGTCGCACCCAGTTCCGAAGCAGCGTCTCCTTCAGGACATTGTGCAGCGGTACCGTGGAGGACTCTCTAGGTGGTGATGGATAGTCGAGGACCTCGAGCATCTCGGCCCTCGGCTCTTCCACAGAGACCACGGGGAAGGGAATGCTAATAGACATATCCCGCACAAAGGAGGCAAAGGAGAGACTCTCAGGAGGGGAGAGCTTCCTCTCCGGTGATGGCGTGGGGTCCGAGGGAAGGCCCGTAGACTCCTCTGAGGAGAAATATCTCGGGTCCTCCTCTTCCCCCCACGAGTCCTCATCCTCGGTATCGGACATTAGCTCATGTAGCTGAGTCCGGTACCGGGCCCGGCTCGACGTCGAGGCACCGAGGTCTCGGTGTCGTCGAGCGGTGGACTCCCGCGCCGGCGGGGACGGAGCTCCCTCCATCGACGTCGACTCCACCTGCGTGGCGGTCGAGACCGGCACCGCAAGCGGCGGCGGTGTCGACAGCCCCGGCGCCGGGCTAGAGCTCGCCGGCGCCACAGTCATCGGCGTCGGGGGCGCAAGCACCCCCGACGCCGGCAGAGCCTGGCGCATCAGCCCTTCCAGGATCCCCGGAAGGATGGCTCTGAGGCACTCGTCCAGGCCCGCTGCCGGGAAAGGCGGTGGGGCCGGTAAGGGTGTCGGTGCCAGAAGCTGCTGGGGGCCAGGAGACGGCACCGAGGTGCCGGAACCCCGACGCGTCGGTACCTCCACCACCGACGGAGATCTCTCCTCTCTGCGATGACGCTTCGGCGTCGACTCCTCCTCAGGGTGCACCGAGGGCTCCCGGTGACGGCGCTTCTTGTCCTTTTTCCGGTGCACGTCACCGGCGCCGGAGGGCATGGAGGAGGAGGAGGTCGATCCCCCTCGGTCTCGAGGTACCGGGTCCGACAGGGTTCGGTCCCGTGGCTCACGAGCTGAGGGAGTGACCGGGGCCGACTGCCCACGCGGCCTCTCAACCCCACTCTCACCGGCGGACCGGCGGGCCGACGGGACCTGTTCTCCTGGGGTCGCTGCCATCGGTGCCGATGTCTCGGGCATCGATACCGGTACCGAAGAACCGGCCTTCGATACCGATGCCGTCGAGGTCGACGTCGAGGGGCCGGCGCAAGTTCCAAAAAGACGGTCCCGTAGAACTTGCCTCGCAACCTGAGTCCGTTTCCGGAGACCGAGACACAAAGCGCACGACTTGAGATTGTGCTCCGGCCCGAGGCACTGGAGGCACCAAGCGTGGGTGTCGGTCTGCGAGATCGGCCGGCCGCAGCGACCACACTTTTTAAATCCACTCGGGACCTTCGAGGACATCGACGGAAAAATCGCGTCGGCGAAGTCAAAGTCGGCAATGGTGGCTAAAATCACACCACGAAAAAACTAACCGACCGAGCGGCCACTAGGCCGCAACGTGGCGTCCCCGCTGGAAGCGAGGGAAAAGGGGAGCGCGTGCTCCACACGCGCGAAATCTTCTTTTTTTTTTTTTTACAAGACAAAAGAAAGAAAAGAAAAGAGGAAACCGAACGGGAATCCAAAAGCGACGATCCGCGTAAACGCGGTCGAAAATCCGGCGGCTGAACAGAGAGAGAGGCAATTGCACAACTCTCTCAGTCGCGGAAAAAAAGTAACTGGCGGGAGCGGTCGCGCACGGGCGGGAAGACGGCCGCGCATGCGCGGTGGGCGTGCCCTGCGTGCCGACCGTCCCGCGAAGCTTCTTCCGGTTGGTGGGGGCTGCCGCGGACGTCAACCCAGTCGTGAGAACAAGCAGCCTGCTTGTCCTCGGAGAATTACCTGTAGAGCAGGTATGCTCCGAGGACAGCAGGCTTCATGTTCTCACAAGGGGGTGACACCGATCTGCGTTCCCTGGTCTGGCATTTTGCCAAAGCTAAAAAGAGAGCTTTGTGGATCACGAGCTGAACTTAACCGTGCATGCACGAACGTGGTCTCCTCAGTTTAATAATAAAGCAAAATATAAAGTAAAAATAACCAAGGAGACAACTCCAAGGAGAGGTGGGAGGGATTGTAGACTATGAAGCCTGCTGTCTTCAGAGAATACCTGCTACAAGTAAGTATCTTCGCTTTCTTCGAGGACAAGCAGGCTTCTACCTTCTCACAAGTGGGGAATCCCTAGCATCCAGACTCACCCAAAACAAGAAACATGGTCAATTGGGCATCACAACAGCAAGGACTTAACACAGATTAACCTGAAACTATATACAATCAGAATGACAGTGCAGCCTGGAATAGAATAAACGGGCCTAGGACGGTAGAGTTGGTTCCTAGATCCTACCTAAATAGATTCTGCAACACTGTCTGCCTGAACCAACTGTCTTCATCAGGTATCCTGCTCAAGGCATGTGATGTGAATATGTGGACTGAAGACCACGTCACAGTCTTGCAAATTTCTTCAATGGAGGCTGACCTCAAGTGAGATACCAATGCAGCCGTGGCTCCGACATTATGAGCTCTGACATGACCCTCTAAGGCCAGCCCAGCCTGGGCATAAGTGAAGGAAATGCAATCTACAAGCCAAATTGAAATGGTGCGTTTCCCAATGGCGACCCCCATCCTATTGGGATCAAAAGAAACAAAAAGCTGGGCAGACTGTCTGAAGGGCCTTGTCCGCTCCATGTAGTACGCCAGTGTTCCCTTGCTATCCAAGGTGTGCAAGCTGCTTTCACCAGGATGGGCATGAAGTCGGGGAAAGAATGTTGGCAAGACAACTGACAGACACCACCTTCGGCAGGAACTTAGGGTGCGTGCGGAGTACTACTCTGTTGTGATGAAACTTAACATAATGTGCATCCGCTACTAAGGCCTGAAGCTCACTGACCCTACAAACTGAGTGGCTCAAAAGGAGTTTTCATCAGCTGGATGAGAACAACGTTGAGATCTCATGACACTGTTGGAGGTTTGACAGAAGCAAGCCTCTTATGAAATCGAACTAGAGACTGTCGAGAGATGGGCTTACATTCTACATGGTTACGATAAACACTAACTGCACTAAGGTGAACCCTTACGGAGTTGGTCTTTAGACCAGATTCTGATAAGTAGAGAAGGTATTCAACCCTTACGGAGTTGGTCTTTAGACCAGATTTTGATAAGTATAGAAGGTATTCAAGCAGGGTTTGTGTAGGGCAAGTAAAGGGATCTAAGGTCTTGCTCTCACACCAGACAGCAAACCTCCTCCATTTAGAAGAGTAACACCTTTTAGTGGAATCTCCTGGAAGCCAGCAAGACTCGGGAGACACCCTCCAAAAGACCCAAGGAAGCGAATTCTAGGCTCTCAACATCCAAGCTATGACAGCCAGAGACTGGAGGTTGGAATGAAAAAGTGACCCCTCGATCTGCGTGATGAGGGTCGGAAAACACTCCAATCTCCACGGTTCTTCTAAGGATAATTCCAAAAGGAAACCATATCTGCCACGGCCTGTATGGAGCGATTAAAATCATGGTTCAGCAGTCTCGCTTGAGTTTCAAAGATTTTCCCACTAGAGGTATCGGAGGATATACATACAGAAGACCTGTCCCCCAACTGAGGAGGAAGGCATCCAAGCCTAGCACAGAACTGAGGGACCTTGTGGTTTATCTGAGTGGCAAAAAGATCCACCGATGGGGTGCCCCACACTTGGAAGATCTTGTGGGTTATGCCCATATTGAGAGACCACTTATGCAGTTGCATTTTCCTGCTCAGCCTGTCGGCCAGGGCATTTATTTATTACATTTGTATCCCACATTTTCCCACCTATTTGTAGGCTCAATGTGGCTTGTTTGTGCCCACCAGATAAGTGGCTCGAAGGAACATACCATGTTGGCGAGCCCACTGCCAGATGGCCTCCTGACACAAAGGGCGTGATCAGGTGGCCCCCCTGCTTGTTGGTGTAATATATTGCAACCTGATTGTCTGTTTGAATGAGAACAATTTGATGAGATAACTGTAATAAAAAGTATTTTAGAGACTGCTTTTCAACTCTATCTGCCTTGACCAACAAGTGCACAGGGTCTGTATTTGTGATTAGAAGTAATTCTGTTTAAAAATGATTGTTTACCTTTGATTGTGTGAAAATAAGTTGGAATGTAGAAGATAAGACACAGCTCTAATTAATTTGTTATGTGAAGGGAAAGGTGGAGCCTGTTTTCGAGTTCAGACTGGACACATGGACTATGAAACATGTGACCACATTCCCATAGTATGGCTTGTTTAGCTAAACAGAGAAACTCTCAAGCATTTTGTAAATTTTCCTTAGCTCTGAATATGAGTTCTAAACCTAATAGAAAAGGGGGGCCTCTGGCAGTGAAGTTCACTATGGGTGGACGCACCGCGTAGAACCAAAACTCCTGGTCAAAAAAGCTCCTGGCTTTCGCTGTGAAGAGGAACCCCCAGCTGATAAGAGCCTAGATGATGTAAGGACCAGGGATGATCATTATTTTTTTTATTTTTTGTCACATTTGTACCCCATGCTTTCCCACTCATGGCAGGCTCAATGCGGCTTACATATTGTATACAGGTACTTATTTGTACTTGGGGCAATGGAGGGTTAAGTGACTTGCCCAAAGTCACAAGGAGCTGCCTGTGCCTGAAGTGGGAGTTGATCGAACTCAGTTCCTCAGTTCCCCAGGACCAAAGTGCACCACCCTAACCACTAGGCCACTCCTCCACTCCATTATGCTTCTTTTCCTGGTCTAGGAACTCTTAGCATTGTTTAGATGTAGGGACCAGTGATGTAATGATTGTTTATAGAGTTTTGTTTAATTATAGATAGAATGATTACAGGTATTGTTTCTTTTCAGTTATATACAGTGGTGGAAATAAGTATTTGATCCCTTGCTGATTTTGTAAGTTTGCCCACTGACAAAGACATGAGCAGCCCATAATTGAAGGGTAGGTTATTAGTAACAGTGAGAGATAGCACATCACAAATTAAATCCGGAAAATCACATTGTGGAAAGTATATGAATTTATTTGCATTCTGCAGAGGGAAATAAGTATTTAATCCCTCTGGCAAACAAGACCTAATACTTGGTGGCAAAACCCTTGTTGGCAAGCACAGCGGTCAGACGTCTTCTGTAGTTGATGATGAGGTTTGCACACGTCAGGAGGAATTTTGGTCCACTCCTCTTTGCAGATCATCTCTAAATCATTAAGAGTTCTGGGCTGTCGCTTGGCAACTCGCAGCTTCAGCTCCCTCCATAAGTTTTCAATGGGATTAAGGTCTGGTGACTGGCTAGGCCACTCCATGACCCTAATGTGCTTCTTCCTGAGCCACTCCTTTGTTGCCTTGGCTGTATGTTTTGGGTCATTGTCGTGCTGGAAGACCCAGCCACGACCCATTTTAAGGCCCTGGCGGAGGGAAGGAGGTTGTCACTCAGAATTGTACGGTACATGGCCCCATCCATTCTCCCATTGATGCGGTGAAGTAGTCCTGTGCCCTTAGCAGAGCAACACCCCCAAAACATAACATTTCCACTTCCATGCTTGACAGTGGGGACGGTGTTCTTTGGGTCATAGGCAGCATTTCTCTTCCTCCAAACACGGCGAGTTGAGTTCATGCCAAAGAGCTCAATTTTTGTCTCATCTGACCACAGCACCTTCTCCCAATCACTCTCGGCATCATCCAGGTGTTCACTGGCAAACTTCAGACGGGCCGTCACATGTGCCTTCCGGAGCAGGGGGACCTTGCGGGCACTGCAGGATTGCAATCCGTTATGTCGTAATGTGTTACCAATGGTTTTCGTGGTGACAGTGGTCCCAGCTGCCTTGAGATCATTGACAAGTTCCCCCCTTGTAGTTGTAGGCTGATTTCTAACCTTCCTCATGATCAAGGATACCCCACGAGGTGAGATTTTGCATGGAGCCCCAGATCTTTGTCGATTGACAGTCATTTTGTACTTCTTCCATTTTCTTACTATGGCACCAACAGTTGTCTCCTTCTCGCCCAGCGTCTTACTGATGGTTTTGTAGCCCATTCCAGCCTTGTGCAGGTGTATGATCTTGTCCCTGACATCCTTAGACAGCTCCTTGCTCTTGGCCATTTTGTAGAGGTTAGAGTCTGACTGATTCACTGAATCTGTGGACAGGTGTCTTTCATACAGGTGACCATTGCCGACAGCTGTCTGTCATGCAGGTAACGAGTTGATTTGGAGCATCTACCTGGTCTGTAGGGGCCAGATCTCTTACTGGTTGGTGGGGGATCAAATACTTATTTCCCTCTGCAGAATGCAAATAAATTCATATACTTTCCACAATGTGATTTTCCGGATTTAATTTGTGATGTGCTATCTCTCACTGTTACCAATAACCTACCCTTCAATTATGGGCTGCTCATGTCTTTGTCAGTGGGCAAACTTACAAAATCAGCAAGGGATCAAATACTTATTTCCACCACTGTAGCTAATCATTGCATATATCTTAATCATTGTAGATTTTAAAACCTCTAATAAAGGTCTCATTTACCTAATACGAATCCAAAAGAATCCACAGTAATTACTAAGTAGTCTGTGTCAGTGAAGCAGGCTGTAAATCCATAGCAGTACAATAGCCGATCTCTGAAAGCCTTTAGAGCATTCCAGATCGCCCAAAGCTCCAGGAAGTTGATCTGAAGATTTGTTTCCTGGGAGGACCAAGCACCTTGAGTGGGAAGCCCATCTACATCAGCTCCCCATCTCAGAAGAGATGCATCCGTTGTCAGCACTTTTTGTGGCTGAGGAATTTGGAATGGAAGTCCCAGAGTCAAATTGGATCAAATTGTCCACCACTGAAGAGAGCATATCAGCTCTGGGGACATTTGAATGACATCTTAGACTTCTCATGGTTTGACACCACTGAGAAGCCAGGATCCCACTAAGCTGAGCTCATGTGAAGTCATGGGTGTAACATACACTGTGGAAGCCATGTGGCCCAGCAATCTCAGCACCTGCCGAGTTGTGAACTGCTGAAAGGCATGAACCTTGGATGCCAGCGAGACAAAATTGTCCACTCTCGTCTCGGTTGGTAGGCTTCAACCCTCTGTGTGTCGAGCAGGGCTCATATGCACTCATCGCTGGTCAGGATGTAGATGGGATTTGGGGTAGTTTAAAATGAACCCTAGTAGTTCTAGCATCCGAATAGTCATCCACATGGACTTCGAGCACCATCCTCTGAGGTGCTCTTCACCAGCCAATCGTAGAGATACGGGAACACATGGACTCCAAGTCTGCATAGTGATGCCGAGATTACTGCTAGACACTTGAAGACCCTGAGAGCTGATGCAAGACCAAAAGGCAACACATGATACTGAAAGTGATGTGTTCCCAGCCGAAACTGAAGATACTTTCGATGGGCTGGAAGTACCGGGACGCGAGACTATGCATCCTGTAAGTCCAGAGAGCATAGCCAATCATTTTTTCTGAATCATTGGGAGAAGAATGCCCATGGAAACAATCCTGAACTTTTCTTAGACTAAAAATTTGTTCAGGGTCCTTAGGTCTAGGATGGGACACATCCCCCCGCCTTCTTCACAAGGAAGTACCTGGAATAGAATCCCTGCCCTTCTTCCCCTGGTGGAACGGGTTTGACTGCTACTACTACTACTACTACTACTATTTAGCATTTCTATAGCGCTACAAGGCATACACATGGTCCTTTAGAAGGGCGGAGAGTTCCTCTGCCAGTACCTGCCTGTGCTGAGAGCTGAATGAACGAGCTCTCTGTGGGCAATGTAGAGGTTTTTGATGCCAATTGAGGGCGCATACGAGACAGACTATTTGAAGAACCCACCAGTCTGAGGTTATAAGAGGCCACCTTTGCTGAAAACAATTTTAGCCTTCCCCCAACAAGAAAACCTGGGTCCTCTTCTTCATGCAAAGACAGAGAACACAGTTAGCAGGGTTATGGTCGGGCCCAAGACACCAAGAATGGGTGTCCTTTCCCGAGATAGTCCGACTGCACAGGGTACAAAGCTTGAAACCACTGGGAGTCTTCATGGACATGGACGGGGAAACTTCGACGGCTAAATCAAACAACTCAATGGTGCCTGAAAAAAGGAGCAAGGCATGGAGAGAAAAAGACCCGAAGTCAGGGCCTAAAAACGGCCTGATGACGCGGGAAAAAAAAAGTAAACTTAAAACTGGGCAAAATGAATTTAAGAAACTAAAGGAATGTAAAAAAGAGGTCTTATATGAGGAACCAGAAAGAAAAACAAGAAAAAATACCGCCGGAAGAAACAAACAAACAAAAAAAAGCTCTCAGACTGGACAAATGAGGAGAGGGCAAAAAACCAGCACCTTCTCCTCACACGGAAAAGAGAGAACTGAGGAGACCGTGTTCGCGCGATGGGCAGGAAGGCATTCAGGCATGCCTGGTGGAGGGTGGCTCGCACTCCACAAAGCTCTCTTTTTAGCTTTGGCAAAATGCCAGACCGGGCGACTCAGATCGGCGTCACCCATCTGTAAGATAAAAGCCTGCTTGTCCTCAGAAAATAGCTATCTCACACACCATTAAATTATATGTATAACCATACCTTAAATAACTATTTTATACATGCTGCCCTTTTTGCTTGTAATTCTAGATGAAAATTCCATTAAATAATTAGGTGTACTTGAAAAGTATTATTATTATTATTTTACCTGCAGTTGTTCAACAACTTCCTTGTGTCCTCTTTCCATCCCATTCATCTTTGTTCTCAGATTAGATTCCTGGTACTGGAAGTCTGCCTTCAATTCTGTCAACTGCAAAAAGACAAGTACTGAGTAAGTACTATAATTTCTGAAAGTAATATTATTTACAATAGCTGAACTATGCAAAGAAATATGAAGTCAGTCATATGGTGAGGAAAAGTGCTAAATAAATAATGCAACCAACTAGTACTTGCAGAACATACTTCAAAAGACATTTCAAAATTTATTTTAAGTACTAGTTAGGAACCATTAGACCTTTTGAAATAGCATAACATGAACATAGGCAACAATTACAACAGTGATGAGGGTTGGAAAATACTCCAATCTCCATGGTTCTTCGGAGGATAACTCCAGAAGAAGTGGAAACCAGATCTATCAGGGTCAATAAGAAGCGATCTAAATCATGGTCCCACGGTCCTGCTTCAGTTTCAGCCAAGTCTTCCCTACAAGAGGTATGGGAGGATACGCATAGAGAAGACCTAACCCCTCAATAAAGAGGAAGGCATCCGACGCTAGTGTGTAGTGGGCTCTGAGCCTAGAACAGAACTGAGGGTCTTTGTGATTAGATTGAGCAGCAAAGAGATCCACCAAGGGGGTGCCCCACACTCAAAAGACCTCACAGGCAACGCCCATGTTGAGTAACCACTTGGGTGGTTGCAAGAACCTGCTCAGTCTGTTCGCTAGGTTGTTGAATTTGCCTGCCAGTTAAGTGGCCTTGAGGAGCATTCCCTGCTGGACTGCCCAGTGGCACATCCCGACGGCCTCCTGACAACAGGCATGATCCAGTGCCCCCCTGCTTGTTAATGTAATACATGGCAACTTGATTGTCAATTTGAATGAGAATATGGTTGATCAGCTGATCTCTGAAAGGCTAAATATTGATGTGAAGATCTGACTCCTGGGCTGACCAAGCACCTTGAGTGCGAAGCCCATCTACATGAACTTCTCACCCCAGACGGGATGAATCTATTTTTAGCTCCTTCATGGGCTATGGAATTTGGAATGGGAGTCCAGAGTCAAACTGGATTTAATTGTCCACCAAAGCAGAGACTAAACCAGCTCTGGTGAAACCCGGCTGACATCTTCCACAATCCCCATGGCCTGACACCACTGGGAAGCTAGGGCCCACTGGACAGTTCTCATGTGAAGACGTGCCATGGGTGACACATGAACCATGAAGGCCATGTGGCCCAACAACCTCAACATCTGCCAAGCTGTGACCTGCTGAGCTGCTCAGACTTGAGCGGCAAGGGTGACAAGAGCATCTGACCATGCCACATGGATGAAAGCCCGAGACTGCTGAGTGTCTAAGCAGTGCTCCAATGAACTCCAACTGCTGGAGAGGGAGCAGATGGGACTTGGGGTAGTTTAAGATGAACCCTAGTAGATATAACATCTGAATAGTCATATGCGTGGAATCCCGAGCACTGTCCTTCCATTTGCTCTTCACCAGTCAATCGTCGAGATAGGGTAACACAGACTCCCAGTCTGTGAAGCGACACTACAACTACAGCAAGATACTTGGTGAAAACCAGGGATGCCAATGTGAAGCCAAGAGGCAACATGCGGTTTGGGAAGTGATGTGTCCTCAACCAGAATTGAAGATACCTCCTGTGAGCTAGAAGTACTTAGATGCAAGTGTACACATCTTTAAGTCCAGAAAGCATAGCCAATCATTTTCCTGAATCATGGGGAGAAGGGTGCCCAGGAAAACCATCCTGAACTTGTCCTCCACTTCCAAAAGAATTGGAACGGCACTCACCATTGCCTTAACAAAAGATGGGGAGGAAAGGTTCTCAGGTGGAAACTTTCTCCTTTCCTGTGGAGGGATCAGAGAGGATGCCATGAGCGCTCCTCATTGGAGTCAACCAGGAACTCCTCCTGGGAGGGCTGAGACCGAGCCCGCCTTGATGAAAAAAATACTGAATGAATTCTCTACTTCTGTCTTTACAGAAGAAGATGTAAGATCTCCCTGAACCGGAAATGGTTTTCAAGGGTGATGATGCAGAGGAACTGAAAGAAGGAATCTCGGTGAACCTGAAGATGTACTGAGCCAAATTGACAAATTAAAGATTAGTAAATTGCCTGGACCGGATGGCATACATCCAAGGGTACTCAAAGAACTCAAGCATGAAATTGCTGATCTGCTGTTAGTAATATGTAACCTGTCGTTAAAATCATCCATAGTACTTGAAGATTAGAGGGTGGGCAATGTGACGTTGATTTTTAAAAAGGGTTCTTAAAGGTGAGCCAAAAATTATAGATCGGTAAGCCCAATGTTGGTGCTGGGCAAAATAGTGGAAACTATTATAAAGAATAACATTACAGAACACATAAACAAACATGATTTAAATGGGACAGAGTCAGCATGGGAAGTCTTGCCTCACCAATTTGCTTCATTTCTTTGAAGGTACGAATAAACATGTGGATAAAGGTGAGCCGGTTGTTGTAGTGTATCCAGATTTTTAGAAAGCTTTTGAAAGTTCCTCATGAGAGACTCATGAGAAAATTTAAGAGTCATGGGATAGGAGGCAAGGTTCTGGTGTGGATTAGGAATTGGTTATTGGACATAAAACAGACGGTAGGGTTAAATGGTCATTTCTCT
Organism: Microcaecilia unicolor; assembly: GCF_901765095.1. NCBI lineage: Eukaryota > Metazoa > Chordata > Amphibia > Gymnophiona > Siphonopidae > Microcaecilia > Microcaecilia unicolor. The sequence continues at coordinate 46,583,659 of NC_044034.1, forward strand.
CAATGGAGGAGGGTAAACAGTCAAGTGCCACAGGGATCTGTACTGGGATTGGTACTATTTAACATACTTATAAAGGATATGGAAATCGGGACGATGAGTGAGGTGATCAAATTTGCAGGTGATACAAAACTAATTACGGTTGTTAAAACATGTGCGGACTGTGAAATACTTAAAGAAGACCTTAAGAAATTGGAAGGCTGGGCATCCAATGACAGGTGAAATTTAAATGTGGACAAATGCAAGTTGATACAAATTGGAAAGAATAATCCAAATTATAGTTACCCGATGCTACGGTCCACCTTGGGCGTCAGCACTCAAGAAAAAGATCTGGGTGTCATAGATAATATGCTGAAATGTTCTGCTCAGTGTGCAGCAGCGGCCAAAAAAGCAATCAGGATGATAGGAATTATTAGGAAACGGATGGTGAATAAGACCGAAAATACTATAATGGCTGTTAATCACTCCATGGTGTGTCCGCACCTTGGGTACTGCATTCAGTTCTGGTCGCCATATCTCAAAAAAAGATATAGCGGAATTAGAAAAGGTTCAAAGAGTGACCAAAATGATAAAGGGGATGAAACTCCTCTCATATGAGGAAAGGCTAAAGAGGTTAGGGCTCTTCAGCTTGGAAAAGAGACAGATGAGGGGAGATATGATTGAGGTCTACAAAATCCTGAGTGGTGTAGAACGAGAAGAAGTAAATTGATTTTTTTTACTCGTTCCAAAATACAAAGACTAGGGGACACTCAAGGAAGTTACATGGAAATATTTTTAAAACAAATAGGAGGAAATATTTTTTCACTCAACAAATAGTTAAGCTCTGGAACTCTTTGCCAGAGGATGTGGTAACAACGGTTAGTGTATCTGGGTTTAAAAAGGTTTAGACAAATTCCTGGAGGAAAAGTCCCTAATCTGCTATTGAGACAGACATGGGAAGCAACTGCTTGCCCTGGGATTTATAGTATGGAGTGTTGCCACAATTTGGGTTTAAGCCAGGTACTTGAGACCTGGCTTGGCCACTGTTTGGAAAACAGGATACTGGGCTAGATGGATCACTGGTCTGACCCAGTATGGATACTCTTATGTTCTTATGTCCCTGAGAAGGATGCTGAGGTGTCAGCTCCAGCCTCAACTCCTGCGAAGCTTCCTCCACTGACAATGAGGGGGTGCTAACACAGGGGGCAGTTGATGCCAAGGCCACAAGTAGTGCTGGCATAGACCTCACCGCAGGCTGACGGTCATGCGGAACAGCTGTAAAAGGCGTGGCAAGCGCAAGCACCCCAGACACCGACGCACTCTGTTGTATAAATCCCGCCAAAAGCGAAGGAGAAAAGGCCCTGAGGCACTCATTGAGGGCAGACATTGAGAAAAGCTAGGGTGTCGGTGTAGAAGCAGGCTGCTGAACTTGTGGGGTTGAAGTGGGTGTCTGGTCCTGACTGCCTGGAGACCCATGCATTGGCACCTCCTGTATGGAGTGGGAGCAGTCTTACCAGTGCAGATGCTTGACAGATGCTGGGGAATCCCTTGGCCTGGATTGGCCGCTGTCGTGGATAGGATGCTGGGCTCGATGGACCCTTGGTCTTTTCCCAGTGTGGCATTACTTATGTAATCCCTCGGTGCCTTGGAGCTCCCAATACCATGCGTCGATGGTGATCAGTGGCGATGCTTGGCATCAGCCGCTCCTCAGTGCCAATGTCAAGTCCTCGCGTCATCTTGGGGTCGGGTCCAATGCTGATTGGTCCCGGAAGGCCTGCATAGAGACTGGTGTCAAAGCAGGTAGAGGCTCACTCCATGCAGTCACTTCCAGTATCTAAGGGTCTTGTAGTTATACGGACACACTTGATGCTGATACAAATACAGACGTTGAGGTTTCAGACCTGGCTCCAAAAAGTTTCTCTTTGAGCCTCTCTGGCTAACTGTGGTCTTTTCTTCATACAAAGACAAAAAAAGACAGAATGGGTAGTGCTCAGGCCTCACACTGGAAACACTAAGAAAGGATGTCTCTGCCACAGATTGTCCTATTGCACCGCTTAAAGCCATTGGGAACCTTCAATGATATGGAAGGAAAAACAGCCATGGCTAAATCAAAAGATTTGATGGTGCCAAAAAAGGGGCAAAGCACCAGAGAAAAATGAAGGGAAGAACTTGACCAAAGCTCAGGCCTAAATGCGGCCCTACTGAGTACGGTAAAATAAAGGAAACCTTAAAAAAGGGGAAAATAAACTAAAAATGTAAGGGAAAGGAGGAAGACAACCCAGAACAAGGTACAAAATAAAACTAAAAGAGAAACAAGGCACAAAAAGCGGCTCTTGTTAGAAAACTGAACCTGCAGCTGTGAGGAGAGAACAGCAAAACGCATCCACTCCTTACTCCGGAAATAAACAGAATTGATATTCCTACTCTCTCGCAGCTGGTAGGAAGGCACCTGCGCATGCACAGTGCGACTTGCGCTCCAAAGAGATCTGTAAAAGGTTGTTAGAAGCTCTAGACTGGGCAACGTGGATTGTGTTACCCACAAATGAGAATCATAGGCCTGCTTGTCCTCGAGAAAATCAATTGACAAAGCAATGGAAGTTATCTAGTAACATAGTAAATGATAGCCGATAAAGATCTGACGGTCCATCCAGTCTGCCCAACACACACACTATCAATTCATGATTAAACCAACAATGAATGCAATATAAAATACTTGATTATGGTCTCTCTTTTGCATTTCTGGGATGTAGACCACAGAAGTCCGCCTGGCACTGTCCTTACATTTCAACTACTGGAGTAGCCGTCAAAGCCCACGCCAGTCTACCTGAATCCGTCTTGACATTTGCAGGACATAGACCATAAAAAGCCTGCCTGGCACAGTCCTCACATTCCAACTACGGAAATTGCTGCCTAAACCCTCTCCAGCCCATCCTAAACTGGATTGCCATAAATGGGACACAAACTATATAAGTGTGCCTGGGTCAGGCCTTAGTTCTTCACAGTTTGAGTCGACTTCTAAGTGACACTCGACACATCCACACACATGTAGCCCATTCAAGTTTTGTTTTTTTTTTTATACCATCCATTTTCTAATTAGAGATCCTCTGTGTTCATCCCATGCCTTTTTTAATTCCATCACTGTTTTTGTCTCTACCATCTCCCAGAGGAGGACAATACAGGCATCGACCACCCTCTGCACAAAAAAGAATTTCCTGATTTTGTTTCAGATATTATTAGGCAACTTTCAATAAGTCCAGCAAGACTAAGTTTCTCTGTAGGCAAACTGTTTTTCAGTAGTGGTGGGTGCTACTTAAGTACATTTCACCAGGTGGCACTGTAGGACTAAAAGTCTCTGTAGGTCAACAGCCTTTCAGTAAGTGTTTTAAATTAAACCAGGCTTTGCAAGATCAAAGATTTTCTTTATCATAAACAAAATAACTATTCATGTGTGACTTTCCTCTCGAAGATATAATATAGCAGAGGTTGAGGAACCCTAATCTCAGAAGTATATCAGAATCTTAAAGTCCTCCCTTGCTAAGTAGTTAAAGATAAAAATATCAACTTACAGATTGTAGTTACTGTTTCCACTTTTAAGTTTCTTGGTCTGATGTTCCTAGATGGTTCAGTTGATGCACATCACAGGAGGATTTTTCTTTTGTTGTCCAGAAAAAGCCTCCAGTGATCTGTATCAACTGGACCATCCAGGAAAACGGCTAGACACAGACCCAGCTCAGATCACAAGAGAAGAATGAGAAGCTGCTTGTAATGTGCAAGGAAGACAAGGTTGTCTATTTCCAAACAAGACAAATGAAATAAACATGAAATAAAACGAAGGACTGGAGCATCAACACACACTGAGCAGAGTATATAAAAATCAGAACCATAAACACACAAAAGTAGGTTTTTTTAAACAAACTCAACACAGAAAAAACACACAGGAATAACATGTATAGAATATTTGTACGTTTGGGAAGCTTGCCAGGTGCCCTTGGCCTGGATTGGCTGCTGTCGTGGACAGGATGCTGGGCTCGATGGACCCTTGGTCTTTTCCCAGTGTGGCATTACTTATGTACACTGTCTCATCCTCTCATCCCAATACAATACGAACAAACCCACAAACAAACACCCCAGATCATACCCTACCTATCTCAGACAGCCTGAAAATTCTCGGTGTTACAATCGACTGTAACCTCACAATAGAGAACCAAGTGAAATCTACAACAAAGAAAATGTTCCACTCAATGTGGAAACTCACGCGTGAAACCATTCTTCCCGAGGGAAACATTTTGAAACTTGATACAATCAATGGTACTAAGCCATGCAGACTACTGCAACGGAATTTATGCGGGATGCAAAGAATTATAAAGAAACTTCAGACTGCTCAAAACCAGGCTTATATTTGGAAAAATGCGATTCAAAAGCGCAAAACCCCTCCAAGAAAAACTGCACTGGCTCCCAATCAAAGAATGTATTGCTCTCAAAATCTGCACCCTGGTTCATAAAATTATCTACGGCGAAGCCCCGGGATACATGACAGACCTACCAACCAGAAACAAAACAGGATCAACACGAACATATCTAAATCTCCACTACCCAAGCTGCAAAGGACTCAAATACAAATCAACCTATGCATCCAGCTTTTCCTACATAAGCACACAAGTATGGAACGCATTACCAAAAGCCGTGAAAACAACTTATGATCACCTAAACTTCAGGAAATCATTAAAAACTAACCTGTTCAAAAAGGCATAACCTACCAACCGAACTTAAATGCTTGTACCCTGCAACACAACAAAACCAAAGCTCGTAATGGACATATAACAACTCTTCCTCTCTACAATTCCCTAATATGTCTGTACACACGAACCTTATTCTACCACAACATTACTGTATTTGTTCATACCGGAATTGGCGAACAACTTTACGGTACTATGAAAGCCATATTGAGCATGCAAATAGGCGGGCAAATAGGGGGAAAATGTGGGATACAAATGTAACTAATAAATAAAATAAATAAACCTATGTTGCAGGAGGGCAAGGTAAACACAGCCTCTTATCCTTGCCCAGTAAACTCTTTGTTGCCTATAAAACCAAAGTATCCTTTGGTGCTACAAAGCACTAGGTAAAATAAAAACGGTCAGGCTGATTGCAGGACTATGCTGAACCATGCACATTATACAAAAAAGGACTATACGGCATAGTTAATGAGATCCATCAGCTGTTGAAGTTTGACTGCCTGAAGATCTCTCTTTGGTTCTCTACTGCTCTGGGTAAGTTAGCATGTTGGGGAAAAATAAAGAAAAGAAAAAGAAGGCAACACAAAGACAGCATACTTTCTATACCTAGTCTAACATCCAGGCCCTATTACTTTTATTTTACCACTCCATCCCATCCCTACACTTATTGCCCACTGATTAAATTAGCATTTCCTCAAAGTCCAAGGATATAGGAGATGGGGCAAGAGAAAGGTATGTGTATTTCTCCTAAAGCACTATAACAACATACTGTGCAAAAGTAAGGCACCAAGGCCAACCCAGATTTTCCACCTTTATTGTCTAAGGCAAGAGTTCCCAACCAAGTCCTTGGGACACAGTCAGCCAATCAAGTTTTCAGAATAGCTACAATGTATGAACATCTATCTCGTGCATACAATGAAGATATTGGTGCATGCAAATTTATCTCATGCATGTTCATTATATTTCTCCTGAAAATCTGACTAGCCGAGTGCATTCCAACGACTAGGTTGAGAACCACTGGTCTAAAGAAGTTTTCTATGATTTTTCCCCAAGATTCAGTAAAGTGAAGATACATACCTATAGCAGGTATTCTCCGAGGACAGCAGGCTCATTGTTCTCACATGTGGGTCGACGTCCATGTCAGCCCAGGAATCGGCATTTTGCAAGCAAAATATAAAAAAGTTTTGCCAGCGCGTGCATGCGCGGACCGATTTCCCGCCCGTTGCGCAAACATGTTCCTCAGTTAAATCAAAAGCATAAAAAGAAACAAATCAACTCCAAAGGGGAGGTGGGCGGGTTTGTGAGAACAATCAGCCTGCTGTCCCCGGAGAATACCTGCTACAGGTATGTCTTTTCATTTTCTCCAAGGACAAGCAGGCTGCTTGTTCTCATATGTGGGGTATCCCTAGCAACCAGGCTCACTCAAAACAATGAACATTGGTCAATTGGGCCTCGCAACGGCGAGGACATAACATAGATTAACCTGAAACCATAAACAACTAACAGAGTGCAGAGAGCATAGCCAATCGTTTTCCTGAATCATGGGAAGAAGGGTGCCTAGGGAAACCATCCTGAACTTTTGTCGGACAAGAAATCTGTTCAGGGCCCTTAGGTCTAGGATGGGACGCATCCCCCCTGTTTTCTTTTGCACAAGGAAGTACCTGGAATAGAATCCTAGCCCTTCTTCCCCTGGTGGAACGAGTTTGACCGCTTGGGCCTGTAGAAGGGCGGAGAGTTCCTCTGCAAGTACCTGCTTCTGCTGGGAGCTGTAGGACTGAGCTCCCGGTGGGCAATTTGGAGGCTTGGAGTCCAGATTGAGGGTGTATCCTAACCGGACAATTTGAAGAACCCACCAGTCGGAGGTTATAAGAGGCCACCTTTGATGAAAAAACATTAACCTCCCCCCAACCAGGAAGTTGTCCGGTACGGACACGTTTACTGAGGCTATGCTGAACTGCAGCCAGTCAAAGGCCTGTCCCTTGCTTTTGCTGGGGAGTCGCAGTGACCTTAGGCGGACGCTGTTGACAAGAACGAGCGCGCTGGGACTGAGTCTGGGCAGGCTGCCGAGAAGCAGGAGTGCACCTTTGCCTAGCATAGGAATAGAGAGCACTCCTCTTCCCTCCAAAAAAACCTAGATGAGGAGGTAGTAGCAGAAGACACCCGGCAGGAGAGAGAATCCATAGCATCATTGTGCTTCTTGAGCTGGTCAACTAGATCCTCTACTTTCTCACCAAAAAGGTTATCCCCCCCGCAAGGAACATCCGCCATCCACTGCTGGACCGAATGATCCAAGTCAGAGACATGCAGCCACGAGAGTCTGCGCATCACTATACCTTGGGTAGCGATCCTAGATGCTACATCAAAAAAGTGTCGAACGTACCCCTGGCCAGGAATTTGACACGCTTTCTGCTGCCTGACCACCTGGCGAAAAGGTTCAGCCTGCTCTGGAGGGAGTACATCAACCAAGCTAGACAGTTGCTTCACCGAGTTCCACAAATGGATGCTCGTGAAGAGCTGGTTATGTCTAGATTTTGGCAGCGAGCATAGCGGCCTGATACGCCTTTCTCTCAAAGGAGTCCAAGGTCCTAGATTCTCTGCCTGGGGGAGCCAAGGCATAGTCCCCTAGTGCTCTTGGCTCTTTTGAGAGCGGAGTCCACCACCATGGAATTGTGAGGAAGCTGAGACCTCATCAATCCAGGATCACCGTGGATCCGATATTGGGATTGTTTTTTTTCAGGATCACGGGATTAGACAGAGGGAACGACCAGTTTTGCATAAGGACTTTCTTCAGTACATTATGCAAAGGAGCCATTGCAGCCTCTCTAGGCGGAGAAGGATAATTCATGACCTCAAGCATCTCAGCCCTGGGCTCATCCTCAACCTCCATAGGGAAGGGAATAGCCGCAGCCATTTCCTGGATAAAGGAGGTAAAGGATAGACTCTCCGGTGGAGAAAGTCTCCTTTCTAGTGGAGGGGAAGTTCAGAGGGAATCCCATAGGACTCATCAGAAGAAAAGTACCTGGGATCCCCCTCTTCCTCCCACGAACGCTCATCTTCAGTATCAGACAAGACATTCCTCAGAGCAGTCCGAAACAGAGCCTGACTCGACGCCGAGGAACAACGTCCTCGAGGGCGGTGCTGAGAAGTCGACGCTCGCCTGGACTCCGGCGAAGCTTCCTCCACCTACGCCGCAGGCGAAGGACCAGATGCTGCTGCAGCAGATGATATGGAAGGTCCAAGCACTCCCAACACCGAAGCAGACTGGCGCAGCAATCCTTCCAGAAGTTCTGGAAGCAGGGCCCTGATGCGCTCGTCGAGAGCCGCCATCGGAGAAGGCTGCGGGGTCAGTAAAGGAGCCGATGGCAGAATCTGTCAAGGCTCGGGAGCAGGTACCGGGCTGCCAGAATACCGATGCATCAGCACCTCCTGAATAGAGGGGAAGCGATCCTCTCGGCGCCGACGCTTCTTGGGTGCCGATTGCCTTGATGCCCCGGATCTCCCGGCACCATGTGTCGAGGGAGAACGATGACGGTGCTTCTTTGCCTTTGCTCAACGCCCATCGAGACTCCTCGGTACCAATGAGGACGTGGAATCCTCACGTCTCCTCAGGGCCGGGTCCGACGGTTGGTCCCGGGGGGCCTGCATAACAGGAGGCCTCGAGGCAGGTGGAGACCCACTCGACGCCTCACTGCTCCCAGCGTGATTTGGTCTCTCAGCAGCTATTACCTCTGCTCCTGACATTGATGCACCAAGTGAGTTGCCTGCACTCTTGTTGAATGATCACAGTCCTAATGAACTACCCTCAAGTTGATGTCTCTATCACAACTTTAGTTCAGCTCGTTAGAGAGAATTTAGAAGCACCCCCCGCCCCCCCTTACATGGCCCACGAAACAAAAGAGCCAACTGGACATTTAGAAGGAGTTTGTCACCTCCAAACAGTACAGAAATATCTAAAAAACTTATGGAGTTTCCTTGCAGTCCTTCTAATATATACTCATCCAAGGCTTCCACCTGGACCATGGTTGAAATGCGAAGAGCCAAGGTGACCTAATCAACGAGAAACAGCAACTCTTCCTCCCTAAACAGCCTCACCACTAGTAAAATTATCTTCATTCTGAGAAAGCTCACCCCTGGCTGAGGCGGTACTTTCCCACAGAGAGCCCGCATCCTCCTCCTTCCAGATCTCATCCATAAAGATTAGAATCCACTGTCTAAGCTTCCAGTAGGCACCCTGGGCCACTTGCTTCCACAGGCCAGGTCCCTAACTAAGGAGAATAATGGTGGGTACAGTGAGAACATTTACAAAATTTGAGTACTAATCTCTTCACACTGCACTATCATAATAGCTTTTATTTCCCTAGAAGGATAAAGAAAAAAAATTGAATGTAAAGTATGGTACATGGAAAACAGTTTTAAAACATTAATATATATTAATGTATAAACTGCCATGTACCAAACCAGAAGTCATAACCATTAAGTGTTGTACACAAGATAAAGAATGCACTAAAGGAACGCTATATTCATCTGGTAAGGGTACAAGTGGTAACCATTTGCATTTAAAACTGTCAGCAGCACAGGACAACATAGATGGACAGACGCTTGCAGGTTCAATCATCTGTGTACAAGCATATCAACAGAACATAAAAATCAGAGACAGAAATGAAGGACAGAGCACAAATGTATACTATTTTGATCACAAAGAATACACAAACGTCTGAGTACTCGTTCCACACCATCATTTGTTTGTTTCTCTTGCATTTTAAACATGTTCTTATTACTTTAGTGAGCTCTACATGCTGGTATTTGTCTGACCAGTAAATGAGGAATCAAGCACTGCCCAGTGCTAAATTTTTGCAAGTTTTGGTTTTGTGGCTGTGTCATATCGGGATAACTCTGTAAAATTAGGGCCATCTAAATCCTATCTGTGCAAATCATTAGAATAATGGCATTTGTTTGTGTATGTGGGTACAAACAAAAAAATGCCGAAATCCTACCTAAACACAATTCTGTAAATAGGGCTTGATCCATATGGAGTGAATAAGTTACAGAGAATGCTAGGACTGAGTCCTGATGCAGCACTGGCAAAAAATGGCCCATACTGGCTAGGGTCCTGTTAGTGGTTCATAGTAAAGGTAAGTGTTACATTTCTAAAATTGTATTAAATGAGTGATAATAGTAACTACAAAGCATTTTTAAAATTTTATTAAATGAGTGATAATAATAATAACAAAGCATTTTTTTTTAAGGAAAAAGACAAAATAATAATTAGAGGCACATATTTTTGCTGTTACGTTAGTATACCATTAAAGGAAAGCAGGCACCTATGCTCCTTTATAGAATAGTCTCCTATGAAGCATGCTCTGGGCACTTATTTATAAGCACAGTTATAGAATTATCTGCACTATGTGTTTGTATTGAGTTTGAATAAATCAATAAAAGTACAGCACATCCTCTGCTTCAATGGATTAAGGAACACAATCCAGAAATGTTAAAGATTTTTTTTTATTTTATACAGTTTGCAGTGTCTTACCTTTTTGTCTTTTTCCAAGATGGTTTGATCTCTTTGCTGCAAGAGACGCTTCAGTGACATAACTTCTTCTTTCAATTGGCTTATGAGGACAAAATTATCAGTTCCACCGGTATCTGCCGACTGATTCATTGAGTTACTAAATTAAAAAAAGCAAACAAGAACTCTGAGCTCTAATGAAAGAGGCCATCCAAAATTTATATACATATACACACACAAATTCCTGAAACATTCTCTGTCGTCAGTACCAAGTTAACCAATTCAAATATGTAATCCACTGCTCCATAACACATTTTCATAGGAATATAAAGTTACTTACCTGCAGCAGCTGTTCTCTAAGGACAACAGGATACAAATCCTCACAACTCAGGCAACATCAACCAATTGAGCCTGGCGCAGGAACTCTACATCAGAGCTGACTTTCAGAACTTTTGAGTCAGTTCAACTGCTACTACTACTATTTAGCATTTCTATAGCACTACAAGGCGTACGCAGCGCTGCACAAACATAGAAGAAAGACAGTCCCTGCTCAAAGAGCTTACAATCTAATAGACAAAAAATAAAGTAAGCAAATCAAATCAATTAATGTGTACAGGAAGGAGGAGGAGAAGAGGGTAGGTGGAGGCGAGTGGTTACCAGTCAAAAGCAATGTTAAAGAGGTGGGCTTTCAGTCTAGATTTAAAGGATGGGCCAAGGATGGGGCTAATGTGCTCCATTTCCTGTCTACCACTGTTGTACAGGACCATACCTATCCGTTTACTAGCTTAAAAGTACAATTCCAGGGGGGGTGGGTGGGTAATGAGGATGTACTGTATTTTTCGGACTATAAGACACACTTTTTCCCCCCAAAAGTTGGGAGGAAAATGGGGGGTGCGTCTTATAGTCCGATGGTAGAGATTTAGCAGGCCGCCTGTCCTCCGCTTTCGGGATCGCCCTCCCTAGGGTTACCTCCCCTCCCCCCTGCCCTGTCACCACCTCTCCCCTTACTCACGCGATCTTCCCTGGTGGTCTAGTGACGTCGGGGCAGGAAAAAGAGCCCCCTCTTTCCTGCCCAGCGCGCTGCTCTGCATCCTCCTGTATGCTGCCTGTGACGGTCTCGGCGAGATTCAAAATGGTCGCCGAGAATTGAAGTCTTGCGAGGCCACTTCAATTCTCGGAGGCCATTTTGAATCTCGCCAAGACCGTCACAGGCAGCATACAGGAGGATGCAGAGCAGCACGCTGGGCAGGAAAGAGGGGGCTCTTTCCTGCCCCAACGTCACTAGACCACCAGAGAAGATCGCGTGAGTAAGGGGAGAGGTGGTGACAGGGCCGGGGGGAGGGGAGGTAACCCTAGGGAGGGCGATCCCAAACTTGGAGGGAGGGATTCGGACAAGACGCACCGGAGCACCTAGGTTTTAGAGGAGGGAAAAAGTGCGTCTTATAGTCCGGATTTTTTTTTTCCCTATTTCCCTCCTCTAAACCTAGGTGCGTCTTATGGTCCGGTGCGTCTTATAGTCCGAAAAATACGGTATGTCCAGCTATGCTTGGAGAACCCCTGCAGTAGGTAAGTAACTATTTTCTCAGAGAATAAGGCAAAGTAGGGTACCTTCATGACAAGGAACTCCCTAGCTATATGCCGTCTTCAGCTGAAAAAAAAAGAGAACATAACAAGTGGCAGTGCAGGCAGGCACCAAGATTGTTTTCGGTGGCTAAAAACCAGTGTCCTTTTTTCGAAAGACACCATGAGATTAAACAAAATGGGCCCAGGGGGATGGAGTTGGATTTTAACCCCCAAATAGATTATGGAGGACTGTCTGGCCAAACATACTGCAGTGTTGTCTAGAACAAGACTCCAATGTGAATGCATGGATAAGATGCCAATGTTGCAGCTTTAAAAAAAAAAAAAAAAAAACCAACTCTTCTTGAGGGCAATCTCAGGTGGGTTACTGACACTGACATGGCTCTGACATTATATAATCTGTGGCAGGACCCTTTAAGGATAGGCCTTCCTGGGCATAAGTGAAAGAAAAGCAGTCTGCTAGCTAATTAAAATGAGCGCATTTGACCCCCTTCTTGTTAGGGTCAAAGCCAACAAAAAGCTGAGTGGACTTTATACAACATGTAATTAAACTATGGAATTCGTTGCCTGATAATGTGGTAAAGGCGGTTAGCTTAGCGGAGTTTAATAAAAGGTTTGGATGGCTTCCTAAAGGAAAAGTCCATAGACCATTATTAAATGGACTTGGGGAAAATCCACTATTTCTGGGATAAGCAGTATAAAATGTTTTGTACGTTTTTGGGATCTTGCCGGGTGTTTGTGACCTGGATTGGCCACTGTTGGAAACAGGATGCTGGGCTTGATGGACCTTTGGTCTGTCCCAGAATGGTAATACTTATGTACTTATATAGGCTTTAGTCCACTCCAGACAGAAGGATAAGAAACTAGCACTCTGCTTTCAACCTTTGTGGGCATGAGATCTGGAAAAATATTAGCAAGACTACTAACTAGTTAAGATACAATTCCAAAATTCTCTTGGGAAAGAACTTTGGATGGATGCAAAGAACCACTAAGGTGGATCAGTTACTACAGCCTGGAACTCACTTACCCTTCGAGCTGAAGTAACTGCCACAAAAAAAACCTCAAACTTTCAAAGTGAAGTATTTCAGATGAAAAAATGGAGCTTTCATCAACTGAGTAACACCATCACTGAGGTCCCTCAACATTGCAGGTGGATTGTTGGGAGGCTTCAGTCAAAGCAAGCCTCGCATAAAGCAAACTAAAGGCTACACAAATATTGGTTTACTTACTACATGATGTTTATAAGTATCAACTGCATTAAGGTATATAACAGAATTGGTCTAGATCCAGAAATATCGAAAGTAGTCAAGCAGTCTGTGTGGGACAGGAAAAAGGCTAGGCTTGGGGCGTGATCAGTTGAACTGCCGCAGCAGCAGACAGTGCACTCGTTGCACACAGATACGTGCAGTGGACACAGGCACAGGAGTAGCCTGTAGGCACAAGTCATACAGATAAGTGCTTTTTGTGTACTGTAGCACATTCAACGTACTATCTAGCTTGTAGCTCAGAACGTAGTTACAGATTGAGTTAATGTAATCTGCACCAGCAATTGATATTGTAACCACATGTAGAGTTTCGTGGTTTAGACTCCATCTTTGAAGGTTTTTTAACGTGCCGATGATGGAGAGGATCTACTTGATCCGGTTTAGCTCTGCAGATAATTTATATCCATGAGCTCTTTGAGGCCGTTTTTCCTTCTATGAATCATACAGTTCTCACAGCTGCTTGTCTAGTTATACTACTTGGGGACACCCAGCGATCTATTCTAGGAATACAGGTACAACATTGTCCTCCTAGCATGATACAAACTCCTCTTTCTTTTGCCAATATCATATCAAGGACTAAGCGGTTTTCCCAAGCCATCCAATTGGGCAGCAATGCCTTTAACTGCATCTTGAGTATAATTAATGAAACAATGTTGGTTATAATAAATATAGTTAATCCAGTCAACGTTCTTGTTAATAGTAGACCACCAGAATAATGAAGATTCAAAACCTGCAGCAATTTGACTGCGAGCTTTAAATTCATCTGGCACACCCCTAGGAACACCTATAGAATCTATGTAAATCCTATCATCAAAGGAGCCTTTAAGATCCCTTTTCCTTCTAGAGGGGACTGGTTTATCAATATGTCGAGATGCTATGGTGAGTGGGACTACTAGCTGAACCAAAGCACACTGTCCATACCAGTTAGAGGGTAAAGTGGGATACAGGGTTTTAGTTCCACAATACCACCAGATGTCTGCTTGGGTTTAAGCCACATGGAATCTTGCCATTTTTGGGACTCTGCTAAGTATCTGTAATCTGGACTGTCCACTGCTGGCAACAGGATACTGGGCTAGATGGACCCTCGGTATGACCTAGTAGGGCAAACTTACGTTCTTTTGAATCTCGCTCACTTTAAAGACAAATTAATTCGACAATTTGAACTGTGGCTATTACCACCTGAGAGCCAACCTTTCCTCAAATTAAAGGGAGATTCTGAGGGAAAAAAGCCAAACCTCTCTGCTCCTCTCTTTCTAAACTAATTCCTCCATGTTCAAGTGCCTAAAAGAGAAAGTTACTCCACTGTATTCATTAGTGGGCAAAGTTAAACAGTAATCTATAAGTTTCCCATCACTAAGTTGCCACCACAGTGCATAAGTCATCATTAAAATGGAAATAAAATGGCTCTGAAATGTAAGGGAAAATATCTATAGGTTAAGACCTGTATTATGTAGTAGTTTAAGCCATTGAAGATTTTATGCAGCTTAGTTACCATTCTCTATGTTAACAAGGGGAATAACAGTAGTTATTTCCCCAGACAGAATGAATTTAAGTAATCTAATTATCATGGAACAGATAACAACAAGAAATATGCACCCAATAGCATACTACATTAGCAATGTTTCAAACAGCTTAAAAATGAAGCAATTCAGTAACAAGTTTAAAAAAAAATCCATCTTCAAGTAACTGGAAAATGGATGCCAAAAACTATAATACCTAAAAAGCATCAAGTTTCCATGACAGCATTATAAATTGAAGCAATCTGCCAAGGCTATATAGTTTTTAATATTTGAATAGTACAGTAACTAAGATAGAATGTTTACCTATCTCCATTAGATGGCTTGGATTCCAATTTGGGCTTTTTCTTTGGAGTTTCATTCTGAATGGTAGCAGTGGATTTAAGGCTAAAGAAAGGTAACAAAACATCAAAATTAAAAGTTAAATTTAGTTGCAAACAATGGCTAAATGATTTTCATTCTTTTGCATAAAATCCATTCATAAAAGACTATATCCAAAAATTTTTTTTTTTGGGGGGGGGGGGGCAAGCATGGTGCTCCCCAGCCACTGATGCAAGCACTTCAAAAGCATGCACACTTCATGCAACTGAGTATGTGTGGCAGAAGGTTGGAACATTCTGCTGGCTCTCTCACTGCTTCTACAGCACGGGCGGGGAGCTCAGCAGAGAATCTTCAGCTGGTGGGGCTTGAGCAGCCCAACCAGCAAAGGGAAAACAGACAGAGGAAATGCTTTGCACTCACCTCCCCCCCCCCCCCCCCCCCCCGGGGCTCCTCCCAAAAATAAGTTCTGGCTACGTCATTGCATCATTTACACTTGAGAGAGTTCTGCACAATGCAGAATCTCCCCCGATTATAATTCTGTTCAAGAAAATGAATGCAGCACAGGCAGCATCAGTTGCCAGAATTCATCTGCTCTCCCTTCTCCTACACGGGCAAAACTCCTAAGCATGTTTTCTCCCCCCATCCCCACCAGAAAAACCCCCAACATGCTCTCTCCAGTTTTGCAGTGATCACTTGCATTCCTGGTCTATATAACTTTTAACTAGCTGTTTCATAATGCACAGTAAAGAGGAGAACAGTTGACCACTGAGCCACAATCTTCTCCTCTTTTGCTACTCTGGACAACATTCCTAATTTGAACTGCATGGGGTACCATATAGCTGCATGGTTCAAATTAAGTGTGATACTGGGTGGCAGAGGAGGAGGAGAAAATGGCCCAACAAGCAGCTGTTCTCATAATGTTTTGTCAAACACAGCTGGGATTGTATGGAGCAGGAATTAGTACTAATGAAGGAAGAGAGGGTTTTTTCCCCAGCATGTTTAGAGTAATGGCGGAGAGAGAAAGAAGAGAGTACTGGGTGTTTTGCTAGAAGTTAGAGAGAACTTGGAAGGGGGGAAAAGAGCCAGTGATCTTGCTGCTGAGGGCAAGACAGAATAGGGGAGCAAAGGGGAAAAAACCTAGGGGGTACAGAGAGAAATCAAGGGTTTGAACCTCCCAAAGGGAACAGAGAGATCAAGCTAAAGTTAAATTAGATGTTACTTGCTCATTTTCTTTCCTTGAGTCCCACCAGACCAGTCCAGAACCCTGGGGTTATGCTCTCCTGCCAATATGTGAAGACTGAGAAATAAACTGATGTCACTAATTATCCTGTGCAGTCTGTTGGTTCCTCAGTATATTTCAATACCGAAGCAGAACACAACTCCCCCAATGGTAAAAATTCCCAATAGCACACTAATTTTTTCATTTCTTTTTTTAAAATCCAAAAAGATAGAAAATATTAGCAACGTCACGCAGATTTACCCATAGCTCTATATTTACTCAGATGGAAAAATTGTGGGTCCTGAAGGTCTTAAGAAAATTAGTAGGCAATATTTAATCTATCCTTCCTTATTGCTCCATCAGACCAATACAGACGCCTGTGATGTACAAAAGCAGTAGTCAGTTTATATGGGATTGTGCTAGCTTCCAAGGCTGCGTCTTCATGAGCTTGTGCATCCAACCTATAGTGGCAAAGAAAGGAATGTAAGGAAGCCCAAGTAGCCGTTCTGCAAATCTCAGTGGGTGGCACAACCCAGGAGGCAGACAGACATCACACTTCCAGTACTTAGGTGCCCACAAAGCATATAGGCAGACACAATCACCTTTTTAATCCATTAAGCCATCATAGCTTTAGATGTTGCCTCTCCTTTTGGGGCTCTCCCAAAAAGCACAAACCACCTAATTTCCTGGACTCTTATTCATTTGAAATGGAAGTTGGGCATTGGAAGTCTCGGCGGCCATTTTGAACAATCCGGCAGCGGGGGAGGGTCAGCACCAGCAGCGGGCATGCTGGACAGGGGATCTTTCCTGCATGCCCTGAAGAATTCGCTACACAACCTGGGTGGCTGGAGGGGAGGCAGGTGAGAGAGCAGGGTCACTGGACATGGGTGGCTGCAGGGGGGGGGGGGCACACACTCACTCTCTGTCTCTCACATACACTCTCTCTGACACACTCTCTCTGTCACACACACACAGATAGACACTCTGTCTCTCACACAAACACATACATTCTGTCTCTCTCTCTCTGACACACACACTCCATCTCTCTCACACACACACACACTCTCTCTCTCTCTCTCTCAAATATACACTCCGAGGAAAACCTTGTTAGCGCCCGTTTCATTTCTGACAGAAATGGGCCTTTTTTTTTTTTTTTTTTTTTAACTAGTTTTACATAATTTATTTTCACCTGGAACAAAGATAGGCAGAGGAGTTGATGAACCACTTTCACATTAATCACTTGTACCATTCTGTTTGTGGCAGAGGCAGATCTTAAGATTTTTAGGGGGGGGGGGGGGGGGGGGAGGAGGAGGAGGTATGTAAGAGGATTTTACTACTTATTTTGGCCCACAGGTGCCTTTGTGAGGGTTTTTTTTTTTTTTTTTAAATGTGATTTGTGCCCATCCTGCCACATGGGTCTACAAGACTAAAGTTTGTCATAAAGTGCCCAGAATGCGATACCTTCTGTCATCTCAAGTTCAGCAATCAGAGATCCATGAAGGGTGGGAGACAGCAGGCAAATTAAGGCTGAACTAAAGCATTAAGTTTTTTCAGACAGGTTCCCAGCACCCAAGTCACTGTTGGTATGGAATCTGTGATCAGTGAGCTCTCTCAGAGCCTTGCCAACTGCCTGTAGGCATAAATTAGGAAGACAGCAGTGCCCTTAGCTAAGCCCAGAGGTTCTGTATTGCTGACCAGCGTACTCTGTCCAGTACGTACCTTACTACAGCTCTCTGGGATGAGAGAAGCTGTTTCCATAGTAGTCTCTGTGGGGGCCTGAAACAGCATGCTGGAGCAGTAGAATATTGTTGCAAATCATTCTTAGGAAGAGAGTTATCCAAGTACAAGGCCATATTGATAATTACCTTGAAATTATATAATTGAAAAAGAGAGATTTGTTTCTGCTTTGCCAGGCAGATGAAGTAGCCTAGTTTTTTTTTTTTTTTTTGGGGGGGGGGGGGGGTGGGAGAGGGGCAGGAGCTACACCCCCCACCAGACGGAGCACTTGCACATGCCCAGAAAGTTATTCTACAATTTTCTGGGCCTTGAGAGCGCAGTCTGATCATTCTCTATCAGGATGATGTCACCTATGTGTGTGGCTGAATCTATCCTGCTTGTCCAGAGAGAACCATGTTACATTCCTGAGCCCAACTTCTACTCCTTGAACCAGTTGAGGTTGTGAAATGAATTCACCACCACCTATTCGTTGTCTAACAGTCTGTCATCTTTATCAGTTTTCCTGCCATACCTCTCCCTCAGCTTACACTGACTTCTGATTAGATTGCCAATTCAAGAATTTTGTTTTTACTTACATAGTTGTCTAGGGCTCAGTTTCTCTGTTCATTTAATCTCTCTATATACCCTGGCATACTATTGCCACCTAGTCAGGCTTATTCTTAGGCCTCTCTCTTTGCTCATCTATCAAACAAATCCCCTTCTGATATCCAGGACTTTCCTATACTAATTATGTTTAAATCCTAGTTAAAGGTCTATTCATTAAGTTTTTATCTGGCTAATCCATTACTAGGCATGTCAGTTCTATTCAATTACGTCAGTTCTAGTACTACAGATACTGTAGGGTAGGGTATCAAATAAATGCAGAAAAAGCACAAAATGCTGGGGCTTTGAAAGAAAACCTTCCATACCTCTCAACCAGAAAACTGATGCTAAGGGGCTAGGCAAGGCAGGATGGAGTTAAAAATTGGAGAAAAACCCTGCGTAACAGTGAACAGACTTTTAACCTACTGTAGCTCCAAGTAAAGACTGGTTCAAATTAAGCTGAAAGGCCAAAAAAGGTAGCAACATGATATTGCTGAGTAAAATAAAATAAAAAAAAAATGCAAGAGGGATCAATGTGAAGTAATATACTTGCCTTTGTTTCCATAGTCCTTGCTCTTGTTCTGGACTCAAACTGCTCAATCTGAAAAACAAGAAATATTGTATATTTATGAATATACTATTGTGCTTTCTGTGCTATCTCGCTAACACTATCTGTTGATACTGTCTTTTGTGAGCCACAAAGTTCTTTATATATTGCACAATTAATCCTACCTTGGCTTATAATATACTATTGTGCTTTCTGTGCTATCTCGCTAACACTATCTGTTGATACTGTCTTCTACCATCCTACTGGAACACCAACTATGGCGTATCCTACTACCATTATCCTGCCTGCTAACAGTATCTGCTGAGATTGCCTTGCTAGCATAATACGGTAGTACTAAAATATAGTTAGTTATCGTATAGGTACTATACCAGCTTTCAATTGTATGCATGCTGACATATTGATATGTTTGTCCCACCACACACACTCACTCAACATCCAACTTAATTATTTCACCAGCATGATCATCCTGATGATAACAATTACCATCCACTCACTCACTATAACGCACACAACTCTCACAACCCCCTCAACTGAATTCACCATGGCATCATCTCTCCAATACTACCCAAACACCCACTTCCTTACAAACCAATAACAACCTTAGAAACCTTCCAACGTCCAGGACACCATCCTTAAAGAACAACCACCCACAACACCAAAATACAAAAAATAAATCAACTTATCAAAATCCACCCATCTCCCCAGACCACTGATCCACTCCTATCTGTCCGAATAGGATATATTAATGCAAGATCAGTGGTAAATAAAAGCAAAATCATCACAGACTGGATTGCCTCAGAGAACCTAGATCTACTTTTCATCACCGAAACCTGGATCCGTCAATCAGAAGATCCTATCATAAACGAACTATGCCCCCCCAGCTACAAAATATCACATTGGCCTAGGAAAGACAAAAGAGGAGGAATTGCACTCATCTACAGATCATACTTCTGCGCAGAACCCATCTTAGAGTCCATCTCAACTCAACTCGAAATTGCCTCTATAAAATTATATAGCCCCATGCTATATGAACATTTAATCTGCATACTGTTTTACAGACCTCCCAACAACTGGAACCATAGCCAAACCACATTCATGGCCTTTGTATCAAATACATGCGTCAACAACTCCAATATATTACTACTAGGAGACCTAAACCTTCATTTAGAAGACTCCAATTCTGCCCACACCCGGGATTGTATAGACTTTCTCCAGCTATGTGATTTCAACATTCCTCCCATAGTACCAACCCATAATAAAGGCCACTCACTCGATATCATCACACTCAAACATTCTACAGATCAAGACTTCCTCTTATCAGACATCCAATGGGCCGCCTCTCCCTGGTCCGACCACCATAAAGCAACCCTATCCGTGCAATGGCGGAAAAAAGACAAACCCAAGCCACCGGAACCCACAACAATCAAAACCAGAGGACGAATTGAAAAGGATACCTTCTGGCAACTTATCTATGACAATAATTGGTCAATAGATCCAAATTCAAACCACTTCCTTGCAGATTGGGACCACAAATGCAAACTCATTCTAGATGAAATTGCTCCATTACACCCCAAAACCCTATATACAAAGAAAAAACCCTCCCCATGGTTCAACGAAGATTTAAAAAAAGCTAAAGAAACTAACCAGGAAACTAGAAAAAACTTGGAGCAAATCAAAAGATGATCTCACCCTGAATGCATGGAAACAAACACAAAAGAAATACAAGAATGACATCAAACAAGCCAAAAGAACATACTACACAAAACAAATCACAGCCACCGGGACATAAAAAAATACAAAAATCATAAAGAATCTTCTTAACATGAATCCAGTAACAACTTCATCATCAAAATGCCCATCTGCCGACCAGATGGCCAAATACTTCAACGATAAAATCACTAACCTGTGCAACACAATTCCCCACGATGAAACCAATATTGACACTTTCCTTGACGAACTGGACCCAGACTTTGAAGAGATCCCAGCAGATCGCTATTGGACAAACTTCACACCCCTCAGCACTAAGGAAATCTCCTCAGCACTATCCAACTTTCCAAAGCTCACTGTCACCTGGACCCATGCCCCAACTACTTTATGAAAAATGCCCCAGAACGATTCATTACGGAACTAACCACCCACTTAAATTTCCTACTTCAACATGGCTCCTTCACCTCCGAACATGGCAATATTCTACTCACACCAATACCAAAAAACCCCAAGAAACCAGTGAATGACATCACCAACTACCGACCAGTGGGATCACTTCTAATCAAATTGATGGAAAATAGAGTGACCTCCCAACTTAACGAATTCATACAAAAGTTCTCCATACTACATGAATCACAATCAGGTTTTCGACCTGCACACAGCACAGAAACAGTATTACTCACCCTGATATCCAAGTTCAAACATGAAATTTCAATTGGCAACAAAATACTTCTCCTGCAGTTCGACCTATCCAGCGCATGTGATATGGTAGACCACAATACTCTCACAAAATTACTGGACAAACTAGGGATCGGCGGAAACATCATTAAGTGGATAAACAGTTTTATCACCACTAGATCCTATCAGGTCAAATGAACCTCATCAATATCGCCTGCCTGGTCATCAAAATGCGGATTCCCCCAAGGCTCACCTCTATCCCCGATCCTCTTCAACCTTATGATGATCCTTCTGGCCAAATGCCTATCCAAATCTGGCCTAAACCCCTTTATCTATGCTGATGACATCACAATATTCATCACTTTCCAATCCAACCTTACAGAAATCACGGAGAAAATAATCACTGCCATGAACATCCTAGCATCCTGGGCCAATGCTTTCAAGATGAAAATGAACAAAGAAAAAACTCAATGCCTAATCCTTTCATCACAACACTCTACTCTGCTCCAAACCACCCTGAGCATCCCTGACGTTACAATCCCAATATCGGACAATCTAAAAATTCTAGGAGTGACATTAGATAGTCACCTAACTTTAGAAACTCACGCCAAAGATGTTCAACATGATGTGGGTATTGAAGAGAGTAAAACCATTCCTCCCACGGAAAACTTTCCACAATCTAGTACAATCCACAGTACTCATCCATGCCGACTATTGCAACAGCATCTTCATTGGTTGCAAAGCCCAAATCATGAAAAAACTCCAAAGAGTCCAAAACACAGCAGCCAGACTCATCTTTGGCAAACCACAATTTGAAAGCGCAACACCACTTCGTGAAAAACTTCACTGGCTCCCTATCAAGGAACGAATATACTTCAAAGCCCACACAATGATCCACAAGATCCTCCATGGCGAATCTCCAAGCTACATGACCAACTTGATCAATGTTCCAGCCAGAAACAGGCCCAAATCTTCTCGAACATACCTCAACTTCCCAATTGCAAAGGCCTCAAATATAAAACCTACTACGCATCCAACTTCCCCGTTATAGGCAGCCAACTTTGGAACGCCATACCTCGACACATCCGAAAAACCAAAGAACACCTACCCTTCCGAAAACTGCTGAAAACTTACCTCTTCAAACAAGCCTACCCAAACGACCCAAATTAATTCTCTACCTATCCATAACACTAACTCTACCAAAAATCCAATCCAATCCCCTACATCTCTTCCTACTGTCCTACTCTATATAACTGTGTTATCTCTGTGATACTTAGTACCACATTATCTCTGTGATACTTTGTATCATATTTTGTATTACCTCTGTGATACTTTGTACCATACTTTGTAAGCCGCACTGAACCTGCTATTGAGCGGGAAAGAGCGGGGTATAAATGCTACAAACAAACAAACAAACATACTGCCCACAGACTTTCTCCTAATGGCAAATGAAATTAAACAATGTAAATACTACTATAAATTATTCATTTCTAACATTTCATGCATCGCCTTCTAGGAATATACTTAAGTTTGACTGTATTCTACAGTTTGTTTGCTAGCCCAACAAAGGCGGCATTTGTACAAAAACAACCATTTTTACTATTTAGTAGTCCAGCAATACTTCTATTTCTTTTTCTTTGCGAAAGCAGCAAATGCCTGTAGAAATTTTAAGTGCACCAGTAACAGAATATTTTAGGGACAGTTTCCTTTAAGAAAGCTAACCTACATACTATGAGCTAGGATAGCGAATGATATGTTCTCCGAGGACAGCAGGCTGATTGTTCTCACGACTGGGTTGACGTCCACGGCAGCGCCCTCCGACCGGAACAAAAACTTCACGGGCGGTCCTGCACGCAGGGCATACCCACCGCGCATGCGTGGCCATCTTCCTGCCCGTGCGCGACC
Organism: Microcaecilia unicolor; assembly: GCF_901765095.1. NCBI lineage: Eukaryota > Metazoa > Chordata > Amphibia > Gymnophiona > Siphonopidae > Microcaecilia > Microcaecilia unicolor. The sequence continues at coordinate 46,606,957 of NC_044034.1, forward strand.
GTTCCCGCTCAGTTGAATAACAAGCAAAGGAATGAGGAAAAAACGCAACTCCAAAGGGGAGGAGGGAGGGTAGGTGAGAACAATCAGCCTGCTGTCCTCGGAGAACACCTGCTACTGGTATGTATCATTCGCTTTCTTCGAGGACAAGCAGGCTGCTTGTTCTCAAGACTGGGGTATCCCTAGCTCTCAGGCTCACTCAAAACAAGAACCCAGGTCAATTTAACCTCGCAACGGCGAGGGCATAACAGAAATTGACCTACGAAGAACAACTAACTGAGAGTGCAGCTTGAACAGAACAAATCGGGTCCTGGAGGGTGGAGTTGGATTCAAACCCCAAACAGATTCTGCAGCACCGACTGCCCAAACCGACTGTCGCGTCTGGTATCCTGCTGGAGGCAGTAATGTGATGTGAATGTGTGGACAGATGACCACGTCGCAGCCTTGCAAATCTCTTCAATAGTGGCTGACTTCAAGTGGGCCACTGACGCTGCCATGGCTCTAACACTATGAGCAGTGACATGACCCTCAAGAGTCAGCCCAGCCTGGGCGTAAGTGAAGGAAATGCAATCTGCTAGCCAATTGGAGATGGTGCGTTTCCCGACAGCGACCCCTTTCCTATTGGGGTCGAAAGAAATAAACAATTGGGCGGACTGTCTGTGGGGCTGCGTCCGCTCCAGATAGAAGGCCAACGCTTGCTTGCAGTCCAATGTGTGCAACTGACGTTCAGCAGGGCGGGTATGTGGTCTGGGAAAGAATGTTGGCAAGACAATTGACTGGTTAAGATGGAACTCCGACACCACCTTTAGCAGAAACTTAGAGTGAGTGCGGAGGACTACTCTGTTATGATGAAATTTGGTATACAGAGCATGAGATACAAGGGCCTGCAGCTCACTGACTCTACAAGCTGAAGTAACTGCCACTAAGAAAATGACCTTCCAGGTCAAGTACTTCAGATGGCAGGAATTCAGTGGCTCAAAAGGAGGTTTCATCAGCTGGGTGAGGACAACGTTGAGATCCCATGACACTGCAGGAGGCTTTGACAAAAGCAAGCCTCTCATGAATCGAACGACTAAAGGCTCTCCAGAGATGGCTTTACCCTCTACATGATAATGGTAAGCACTAATCGCACTAAGGTGATTCCTTATTGAGTTGGTCTTGAGGCCAGACTCTGATAAGTGCAGAAGGTATTCAAGCAGGTTCTGTGCAGGACAAGAGCGAGGTTCTAAGGCCTTGCTCTCGCAACAAACGACAAACCTCCTCCACTTAAAAAAGTAACTTTTTTTAGTGGAATCCTTTCTAGAGGCAAGCAAGACGCGGGAGACACCCTCAGACAGACCTAACGAAGCAAAGTCTACGCCCTCAACATCCAGGCCGTGAGAGCCAGAGACTGAAGGTTGGGGTGCAGAAGCGCTCCGTCGTTCTGCGCAGAATCGAAAAAAAACTGAGCGGGAACGGTCGCGCACGGGCGGGAAGACGGCCGCGCATGCGTGGTGGGCGTGCCCTGCGTGCAGGACTGCCCACGAAGTTTTTGTTCCGGTCGGAGGGGGCTGCTGTGGACATCTACCCAGTCGTGAGAACAAGCAGCCTGCTTGTCCTCGGAGAAAAAAAAAAAAGAAAAAAAAAAAAAAAAAATATATATATATATATATATATATATGATCTATGCATAGGAGCCAACTTTTCAAAATGGATTGAGGGTGCTGATTTTTTTTTTTTTTTTTTTAACAGGTGGTGCATTCCCCCCTCCCCATGTCCTTCCTCCCTCCCAGTTTCAGGGTCCCCCCCTCCCTTCGAGTTCCAGGCCCTCTCCCTCTGAATTTTAAAAGTCATCTATCTTACCTCGTCGGGGTTAGGGCAGCAGCAGAGGTAAAAAGCATGCAGGCTCAGCTCGGCGCTTAGTTGTTTTCCCTTCTCTCTCAGCTCTGGTCCCACCCTCATTTCCTGTTTCCGCAAGGGCGGGGCCAGAGCTAAGAGAGAGAGAGAGAACTAAGAGCCAAGTCTGCATGCTTTTTACCGCTGCTGCCCTAACCCCGACGAGGTAAGATAGATGACTTTTAAAATTCGGAGGGAGGAGGCCTGGAACTCGAAGGGAGGGAGGGAACGAACTTCCAGTGGGTGAAATATTGGGGATGCTCGAGCACCCACAGCACCCACGGAGTCGGCGCCTATGGGTCTATGGACTTTTCATTTTGGAAGCCATCCTTTTTTAAATTCCGCTAACCACCTTTACCACATTCTCTGGCAACAAATTTCAGAGTTTAATTTTTTTTTGTTACATTTGTACCCCGCGCTTTCCCACTTATGGCAGGCTCAATGTGGCTTACATGGGGCAATGGAGGGTTAAGTGACTTGCCCAGTTACATGTTGAGTGAAGAAAAATTTTCTCTGACTTGTTTTAAAATTACTACTTTGTAGCTTCATTGCATGCCCCCTAGTCCTAGAATTTTTGGAAAGACTAAACAAATGGTTCAAGTCTACCCATTCCACTCCACTCTATTTTAGACCTGTATCATATCTCCCCTCGGCCATCTTTTCTCCAAGTTGAACAGCCCTAGCCGCTTCAGTCTTTCCTCATAGGGAAGTCGTCCCATCCCCTTTATCATTTTCATCGCCCTTCTCTGTAGCTTTTCTAATTCCACTGTCGCCGTTTACCTTCCCCCCCTTTTTTTCCCCTCTCTTTTTTTCTGGATTCTCAGGATGTCATAAGAACACCTTCTGAATTAGTTTACTAACTTCTTTGTTGTGGGAAAGGGTACTAGGGGAGAGAGTGGGTGTCGAATGGGGGGGGGGGGGGGCTAATGGTTATAAGAAGTATAGATGGAAAAATGGATGACTGTTCTGCGATGTTTATCTGTAATTTTTATGTGCTTGTCATCAATAAACAAAATGTAAACATAAAATTCAATCTCGCTTTAATGGAGAGTAAATGAAGTCTTATTAAATAAGGGCTGGTTCTATCATACTTTGAGCACCCCAAAACATTCTGTAAAACCTGTAGGGGAGAAAGTTGGTAACCTGGTATTCGAATTACAATAACCAAGTAGAAACAAAATTATTGTCTGTACAACCAAGTGCAGGTATTATACATTAAGGTAACCTAACAAAGTTGTCATATTAGATTTGTTAACTGGGGAAAAATACAGTGTCTTCCGCATACAAATAAGTAATCTGAAAATTGCAGAGATACTGTCCTAATGATCGCATATAACATTAAATAGGACAAGGTACAATGGTGATTCCCTGTGGTGTATAGCCTCCATCCTGTAAAGATTTTTTTTTTTTTGCATATTTTGATTATTTCTGAAAAACTTCAAACCAATTTAATACTTTTCCCATTACTCCTATTGCTCTCAATTCTGTCAATAGAATATTATGGTTAACAAGGTTGAATGCCGCTGTTAAATCCAACTGCATAACAAAACCTTGCTGTCACCTGTCTAATTGAATTCCCAAACCTCTAACTAATGTCATAATTTTCTGTGCTATACTGCAATTTAAAACCGGATTGAGTATTCTCCAAGAAGACAAACCTCTTCATGTTTTTATGTTATCTTTGCAACTATAGCTTTTACATAAACACACTATATAGAGTGGCCCACTGTACTTCACTGGGGCTTTTCCCATTCCCCCTCAAGAAAACAAAACAAAACAAAAAAAAAAACCCCAGTGATCAGAAAATTTAGGTCTATTTTCTAGCAGAGAAAGCCTTTAAGGCAGTGATACCCAAACCTGTCCTGGGGGAATCCTAGCCAGTCAGGTTTTCAGAATATCCATAATGAATATGAATATATCAATTTGTATACCAAGGAGGCAGTGTATGCAAGTCAATCTTGGATCCTGAACCCTTGACTGGCTTGGGTGCCCCCAGGACAAGTTTGAGAATCACTGCTTTAAGACTAGACTCCTGTCCTTATATCAGCATAGCTACTCTCAAACCTCACATGCAAAGAAAGAGCATATTATACCTGCAGCAGGTCTGAAAGCTGTTAGCCTAGGAAAAGCATTTTGACACACAAGGCTACTTGAAAGGCAGCAAAATCTGGAACACAGGACACCTGTTTACTTTGTTACAGAACCTATAACCCTACCTTCCCCTCCTGCCACTCCCTTCCCCATCCCCCTCCAGCACCCAAGCAATTCATCTGCCATACTGAGCTGTGCCACCCCCTCTGCCTGCTTCTCTCTCAAATGAAGACCTGTAAACTATCAAGACCCACCAACTCAATACAATTCTGACTTCCAAAGGGAAGCAGGAAGAGGACGTGGCAGCATTTTCTTTATTTTGAATTTAGCTCACACCTTTTCAGTAGTAGTTCAAGGCAAGTTACATTCAGGTATTGTGGGTATTTCTTTGTCCCCAGAGAGTTTACCCTCTCACTTTGTACCCAAAGTAATGGAGGGCTAAGTGACTCCAAGATTATAAGGGTCAGCAGTGAGATTTGAACCAGGCTTCCTGCCTTAACCATTAGGCTACGCCTCCACTCTGAAAAGCACATCTTGACTTCAACTGCCTGCCAGAACAAACTTTGCAAACAGGAGCAAAAAGTTTTTGACCGCTCTTCTCTGTGCCAATGGCACAAATTTCATATCACACCTGTTCAGGATGCGCCAGTGGGGAAACTCGGGTCTAGGGAGACATCAAGTGATACTCAAAATGAACACAAACATTGGGAGAACAGAGAAGGAACACAGCCAAAATAATGTATTCCCACAGGCTGTACAAAATATGGGCGTGGCATCTTAATACCAATGGCATGCCCACCTCAACTCTGTGCATGTAACTGCCTTCCCTGCTACCGCATACTTCTTCACCAGGTTTACTCTCACATTTTACCCTGAACCAATGAAGAGCACAGCCAATCACTGGAAATCCAAACTGGGGCAAAGAAAGAGCTCATACAGCCCATTTGGAGACATTGCTCCCAAGACAATACTTTCTCCTATTTGACTGCTGAAACAGGGTTACAAACACAACCTATTTCTAGTTCATTTTACTTTGAAATTAACACTGTACTAGAACGTCTAAAAATTGTATTAGCTACCCAAATTAGAAATAAGGGGTGAAAATATTTTAGAGGTACATCAAGTCATTTAACCTCCTCCCCTCCCCCAGCTGAGTTTTTGAGCCTTTCCTGTCAGAAGATTATTGTGAGGTATGTTAACCCATGCTTTCCTGTACTTCATTCTTAATTTAATTTCAGTGTCAATCAAATAAAAGGAAAACCCTAACACAACTTACCCTACTGAAGTGTGCAATCTGGTTGATTCTTTGTACCACCAAGATAAACATTTCAATACATTTCAATAAGAATTAAGCAAAATGTGTATGTTTAACCTATTACAATTATTCCAGAGATAAGCCCTTACTTGTGATGACCGCTGCTGTGACGGTGGTGGTGGTGGTGGTGATGATGGTGGTGGTGCTTAGAATGAGGCTGGTCTTTTTCAGTCAATGATGAGGAGGAAGAGTTAGAATGGGAAGGCCCCAGACTCTTCCTTTGTTCCTTTGTCTTCTGCAGTACTCGTTTGTAGGACAGCGTGCACAACCAGCACAACAATTTCCCGTCAACCTTTTAGGAAACAGCATACAGTGCTTACCTAGGACTCATGAGCATGGCAAAAGATGTCTCTTCTTAACTCTGAAACGCGAAGTTTAAAGTCATAGAAAGATATTTGCTAACCAGATTACTGGTTTGAATATATTTCTTAGTTTTGATTAAAAATCCTCACATACTGTTTAGAAGGCAGTAAAGAAATTTCAGTCATTCACCTGGTTTCTGTGACCAAAAAACAAAAAAAACAAAAACAGCAACATATGTAAATTACTAAGCAATCAATGTATCTGTAGTTCAAGAAGCACCTTTAATCCCCTGCTGTGATTACAACAGACAAAATCTGCCCATATTGAAGTCTTGTTCGGTAACATTCCAATTTTACAGAGAACTTCAATATATATATATATATATATATATATCTTAGAGAAGCTGTATTTTTACAATTACACTAACATTTAAGACTTTTTGTGTACTCTATAGTTTTTGTAAGTTAGTTATAAATAACTGGCAGAGATATCTGCAGGCATCTCTACTTCAAAGGGAAGCAATCCCCATCCAGTATTCAGCTCTCAGCAATCACTACTTGAGTTCAGTGAATAAAATGTGACCCGCTAAGCAAAAAGGTACCAAAAGTGGGGTTACTTTTTTTTTTTTTAAATTGATAAATGTTTCTCATTTTTCAAAGACGTAATCAGTCTATACCAAAGGCTGAAATTCAGCAGGATTATAAGGTTGGTATCCCTCTATTTTGTGGTATAAATAAGTTAGCTACTCATCCCACTTTTGTACCTTTTTGCTCAGTGGGTCACAAATGAATATAAAGTACTGGCACTTAGTATTCATTGTGTGAAGAAGAAAAGAGCCTCTCCTGCTCTCACTAGACTTTATGGTGGGTTTGGAGTGAAGGACTTTTCCTCAGCAACTGAATATTTGTACTTTTATGTTGGAGGATAGGGGAGGCAAGGCAAAACAAGACTAAAAGCATTTGACCCAACAAAGCATACAGTTAGCAGTGATACCGAGTCGATATCTAGGCACCATAATTTATATACTCAATTCTAGGCAAATAGCATGCATATTTATATATATATATATATATGTGTGTGTTATATAAGGCTTTCTACCAAACCAAATTATGCCTTTTTGCTTGCTTAAGAGCCACCTAACTTTAAAACGTAAGTCTTCTGTGGCACTAAATATTTACTTGCAAATTCCAAAGGTGGTGGTGGTGACATTCTTCTGGTGCTAATACTGAAAATGGTCTCCCACAGTTTATAACAGAACACCCTTTTCTGCAGAAATAATCATTTGCACTTGGTTGGGTCAGTTTTGAGTTAACATGAAAAAAAAAAAAAAAAAAGTGTTTCGTATTCTTGTTTTTGTACAACTCGGGACTCCTGGAACAACAGTACCTAAAATAAAAGGCATTTCCTATTATCCCCTCACACTTTCCCAAAAGGAATATGAAACTGGGCTTCAATACCCGTCCTAGAACTTTCAGTCCTGTTCAATAACGCTAATGTCATTTTTAAGGCCTTTTAAACCAGTTTATGTCTATATCACATGGCAAGTTTATATATATATATAACTTTTGGCTGAAAAACCACGCCCTGCACAATTCACAAAGCTAAATCAAAAATACATTTTAAAAACCATTAGCTAAAAACCTGGAATCAGTCTTTTGCATCCCTAGAAACAAAATGTAACCACCTTTCAAAAAAAGAGCCAAAGATTGGTTATTTTTAGAAGCCTTTAAAGAATTGAATAGGGGGATTAATTACTGATTAGAAAATTAGAAAACACCCGTAATTATCGCTAGGTTTTCCTCAGAGTGTGTATGTGAGAGTGACTGTGTGTGAGAGAGAGAGAGAGAGACTGTGCGAGTGTGTGTGTGTGTGTGAGAGAGAGAGAGAGAGAGAGACTGGGTGCGAGTGTGTGTGTGTGTGTGTGTGTGAGAGAGAGACTGGGTGCGAGTGTGTCTGAGAATGAGTGTGTGTGCAAGTGTGAGACACAGTGTGAGAGTGTGTTTCACAGATACAGTGTGTGTGAGACACAGACTCTCTGTGAGACTGAGTGTATGAGACCAAGAGAGTGTGTGAGTGACTGTGTGACACATTGCGAGTGAATATGATACAGTGTGTGTGTGAGAGAGAGAGAAAGACATTGACTGTAAGAGAGAGAGTGTGTGTGTGACAGAGATACCTCCCCCCTCCCTCTCTCTGGTTGTCAGGCCCCCCCTCTCTCTCTGGTGTCTTAGCATTACTGTGCAGGACGCTGAGCTCTGGCTGTGCTTCAAGGAACTGACCAATCCTATTTAATAGAATGCACCTCCAACATTCTGAAGCCGAGAAACCTCGTGTGGTTGGTCACTTCTGCTTGTGACAAACCCGGCAGTATGTGATGTCAATTCAGGAGATGGATACAGAGAGCAGGAATGCCTCAGCCATGCAGTCAGCTTCAGAATGTTGGAGGTGCATTTTATTATATAGGATAAGACACTCAATACACAAATACCTCCATCCTTATCAATAAGGACTAATAAGATGACAACCATGGAAGGAGAAATGCCTCAGAATTTACAGCTCTCCAAATTTAACAGTATCTGTGATTTCTCTCAATGGAGGGGGCTCCTATATCTTTCAGTATAGGTCGGGAGTTAGAATTTACAGCAGCACTTTAACAGTGCTCTAATTAGGTTCAGCATTGGCTAAAAATACCTTCTATAGCAAAAGCTTCTGATTTTGAAAGTGTGTTTAAATTTTTATCAAAATCCTAGATTTTTAAATATTTATCAAAATTTGTTTCACAAAGGTTTCATAGTTGCAAGGAGACTTAAAATAAATCTGACGGAGTCTTGAAAAGTGATCAAATTCACTCAAATTGGAATCAGCTCAGTTAACAGTAGATTTAAATCAGATTACCAGCACTAGAAATAATTAGATGTTGATTTTCTGATTTAAGGGTTTATTATTTAGAATTTAACCAATTTTAAAAAACTTTAGTTCCTTGTCATTCCACCAGACCAGTCTTTCTGTGGTTCTGCTAGCAGGTGGAGAATGGACTACTGAACTGTCATGTCATCACCTAAGAATCCTGTGCAACCCTCTGGTGAGTCAGTATTTCTCAGTCTTTAGCAGATGGTAGGCTTCCTGTGCCACTTCTGGTGATCCAATAGAACTACTTCCATTTCCTTATGCCATCATGTACAAAAGCAGCAGCCTTGCTGGACTTCCTGACTTTCTTAAAAAAGATAGGGGTGTAACACCTGTAGGTCCCAGGTCCCTCCCCAGACTAACACTTTTTCTTAAGAGGATAAGTTTTTTTGTCCCTCTGATCTTCCCCTTGGGGGGAGGGGGGAACCCTTAAGTGTCCAAACTTAATTGCTGTTCAAGACAAATTGACTAGCAGCTGCTCCTATTAGTGCTTCTTTGACCTTGAAGACTTGTTTTTGACTATTGGTTTTCTCTGTCAGACTAACCTCCATGCATGGTGTCTGGTGTGCTCTCGCTAGGCAACACCCGCAGGATAAAAACAAACACAGTTTGTAGGGCGCAAAGGTCAGCTACCACATTGGTGAGGAGAAAACTGTGGTTTCCTTTCCTTTCGGTGCTGAAGAATGGTCGGACAGACAGCGTTCTGGTTCTTTTGGCCAAGCACAGGTGGCAGTTAATGTGTCTGAAATGGAGGCAAATCAAATTTACTGCCTGAGATGAGCTTCCTAGGGTGTCTCCATCCACACTGGCAGGGACGGATCCTTCTCTTGTAGGCAGAGTGCAGGACTTGGGCTCTGCTCATAACTTCTGCCTAAATTTATTCCTTGTTGCACAGAGCCTTTATATAAGCAGATTTACCCTCTACTTCTTTTGCTTTACCTAATGTCCTTGGCTTCTTCTCCTAATATAGCTGTTAAGTGGACCAGATTGGAAAGTACTACTACTAATCATTTCTATAGCGCTACTAGATGTATGGAGCGCTGTACATATCATATGCAGATATTTTCTCTATCCCTAGAGGATACGTTTTTGTACCTGGGGCAATGGAGGGTTAAGTGACTTGCCCAAGGAGCTGCGGTGGGAATTGAACACAGGTTGCCAGGATCAAAGCCCACTGCACTAACCAACCATTGGCCTACTCCTCCATTCAAATGCACTTGATATTTGTTATTACTACTATTTATTTAGATCTTGCTCACACCTTTTCAGTGGTAGCTCAAGGTGAACTACATTCAAGTACTCTGGGTATTTCCCTGTACCTGGAGGGCTCACAATCTAAGTTTGTACCTGAGGCAATGCAGGGTTAAGTGACCTGCCCAAGATCACAAGGAGCAGCAGTGGGATTTGAACCAGTCACCTCTAGATGTCAAGACCAGCGCTCTAACCACTAGGCCACTCCTCCAAGGGTAGAACAGGATAGATAAAGACTTTCTATAATCCCTAGAGCGGAGGAGGAGCTAGATTTTAATTCAGTAGAGCAGCAGTTTGGGATAGGAGAAAGACATCCTCTCTGAAGTGGATGAAATTCCACTGGAAGAGGATTTATTTACGATATTTGTAAGTTGTACTATCAACATATTCTAGGCAGTACACAAAGCCTACATACATAAAACCACATCATTTAGAATATGTTCAGAAAATATTTGATAAAACAATATAATCAGAAAACATAGGCTTGTGTAAATAGAATACCCTTAAGCTGTTTTCTGAACTGTAAAACTGAGCTTATACTTTTAATTTCATAAGGAAGAGTATCCCAAAGACAAGCCTCTTCAACCTGTACCATTCTGGAATGGTAAGTTTCAAGTCTAACATGTCTGAAACTAGGAAAATCCAATTTGTCAATCAATCTCAAACTATGACTTGGACGATATATTCTCAGTGAAGTTGCAAAAGCTAATGGTACATCATTAATCAGTGCCTTGTGTATTAAGAGCAATACTTTAAACTGAACACCAGAACATACTGGGTGTCATGGTCTATACATTTGGTAAGGAGGACTTAGCTTCTTTAACTTCCCTGGTTTTGTCCACTCTTAAGATTTTGGTAGATAAGCCTAATTCTGGGTTCCAAAGACTCTTTTATTGGTATCAGAAATGTTTCCAAGGTGTTCCCTACCTCTTAAAGTGATAAGATATCTGTAGAATAGGAGGTCCAGATGCCAGTTTTGTGTTAAGTGGTCTACAGCAAGGCTTTACCCGGTAGCATCTTAGCAATCTGAAGGATTAATGCTGCATAAGGTAGATGTGGTGGTTTATAAAGGGAGTTGGGAAGAAGTTGGACAAGGTTATTAGGCACATGATTGTAGCACAAGACTAGGGGCCACTCAATGAAATTACTTTTAACACAAATAGGAGGAAATATTTTATCACACAAAGAATAGTTCAGTTCTATAACTCGCTGCCAGAGGATGTAGTAATAGCAGTTAACTTATGAGTTTAAAAAAGGTTTGGACAAGTTCCTGGAGAAAAAGTCCATATTCCGCTACTGAGATAGAAATGGGGTCACTGCTTGTTCTGGGTTTCGTAGCATGGAATGCTGCTGCTATTTGGGTTTCTGCCAGGTTCTTGTGATCTGGATAGGCCTCTGCTGGAAGTAGGATATTGGGCTAGATGGACTATTGGTCTGATACAGAATGGCTATTGTTATGTTCTTAAAAATGTTGCATTGCAGTGGTGTGGAAGATGAATGCACCAACTTTTTAGGACTGGAGGTCTCAGTTAAGAGATGTCTATCAGATGGAGAAACTGACTGTCCATTTGAATTCTAAGGAATTAGTGAAGGGCGTGAGCTATTATGGAACAAGTTTGGGGGGGGGGGAGCAGGACCATGTACTATATTTGTGAACTATGTTTGTTGGGTAGTAGTTAATTGATGTGGGGCGTTTGCGTAAAATTTTAGTAACTAATTTAAAAATATCTCTATGGCATAAATGCACAGGTGGTTGGTCTCTCAATTGAAAGAAAGCTCTGGAATGAGGAAGAATTGGATAAATGTAAAAGGTTACTTGTAAATCTGTCCTCTATGGAAATACTTCTTTATAGAAAAAGTGGCGGTTGCGTGGAATGGCATCCCAGTGGAAATAGTGGAGACAATCGGAATTCAAGAAAGTATGGGACAAACATAGTATATAGATTAGTAGATGTATGGATCGTCCGACTGGATAGGCCATATAGACTTCGTCTGCCGTCATTTTAAACGTTTCTATTAGATTACTCCAAAATCTGCATGCCAGCACAAAACTGGTTAAAAGGATTCCATATATTATCAAAAAGCAATAGCATCTCTAAGTTTCTCCATGGAGATTGTACCACAAATATGCTGAAAACGTTCCAACCAAAAAGAGGGTGACTCACTTCCAGAATCTGGCCATAACCATCTTGAGGTTAATAGCAAACTGTTGGCCTACATCTCATATTTTCATTTAATAGCCGGGTTATTACACCCCAAGTGAAACCTACTCATATCAAGGGAGATCTCAAAGTGTGAGATTTTGGAGCTGTACAAAAGGTTATAGGGATTTATTTATTCATGACATTTATACCCTACCTTAGCCCAAAATAGACTCAAGTTCAATGTACAAACAAGCAAAATTGAATAAAACATATAATGTACAGAATATAACAAACTACAATAATTTCAAGAAGCAAATACATACATGTGCAGTAAGTAACCAGGGATTTAGATTATCTCAAGGACAAACAAATAAATTAAGGGTGGATATAGGTAAGAGCATAATTAGGCATGACTGGGTGGGAAACGAAATTAAGAAAAGGGTGTGGGTAAAATTCAAATAAGAGTTCTTTGTATTCAGAAAGGCCAGACTGAAGAAATGTGTTTTTAGAAGACTTCTAAAAGTTAGGTATTCATCTGTAAACTTAATTGATTTAGAAAGAGAATTCCAAATTTTGGTGCCTTGATAGGAAAAATTAGCAGAGTGAATTGTTTTAGATATCACATTCTTACGGATAGGGACATTTTTAAAGAAGAATTTTTAGATGACGTTTTTAATTTTAGAACAGAGTCACCACATATCATAAAAAGTACTGATCTATGATTCCTACAAAGATACGAGACACCCATTTGAAGGGGTTAACACCATACGAATCAATCTTTAACCTAGTTTTAATGTTTTATGTCCCTAGAAAGTGATAGACCCAAGTTTTCTCCCCACAAACTGGGTCTCTCTCAGCTACAACTTTCATCCAACCTGAAATACCTGATTAATACGCAGAGGTGTATTTTCAAAGCACTTGGACTTACAAAGTTCCATAGTAACCTTTAGAACTTTGTAAATCTAAGTGCTTTGAAAATGAGCCCCAAAACCTCTTTAGCCAAGGCTTTATCTGAAAAATAGGTTAAGTCCTTCTCTATGAAATATGAGATTTTCAAACAAAATGTTGTATAAAACAATCTCTATGGTCCAGAAGCTTAGCAAAATGCCTTATTTGGACATAATGAAAAACAAGGACAACCTGTAGGCCCATTCTTTCTTCCAACTCCAAAATTGCTTCTTGTCAAAAGTTTAGCAAAGGAAGGGCAACTATCTTACTAGTATATCAGTTCCCTTCCAACAGCACATTATGGCATTAACCAGATTAGATTTACTAACCACAGTACCACTTAGCTGGCACCACACCAACAGGACCAGAAGCCAACTATGCTCTGGCACTACATTCTCCAGATTCCTGTTCTGTGTTTGTTTCACACTATAAATCTCGTTTAAACAGATACATTTTATAACAATATTTATGTTCCTACTTAGGATGCACAAGAAAGGAAATCTGAGATGCTTGCTTTGAGGCCAGATTAAGAATCTATTCCTTAAAGGTTTTTTTGGACCATAATATTTAGGTTTTCCTGAAAGTAAGCAAGGCAACAAATCGGCTCAAGAAAGTTCTTGCCGTACATCAAGGACACTGTTTCCCTAAGCTGCACACCCGTGCACCTTTTTCTAGACTGATGCACAGCAGTTTTGTACTGCCATGCAGCAAAGTCTGCAAGCCCTTCCGCACTTCCCTCCCACTGCTGCTGCTTTTCCTGACCAGCAGCAGCACTAGCAAAACAGCAATTTCTCTGCCTGCGGCTGCAGGTCCCATCCCTTCTGACATCACCTTCCTGTTACAGGGCAGAGCCGGCAACTGCACTAGAAAAAGTGCAGCTCTGTGAGCTATATCTGCTGTTTTGCCGCTGCTGCTGGTTAGGAAAAGCAGCAGTAGCAGTGGCTGAGGTGTTAAGGGCAGATGCTGTACGGAAAGGGAGGACAGAAAGAGAACAGAGTAAGTGAAAGGCTAGAGAATAAGAGAATAGAAGAACCGAACTAAGGAAAGGAAAAATGTTTTAACTGATAATTTTGTTTCCTTTAGTCACAGCAGATTCCTACATGGCAGAGTTCAGTTTGGTACTTTATCGCCACCTGCTGGTAGATGGTCATAACCCAGAATTCTCTGGATTTGTCTGCTGCAGGTAGACACAGTACAAAGAGAAATTGAAGACTTGATACTAAGAATGAATTAAATTTGGATGAAGAGAGAAAAAAATAAATTGGAAAAAAAAAAAAGCCAAATAAAAAGGAAGGAGAGAGAAAAAAAATGACAAATGGACAGGAAATCCTAGAGAGTTAAGAGATGGAGGAAATCAGAAAGCAGATACTGGAACCAACATAATTAGAAAATGTAAATGAGCAGACGACGGTAGAAACAAGAAATTTTATTTTTAGTATAAGATAAAATAGTATGGTAGCCAAGCTAATAAAGGTTAATATGAAAATAAGATGACTGTCTGAAAATAAAAAGCCTTGTTGTAGGAGGTGGAAGGCCTCCAATCTATATATATAAAAGGCAACCCCAACGTTCTGAAGCCTCCACGGAAGTTGAGGCGCCCGAGATATCCGGTGTGCCCTGGAGTATCTGCACCGCCCTCGCGTCAAAACATCGAGGGCGGAGCTATTGACACTAGAGGGCCGAAACGGCCCACAGCGAACAAGGCAAGTAGCTTCGAGGGACGGAGGGAGGGGGCCCCTTGCTAGCGCCCGTTTCATTCCGCTCAGAAACGGGCATTTTTTCCTAGTTATTTAAGGTAAAATTATGTATCATACCTGATAATTTTCTTTCCATTAATCATAGCTGATCAATCCATAGACTGGTGGGTTGTGTCCATCTACCAGCAGGTGGCGATAGAGAGCAAACTTTTGCCTCCCTATATGTGGTCATGTGCTGCCGGAAACTCCTCAGTATGTCGATATCAAAGCTCCATCCGCAGGACTCAGCACTTAGAGAATTACACCCACAAAGGGACACTCTGCCCAGCTCACCACCGCCGAAACGGGGGAGGGGAATTAACCCAGCTCATCCCCACACAAGTGGGGGAGGGGAATCCGTCCAGCTCATCCCCGCGGAGCGGGGGAGGGACACCACACCCGCCGATGCGGGGGGATCTGGCTTATCCTGCAACCGCAACCGCGGGAGGAGCTGACTGACCCTAACACCGCCGAAGCGGGAGGGGTACAAAGCTGCCCTACAGCCGCACGAAGCGGGAGGGAGTGCCGGCAGAATTTAAGTCTCAATCCAGCCCCGTAAAACGGAGGGGAGAGGAATGCAGCAGCTCACTGTAACACAAACTCGTCTCAACTCTTGAAGAATCCAAGTGAAAAAACTTGAACACGAAGTCCTCCTGAAGTAACTGAAGACTAAACTTGAACCTAAAAATTAAACCAGAATATAAACAGTACAGATATCTGGGAGGGGCTATGGATTGATCAGCTATGATTAATGGAAAGAAAATTATCAGGTATGATACATAATTTTACCTTCCATATCATCAAGCTGATCAATCCATAGACTGGTGGGATGTACCGAAGCAGTACTCACCCAGGGCGGGACATTGAAATCCCTGACCTCAACACTGAAGCTCCAAACCGGGCCTCCGCCCGTGCCGCCACAGTCAAGCGGTAATGCTTGGAGAATGTATGGGCCGATGCCCAAGTTGCCGCCTTGCATATCTCCTCCAAGGAGACGGACCCGGCCTCTGCCATCGAGGCCGCCTGAGCTCTAGTGGAGTGAGCCTTCAGCTGGATAGGCGGCACCTTCCCTGCGGCCACATAAGCCGCTGCAATGGCTTCCTTGACCCATCTTGCCACTGTAGGCTTAGCAGCCTGCAGACCCTTACGAGGACCTGCAAACAGGACAAACAGATGATCCGATTTCCGGAAATCATTGGTCACTTCCAAGTATCTGATGATGACTCGTCTCACATCCAGATATTTAAGAGCAGAGTATTCCTCTGGGTAGTCCTCCCTACGAAAGGAAGGGAGACAGAGCTGCTGATTCACATGGAAGCGAGAGACAATCTTGGGCAGGAAGGAAGGCACTGTGCGAATAGTCACTCCTGCCTCAGTGAACTGCAGAAAAGGCTCTCGACATGAGAGCGCCTGGAGCTCGGAAACTCTTCTGGCTGAAGTGATAGCCACCAAAAAGACTGCTTTCAACGTCAGGTCTTTCAGAGATGCCCTCGACAAGGGTTCAAAAGGCGGCTTCTGTAATGCTCTTAGCACCAGATTGAGATTCCACGCAGGCACCACCGAGTGCAGAGGAAGGCGCAGGTGATTAACTCCCTTGAGAAAACGCACCACATCTGGCTGCGAAGCCAGGGAAGCACCCTTCAGGCGGCCCCTGAAGCAAGCCAGGGCCGCTACCTGGACTTTAAGGGAACTGAGCGACAGGCCTTTCTCCAGACCTTCTTGCAGGAATGCCAACACTGAAGAAATTGTTGCAGTGAATGGAGAAAATAAGCCTGCTTCACACCACGCTGCAAAGGTACGCCAAACCCTGGCGTAAGCAGTAGAAGTAGAGCGCTTCCTCGCTCTCAGCATAGTGGCGATGACCTTGTCTGAGAAGCCCTTCTTCCTCAGACGCTGCCGCTCAATAGCCAGGCCGTAAGACCAAAGGGGGAGGGATCCTCCATCACCACGGGACCCTGATGCAACAGGCCCTGCTCCACTGGCAGCCGCAGAGGATCGTCGACTGAGAGCCTGATCAAGTCCGCATACCAGGGACGTCTGGGCCAATCCGGACCCACCAGGATTATCCGGCCTGGATGCTTTGCCACCCGGTCTAGCACCCTGCCCAGCATGGGCCAGGGCGGGAACACATAGAGAAGCTCTTGTGTCGGCCACTGTTGGAGAAGAGCATCTACTCCCAGGGATCGAGGGTCCCGTCCTCTGCTGAAAAAGCGCGGCACTTGGCAATTGGCCGATGACGCCATCAGATCTAGGCTCGGCTGGCTCCAGCGCTTCGTGATGTCCAAGAACGCCTGAGCAGATAGCTGCCACTCTCCGGGCTCCAAGGTATGGCGACTGAGAAAGTCCGCCTTGACATTCATGACTCCGGCAATGTGGGCCGCTGACAGCTGCTCCAGGTTCGCTTCCGCCCACTGGCATAGACTCATAGCCTCCTTGGCTAGAGGGGCGCTCTTGGTACCTCCCTGGCGGTTGACATAGGCCACAGCCGTGGCATTGTCCGACAGGACCCGTACTGGCTTCAACGCCAGTACCGGGATGAACTCCAAAAGCGCCAACCGAATGGCTCTGAGTTCCAGGAGGTTGATAGACCACTTTGCCTCTGCAGGAGACCAGAGCCCCTGCGCTGTCCTTCCCATGCAGTGGGCTCCCCAGCCCGACAAAGAGGCGTCCGTCGTGACAACAATCCACTCCGGGGTCACCAGAGGCATTCCTGTGGACAACTTGTCTGTCTGCATCCACCAGCTCAGCGCCTTGCGCACTGCTGGGTCCAAGGGAAGGCGCACAGCATAATCCTCCGACATCGGAGTCCAGCGCTGCAGCAGAGAGTGTTGTAGTGGTCTCATATGAGCCCTGGCCCAGGGCACTACTTCCATCGTGGCCGTCATAGAGCCCAACAGCTGCACATATTCCCAAGCCCGAAGAGGAGAGGCTACTAGGAACTGGTCCACCTGAGCCTGAAGTTTGACAATCCGATTGTCTGGCAGGAACACTCTGCCCACTTGGGTGTCGAATCAAACTCCCAGATACTCCAGGGACTGAGTCGGGCGCAGCTGGCTTTTCTCCCAGTTGATGATCCACCCCAGGGAGCTCAAAAGAGCAACCACCCGGTTCACAGCTTTGCCGCACTCTGCATAAGAGGGGGCTCGGATCAACCAGTCGTCCAGATAAGGATGGACTTGTACTCCTTCCTTCCTCAGGAAGGCCGCGATGACCACCATGACTTTGGAGAAGGTCCGCGGAGCAGTAGCCAACCCGAACGGGAGGGCTCTGAACTGGAATTGTCGGCCCAGGACTGCAAAACGCAGAAAGCGTTGATGGGGAGGCCAGATGGGAATATGCAAGTACGCTTCCTTGATGTCCAAGGATGCCAGGTACTCCCCTGCCTTCACTGCCGCTATAACAGAGCGGAGAGTCTCCATGCGAAAGTGCCGAACTTTCAAGGCCCGATTGACCCCTTTGAGGTCGAGGATAGGCCGTACAGAACCTCCTTTCTTTGGTACCACAAAGTAAATGGAGTAACGTCCCTTGCCAAGCTGATTTTCTGGCACCGGAACGACCGCACCCAGGCGGATCAGATTGTCCAAGGTCTGCTGCACTGCCACAGCTTTGACCGGAGACTTGCAGGGAGAGAGTACAAACCCGTCTCTTAAGGGTCGGCAGAACTCTAGCTTGTAGCCGTCTTTGATGACTTCCAGCACCCAAGCGTCTGAAGTTATTGTGGTCCACTCGCCCAGAAACGAGGACAGCCGTCCTCCAATCTGCACTGGGGTGTGGACCAAGGCCCCGTCATTGGGTACGAGACCCTGGGGGAGGACCGGAGGGAGCACCTCCGGGACGGCGGTCTCTGCGAAAGGAATGCTGCTTGGGGGAGAAGTTCCTCTTGAAGGAAGAGGAGGCAGAAGAGCCCGACCTGCCCGGGCGGTACCGACGGGCTTCCTGAAACCGTCCTCTGGAGGTACCGGGACGAGTACTAGCCCGAGCCCTGACCTCTGGTAACTTCTTGCCCTTAGACGTGCCGAGATCGGTCACGATTTTGTCCAGCTCGACCCCAAAGAGCAGCTTGCCTTTAAAAGGCAATTTCGCTAGGCGGGATTTAGAGGCGTGGTCAGCAGACCAATGCTTCAGCCAAAGCCACCGCCGCGCAGAGATTGTCTGAGCAATGCCTTTAGCTGAGGCCCTCAAGACATCATACAGCAAGTCTGCCAAATAGGCCAAACCCGATTCCAGGGCCGGCCAATCAGCCCTCAAGGAATGATCCGAGGGGGAAGCCCGCTGCACCAAAGTCAGGCACGCCCTGGCCACATAGGAGCCGCAAACTGAGGCCTGCAAACTTAAAGCAGCCGCCTCAAAGGACGACCTTAAGGCCGCCTCCAATCTTCTGTCTTGGGCGTCCTTTAGGGCCGTGCCACCTTCCACCGGCAACGCCGATTTCTTAGTCACCGCAGTGATTAAAGAATCCACGGTAGGCCACAGATAGGTCTCACGTTCACTTTCAGGCAAAGGATAGAGGCGGGACATAGCCCTAGCCACTTTAAGGCTCGCTTCCGGGACATCCCATTGAGCCGAAATTAAGGTGTGCATGGCATCATGCACGTGGAAGGTTCTAGGCGGGCGCTTCGTCCCCAGCATAATGGCAGAGCCAACAGGGGCTGAGGGAGAGACGTCCTCCGGAGAGGAAATCTTCAAAATGCCCATGGCCTGCACTAACAGGTTGGGCAAATCCTCTGAGCTAAAGAGCCGCGCTGCAGAGGGGTCATCCGCTCCATCCGAGCGGGGATCCGTCTCCTCCAAGGAATCCGCAAAGGACTGTTGGGAGAACTCAGATACGCTGCCCTCATCTACATCGGAGGAGACAAAGTCCTCCAAGGCCTGGGAATCAACCCGAGGGCGTTTACCTCCGGGGGCCTCAACCTCTTTAGCAGACGAGGGAGCAGGGGCAGCGTTTTGCATAAGGAAGGCCTGATGCAGCAGCAAAACAAACTCGGGGGAGAAACCCCCCAGACTGTGCACTTCCGCAGCCTGGGCTACAGCCCTAGACGCACCCTCAACCGGCGCTCGCAAGAGTGGGGGAGAGACATGCTGCGCATCCAAGATGGCGTCCGGCGCGACACTCCGCGAAGGAGCCGCGCGGGAAGAACGGCGCTTAACTTTAGCCGCTTCTGTGCCGTCGCCCAAATTAAGGGCGTTCATGGCATCAATGTCTCCCACCTCAAGGGCGGCCCAAGAAGAAGCCGTCCGAGCCGCGTGGCCGACCAATATGGCGGAGGCGAGCCGCGGGGGATGGGCGTTTATGGCGGGAAAAACCGCCACGCCGGAGGAAGGACCGGGACACTCAACGGTCACGAAACTGTCACCCAACAAGGGCGAATCAGACTTTAAGACCCCCGCATCCCCTCTGGAAGCGCACACGCGATCCGGGGAGCGACTCTTTGCGCCCTCACCCTCCGACGCCATGGGCCACGTGGAGACCAATCGGGGAACCCCCTGCCCGCTATAAAAGGTAAAAATTACCTGCTGTCCGCTCCGAGCTGTAACGACCTGGTGTCCCAGTGAGTAGCTGCAATAAACGTTTAAATAAACGTCGAAATAAACGCCTTTAAGGACGTTCAAAAATTTTTTTTTTTTTTTTTTTTTTAAACGGAGCCAGCGGGAGGGGGGAGAAAAGGAGGGACCTGGCGCCACCAGGTTTGCACTTGCTCAAGAAGAGCTCTCAACCCCAGGCACTCAACAAAACCTAAAAATTAGGCTTGGAGGCCTAGCCAGAGCTGCTGCTGTGTGTGACCACCACCTGCTGAGATAGAGAACATACTGGGGAGTTTCCGGCAGCACATGACCACATATAGGGAGGCAAAAGTTTGCTCTCTATCTCCACCTGCTGGTAGATGGACACAACCCACCAGTCTATGGATTGATCAGCTTGATGATATGGAATATACAGAATTCCTCATATTTGGACAGGGAGAAATGGAGGTTTCTCTCTTTCTAAAACAGGGGGAAGCTTGCTGGAATAGCAAATCACTTCACTTTCTACCCCTCTCTTGCCAAGTCAGGTGATTAAACCTGATTGCCCACAATCTCTCTCTTTGAGCAAGGTCAGGCCTCAGGGAATACAGCAGACAGAAGTCTTTCCCAGGTCTTTTGTATAAGGCTACTTCAAAGCAACTGAGATTGACTATCTTGTAACAGTGAGGGAAATAACACTTGCAGAAGACATCTTAACTAGAACAATTAGATCAAACACTATATTTCCCTGACAGGCAGATCTCTGGAGTCCACAGCAATAGTTCTATTATGCATTTCCTTGAACATAAGAGAATCTATGTTACGACATAAACACAGGGTCTGAGCTGACAGAGAGATGTAACACCTCTAAAGGGAAGCAGTTTTTAACTCTTGTCTTTAGACTAAGAATGACCTGGGCTGTCAGAAGGAAAGTAATTAACTCTTGCCTCCTCTTTTTAGAATTAGAATAAAAATAAGAAGGGATATACTAAGGTAAATAGATCAAAGGTTCTGAGAAATATATTCTTGTGTGAGAAAAGCTGTAAAGATGAATAGAAGAGATATAATATCCAAAAAACATTTAGACAAGAGACCAACTGCATCTTCAAAGGGAATGTAAACAGATGCTATTCACAGGACATCCTGACTGACTGTAAGATGCCAAATAAGGGGGTGAGAGAAACCCTCCTCCTTCCTGTAGTCCTTTTGTATTGAAAGGGAAAAGAAACACTATATATTATTTCTCTGCCAGATAGGAGGCTGGTCAGTGTGCAGCGCTCTTGGCCTCACGCCAGAGAACTGAGAGACTGCCCTGATCAACTTTCCATTGTAATTTCCATTTCTATATATGTTCTCATTTCTGTCATATTCTAGACTATTTCTTATTATTTATCCTAAATCTCTGAATAAAGAATAAACCTGTGTTTTCCCCCAACGGAAGCTTCTCTTGTTTTTTTTCTCTTTTGTTTTTATTTGAATCCAGCTGTCCGATTTCTAAGATACAGTTGAGAGGATTGTTTTGCGTGAGTAGTGCTGGCTTGGTGACGGCTCTGGAGTGCAGCACGAAAGGCGCTAACAGCCTCTGAAAGCTAAAGTAGCTTTCTGTCCTGACCTGAGAAAAGTGGTTTTGGACTCTGAAAGCTAATTGAAAAGTGTATTCAGTCCAATAAAATGGTGGTATCTTATTTTCAGTTTTTTTTGCTATTTGTTAATTTGTAATATGTCCATTTTGAAACGTCTGCTATATTTATATGCATCACTTTCTTTTTCACTGGTGTTGCAGTGTATGCAGAGTCAAACTTCTTGAGGGTCCAGTCTAATTTTTGTCTACATATTTCTATTTTTTAATTTGTGGTTACTTATTCTATACTGGGTGAGGATCTGTGTCCTGCAAGATACATAAATTTGTTAGCATTGCCTGTCTTTACTAATCTGGCTTGTTTAGTTTTCCCATAGGTGTACTGAAATTCTAGTGCTCACTGCAATGTTACTGGTGTTGCCATTTCCTAAGTAGAATCTTGTTTTGTGGCTCATGGAAGTTTCTGCTCTTATGGTATAGTAGAATTGCCGTATAGGTCCCAGGTATAGTTGGTTTTTCCTTTCCAAGAAGGGCTTACTATCTAAGCTTTTTATGTAAGGCAGTGGAGGATTAAGTGATTTGTCCGAGATCCGAAGAAGCAAACATGGTATTTCAACCCTGGCTTCCCCAGTTCTCAGTCTTTTGTTCTAACCATCAGTTACAGGTAGTACAAAATAACATTTATTATCTTTATTACTTGTACCTAATGTTTGGTGAACAGTAAACTATAGGCTAGCACAGCTGAAGCTGGAGGAGGAGGAGGAGGAAGAGGGGAGAGAGAAAGAGAGACCTTAGCAGGGAACACTGATCAAGGAGTGACACCCAGAGAGGAAATTTTTGTTTTAAATTCCCTTACCAATACACAATCATATTGCAGTATACTCAAATGTATATTTACAGATCCTGCAAAGCTAAACATCTGAAAGGTACAGCTATTCAAGGTGCTGCATCTTCCTGCAAGGTTATTCTGTACAGCTGACCAAATTAGAGATAGAGATTGCCATAGCTTCTTAGGTCATAACTTAGAATAATTTATTCATGAGAACACCCTGAGATGTGTTATTCAGCATTAATTTTACATTGCTTATGCTTTGACTGTGGTGATTCTTCTCTTCCTTTTGAGAACCTGAGAAATTCTGAACAGTGCCAAGTTTGATCTTATGAATGTCAGTATTTTGTACATTTTTTCAGTACTGCAGCATGTTGCTTGTAATGTTTTTTTTTTAAATTCATTCGTTTAAATTCTGAATAACACAGGCACATAAAAACAAAGTTTTTGGTCATGTTTTTTGGCTACTATTTTTTACAATGTCACTTTGGATGAGTTATTGTCTAACATTCACATTTATTACAGGAAATAGCCACCAATTCCTAGTTCTTATAACAATCTAAAAATCTACCTTTCTTCTCCCCTCTTCTTTGCGGTCAAATGCACATTGTTGTTTGCACTGTTCACAAGTCTGAGGAGGTCCATATTTCTTCTCAGAGTTTGTACACCGTTGACACTTGGTGCCAATAAATGCCGCAATGATATTACAGTACTGACAAGGTTTAGGCTGTAAGACAAATTAAGTATTACAATATAGTTAGAAACTTATTTCTAGCAAATTAAGTGCAAGGAACTTCTGGAAAAAGAACATTTAAGCCCATGTTAAAAAGGCTGCTTCTAGTGAAATTGCCCTTCCTATCACAGCACAAAGTTCCCAAGTCACTTCACATTAAACAAGTCAAGATGCTGGCTCACTGCTGACTAAGACTTTGGGGTCAATATAGAAAACGTACTACACAGAACAAATGAATATTTCCATTTTGCAAACTTTCATGCACTAGAAATTTCTTTCCATGTAAGGAGGGTACGGCAAAAAGCATGCCAAAATACCAGTAAAGATGAGCTAATTTTAGTGCACTTTGCTTTTTGATGCACTGTGATATCCTAAACACAGTATTACAACTAATGCAGCAAAATGTGTTAAATACTGGCACAGTTTTCTTTTAGGGAAAGGGAATGGGACTTGATATACCGCTTTTCTGTGGTTTTTGCAACTACATGAAGTGAAGAAAAAGTTAAAACTTAACTTTCTTTTACTTCTCGTAGGAAATAAATGCTACATACAGATCTAGCTTTGGTTGGGGGGGGGGGGGGGGGGGGGGTGATTGGTAAGGTTGGGTAAGAACCTCCGGCCTCAGAGTAGTTTCTGACTCAGGAGGTCTCAACTTGAAACTGGACCAGTCAAACTATAATTAAAAAAAAAAGGCAGAAGAAATTCAGTATTTCTAGGTGTAAACTGAGTTTAACTTCCATCTCTATACACTCAAGATAATAAAGTCAGGCACACATTTTAAATTACCATTTTAGCATGTTTATTCTGTTGCTACTTTTTGTACAAATTTTAAACGCATCACTCATCTCATTACATTAGTAAACATTTTACATTGTAGATAAAAAGAAACCCTAAACATTAGTGCTGATTTTCATTAGTCTTATTACATCAGCTCCATAGAAAGGGAACAATTTTCACAAGTGTGTTGCTAAACAGCACTTTTGAAACTTATGAATACAGATCTAGTAAAATATTTATATTCCTTCATAACAAATTTGTGAAATACTAAAGAACTCAAAGCAATGCTCCCTCTTTGCACTGAATGAGATCCTTCCGCAGACAAAGCTGTCTGCTTCGATCAAGAATAGCCACATCCGTTTAATATGACTATATTAATTTAGCAATTGTGATGTCAAAAAAATGTTTTTTCTTAACTAAATTATCTGCTATATTAAAATTAAATGCCAGCTTACCGTGCCGAACTGTTTAACATTTTGTGCACATTTCTTGCATATTGTGTTTGTTTTGCTATAAGACAAAAGGATTATAAAAATTCAATAGCACATCCACAATATTCCAGATTTTGCATCAAATTCTATGTACAACAATTTAAACTACATTTTTAAAAGGAAAGAGGAAGGGAGAAATCTTAGAATTTGAAAACAGAAAGCTCCTCCTTAGTGTTCAAGTGACTAGACATGTCCAAACCTACTAAAAAGATATTGGATAAAAATCAGCTTAAAACGCCATGTTAGCTGCATAAAAGACAACAGGATATCTGGACTGGGACCTTACTGATGTCCTTCAATTATACAGCACTGCCACTTGTGCAATGTGAGCTTTATAAGTAAAGGAAGTCTAGAATATAGGTTCACAATTTTACCCAAGTTCAATATGTTATTGGCTTCTAAAGGAGGGCTAGGTATTTTTGGACATTTATTTTATTATATTTGTATCCTGCACTTTCCCACTAAAAGCAGGCTCAATGCGGCTTACATAGTAATAGGTAACACAGAATTTTGTTATGTAAAAGTAGGAAATTAAGTATAACATAATAGAAGGATGGATGGGTAGGTAGGTAGAGACAGGTGATAGAGAGAGGAGGGTAAGGTGGGAGATAGATTCTGGGTCAATGTCGTTTTCTCTTCAGTATATGTAAGGTAGATGGGTTCATGAGATTAATCTGGGTCTTTTGGGTAGGCTTGTTTGAATAGATAGGTTTTTAGTGCTTTTCTGAATGGAAGGTGGTCATGGATTGCTCGGATAGGTCTAGGGAGAGCGTTCCATAGACGGCTACCCAGGAAGGAGAAATTGGATCCATAATAAGTTTTGTACTTGAGACCTTTACAGCTGGGGTAGTGCAGGTTGAGGTACTTTCATGAGGATACAGACATGTTTCTTGCTGGAAGGTCGACCAGATTTATCATATAGTTCGGAGATTCTCTGTGTATTATCTTGTGGATTAAAGTCTGGGCTTTGAAATTGATACGGTCTTTGATTGGGAGCCAGTGCAGTCTTACACGGAGAGGAGTTGCACTCTCAAAACGTGATCTGCCAAAGATGAGTCTTGCTGCTGTATTTTGGGCGGTCTGAAGTTTTTTTAGGATATAGGCTTTGCAGCCTAAGAGAAAATACTGTTGCAGTAATCAGCATGGGTAAGTACCGTGGATTGCACTAAATTCTGGAATGTTTTCTGGGGTAGATATGGTTTTACGCGTTTCAATATCCACATCATTGTGAACATTTTCTTTGTGGTGGATGTGGCGTGATTTCAAATGCACTGGATAAGTCAAATTGTAGAAGGAGGATGCTGTTTCTAAATGCAATTTCTTGTCTGAATTTGGATATTAGGTTGAGTAGGACAGTTTCTGTGCTGTGTGTGGGCTGGACGGAAGCCCGATTGTGACTCACGTAGAATTTTTGTATGTAGTCGTTGATTTGAGAGGTCACCCTGTTTTCCATCAATTTAATTAGTAGAGGAATGGAGGCGATGGGGCGGTAGTTGGTGACATCGCTCGCCGGTTTCTTAGGATTTTTCGGTATTGGTGTAAGCAGTATCTTGCCATGTTCAGTGGGGAATGAACCTTGCTGTAGCAGAAGGTTTAGGTGGGATGTGAGATCTATGATAAAGCGTTCTGGGGCATTTTTCATTAAGTAGTTGGGGCATGGGTCAAGATGGCAGTGAGATTTGGAAAGTTTGGCGAGTGCTACAGACTTCTTTTGTGGTAAGGAGGGTGAAGTTTGTCCATGAACGGTCAGCTGGAATTTCATCTCCATAGGGGTCCAATTCGTTGAGAAAGGAATCAATGTTAGTACAATCTTGTGGAATTGTGCTGCAAAGATTGGTGAATTTGTTAATGAAGTTATTTGCCAGCTGGTCAGCAGATGGGCAGTTTGTGTAGGATGATGTGACTGGGTTGGTATTAATAAGATTCTTTATGAGTTGGTATTGTTTTTTTATGTCTGTACCGCTGGTTAGAACTGTTTGTGTGTAGTAGGATCTTTTTGCTTGTTTGATGGCATTTTTGTATTTCCTGTGTGACTGTTTCCATGCATTGTAGGTGTGTGTCTCTCTAGTTTTGTCCAGTGCCTTTTCTAGTTTCCTGGTTTGTGATTTTAGGGTTTTTAGTATGTCATTGAACCATGGTGTGACGTTGCGTCTGTGTAGGGTTTTTGTACGTAATGGGGCTATTTCATCTAGTATAGTTTTGCATCTGTTGTCCCATTCAGTGAAGAAGTGATTTGAGTTAGGTTGTGTAGACCAATTATTATATATTTGTTGCCAAAATCTTTCCTTGTCGATCTGTCTTCTAGTGGTGATTGTTATTGGGTCTTGTTTAATAAGCTGACCTTTTTTCTGCCACAATAGGGATAGAGTTGCTTTGTGATGGTCTGACCAGGGGGTGGCGGACCACGTAATATCAGAAAGGAATCTTTCTTTGGGACCACGAAATAAATGGAATAACGACCCCGCTTGCGCTCCGCCGGCAGGACAGGGCAAATGGCCTGAAGGTCCAAGAGCCTCTGTAGAGTCTCCCGAATCGCCTCCGCCTTGAGACGAGAGCGACAGGGAGACTCCAGAAAGATGTCTGAAATGGGCCTTGCGAATTCTAAGGCATAATCGTCTCGAATAACTTCCAAGATCCACTGATCCAAAGTAATTTGGGCCCACCTCCGATAGAACTGAGCCAGCCGAGCTCCTACGGGAATCAGAGGAGAGCCCTTCGCACCTTCATTGGGAAGCCCGCAATGGGGAGCGAAAACTCGCAGCTGAGAATCTACCTCCTCTGCGGTAACCGCGAAAGGACTGAGCCCTGTTGAAAAACCGAGGTTTCTGAGTCTGAGGACCCCTATCAGATAGAAATCTACGGAAAGAACGCATGCGACCACGACCAAACAAAGCCCCGCGACTAGACTGCCAAGGTCTATCCTCCGGAAGACGCGGGACCTTAGAATCCCCCAGGGACTGAACCAACTTATCCAACTCTTCACCAAATAAAAAGGAGCCTCTAAAGGGGAATTTACTTAATTTAGACTTGGAAGCCGCATCCGCCGACCAACCTTTCAACCAAAGAGAGCGACGGGCTGTGACCTCCAAGGCTAAGGACTTAGCAGAAGCCCTCAACAGATCATACAGAGCATCAGCTAAAAACGCAGAGCCCGTCTCAATCTTAGCCACTTCCACATCAATGGCTCCTAGATCATCGGAAGAGCGGTCCAAAACTCTTTCCGCCCAACGAAAACAAGCTCTGGCCACCAGAGAACCACAAATAGCCGCTTGAACAGCCAGAGAAGAAACATGAAAACTTTTTTTTTTAAAAGAGTGTCAAGTCTCCTGTCCTGAGCATCGCGCAACGCCGTTCCGCCATCCACTGGAACCGTGTTGCGCTTGGTAACAGCCGAAACCACGGCAACTACCACTGAAAGCTTAAGTAAGGCTCTATCAGCCTCTGACACAGGATAAAGAAGCTGCATGGACTTAGAGGGGCGAAAGGCCGCATCCGGGACCTCCCATTGAGGTTTAATAACTTCCCAAATATCTTGATGCATAGGGAAAGTTTTTGTGGAGGCTCTGGAGCCCTTAACCAAAATATCCACCTTTCGGACCCCTGAGTCAGGAAGGGGATCCTCAAAATGCAAAGTAGAGGATACCATAGAAATGAGATCCTGCAAATCCTCTCTATGGAACACTCTAGCCACCGCAGGATCCTCCCCCTGAGTCAAAGGTACAGCGTCTGAATCTAAAGAAGAAGGATCTTCCCAAGAATTGTCCACTAATTCCTCTTCCTCCTCTAAAAGGGACATATCATGATCCTGATTTGAAAGAGATTCCAATTGCATGTCCCAAACCCTAGGTCTCTTGGGAGGGAGGGTAGTAGTGACAGGCTCTTGTGACACTGCTGTACCAGAATTGCCCCTCTGCATTAAAAACGCCTGATACATCTGTAGAACAAACTCAGGAGGAAACCCCCCTGCCTGAGAGCTGGCAGCCTGTAACATAACCCCCGATTCCGTATCAGCTAAGGCTGCAGAGCTGCGCAAAGCAGACGGACCCCCTGCAGTAACAACCGGAGCTGGACTCAAAATGGCCGCCGTTCGCACCAAAACTCCAACGCTACCCCCCCCGAATCTGAAGCCTCCGCCGTCGACGCTACCGCCATCGCGGGAGAAGGGCCAACCGCCAAAACGGACCCCGCAGTCGACGGGAGAGGGGCAGAAGAAACATCAACCGCCGTGCAGTATTTACAAGCGCCTGAGGCATTAACGCCTCGACGCTGACATACAGCGCACCTCTTCAACTTCTCCGACATTTCGGAGGGAAAAACCATGCACGCGCCGACGCGGTTCGGCGAGGTAATTGCAAAATAAATAACGAATTCCCCGATATAAAACTACAAACGGCACTGCTAAAGCAAAAACAGCACTACTCTGAAAGAGGGCTGAAACACAATGCTGCAGCTTTACTTTTCAGTTTTCTTTTTTTTTTTTACACAGCTGAATCACAGCCAACAAGGCATTCCCCTGCAATCAAAGGGAGCTGTCTGCTCATTCAGTCAGTGGGGCAAGTTCTCTCGATTTTTTTTTTTTTTTTACAACCTGGCTGCCTCTCCCAAAGGCAAAACACCTTTCCTCAGAAAGGGTGGCCCTTCCCTTCCTTTAATAATTTTGAGAGAATATTAGGGAGATGGGGAGGGACCCGGGAACACCCAAGTGTCACACCCCAGAGGCTGACAACAGTAGAGAAAAGCACCAAAAAGCCTCTAATAAACTTCCCCAGGCACAGAAATAAACAAGAGAGAAAACCAGAATACCAATCTATATAGATATAAATCCTATAAAGAGAGACTAATGGGCTCGCTTCCTACCTGCTGAGAGACTGAGAAAATACTGAGGCTAGGGTCACATGACCAGGGCTCTTATTGGCTCTCTAGAGTCAGTTTTTTTCTCAGTCTCCACCTGCTAGTAGGCGAGCACAACCCATCAGTCCAATCCTGGGTCGGTCCGGAGGGATGCTAAGGAAGTGGATGTTCTGGTTTGTGGAGAATTTGTAAGAGATAATGTCTAGTGAGTGACCTTTTTTGTGGGTAGGTTGTATGGGAAGGAGGTCAAGGTCGCAGAGATGGAGTTCTTTGAATTCTTGAGTGTGGGTATTGTTAGGGTCCTCTAGGTGTAGGTTCAGGTCCCCAATCAGTAGTGCATTGGAGTTATTGATGCAAGTGTTTGATATGAAATCCATGAGGGTGGATTGGTTGTCGTTCCAGTTAGAAGGAGGTCTGTAGAATAGGATGACGGTTAGGTGGTCATATAACAAGGAGCTGGAAAGTTTGATTGATGCAATTTCAAGCTGGGGTACAATGGTTTCAGAGAAGGGTTCTGCAGAAAAGCTTGATTTGTATAAGCGCTATTCCTCCGCCTCTTCTCTCTTTCCTGGTCCAGAGTAAGATTTTATAGCCAGGGGGGCATAGTTTGAGTATGATGGGGTCTTTTGGGTCCCGGATCTAGGTTTCTGTGATGAATAGGAGGTCCAGATTGTCTGACTTAATCCAATCTTTGATAGTGTCAGTTTTATTAACTACTGATCTTGCATTATCCTTATGCAGGAGAACAAAACTTCTAACTCCCAGAGCTAGAGTCTCTCTGTATGTATGATTCTCTCTATAAGCTTCTATCTCCCAGAGTAGATGCACTCTGAATGCTGGTAGTTCAAAGTCTGATTAGTATTATTCTCCTTCCCAGCAGAGATGATTTTTAGCAGTGGCAACCATGTAAGCACTGGTATTTAAGTTATGTATATTCAGCATTGCTATTCATTTAGTTTAAGCCTACTTGAACAGGTCTAAAGGTACATATATTTGTTAGGTGGCTGATTATCACAGCTATACAGAATTTCTTGTTCTCCTCTCACTCTGCTCTTCTACTATATGGACAATAGTGAAGCAGAGTGAAATGTATTCATACCTGTTAATTTCCTTTCCTTGAGCCTTGCTAGACTAGGCCATATAAGTGGGTTACGTCCTCTGGACAACAGATGGTGTAGTAGGAGTGGCCTAGTGGTAAGGGTGGTGGACTTTGGTCCTGGGGAACTGAGTTCAATTCCCACTTCAGGCACAGGCAGCTCCTTGTGACTCTGGGCAAGTCACTTAACCCTCCATTGCCCCATGTAAGCCGCATTGAGTCTGCCATGATTGGGAAAGCGCGGGATACAAATGTAACAAAAAATAAATAAAATGGTAGAGAGACACTTTCTAGCGACATCATCAACAAGAACTGGTACAGCTTGGAATTTGTCAGTATACACTTACCAAAGCAGAAAGAAAACACAAATGGGACAAACTAAAACCCCAATCCATTCTCATCAAAAGCCCTGAAGAGAACCAAATTAAAATCAATTACTAAGGGTCACTACATAGGAGAATGGTAAATGCTGAACCATCACAATGCTATGGAGCAAACCCAACGGAGTTGTCTTCCTGGGTGTGAGCCGGAGTGGTTTAGCAGGACTCCAGGAAAGGAAATTAACAGGTACAAATAAAATGTCACCTTCCTTTTCATCTCTGCTAGACCAGTCCACACCAAAGTTTTATTACTCTAGGTAGGTAGAAAATAAAGCTCCCTCTAACACTGCCCTACCAAAGGTGTTGTCGCCCTTAGCCCAAACATCAGTGCTTCACAAAGGAATGCACAGAGAACTCTGTAGCCACCTTGCAAATGCCCTTCAGTGAAATTGTCTGGGCTTCAACCCAGGAGGCTGCCCAAAACCTGATCAAATGGGCAGAGATCTTCTGGCACCACCTTTTGTACAAAAAAAAAAAAAAAGAATTCAGTATAAAATGTTGATTATTTTTAAAATCTTAAACAAGGAGATACCTGTAGCAACTTACTCTACTTTACAGCTTTATCAACCTCCAGGAGTACTAAGATCAGCCTACTGATGAATCTACTTTATGTTCCATCCTTCCGAACTGAGACTGGAGGAATATAAATCCTCCATTTGCTCAATAGTTGGACCAAAACTATGGAATTTGTTACTATCCTCACTTACAGCACAGAAGAATCAATTGTTATTTAAGAAGAAATCAAAGATTTTTATTTTTCAGCAAGCCTTTGGGGAAGAAGTAGTGGCCACTTGTTAACTGACATTAGCTGTAAAGCAATATGGCCATTAAGTAAGATAAACTTGTATCTGTCTCTTCCAGTTATTTGTTTTTTTTTTTTTTGTCTTTTCTTCTGTCATTTCATGTTTAATGCATTATTATCTATGTTTAGTTGTTACCCGCAAAAATCGGAAAACCAATCTGACGAAGAAGGGCAACCTTCAAAAGCTAATCAAGAAATGTATTAAGTTATGTCCAATAAAAAAGGTATCTTATTTTCTTTTCCATGTTTTATTTTGTTTGA
Source organism: Microcaecilia unicolor (assembly GCF_901765095.1). Classification (NCBI taxonomy): domain Eukaryota; kingdom Metazoa; phylum Chordata; class Amphibia; order Gymnophiona; family Siphonopidae; genus Microcaecilia; species Microcaecilia unicolor. Next base: position 46,638,825 of record NC_044034.1, read on the forward strand.
TTACCTTTAAAAGTGGACTAACACGGCTACCACACCTCTCTAATGAATTGTTTGAAAGTTATAAAGAGAAAGAACTAAACACTCAGGGTGGTGGAAACAGAAAATATAATTCTGTAAAAACTAAGTTAAAAAAGAATTAACTCTACAATATTTTATGGTAGTAAAGACTTAAATAGGGGTTGAATTACTACAGGTTTCACACTTCTCAACAGTGGCACAAACTGATACAGGTTCATAGTTCAACTGGTAATTCATAATTCAATTCATTGGTATTTCAAATTTTTAAAGCAACTCTTGAGAATACTCAGCTCTTTCAGGATGGATGCAAGACGAGTTATTGTTGTGTAGTTTCAATTTACACAGTTTTTTTTTTATATATGGTTAAAATTCTGAATTACTGAATTATATCAGGCATATGCAAATAACTAGTAATTAGGACTGAGGCTTTGATTAGCACTATTTCTCACAGGTTTCTAACTTGTGCTAATTCAACCCTTTTTGTGTCTGCTACCATGTATCCAATGTATGCACTTCCTTTACAGTAGTATTATATAGAGTTAACATGCATGCTATAATTTTACATATTTATAATAGAGTACTGTATATTCTATTACCTCCAAGCCTCTCAGCTGCCAAGAGTTCTTATGTTCAACACATCACTTACTATTGCATTACTTCCTTAGTGATGAGATTGGTGATAATCAGTGACTGAAAGTGTTATTGAATGCCAGCCTGCAACTTTGGTACTGGGATTAAGCAGTAGTGTTAAAGAAGTCAAATATAATACATACATACATATATAGTGAAGGCCAAGATCTCAATAGTAATCATATTTCTTAGACATAATGAACTGGAAAAGATCCCAAGGACTTACCTCTCTTGTTGAAACTCTGATCTGCAGTAGGTACATTTTACCATGGGATGTGCTATTCGACATTCCTATTTAAAAAAAAACAAAACAAAAAAAAACTCAGAAGTAATCAATCTCTGTATTAAAAAGACACAAATATGGAAGTGAACCAAGTCCAAATGACCAGCCCAAAATACAGTGGTAAGAGCACTGAAAATAAAATTTATTGGGACCCTACACGGTCCATGTTTCGGCTAGAGCCTTCGTCAGGGGTCAAAAGGGTGTTTAGGAATGGAGCATATGAACCTCTAGAAAAGAGGTGCAATTGTACTGCATCGGAGAGGGACTTAATTGTCAGTAATGCCTATGAACTGTATCTTTCTGTGCTAAGTTCAGCACAAGGAAGGATTCAGGAGCCGATTATTTGCAGCTTCTACCAGACATACTCTAGCTGCTGGTGGAATGCAAGAACTCCGACTATACCTCATAACAACTGGGGTTCGCTGAACAGCTAAAGCCCTGAAGAGGAACCAATTCATCACACATCCAATGCTGCAAACCTCTAAGGGTGAGAGGAAAGGATTTCTTCTATAGTTCAGGTTTAGCCAAATACTTGTCTTTTGCATGCCAAGGATTGGTTAGTAGACATATGATCTATACCCCAATATAGATTAGGGCTCTTCATTTAACATGATTAATCACATCATGTTGCTCTCTCCTATAAGGAGGAAGGACAATGGCAAAAAGTTGAATGTGAAAGATGTTACAGGGGAAGAAGAGAAGAGAAAAAGTGAGGAGAGAGGAGGCCTGAAAATAGAGCTCAGAGCACAGAGAGGAACAGAACCAGAGACAGGGAATAAGATGAGAAAAATAAAATCATCGGACAACAAAGGTAAGAAAAATGATTATTTTCAGTTTTGAGAATTGACATACAGTTTACATTTTGCACTATACAAAGGGTTTTAATTGTGATTAATCACGCGATTAAACCTTTTGAACGATTAACAGTCCTAATTCAGCGCTATTTTGTGCAATCATATTTTTGTAACTTGCTCACCATATCTACCGTAAATAATATTTTTGCACATTGGAATTATTCCTTCTTTAGGGGTAGAACTACTAGTATCTTAGGGCCACCTTATGTGCAGTCATTCATACTCCTTGCAAAACGAGTCCAGAATAATTATTTACAGATTGATTTTCTGTTAACGTATTTGCGCCTACACCCCTGAAACAGGCCAAAGGTGCAACCTGAATTTTAGAGAACCCAACACTACTATTAGCATTTCACCAATCCTTTCCTGCCTGCCTGGAGAAACATTAGGATGTGCATGACCTGAGCAAAAAAAAAAAAAAAAGGAAGAAAGTCTGTGCTCAGAACACCAGCCCTCAAACATTTTTCACACCCTCGCATTTGCCATGGATGCAGGCATTTCTGAGCCTGAAGCAAAGGTAGCAATAAATGAATTAGAATAACCTTTCCATCTCAACCAAGCCCTTTCAATGGTCAAGCCATAAGACCAAAGGGCCAATGTGATCCTTTTCCACACGGCCTACCATGGGCCAAGGAGGGAAGACAGACAGTAAGAATGTCTCAGGCAAGGCTTGTAGTAGGGCATCGATACCTATTCTTTTCGACAGCTTAAGAACTTGGACACTTTGGTACTCCATTTCATCGCCATCAAGTCCAGAAGTGTAGAACCCCAATCTGTTCACTATCAGCTGAAACCCGTGGCTAGATAACTCCCATTCTCCCGGGTCCAACAAATGCCTGCTGAGAAAGTGTGCCTCTACATTCAAGGACCCCCATAATGTGATTTACTGACAAGAGAAGATTTTTCTTTGCCCAAATCATGAGGGTGGCCACTTCCATCGAACAAGTGCAGGTCCTGCCTTGCTTGCTATATAAGCCTCTGCCATCGAATAGTCAGAGAGAACCCAGACCGGGGCCTTCGTCAGAGATGGAGAGAAGTTGAGTGAGGAATTCCAGTCCCGAGCTCTAATTAATTTATTGACCACCGAGAATCCTGTTCTGTTCAGGTGCACTGTGCCAGATGGAACTTGTAATGAGCTCCCCAACCTGCTGGCGTCCATTGTCACTTCCCCCTCCCCCCACTGCATTATGAGAAACGGCGCTCCAATGGTAAATTTCTTCAGCGACATCTACCACTACATACTCCGTCTGGCAACCAGTGTTCAATGAAGGTCATTCTTCTTTAACAGCAGAGACCAGCAGTTGAGAAGAAATCCGTGTAACGGCCGCATATCAGCCCTTGCCCATGGCACCACTTCCATCGTCGCAATGAATGACCCCAGAACCTGAAAACAGACCCAAACGCTGGGCCTGCCTTGACTAAGAAGACAAATCTGTTGAACCAGCTTCGACCTCCTACATTCCGTGAGGAAGATCCTCTCCTGTGCTGTGTTGAATAGAACACCCAGATACTACAGCAACTGCATCTGCTATGGAGTCTGCTCTTCTCGAAATTGATCGCCCAAATGCTAGGATGATCACAAATAAGCCAGTCATCAGTTTTGGAGGTCGTATCTTGCTAAGGATGTAAAAAGAATTGAAGCGGTCCAAAGAAAAGCTACAAAAATGGTATGGGATTTGCGTTACAAGACGTATAAGGAGAGACTTGCTGACCTGAACATGTATACCCTGGAGGAAAGGAGAAACAGGGGTGATATGATACAGACGTTCAAATATTTGAAAGGTTTTAATCCGCAAACGAACCTTTATTGTATCAGAGACCTTAAATTGTGACCCACCCCCACTCCCTCAAAAGGACAGGGAAATACCTACTAGAGGTCTGCATGGGAACGGAGTTTGCGGGGATCCCGCAGAGTCCGCAGGAATCTCGTGCGAATCCCCTCCGGGTCAGCGGGAGTGCCGCGGGGATGGAAATAATCATGCGGGATTCCCGTGGGGATGGAGGATGTTCTGGCGGGATTCCCGTGGGGACGCGCGCAGATACCTTTGTTTTAGTGGGTGGACACCAAGCTCTCCTCCAGTGCGAACAGGATGCCCTCAACTGCCCCGTCGCAGGGACGGCCAAATTTCAAGGGGGGTGTGGGGCAAAGGCATGGATGTGCTCAGAGAAACGTCCATTTTGGGCGTCCTTAACTGCTCCATTGCAGGGACGGCCAAATTTCAAGGGGGTGTTGGAGGCATAGCGAAGATGGGACTTGAGCACCTAACACTTAGACGTCTTTCATCCATAATCTAAAAAAAAAAAAAAAAAAGAGAGAGGACTTTCCTGACGGGCACTTGCACGTTTTTCCACCCGAGTTCAGCAGACTACTTTTATTTTTTATATGTGTATAGGCAATTCATTTCTCTCATGGTGGGAACTGGCTGTTTGTGAGCTGTTTTACTGCAGCTAAAGCATTAGCATACCCACTTGTTTCTTTTGTTGAGGGCATTGTGCTGTTTGGGTGACCAATAATTCTCTCTATTTTAGTGTGGAAAAAAACTTCAGTTTGTTTTATGTATTTATTGCCCTTTTTCTAAGATTCAGTATATTAATGAGTGAAGAAATATTTTCTCCGATTCGTTTTAAATGTATTACTCTGCATTGTGTGCCCCCTGTCCACTCCACTCAGTACTTTATACTTCCTTTTTTTATGGGAGCAGGTGGGGATGGAGGAGATCACTCATGGGGGCGGGTTAGATTCTGGTGGGGATGCGCGGGGACGGGTCGCATTTCTGTCCCTGTGCAACTCTCTAATACCTACTGTAGCCAAAAGCAGGTTATCTTGAGCTACAACTGAAAAAGGAGTGAGCTAAATTCAAATAACATTTAGCTCTGTTTGTAACACCAGAACCAATCCTGCATGAAACCTCAGCACACATTTAAGCACGTTTTATTTTAGTGTTGATTTCTTTTTTTTTTTCCCTACACACCAGAAGCAATCCTAACACACAAAAAGAACTGCAATCCCAGAAGTATATCACTGCACTATGCTTAGAAAATATTACAGTGGCTAGGAGAGATATATGTACTGATAGCGACATGGGTTTTTAAAAATATGGTGTGCTACTGCCACAACCCACAAAGTGAGAAAGTAAGACAAAAGGATGTTTTGCCGGTACTGATTGGCAAGGGGTAGGCTTCCTGTCAACCCTGCGTTTCTTGGCTCCACTTCTCTTTACGAAGGCCTAAATGTCCAAAACACACATGCATAATGACATAGTACTGTATCTTCAATAGATTATAGTGCTTTTTACGCAACATGATAAAAAAAACCTAGAGTTGTATCACTAGGAAAACGCATGGAGGAAATAGCTCAATGTAAGACTATATTGCCAATATAGTTTGTTTTTACAACGCAACAAAAAGCTATTTGTATTTATAACATGAGCCCTCTGTGAGAGTGTAAGTATTACCACATGCCTCCAGGCTCATCAAGGTCAGGTTGGCCCAGCTCTGATTTGTCCCATTGCTTACACGGGTTTGTTTGTAGTTCCGACATTTCTATTGTTTATTTAAGCAAATCAGAGCTACAAATACATGTAAACAGTGGGGCAAAACTAGGTCCCCGTTAACGTGCTTAACAGGAACTGTCTGAAACCACCCAGTAATCCTCATTCATGGCACACACGAGATCCACAGTTCCGTCACAGCAGGGCTCACATACCCTGCGAGTCCCAGAGCTCAGTAAGGGCAATCCCGTCAGGAATTGAACAAGACCTCAGACCCCACATGGCGCCTCCAGCTCGCCGAAGCCACATGGGCACAACTGGAACGGAGTTGGCCCGGGCACAGTTATTTAGCAAGAAAAGCTCAGCAATCGGCCACGGGGCTCCGGGATTAGTGGCTCCATCTCTGTAGGGAGAAACCAACCAACCAGCCAGAGAAGGTGAGTGTAAAGAAAATGATGATTATTCCCCACCCAACTTTCCTTTCCTGCGAGAAGGGATTCAAACCAAGCCAGGCCGCCGGACACGAACCTTGCAAAGCTGTTGTCCCTGGGAAAGCTCCTCGAACGGGTACCGCTGGTTACACTTCGTGCAGGCATATAGTGCCGTAGCCATCCTCCGCTAAACAATACTAGTCTCAGATTATGCAAACAGGCGATGAAAGCGATTAAAAAAAAAAGGAAACGCGGCAATTTGCAGCTTCCGGAGACCTAGACGGGCTGGATACTGACTTCCGGCCAGGGAAGTCAGCGTCGGTTGTTGTCTCTTTCTCCTGTTTTTTTTTTCTCGTTTTACTCTTCCTTTTTTTCTCTCTTTTTTTTTTTTTGGTTCCGCGGTGTCACTTTCGTCACTTTTCGTCGTCGCCTCTCCCCCGGATACTGACACGCGCCATAAAGGAAGGGTAGGGCCAGGGGAGCCCGGGCCACCAATCGGCCATCGAGCACGGCGAGCGGGAAGTCATAATTTTGAATCCTTCCGACCAAAGAAAATGAGAGACTGAAGCCTCTAGCCAATTGAAACACGCGGCTGCTCTCTAGGTTGCTGAGCCTCGTCTTGTTATTGGCTCACCGCATATAAGCGAAAGTTGTCTCGCCCCCACGCGCTCGTCTTTAATTTGCGATTGGTGCCTACTCAGCTCGTGCGCTGTGTTTGTTACAAGATCTTGAATCCTTCTATTGTGGGTAACAGACAGCTAAGCAAGACCAATTGAATGCCCCTTTTCACTTACGTGGATCGACTCCCCCCCCCCAAAAAAAAAAAAAAAAAAACCACACAACAACTCTATAACAGAACATGCAGCAGCACCATTTTTGAAATGTCCTTGACCCTCTAACTCCTCCTACTATCGCATCATTGGCTGGAGGGATTCACGCGCATAGAAATTGGCCACCATTGTGGTCAATCAGTGCCAAATGTGTTGACAAAGATATTCTGCAGGCTGATTGGCTACTGGGCCTGTCTGACGGCAGTAGGCTAGGCCTAGAGGGTGGTTGCGTGACTGCGCAGTCCAGGTTTAGCTCTGTGTGTTGGTTGGGGATTATTCATTGCCTGGATGGGAAGCCCTTGGGGCTAAGCAAGATCTGGCTCCTGTGGCCGGGAGCGCAGTGGAGACGGAATATGGCAACAGCAGCGGCCTCTTCCTTTACGTCGGTAAGGTGCTGTTTGTGTTTAAAGGGCACAGTGGCTGCTCGTGTGCGATTGGGGAACAAAGCAGTTCCCCTGGCTGAAGAAGGTAAAGGCACTGTACTTCTCTGTCCCGACCCTGATTCCTCTGGGAACGACACACACGTGTTCCTGGTCTCTCGGAGACATGCTGTACATGCAGCTTCATTGCTAAACAAACCTCTCTCTGCTTGTCAGAGAGAGTGAGGTACCACACATGGAGAAAGCTTTGAAGATGTATCCCTGGTCCTAAGACAGACATCCACGGGACTTTTCTGAAAGTGCCCTGTTAGTCTGCTTGAGGGTAAAGAAAAAAGTTGTTTAACTTTTATTTATGATCCTTAAATAGAGGGAGAATTTAACTAGATTTAGTTACCTGTTTCAGGGATAAAGTGTTTTATTGCCCTGAGCTAACACACTATAGACCAGTGATTCTCAACCAGTGTGTCCTCAAGAGGTGGGACCCTTGAAATAATCATAACAGGTCCATATTTCGACTTTTTGATCTGCTGCCATCTGTCCCAAATAGAAATGCTGTCCACATGTTCTGTTTGATACATAGTTCGAGTATTTGAGGGTTTTGTGTTACTTCACAATATATGGCAGTAGAGGGATTTTGTGCTGGTGTTGCTGTTACTGAGATGACACCAGAATTTGAAAATATACTTGTTTTGTATGGAAAGCTGTATAGACTCAATAATGGATGAAAGTATCATGACAATAAGAATGTTATGAATTTGCCTAAAATACAATCCCATATGGAAACACTGCATGAAACTCATTCCCAGATTTTCTTATTAATAAAGATCAAAACTTTTGAAAAAAAAATAACTTTTATGAACTGTTGTTAAAATTAAATTTTGTTTAAGCATTTTAGCAATTAAATATTTAGGAGTTATTTTTGTTCAGCAGTGAATTTTAGTGTTCAGTGTGTCACACACATGAGCACTGTCTATCAGGTATGTCACAACAGAAGAAAGGTTGAGAACCACTGCTATAGACCCATGCAATTTAGAGAGCAGGATTGCTTTAGAAACCATGGATGTATGTGGACACATGATACATATGCTATATCCAGAGATGGGGGGGGGGGGGGGGGGGGGTTAAGTACTTAAGTAAAAAAATGTACTGGCTTCAAAAGTAGTGAAGTAAAAGTAGAAAGTCTTATAAAAAAAGACTAAAATAAAAGTAATACAGTGCAGCGCTTAAACCTACGTTTTTACCACAAAGTAAAAAGTATTCTTAACAAATTGGACCACTGAATCTAGTTGGCTTACAAGTAAGCTTTGGGGGGAGGGGGATCATACAAGGTCCTGCCTAGAAAAAAAAATACCCTGAGCATTGCAGTGAGCAGAAGAACATTAATATACTTATTGGAAAACAAAACAAGCTGGATTAGTACACAGACAATTGATGCTAACAGAACACTTGGCCTTTTTCACACATGAACAGAGGTAGCCCCACATGAAGTATAGAATAAGTAACCACAAACCAAAAATAGAACTATATAGACAAAAATTAAACAGAACCCCCGAGAAGCAGTATTTCCCACCTATCCAGTATTGCCTAATTTCTCTCTTTCGCCCAGTCTTGCTCCCTCTGCTGGGCCCACATTAATAAACTACTATGGGAGACATGCGGGACCTGGCTCTCTGCAGCACCGCTAGTGCTTCCTGCACCAGTCCCGGAAGTTCATATCAGTTGGCGGGCCTGCCACAGGAAGCAGTAGCGGATCCTGCAGAGAGCCAGGTCCTGCATGATTCCCATGCTAGTTTATTAGCATGAACCCAGTAGAGGTGCAGAGGGAGGGAGCAAGATTGTGCATTAGGGCTATGGGAGAGGAGCGGGAGTGGGCCCTGCATGAAGTGAAGGTGCGGTTCAGACGGGGGGGGGGGGGGGGGGGTAGCTGAGCCTGATAAGTTTGATTCCCAGTTCAGGCACAGGCAGCTCCTTGTGACTCTGGGCAAGTCACTTAACCCTCCATTGCCCCATGTAAGCCGCATTGAGCCTGCCATGAGTGGGAAAGCGCGGGGTACAAATGTAACAAAAATCAAAATAAATAATAGCCAATCACCTGCTGTTTGGGGCAGGTGTAGAGGGTGGGGTCTAGGGTTTCCAAGTGATGTCAGACCCTGGCTTGCATCTGATTGAGCCTAAACTTCTGATCCCAGCTCACCTGTTTTTAGGACTGGAATTTCAGGCCCAGTGAGCTGCAAGCCACGTCTGACAATCGCCTGTAGAGGGGGAAGAGCAGAGGAATGGAAAATGTTTTTTTAATAAACTACTTTCCAAATTTATACTTTGTTACTAAGTACAGTAAGTATGTACTGTAACAAGTACTTTGTTACAACCCATCACTGGCTGTGTCTTAGTTGGTGCTGGAGCCATCACCTGTTTAGAGGTGGCATTTCTATTCTTCTCCTTATAGGAGCCTCTTCTGTTATTTAAGACCAGCGGTAAAAGGGCTCTTGTGTTTCCTTTGCTCTCTTCATTGGAGAAGGGGTGGTTATGACCTTAAGGGAAAGGGAAATGGGATTTGATATACCGCCTTTCTGAGGTTTTTGCAACTACATTCAAAGTGGTTTACATATATTCAGGTACTTATTTTGTACCTGGGGCAATGGAGGGTTAAGTGACTTGCCCAGAGTCACAAGGAGCTGCAGTGGGAATTGAACTCAAGTCCACTGCACTAACCACTAGGCTACTCCTCCACTCCATACATGCACTCTGTCAATATCTGAAATCTGCCCAGTGTGGAGCGACGACCAGAAAAGCAAACAGGTTACTAGGAATTATTAGGAAAGGGATGCAAAATAAGACCAAAAATATTATAATGCCTCTGTGGTGCGAACTCACCTTGAGTATTGTGTTCATTTCTGGTCTCCGTAGCTCAATAAAGATATAGTGGAATTAGAAAAGGTTCAAAGAAGAGCAACAAAAATAATAAAGGGGATGGAACTCCTCCCATATGATGGGCTAAAGAGGTTAGAACTCTATAGTTTGGAAAAGAGATGGCTGGGTGGGTGGGGGATATGATTGAGTCTGTAAAACCCTGAGTGGAGTTAGAACAGGTAAAAGTGAATTGATTTTTTTTTTAAACTCTTTCAGAAAGTATAAAGACCAGGGCTCACTCAATGAAATTGCATGGAAATACTTTTAAAACAAATGGAAATATTTTTTTTCACTCAAAGAATAGTTAGGATCTGGAATTCATTGCCGGAGGATGTGGTAACTGCGGGGTTTCTGCCAGGTACTGGTGACCTGGATTGGCCACTGTTGGAAGCAGGATACTGGGCTAGATTAGATTTTCACTATCTTCCATCCCCCCCCCCCCCCTTAATGTACTTTTAGAATGTATATGACTGTAGTTTATAAACCGTGCTGGACCCTATCGGGGGAATTGTAGCAATATATAACAAGTATTAGATTAGATGGACCATTGTTCTAACCCAGTATGGCTATTGTTATGTTCTTACGCATGGAAATAAGCTTCCCCTTAGTTATAGAGAACCACAGTTTACTAGAGATAAGGTTGTGCATTAGAGAGAGTCTGCCTCAAAGGTATGCAACTTGGGAGCTTAGGTCATGCTAGTTGTGTAGAACTTACAGCCTGCTTCTACTTTAGATAGATATGCACAGACAACCACCATCACGGAGCAGCATGTAAAGATCCTTGAAAAAGGAACCACATGGTTTTTGTTTAAAAAAAATAAAATCCTCTGGTTTATACTTGGGGGAATTTGTTTTGGTCATTAAATAAACATTAACAATTATTTCAGCACAGTTCTGATGTTTATCTTTTTGCTTAGTTTCAGGAGCCCCTATGTCGAAATATTCATGATGCAGCAATGCCTGATGGGCTGTCTTCACACTCGTACTTCACATATCCCAAAGGAAAGCCCTTCCTTAACTGTGACTTAAGACACATTCCTGAGAGGCCAATAATTCCATATCCAGAGAGCAACAGTAGGGGTAATACTTATCTGAGTGATTGTGTTTATTTACATTGAATTCATAATTATGTCCTTATACTATTTTCTGTATAAATTGTCATGTATTTTGGGTAACATTGTATAAGGCATTTATATGTATACGACAAGCACAAAAGAACAAGAGTCCTCCTCCATGCAGGTCAACCCAGGCAAGCAAACACAGCGGAGGTGACATGAAAGATGATGCAAAACAAAACGTCCATGGGACTCAGAGTTCACATCAGAAGTTTTATTCAAATTATACTGATGTGAGTCCAGAATACTTTGTGAATAAAGCTTCTGATGTGAACTCGTGAGTCCATTGGATGTTTTGTTTTGTTTTGCTTTGCATCATCTTTCGTGTTACCTCCACTATGTATACAGCAGCATTTTACATGTTTCCCAGGGGTATATATGCATAAAAGTACACACTATTGATACATAGCGTATAATTTCCTATTTCCTTGTCATCAAGCAGATGAAGCCATTACGTATGGGTTGTGTCCATCAACCAGCAGGGGGAGATAGAGAGCACTCAATTTTTCACAGTGCCTCATGGCCAGCTAGCTCCACTGCCTCTTCAGTATTCTCTATCTCCCCAAGCAGGGTGGCTGCAGCTTCTTCGAGCTCCATCAAAAACCTGCCTGGGGGTGGCTCCTGGCTTGCCAGTTGTTAGCCGGGGTGTTAGAGGCTATAGCAGCTTCACTTTGAAGGCACATAGGTTAGCCCTTTCCCTGTCTTACCCATGCCCCCGTGGATGTGGACATATTAGCTTGCTTTTCCCTGTCCTTTCCCACTCAGTGGATGCAGGCACATTGGTTCGCCTTTCCCTGCCTTTTCCACTCATCTGAGCCTCCGGAGTTCTTATTACCTCTGCTTTCCTCATAGCGTTAAAAAAAAAAAAAAAAAATTGTTAAAGGCCTGGGAGATCCTAAACCCTAGCGCTTGCCCGAAGATAGGCCGAGGCCTTCCTCCAAGGGCCAAGCGGGCCACTCCTCTTATAGACCTCGCTTCCATGAAGCTAGAAGGTACTGCCCGGGGCGTTCTGCTGGGTTCACGTCTCGTGCCCGTTTTTCAGCAGAGGAACTCCTTTCGCTCGGACAAGCGTTCCGCAGCCACCGGCTCTAGGCCTGGAGTTCCGGGGCGACCCTCTCAATGATGGTGCGCCGGCCCCCTCCTCGCTTCCTGTCATCGGAGGACGTCTTTTCCTCTTTGCCGAGGAGTGGGCCAATATTTCCTCAGATCAGTGGGTTCTGGACCTGATCAGAGATGGCTACAGAATAGAATTCAACGCCCCAGTAAGAGACGTGTTTGTGGAGTCCCGATGTGGTTCTGCCGCCAAACGGGCGGCGGTAGAGGAGACTTTGCAAGGTCTGATTCAATTAGGGGCTGTGTCCCCGGTACCTCCCGCCGAACACGGCTACAGCCGATACTCCATCTACTTTGTGGTCCCGTGAAAAGGTGGGTCTTTTCGCCCTATTCTGGACTTAAAAGAATTAAACAAGTCCCTGAGAGTGCGGCATTTCCACATGGAAACCCTGCGCTCCGTCATTGCTGCTGTACAGCCAGGAGAGTTTCTCACGTCTCAAGACCTGAAAGAAGCTTACTTGCACATACCAATTTGGCCCCCGCACCAGACGTTTCTGAGGTTTGCGGTGTTGGGAAAACATTTCCAGTTCCGGGCCTTGCCTTTTGGCCTCGCCACAGCTCCCCAAACCTTTTCGAAGGTAATGGTGGTAGTAGCTGCTTTGCTCAGGCGAGAAAGTATCAGGGTTCACCCGTACCAGACGACGGGCTCATCAGAGCAGACTCTGTAACAGAGAGCTATCAAGCTACAGCCAGAGTGGTCTCAGTACTTCAATCTCTAGGCTGGGTCGTCAACATGGCCAAAAGTCACCTGACCCCCTCGCAATCTCTAGAATATTTGGGGGCCAGGTTCGACACAGACTCGGGCTATGTATACCTACCCGAGCTAAGGCGGTGCAAGCTTCAGAATCGGGTCCGTCTGCTCCTGAGGATGCCCTGCCCACGAGCTTGGGACATTGTCCAGCTGCTGGGATCGATGACAGCCACATTGGAAGTGGTGCCCTGGGCGAGAGTGCACCTGAGACCTCTACAGTATTCCCTACTTCAAAGATGGTCTCCAGTTTCTCAGGATTATCAATGCAGACTTTCTTGGCTCCCTGCGGCCCGACTCAGCATGGAGTGGTGGCTCTCAGACAGCATGCTGCGGCGAGGAATGCCGCTGGCGCTCCCCGATTGGTGTCTAGTAGTGACAGATGCCAGCCTGAAGGGCTGGGGCGCACATTGCAAGGGGAGGTATGCCCAGGGTCTATGGACACCCGAGGAGTTGGAGTGGTCCATCAACCGCCTGGAGTTGAAAGCGGTGTTTCAGGCGCTTCTGGCCTTTCAAGTGACCCTGGAAGGATTGGCTGTCAGAGTGATGTCGGACAACACGACAGCAGTAGCCTACATAAATCGACAAGGCGGCACTCAGTGCAGAGCACTGGCCACTCAGGCCGAACAGATTTGCCACTGGGCCGAGCTGCATCTTCAGTTTCTGTCGGCAGTTCACATTGCAGGTCAGAGCAACGTGCAAGCCGATTATCTAAGCAGGCATCAGATCGATCCAGCAGAATGGGAACTAGCAGACGAAGTATTCCTGCAAATATGTGCCAAATGGTGCAAGCCCGTGGTGGATCTTATGGCGACAAGGTCAAATGCCAAAGTCCCGTGCTTCTTCAGCAGACGGAGAGATCCTCGCTCAGCAGGGTTGGATGCCTTGACTCAGCCCTGGCCTCCGGGCCTACTATATGTGTTCTTCCGTGGCCCTTGATAGGGCGCGTGCTCCTGCGGATTCGGCTGCACCCAGGAGAAGTGGTCCTCATCGCCCCGGATTGGCCCAGGAGGCCTTGGTATGCGGACCTCCGACAGATGCTAGTGGAGGCTCCCCTTCCTTTACCTCTGGTAATGAACCTGTTGTCACAGGGCCCGGTAGCCATGGAGGACGCCTGCCGCTTTGGTCTTATGGCATGGCGATTGAGAGGGCGCAATTGAGGGACAAAGGCTATTCAAACACAGTCATTTCCACTCTCCTGCAGGCCCGAAAGCGTTCCAGTTCCGTGGCTTATGCCAGGATTTGGCGTCAGTTTGAGTCTTGGTGTGCTTCAAAAGCGATCACACCCATGCGGGCTCCTGTCTCGCCGATTCTGGACTTTTTGCAGGATGGTGTACAAATAGGCTTGGCCTATAATTCCCTGCAGGTGCAAGTGGCAGTGTTGGCCTCCCTTCGTGGTAAGGTTGAAGGTGTGTCTTTAGCTGCTCATCCAGATGTGGCAGGTTTCTTAGTGGGGTGCTTCGGCTCCGGCCTTCCGTGCGAGCACTCTGTCCAGCTTGGAACCTGGGGCTAGTTTTGAAGGCCCTGCAGGCTTCTCCTTTTGAGCCGCTTCGGCGAGCATCGGAGAAAGATTTGACACTAAAGGCCGTTTTTCTTGTGGCCATTACTTCGGCGAGACGGGTGTCAGAGCTCCAGGCGCTGTCCTGTAGACACCCATTTCTGCAATTCTCAGTCTGGGGTCGAAGCGTGCCTTCCTTCATGCCTAAGGTGGTTTCAGTGTTTCACCTAAACCAGCCTATTTTCTTGCCCTCCTTTGATAAGGAGATTAGCTGATATTAAATATTTTATTGCCAAGACTAGTCCTATATTACTTGTTAGTGGAAAAATAATGATTAGAGTTATTTGCTTTCATGCAAATGAAATGAATCTTTACAATTATTTGTTACTTTTAAAAGTACTATATTACTACCCAACACTACAATAGCAAAGTGAAAAATGGATGAATGTAAAGTTTGATTTGGTGCAAGCCCAACCCAACACAGCACATCACAGTAGGGATGGAGTTCTCTGGGTGAAACCTAGTGGTAACAACATCATATTAAGGGACTATTTATTATTGGTGCAGACTAGGGCGCTTATTGTGATAGAGGAGACAAGGAATGGAGGAAAAGACAGAAGCGTCCTTGAAGAAGATCTGCTGCTGCGCTCTAAACTGAAACTAGGACAGAAATGTCTCGCAGTATGATAGCAACCCAAAATGCACTGCCAAATTATCTTTTGAGTGGTCAAGTCACAACCCAATCTCAATCCAATTAGAGTGGAGGAGTGGCCTAGTGGTTAGGGTGGTGGACTCTGGTCCTGGGGAACTGTGTTCGATTCCCACTTCAGGCACAGGCAGCTCCTTGTGACTCTGGGCAAGTCACTTAACCCTCCCATTGCCCCATGTAAGCCGCATTGAGCCTGCCATGAGTGGGAAAGCGCGGGGTACAAATGTAACAAAAATAAAATAGATACTATTGTAGATTCTACATGGAATGTTGCTACTATTTGAGATTCTACATGGAATGTTGCTACTATTTGAGATTCTACATGGAATGTTGAGATTCTGTTGCTACTATTGGACATTCTACATGGCATGTTGCTATTCCACTAGCAACATTCCATGTAGAAGGCTGCGCAGGCTTCTGTTTCTGTGAGTCTGACGTCCTGCACGTACGTGCAGGACGTCAGACTCACAGAAGCAGAAGCCTGCGCGGCCACATTGGTGATCTGCAAGGGCCGACTTCTACATGGAATGTTGCTAGTGGAATAGCAACATTCCATGTAGAATCTCCAATAGTAGCACCAGTGGAGGAGTGGCCTAGTGGTTAGGGAGGAGTTCTAGTGGTTAGGGTGGTGGACTTTGGTCCTGAGGAACTGAGTTTGATTCCCACTTCAGGCACAGGCAACTCCTTGTGACTCTGGGCAAGTCACTTAACCCTCCATTGCCCCATGTAAGCCGCATTGAGCCTGCCATGAGTGGGAAAGCGCAGCGTACAAATGTAACAAAAATAAAAAAATTAATAAATCCAATCAAAAAGAAGAACGGTGTCCATCATTGCTTCCCAAGGAACCTGACACAGCTTAAATAATTTGGAAATAAAAAAGGTTTACTATGGACAGACAGCATGCAGAGTTGATAGAGAGAGATGCCCCAACTTGAGCAGAAACTTCTCTAATTATTGCATTTCAGTTTTTGGTTTTTTTTTTTTGTTTTTTTAGGTGTACATGCTTGTGCCACATATTTATCTCCTGAAAGGTGTGGTATATGGGATATCGATGACTGGACAGAAGCCTCATGCATGTACACCTGATGCACTGACACAATGTGAAAAACATTCAATGATTTATACACTTTCTGTAGCTACCGTAAACAGTGACATTTAACACGGTGCATTCAGTTTGGATTTATGCCGCTTTGTTTCTAAACCTCTTAAATCACCTTGAATAATTTGGGGAATTGGAGCCTTATGCGAGTATCTCACTGGTTCATAAAATATGAGTACAGTATTAACTTCTAAAGAGGGCCCAGGAAAGAAGCTTTTCATAAAGTAGAGGAGTGTGGTAGCCGTGTTAGTCCACTCTTAAGGTTATCAATAGAAATCAAACAAAATAAAACATAGAAAAGAAAATAAGATGATACCTTTTTTATTGGACATAACTTAATACATTTCTTGATTAGCTTTCGAAGGTTGCCCTTCTTCGTCAGACTGTCATAGTAATGCTTGAATGTTTTCATTTATATACACTGTCAGCTAGCACATTTGCTTATTTCCAATCTGATGAAGAAGGGCAACCTTCGAAAGCTAATCAAGAAATGTATTAAGTTATGTCCAATAAAAAAGGTATCATCTTATTTTCTTTTCCATGTTTTATTTTGTTTGATTTCTATTCATATTAAGTATAAATCTAAAGTAACATGGTGCGAGAGGCGTAAGACCTACATAGAAAGCAATAGAGTTAACCTTTAAAAGGGGTGTTTTAGGGGATTTGTGTAGTGCTGCATTTAAAGTTTCTCAAAATTTCTTCTCAACAAATAGTCACCCTAATAGCATCTGAAATTTTGTAAAACAATTCACAGCTTACCCCAGTGTGTGCAGGAAGAAATACTTCTTCTTGATCAATCTCTGTCGTTTTGTCTTTATGATTCTAGAGCCATATAGTCACGAATCTGGAACTCCAATTCAACTGTTATCCTTTTCAAATATAAAGTTTAAGCAATAGGTCTGTTTTAATTTGTGGTATTAAAAGGATAAACTGAAGATCCTTCAAATTCATTGTGGTTATGACAGATGGAGCTGAAGTATGATTCTCTGGTTTATCTGGCAGCTATATTTTCAGCTCTGAAGAATCTTCAGGAAAAGATCCGTAAATTAGAGCTGGAACGGATTGAGGCTGAGGAGAACTTGCAGAGATTGTCCAAGGAGGCGTCTGCGTACAAAAAAGTGATTGACCATCAAGTACAGGACACAGAGGGTTTGAAGAGTGAAGCCACAAGACAAAACCGAGGTATGCTTACATGTGCTTGACTTTAAGATGGGAGTAGATGCTAACGTTTTGGCTAACTATGAATCGGACAAGCTTTTTGAAATGGTCTTCATAATGTACCAGATGCACTTTCAGATATTGTGTCCTTGTATGCTGTCTTACGTGTGATGAAGTCGTTTGTTTTAGAGGTGGAAACAAAATGGCATTACAAGTTTAAGAATCTCATACAGCTCCTAACCTTGTTCTATCACGGTTTGAAGGCCCTTTTTATACTGTTTTCAGAACTAGCCTCCCAGCTGGAAACTACCGAGTCTCGCTGCCATCTTTTGGAAAAACAACTGGCATACATGAGAAAAATGGTACAGAATGCTGAAAATGAGAGAACATCGGTTCTAGAGAAACAGGTAATATTTGTTTGTTCAATTCAGTTTAACTGACAGATTAGTCTTTTGGCATTCACTGTCTAGGTTAGTGGTTCTCAAACCTGTCCTAAGGGATCACCAAAGTAGGGGTGTAGGGATGGCTCTTCAACACGAACCATGGAGTCAGAAATCTTGTCTCATACAGTGTTTATCATAAATACATCTTGAAGAGTTCAAGATGTAATTATGATAATAAACATAGTAAATGATGGCAGATAAAGACCTGTACGGTCCATCCAGTCTGCCCAAAAAGATAAACTCATTTACATGGTATGTGATACTTTTTATTTATACCAGTGTTTGATTTGTCCCTGCCTTTCTCGGGGCACAGACCGAAGAAGCACTGTTCTTGTACTAAGTTCTGGAGCTAACGTTGAATCCCCTTAAAAGTTTACACTCCAGCCCATCCCTATCTATTCAGTCATGATCAGGGCGTAGACCGATGAAGTCTGTCCAGCTCCCATTTTGTTTCCCAATTACCAGCATCGCCACCTAATCTCCGCTAAGATTCTGCGGAACAATTCCTTCTAAACAGGATTCCTTTGTGTTTAACCCACGCATGTTTGAATTCCATTACCGTTTTCATCTCCACCACCTCCCGCTGGAGGGCATTCCACATATTCACCACCCTCTCCGTGAAAAAATACTTCCTGACAGTCCTGAGTCTGCCTCCCTTCAACCTCAATTCATGTCCTCTAGTTCTACCGCCTTCTTGTCTCCGAAAAACATTGTGTATGACAAGATCTCTGACTCCCTTCCCTTCTACACCCTTGCTCTGCTAGGGCTCTTTCTCTACAGTCGTAGAGGTTCCTGTTCCTCCACCTCTGTGGTTTCTTCATCTGGGGAACCACCAACCAGTCAGTTTTCAGGATATCACAATGAATATGTTTGAGAGAGATTGTCCTATAATGGAGGTAGTAGGCATGCAAATCTCTCATATACATATTTTATTATGGTATCCTGTAAAACCAGCAGACTGGTGGTTGCCCAGGACAGGTTTTGAGAACCACTGGTCTAGGTAATTCTTTACAAGGTTCATGTACATCAGGAGTTAATCTTCCTTAGAAGATGTGCACATCTAATATAAGGTTAGCAGATGAAGAAATATGAAGCACTGTTGAATACAAAGTAGCAGCTTAAGAAAAAAATGTGATAAAACTAAAAAAGTCTTCCAAAATGTCCAATATAGGCAGGTTAGGGATATGTGTGTGTGTATATGTATATGTGTATATACATATAATGTGTGTGTGTATATATGTAATATCTACTATAATAAAACTCACCCTCAACGTTCTGAGGACACTGACGTCAGTGAAGCCAAGCTCTGACTTCCTTCAAAAAAGGTTCGAAGGTTCGTGGTGGTGAAGCCACCAAAATCGCTCCGGGCCCCCCCCTCGAGGGCGGAGCAATGGCAGAACAACGAAGGGGTTGGCAGGGAGGGAGGGGAAATCGCTCGGTCCCGCCCTTGAGGGCGGAGCAATGGCAGAACAACGAAGGGGTTGGCAGGGAGGGAGGCGGGGGGGTGGGAAATCGCTCCGGGCCCCGCCCTCACGTCAAACGTCATGACGTTGGGGGCGGAGCAATGCCAGAACAACGAAGGGGTTGGCCAGGGACGGAGGGAGGGGGGTGTTGGCGACAAAAACCTTGCTGGCGCCCGTTTCATTTGCTCTGAAACGGGCTTCTTTTACTGTCTACTATAATAAAACTCACCCTCAACGTTCTGAGGACACTGACGTCAGTGAAGCCAAGCTCTGACTTCCTTCAAAAAAGGTTCGAAGGTTCGTGGTGGTGAAAGCCACCAAAATCGCTCTGGGCCCCGCCCTTGAGGGCGGAGCAATGGCAGAACAACGAAGGGGTAGGCGGGGGGGAATCGCTCCGGGCCACGCCCTCGCGTCAAACGTCATGACGTTGGGGGCGGAGCAATGCCAGAACAACGAAGGGGTTGGCCAGGGAGGGAGGGAGGGGGATGTTGGCGATGAAAACCTTGCTAGCGCCCGTTTCATTTGCTCTGAAACTGGCTTCTTTTACTAGTGTATATATAAAATATACACACACACACATGAAGGGCTCAGGGTGATCTTGGTCTAGTGGAAACACTCCTTGAATAGGTTAGAGTTTTGGGGCGGGACAGTAAGTATCTCTTGCCTCTGTATGGCTCATTTGCTATTTACTACCCCACTGCTCAATTGGAACTGGATCTTAATTCTTCCTATGCGTCAGATTGCTGGGAGAAAGGTTTTCAGTATTTGTTTAAGGATTCTATAACTAGAAATATCATTGCTTACTCCACTTTAAGCCATCCGAGATCACTGTGGCAGTCAATTTGGACATTTAGAAGAGAAGAGAAAATGCAACATGCAAAGAATTTGAGGTATGGGTGGTACTGACTGTTGTCTGTCTCAAAGAACTGAGCCAACGCCAATTTCGCTGCCACAAAGAAATGAATCACCAACTTATGCTGTTCCACAGTGATCTCGAATGGCTTAAAGTGGAGTAAGCAAATCTGCACCGACTTGTCCAGCAACAGTTAAAGCACATCCAGGATAGCAGTCCAGTAAGGATGGACCTTAGGGCAGGCCCACCATACGTGATAAAATGTACCTCTTCCCCCGCATGCCTTCCAGCATTGGTCAGAGAGCTGAAGATAGATCCTAAAGAGATGCTCAGGAGTATAATACTAGCGATTAAATTTTCAATGATATTTCTAGGTACAGAATCCTTAAATACCGAAAACCTTTCTCCCAGCAATCTGAAGCATAGGAAGAATTAAGATCCAGTTCCCATTGAGCAGTACACTTCTGAGGTGGTGTAGTAGATAGCAAAAGAGCCATATATAGAGGCGAGAGATACTTACCGTCCCCTCCTAACCTCTAATAGCCTATTCAAGGAGTGTTTCCGCTAGACCAAGATCACCCCGAGCCCTTCGATTTTTATGTGTGTGTGTGTTTATATGTGTGTGTATATATATATATATATATATATATATATATATATATATATATATATATATATATATATACACACAGTGTAATCCGCTTAAGTGCAAGGGGCTGGGACCAAAGAAATGCAGCGCTGCGTAACCCTAGTAGCACTCTAGAAATGTCAAGTAGTAGTAATTGCATGCAGTTAACCGGAGCGTGCACTTAACCATTGTGACCCAAAGAAGCTTGACATCTGATAAACATATGTACAGTACTGTATTATACGTACAGTATACAGTCTCCATTAACTGACATTAGGCTTACTTGAAGTAATCGGTTATAGTCCTCTGTACACTATTGGGTCTGTGAGTTCCATAGGCTATGTCTTCCAGATGGATGTCAGTGCTATGACAGTTTTTACCAGTGGCCTCCAGATAGGCTTGCACGGTGTTGAGACTCTCCAGTGCTCTTGCAAAAGTGACAGGAGGAGGTTGTTGAATTTCGTCAGCATGTGCCTCAATGCTCATTTCATCATCTGTTTCATCATCAGCCGTTGTTGCCTGCGTGTAGGTGCATATCTTGACATCAGTGCTGTCGTCAGCTGTTTGTAGATCGTAATCAACAGCTACATAGCGATGAAACTCCTCTTCAGTAACACCAGCTGGGATGTCAATAACCTGTTCATCTGACGCGTTTGCAACAGATGCATCTGTTTCATCCCTCTCTATATCCTTAATAAAGCTTGCCCTCTTGTAGCAGCTCACAATGGTTGCCTGTGTAACATGATTCTAGGCTTCTTTCTGCATATGTAAGGAATCCAACAGCGATAGATTACGAGCCAGTTCAACAGCACGTTTATCCTTGCTAGTCTGGTCATCCATAACGCTCATCAGACGACGTAGCACAAGAGCCTGATAATGTTGTTTGAAATTGGCTATTATGCCCTGATCCATAGGTTGGATCAGAGAGGTAGTGTTTGGTGGCAGGAAGGCCACCTTGACGTTTGACAGCCTGACATTGTCTTTGTGTGCAGCACAATTATCACAAAGCAACAAAATCTGACGCTTTTGTGCCCACGTTCTAGTGTCTAACTTCTTTAGCCACTGCTTCCAAATTTCTCCAGTCATCCATGAATTTGCGTTAGCCTTGTATGAAACAGGAAGTCGCTTAACATTCTTGAAGCAACAGGGCTGTTTGCTCTTTCCAATGACAAGGGGTTCCAACTTCTCACTCCCATCCATATTGCAGCAAAGGAGGATTGTCAGTCGGTCCTTCGACGTTTTACTTCCAGTAGTTTCGGCATGTTTGAATGCAAGTTTTCCAGCAGGAATCACTCGCCAGTAGAGACCGTTTTTATCAGCATTGAAAATGTCACGAGGTGCAAACTCGTTCAAGATGGTAGGAAGAACTGAAACAACCCAATTTTCAGCACCAAAGTCATCAGTGTCTTGTTTCTCACCATGCTGTTTCTTTAACTTTATGTTGTTCCTCTTCTTCCATCTTTCCAGCCATCCAACAGTGACTTTGAATTCAGTTAATCCAAGACTTTCAGCTAGCTGGTTAGCTTTCTCCATAAGCAGTGGACCACTGACAGGAAACTGTCTGCTCCTGACTCAAGAAAACCACCGAAGAAAAGCATCTTCTACCTCGTCAGCGTTTCCCGCCCGTTTTTGTTTCCATTGTGGATTTGTATTGTTTAGCCAGTTTTCCAGAAGCTGGTCTTTCTGCTTCAAGACACGTGAAATTTGACTGGGATTGACACCATATTCTTTAGCAATAAATGCTTGACTTTGTTTGTTCTAATTTTTTAAGAACTTCTATTCGTTCAGCCAGTGTTAAAGTCTTACATTTGCGCAACAACCCCAGTGGACACTCTTAACAACATTCTTTCGCTTATTCTGCCTGTGGCAGTTAAAGGGGTGGTAAATTTGAAATCTCGTTGGTTGTCACGTGCCAGTCGGCTTCCATATTCCGTGTGTGTGCTTATGCGGAGTCTTTCCTGCAGAAGAGCGGTCTTAAACCATGCATATAAGCGAATCTTGCACTTTTCAGTGGTGCGCTAAACCGAAGTTTGTCCCCATAGAAACTGAGGACGCCAAAAATGGGACCGAAGTACTGCATGTAGTTAAACAGAGCATGCGCTTATCTGACATGCACTTAAATGGAGTGCACTGTGTGTGTGTGTGTGTATGTATATATATTCCCTAACCTGCCTATATTGGACATTTGGAAGACTTTTTTTTTTTTTTTAATCGTATGTCCAGTTTTATCATATGTTTTTGTTGTTGTTGTTTTTATCTTAAACTGCTACTTTGTGTTGACAGTTATTCATATTTCTTCATCTTATTTACAGTGAAGTGCATTGCAATCATTTCTGCTTTTTATTTTGTAATACATTTGTCCTCTCATCAATTTTCACAGACAAAATGATGTGAGAAGAAACATGCAGGTTTACAGAACTGTTCTTGGCGCTATTTTGTCTGTAAAAGATGTGAGCTTTGCTTCAGTGTGTTAGCAGTACTGGTATATTTTGGTCCCTAGGAATTTGTCCTAGTAGCAGCAGTGTTTCCCCAGACAATAGACACAATAAACTATAAAGTGCAATAACAAGTCTGCATGTTTATTCTATGTACCCATAAACACTAGGACCCAAATAACTTTCAGAATCCAAAAATGAAAAATATCCTTTTCTCATCATGTCCTTGTCTGATGTAGAAGCATCTATATATATAAAACTCACCCTCAATGTTCTGAAGACAGTGACGTCAGTGAAGCCAAGCCACTGACTTCCTTCAAACAGGGTTCGAAGGTTCGTGGTGGTGAAGCCATCGAAATCGCTCCGGGCCCCGCCCTTGAGGGCGGAGCAATGGCAGAACAACGAAGGGGTTGGGAGGGAGGGAGGCAGGGAGGGGGGGTGTTGGCGACGAAAACCTTGATGGCAGAACAACAAAGGGGTTGGGCAGGGAGGGGGGGGGGGTGTTGGCGACGAAAACCTTGCTAGCGCCCGTTTCATTTGCTCAGAAACGGGCCTCTTTTACTAGTAAATAATATAGATGGCCAGTGTAATATTGCTGGTTTTCCAGTACTGACTTGGTAGAACATTCACCATCATCTTGCCTTCTTTGCTTGAGCTGTGTTTCATTTTAATGTCACATTCTCAAGCTATTGGGTTTGGTTTATTGATCACGTCTATAATTTTTTTATTGGATATAGGATACTGCGTAAACTTTTTATTTGCAGTTAAATTTTGTTTCAGACTTTTTTTTTTGCTTAAACTAGAAGGTATTTGATTAAGTTAGATACCTTGCAACAATGTTTATACTTGGTATATGATACAGAGTCTTATTTTTGATCTCTTAAAGGCTTACTGTTTAGTTATAATAGCTACAAATGATTCAAAGGTAGTACACTTCTGATTAGAATAACAGAGTTCTTCAGCTTTTAGTTCTTAATTTTTTTGTTTCTTTATTGTATGTTCAGAAATACAGGCCTCTCATTAATTGTATGTGTCCTGTTGACTAAATGCATTATCAAAAGTTGATAAATAGGCCTCGTATTATTGGAGACTAGTAAAAAAGGCCCGTTTCTTAACGCAATGAAACGGCCGCTAGCAATGTAATGAGATCCTGCCATTAATGTTTCCACGGTTGTATTCTGAATATAATTGTTGTTTACATGTGTAAGATTTCTTTATATACAATATTTTTTGTGTAAACTGTGTTACAATGTGGTAAAAGTTTTCCTTGTTCAGGCCCTTCAATCAGTTTAACAATCACATCAGAAGAGCTCCTTACTCGTGAGAATGCAACATACAGTTGCCCATGTGAGAGACTGAGAGTGACAGTGTGTTTTACAGGCAGTGTAAGAGAGAGATACACAGAGTGATTGAGTGTGTGTGTGCGTGTGTGTGTGATGTGATGTGTGTGAGTGACAAAGTGATTAAATGTTTGTCTTCCCTTCCTTTCTGTGCACTTGCCTCCACTGATGTTCGTACCTCCCTGTATATGATTGTTTGTTAGAGATTCAATCCACTCCACTTCCCTTCTCCAAGTTCCGTTCTGTCTGATTGGTTCTTCGTTCCTGTGATGTCACGTTTGTTTGCTTGGCAACTATGCAGCATTCCGTTTCCTCGACGTGAGGGCGGGGACAGCGAGAGCCAATGAAACGCTGAACTACAGACTTACGAACCCTACACTGCCACAGTGCCACAGAGTCAGCTTCAGAATGTTGGAGGTGCTTTTTATTATATAGGACTAGGAACAAAAGTCCCGTTTCTGACACGCATGAAACGGGCACTAGCAAGGTTTTCCTCAGAGTGTGTGTGAGAGTGAGTTTGTGACAGAGAGAGTGAGACTGGGTGTGAGAGTGTGTGTGTGAGAATGAGAGTGTGTGTCAGGGAGCCCCCGTCCCTCCCAGTTCCAAGGTCCCCCCCTTTCCTTCCTCCCTCCCAGTTGCAGGGTCGGCCCTCTCCCCCTCCCTCCCAGTTTCAGGGTCACCCCCCCTCCCTCCCTCCCAGTTCCTGGGTCCGCCCGCCCGCCCCCCCTCCAAGTTCCAGGGTCGTTGCCCCCCCCCCCTCTCCACCCCCCTCCACAGCCACCCTACGATGTTTAACTGCAAAATTAGGGAGCTGTGTAGTGTAATAAAACGCACCTGCAACGTTGTGAAGCTGACTCCGTGGCTTCACTTAAGTGAAGGGTTCGTCAGATTTGTCAGTCTGTCACCATCTCTCTTGGCCCCACCCTCGCGCCTCTGATAGGTCCGCCGCCCTCGACGTCATGTTTTGACGCGAGGGCAGGGCCGAGAGAGATGGTGACAGACTGACGGATCTGACGAACCTTACGAACCCTTCACTTCAGTGAAGCCATGGAGTCAGCTTCAGAACGCTGGAGGTGCTTTTTATTATAGTAGAGATTTGTATTATTTGGGGAACTCAGCATATTCTTACAGCAATGTAGAAACTCAAGAAGTGCCTTTGATCTTTGCATAGGATGCTAGTGGGCCCTAAATCTCCCAGTGGATTCTAGGAATATCAGCTCAGGGCTACAATGGTATTTTGAGCAGTCAGGATCCTCAACAGGTAAGATTTTGTCTGCCTGTGCTGGTCCTGAAGTCTTTTGAGGAGACTTGGATTCACTGGAATTTCAGTGGTATGCATTACAGTAGCCAAGACCAAGAGCAGGTTCTAAAAGTTTGTTGCTTCAAAGAACTATGGAAGCATTTGACTCTCTGGGCTTTTGCAAGGTTTGTCATGCACGATCATGATTGGATCTCTGTCATACTAAGAAGTAGCCGTGCTTGATCTTTTAAGAATGCATTTTTAAGGCTAACGGATGTTTATAATGCAGACTATTAACACCTCTTCCTTAATATATGCACTTTTCTGGTACAAAAGTTCAAACAAGGGAGGCCCAGAATTACAAAAATACCAAAGCGTAAAAGAAAGTAAAACCATACACAAATTTATTTCTAGTAATACAATAAATAACAGGCAGAACAGACCCATCAGGCAAATTTCCACATAGCCAGTAGTGGAGGCAGATTGTGTTCCGGGGTACCAAAAGAGGCACATCAAGGGGAAATCCGTGAGGTATCACCTGAAAGTAAACTGTGTTGAAGGACCACACGTCTATCCATCGGTCCAACAACTGAGGGTTTAGGTGGATCTGGAGCTCTTAATCTTGCGTTTGGCCATACCAATATAAGGACATAGAAATCGAAAAAAAAAAAAAAAAAAAGCCCAGTAAAACTTGCCGAGTTCTAGCAGAGTCTCAGGCCACCAGAATTCCAAATATTTATTGCAGTAGATATGGGCCTAAAATGTAAGGTGAATAGATCCGTGTCCCATAACCAAACCCACTTCTTTCAGTCATCAGCAGTTTAATTCCAAGCCATGAGCAACGTATATCCTCTTTGACCACACAGTGGTGCTTAGTGTTCTGCGTTATTCTTTCACCCCTTTAACAATATGTGCATGAAATACAGGTGAGCTGTTTTCAAGACCATTAGGTAGTATAAGCTGTAAATTCTGCAGCATGTTTGTATACTCAAGGTTATCAAAACACTAAAAAAAAAATTACTGCACATGAACGGTACTGTTTTTTTAATTCTGCTTTGAAATATTATAAATATAAGTTACGTTGCCAACTTATTTGGACTTCTCAGACCTACCGTCCTTAGACGAAGATTCAGTCCAAATTCTTCAGAGACCCCTCACTGAAGATGAAATTAAATTGGTCATTCGCCAAAGTCCTACCTATAAAGCCACAGGACCTGATGGATTTCTAGCTGAATTTTATAAATTGCTTCAAGATTATGGGCCCTGTTATAAGCTGTGCTAGCGTTTTTAGCGCGTGCTAAAACATATATTCCTATGGGTGTCTCTAGAGTTTAGCGCGCACTAAAAATGCTAGCACGCCTATATCGCGGCTTGGTAAGCAAGGCCTATATTGCCACTCCTTTGACAGATGTTTTAATCCACACAGGTAAAGAGACAAATGCCGTCTTCACTATCCATGGTGCAAATTGTTGTTATCCCAAAACCCCTACCGTCCAAGTTCACTCCTTAGTTTTGAAACAAAACTTCTTGCCAAAATTATGGCTAAGTAATTAGCTTGGGTCTTACCTCAGTTGACAGCCAGTGAGTTTTGTTAGAGATCAGAAGGTAGTTAAAAATCTTTATAAGACTTTGCCCTTTTTAGAAGTGGTTCAGTGTGAATCAATTCCACTCACTTCTGATTAGTTTTGACGCCGAAAAGCCTTTGAGAGTTTCATGGCAGTTTGTTTGCTACTTTAAAGGCCGATGGTTTAGGAGATTATTTCATTGATGTGGTGGAAACTTTTTACAGTTCACCTAGGGCTCAGGTTTGGGTCAATGGGGTCCTCTTACAAAGGCACGCTGACAAATGGCTTGCGGTAGTGTAGGCGTGGGTTTTGGGTGTGCACCAAAACATTTTTTAGCGCACTTGTACAAAATGCCTTTTTTAAAATTTTTGATGAAAATGGGCATGCGTCCATTTTGGGTCTGAGACCTTACCACGAGCCATTGACCTAGCGGTAGTGACCTATGAGTGCCTTTCAGAAGGCGTTTGACAAAGTACCTCATGAAAGACTCCAGAGGAAATTGGAGAGTCATGGGATAGGAGGTAGTGTTCTATTGTGGATTAAAAACTGGCTAAAAGATAGAAAACAGAGAGTAGGGTTAAATGGTCAGTATTCTCAATGGAGAAGGTTAGTTAGGAGGGTTCCCCAGGGGTCTGTGCTGGGACCGCTGCTTTTTAACATATTTATATAGTGACCTAGAGCTGGGAGTAACTAGTGAGGTAATTAAATTTGCTGATGACACAAAATTATTCAAAGTCATTAAATCGCAGGAGGATTGTGAAAAATTACAAGAGGACCTTACGAGACTGGGAGATTGGGCGTCTAAATGGCAGAGGATGTTTAATGTGAGCGAGTGCAAAGTGATGCATGTGGGAAAGAGGAACCTGAATTATAGCTACGTCATGCAAGGTTCCACGTTAGGAGTCCCAGACCAAGAAAGGGATCTAGGTGTCGTCGTTGATGATACGTTGAAACATTCTGCTCAGTGTGCTGCTGCGACTAAGAAAGCAAATAGAATGTTAGGTATTATTAGGAAAGGAATGGAAAACAAAAATGAGTATGTTATAATGCCTTTGTATCGCTCCATAGTGCGACCGCACCTCGAATATTCTGTTCAATTCTGGTCGCCACATCTCAAAAAAGATGATAGTGGAATTAGAAAAGGTGCAGAGAAGGGCGACGAAAATGATAAAGGGGATGGGACGACTTCCCTATGAGGAAAGGCTAAAGCGGCTAGGGCTTTTCAGCTTGGAGAAAAGGTGGCTGAGGGGAGATATGATAGAGGTCTATAAAATGAGTGGAGTGGAAAGGGTAGACTTGAAGCGTCTGTTTACTCTTTCCAAAAATACTAGGACTAGGGGGCATTTGATGAAGCTACAAAGTAGTACATTTAAAACGAATCTGAGAAAATGTTTCTTCACTCAATGTGTAATTAAACTCTGGAATTTGTTGCCAGAGAATGTGGGAAAAGCGGTTAGCTTAGCAATGTTTATGTTTCAACATTTTATTGGAGAAGCAACTTATTATACAAAACCAATCAACTTGATATACAGTAAGGTAGAATGTACAGCAGTTGTGAAACCGATGAGTTAATATTTGGAATTATGAAATTGACAAAGTAACACTGAACACTTACAATCTTAGAATTGTCCTTCTTTCCGACATTGTCCCAGCCCCATAACCTAATCTCGTCCCCTCCATTCTGACTGTAACATTTGACTCGGTGATCAACTTCATTTCTGAGGGGGGGGGGGCCCTTGTTCTTGTGGCCCCCCCTTCTAAAGTTTAACACAACCTTACAGCCAGTGTATCAATATCGACCAGAGCATATAAGGGCATTGACAGAGCGCATTGACCATTACTAACAAGAATTATCTTCATTAATTGTACAATATGGCGCTCTTGTCTGCCTGCTTTTATCTTCCTTCCTCTCCCTATTCCCCCCCCCCCCCTTCTCAAGCCCCCCCCCCCTACATTTTCTCAGCTTAGCAGTGTTTAAAAAAAGGTTCGGGCGGCTTCCTAAAGGAAAAGTCCATAGACCATTATTAAAATGGACCTGGGAAAAATCCACTGCAGCATAAAATGTTTTGTACTTTTTTGGGATCTTGCCAGGTATTTGTGACCTGCAGTGGTCGCTGTTAGAAACAGGATGCTGGGCTTGATGGACCTTTGGTCTTTCCCAGTATGGCAATACTTATGTACTTAAACTGTTTATCCTTGCTGATACCAGACATCTTAATTTTAGGCTTGCTTTTCTGATGTTTATAGCTCTTCTACATGCTGTTTTAGGATGTCTAATTTGTAATTTTTCAATTTGTATTTTGTATTTCTTTTCACTACTTTTTATTCATTAGTTGTTTTAGGGCTGCATATCGATTAAATTTATAATTGTGATTAATCGTGCAATTAAAGGTATGTTGTTTATTTTATATTTTTCCCCCACTGCAGCTGCAGTGGAGAGTTAAGTTACTTGCCCAGAATTATAAGGAGCTGCAGTGGGGGAGGGGGGAATAGCATACCTTAATTGTGATTAACTTTTTAATCAAAATGAAGCCCTACTTCTTTTAAACATGATCCCTGATATGATGATAAGAGAATACTTCATGACATGTTTGTGTTTAAACACCCAAGAAGAGGAGTGCATGATTTTGCCATGTTAATTCAACGTTCTCTGCCAAACTACTTTTCTTAACTTGTGTGCCAGTGTTCTTGGGCCCTTATTACTCAGAGCATAAAAAGATAGTTGCACTTTTTCAAAATGCTTATGATTGGTCTTGTCTGTTCAGTGTGTGTGTTTTAAACCTGTTGGCAAAGTTTTTTTCAGGATGTTATATTTTACGTCTGCAGAACAAACCTTTGCTTAATTGCTTATGTTTGAATTCTGCAGCTGTGAAATTGCAGAAAACTGGCTAGTAGGGGAAGCTTGCCTTTTTTTTTTCTCTTTTCCAGCTTAGAAACTTGAGCTTCATCTGCAGTGCTATTAATAGTACACCAATTACATTTTAGTGAACCTTGTAATTATTTTTGAAAAATGTACTGTCGTATAATCTCTTCAGCTGTTCTATTTGTTTTTATATATAGGTATCATTGGAAGGAGACCAATGTTTTGACAAATGGAACCTGAAATCCAAACTGGAAAAACTGGACCTGCTTGAACAAGAATACCAAAACCTTACTGCAATGCAGCAGTTGGCAGAGGTCAGTAATCCTTTTAAAGTATTTCTGCTTATTTGGGATTGTCACGTTCTTAGTAATTCAATATATTCCATAAAGTGCTCTGAACCATATCGGCTTTAAAATGTAGCTTAAACAGAAAATCTTGCAAATATTTAAACTTGTATGTTAGTTCTGCTGTCCTTCCTTACCTAAAATTAACTATGTGCACTGCTCTCCTTGAGCTCCTTTTAGAATGGACCTGACATTTTTAAGAGGGCAATTTTTTTGTTTAAACTAATGGGGAAAGTATGGCTCATGGAATTCTTTTCAAACTCTCCACATGCATGTGCATGTATCCATGTTGTTTTGTGTGGCTCTGACCTGTAGAGGGAAGGGGAAGGGTAGTGTGAATGGAAGCACACCAAATCAATCAAGTCTGTTGGTTTAGGCAGAATAGCAACATTAAATCACACATACATCCCCTCACACTTTTACCCCAGCCTCTTCTCCCCCCACCCCCACTCTCTATCACATAACTAGCTTGCCTCAGAGATCCTCATCTCTATGGCACACACATCCTGAGCTTGCTCCAGTCCCTGCTGACCCCCACCATGGCATTCTCATCTCAGCTTGCTTCAGTGGCACATCTACCCACTGCTTACTCCAACTCCTCCCATTGCTTTCTACCTAAACCTGCTTTCCTTCCTACCCCAACTGCAGTGGTAGACTGAGGTGATTAGCTGTGCATCTGGCCACATTCTCCTCTGCAATGTTTGGCCCGACTTCCATTTGCTCCGCGGGGCTGTATGAAGACCTATATGGTTCAGATGAGCAATTGGGCTTAGGGCAACACATCAGATGACTTCTGTGCAGATGAGTATTTCTGCATTGTGCTGTTGTGCAGAATTCTTTCAGGGGTATTAAATGAAGTACAGTTAGGGGTCCCTATGGCGACGGATCAGCTGTTCCTTTGTGGTATTGTTGCTTTCCTGCCCGGTCGAGAAAATCGAGCATCTGGTTAGATGGGAAACCTGGGGTTTGATCCTATTGGAGCATGTATTTACTCCAGCAGGAGAGCTGAAACCGTTGGATGCCCTTATAGCCTTGGAACCTAGGGAGTGGGGAGACCACTTTGTTTACTGTTAGCGAAAACATTCGTTTTCCAGTTTGCAGCGGGCAGCTTTTGGAGTGCGGATAGGAGAAGGTTTGCAGGCCTTTTTTGCCTCTGCTTCTGAAGAGAAGCTGTCTATTGCTGGCCTCCATAGGGCGCTTAGTGACCGAGTGGCAGGGAAGAATCTGATCTCGGGTGGAGCACGATGGGAACGGGACCTCGGGACCCCTATACGGCATTGGGACCTGCTTTTGGCCTTGAAAAGGACACCACAGGTGGTGGTGTCGACTGTTATACAGGAAACACACTTTAGAACCCTACATATGGCTTATATCTCCCAGTTACATCTTTTTCGAGCAGGACTTGTGCCTGCTGCGCAGTGCCTTAAATGCTTTGCAGAGGAAAATTCATTTTTTTTGTTCCTTTTGGCGCTGTCTGAAGGTTCAGACTTTTTGGAGGGAATTAAACACTTTTTTTTTTACTTCTGCAATGTACGTGTTGGTTCCTCTGACTCCACAGGCCTACTTGTTGGGGGCAGTAGAAGCTGGGACCATGAGCAGGAAAGGGAAGTTTCTTTTGTTTAGAAAGTTGAGGCTGGTGGCTCTTTAAATGTGTGTTACAGGTCTGGAGATGCCCCTTCTTTTTGGAGTTGGAGGAACCAGGTACGTGCTTTGGCTGTTTGAGAGTCTTGGGGTGTCTCTTCTTCCGATAAGCGCACACAGAGATTTTTGCTTATTTGGGATTCCTATCTTCCAGTTTTATCACCCTTAGGACATAGATTTGTTAAATAAATTACATGTATGAGCTGTCAAGAGGAGGAGACCGAGTGGCTTGGGTTAAGATGTCCTGGGGTTGGGGGATATGGGTTAAGGGTAGGAATGCTCTGTTTTAGCCCCCCCCCCCCCCCCCACACCCTGAACGTGGATGGTTCCGGGAGACTAAAAGGAACCAAGTCTCTTGGATTCTGTTTCAGTGGGGGTTGGGGGTTGGGGATTTGTTCTAGTGTGAGCCGTGGAAGTAGTCTGAATGGGTTGGCGGGATTGGCTCATGGGATACTCCCCTCTTCTGTATAGTTTGCTCTTTCTGAGGCTTTCTCATTTTGTTTTTTAATATAGGTACTTTATACTTCACTGTTAATCCAGTTTTTTTTTTTTTCTTATTTTTTAAATTCTCCATTGGATAATAAGCTGTACAACTTGGGGGGTGGTGGTGGGGGGGGGGGGGGGGGGAAGTAGGGCTTATGATGGGGTTGTGGATTATTTTCTCTTCAATTTGATGACAGAGCTTAACTTTTTTGTTACCTTGGTTTGTTGCATGTTTTGGTTTGTTTTGACTATGCAGATTATTAGCTTCTGGTAATATGTTGAGCCATCCATATAAATTGTTGAACCATAAAATGTATTCTATTCCTGCTGGACTGACTTTTACATTATATTACACGAGGCTTATTACCCGCATACACCAAAAGTTCAGTGCAAGATACAAAAAAAGAAACCAGAGCATACTCTGGGAAATACAATTAAATAACAACAGTAAATCTTAGAGACCTAAAAGTTTATATACTTATAAAATAAAAAAAGTTTCAGTAATCTTCTAAGGAGATAAGTCATTTGTTAACCTCATTCGTGCAGGTAGTGGATTCTGTAATGATGCGACCTGATAAACCAATGAGGACTGAAACAGTTTAAAAGAGGTGATGCCACGTACTTTAGAAAAGCTAAGTAGCATTTGATTTCTAGTAATGTATGACCAATTACTATTCAAAGGCTGAAAAAAAAAAAAAAGCTAAAGTTGCCGGTAAATCCCCATGGAAAAACTTAAAAATTAAAATGTATAACTTAAATTGTACTCTTGCTTCAATTGGAAGCCAGCGATGAACACGGCGATTAACGCATTAATCATTAATAACTGTCCTCCCTCTCTCCCTCCTCATGCCCAGTCCAGCATCTCTTCCTCCCCTTCTGAACTGCTGGCAGCTCTCCTTTCCCCTCCCGGTTTACCTTGTTATTTGCAGTAAATCTTCACCCTGCAGCAGCATATTGAAACACTGCCTTGGCCTGCACCAGGCCTTTCCTTCTCCCTGGACAGAGTATCTTGCAGCCACACAGATGAAGTGACTCTCCCGTGACTTCACTAACCCGGACCAATACCAAAGCATTAAGCTTAAAAAGCTATCACAATATGCGTGGCCAGATTCCTGCTCGTCCACACTATATACCATCAGGCAAGAACCGCCCCTTTTCAGTTTATTTCTTTCTGTTCTGACGGTCAGACCCACTGACTCCAGTGCAGTTTTCTCACGATTATAATATATATATATATATATTTTTTTCTTTTGTTTGTTTTCTTCTCCCACAATTTCACTCCTTCGTTAGGGAATTCAATTTGGCAGTTTTTCTCTTCCCTGTCATGTCGGCAAAGAAACAGGGCTTCAAACGCTGCAAAGACTGTAATAATAAAATGTCTAACTTAGATCCTCACGATTAGTGTGTTCGCTGTCTGGGGAAAGCACACAGATTCCAACTGTGACAAGTGTGCTAGCATGCTCCCTCGAACACGAAAAATTAGAGATCTTAAAATGAGAGCTGTCGTCGACGAGTTACCTCATCAGACATCCTCTAAACAGCTTGGTAAGAAAGCTACAAGCAAAAGAAAACACTCCGACGAACCTCTGCCTGGTAAAAGTTTGGAGGGTGCAGTTTCTATCATGAATCAGCAGCCTGTTCAACACCTGTTGATTTCTCCTCAGTCTCTGCCACCACAACTTACTACTTCTCTTGTCGGTGCTAAGTCTCAGATTCAGGACACGTCCCCTATATCTCTTCCATCGGGGCTGACAAAATCTCATGCTAAACTAACTAAAATGCTCACTGATCTTCAGCACGGCACCGAATCTCACTCTCATCGGCACTGATCTGACTACACTGCCTCATCATCACAGAGCTCACTCTCGTCAGCACCATCATTCTCTGCACCGAAGGAGCTCTTCTCCTACTCGTTGGCACCGACAGAGCTCCTCCCATTCTCATCATCGAGCTGGCTCTTCCTCTTCTCATTGGAACCGATCTAGCTCCTCCCCTTCTCACCAGCACAATGCTTCCTCTCAGCAGTTTGTGGCTCCTCTTCTCCTCATTCTCAAACCACTCCAAATCAGATACCATCTCTCTCTCCAGAATGCATACAGGATTTGAACAATCAAGTGGTGTCTCCTAAGCATAACTCAGCGGTTTTATGTACAGTGCCTACCGACAATATCTCCTCCTCTTTTCAAGTGTCACAATCTAATCAAGATATTCTCCATCTCCATGATTTTTTATTAAAATATTGGAACCAGCAGCGCTCGACTTCTCAGGTACCTTCAGACACATGCACCTTTACCCTCCCATTCGTCCACCAACTCCAGCATGGGACCTTAATTTAGTGCTGAATGCGCTTATGATGTCTCCTTTCGAGCCACTTCACAGCACGGAACTCAGATACCTTACTTGGAAAAAACTGTTTTTAGTAACTTTGACTTCAGCACACTGTATTGGTGAGATCCAGGCTCTCGTCCACTATCCACCGTATACTCAATTACTCCATGATAAGGCCGTGCTTTGCACTCATCCAAAGTTCTTACCTAAGGTAGTATCTCCTTCTCACTTAAATCAAGTAATAGTACTTCCAACTTTTTATCCTTCTTCACATGATTCTGAGGATCATAAGAGGTTTCATACTCTGGACTGTCTGAGGGCTCTAACCATTTATCTGGATAGAGCCAAATCCAAGAATAGACCTCAATTATTTCTTTCACTTCGGTCTACTCTTCAACCGCAACCAGTGACGAAAGGAACTCTATCCCAGTGAATTGCGAATTGTACCACCTTATGTTATCAACTTGCACAGCCATCTAATCCCTCAAACATTCCTCATATCACAGCTCATAATCTCAGGGCCATGGCGGCCACAAGGGCTCACTTGCAAACAACTTCCTTACAAGACATTTGTAGAGCAGCTATGTGGTCAACGGTGCACACTTTTATGAGACATTATTACATCGATACAACTTCATCTACTGATGCAGTTTTTGGTCATGCTGTCCTTTCTTCTGTACTCTGAGGTGTCAACTACCACCTCCTCCTCACACAGGTACCAGTTATTTTTTTCAATAGACATATGTATGTTTCTTAATCTGTTACCTGTGTAGCTTGGGAGTCTTCATTTGTGTGGCTGCAAGATACTCTGTCCAGGGAGAAATAAAAGTTGCCTACCTGTAACGGTAGTTCTCCTTGGACAGATGATCTTGCAGCCACACAATCCCTCCCAACCCTCCCTTAAGTTGCCGCTAGCTATTATATCAAACTGAAAAGGACGGTTCTTGCCTGATGGTATATAGTGTGGACTAGAGCGGGAATCTGAACGCGTGCATATTGTGATAGCTTTTTAAGCTTAATGCTTTGGTATTGGTCCGGGTCAGTGACGTCATGGGAGAATCACTTAATTTGTGTGGCTGCAAGATTATCTGTCCAGGGAGAACTACCGTGACAGGTAGGCAACTTTTATTTCTGACCTGTCCCGCCCTCTTCTGACACAACTTACTGTTTTCAGAAGGGGGCGTGCACTGATCACAGCAATACCACGGAATGCCTCAGTGCTCCACACGGTGGTGCTGTTTTGCGGTGCAGTTGCCCTACTGCCCTTTAGTAAAAGGACCCTATAGGTCCTTTGATATCTGTTTATGCTGACATCTAATATTTATATTATTGTACTATTATCATACTTAGGGGCATAGTTAATGTGGGCTACTGTTAAAATATGTTATTTTATCACTAACTTGTGCAGAGGGGAAAGAAGGGGGGGGGGGGGGGCTTCAAGCCTGGAGACAGAGAGCCTGGACTTTATAATGTGCTTTTACTGTGTTCGTGGAGGAGTTCTGCATCTTTGCACCCCAGCCACTCAGGTTTTCAGGATATCCACAATGATTATTCATGAAAGAGAGACTTGTATGCAGTGGAGGCAGTGCATGCAGATCTCTTTCATGAATATTCTTTGTAGGTATCTTGAAACTGACTGGCTGGTGTGCATCGAAGACTAGGTTTGGGAACCACTGGACGGAGATGGGTAGTAATGTACTTAAGTACAGTTGGCCGTATTTTTACTTGTACTTTTGTACTTAATAACAAAGTACAAATTTGGAAAATATATATTTTTTTAATGTATTTTCCATCCCTCTGCTTCTCCACCTCTACAGTCTTTCCACACGATGTCAGATGCAGCTTGCAGCTGTTTGGGCCTGAACTTGTGGTCCCAAAAACAGCTGAGCTGGGACTGGAAGTGGAAAATATATATTTTTTTAATGTATTTTCCATCCCTCTGCTTCTCCCCCTCTACAGTCTTTCCACACAATGTCAGACGTGGCTTGCAGCTGTTTGGGCCTGAACTTGTGGTCCCAAAAACAGCTGAACTGGGACTGGAAGTTCCTGCCAAATCAGATGCAAGTCAGGGTCTGACATCACCTAGAAATCCTAGTCCCGGCCTCTTTTACCTGCCCAGAACAGCTGTTGATTGGTTATTACTTTGTTGTTGTCAGGCCTGATCCGCACCTTCACTGCGTGCAGGGCCCTCTCCCCTTCCCTCTCTTCCTATCCACTATGGACCTGCAGCAGCACAGTTTTGCTCCCTCCTGTTGCACCTCTGCCAGACTTGCACACCATGGGAGATGCATGGGACCTGGCTTTCTGCAGCATTGCTAATGCTTCCTGTGTCAGGCCCACCTCCTCTGATGTAAACTTCCAGGATTGGCACAGGAAGCACTAGCGGTGCTGCAAAGAGCCAGACCCCATGTGTCTCCCGTAGTAGTTTATTAACGGGGGCCTAGCGGAGGTGCACGGGAGGGAGGGAGACTGTGCTGCGGGGCCGTAGTTGATGGGAGGGGGGAAGAGAGAGAGAAATTAGGCAAGACTGGATGGATAGAGAGAGAGAGAGTGACAGATGGGGTAATACTGATAAAGGGGGGGGGGGAGACAGAAGCTATGGGCTGGGGGAAAGAGAAATTGGGCAAGACTGGATAGATGGGGAGGGAGAGAGAAAAAAGGCAAGGGTGGGTGGGGAGGAAGAGAGAAAGTGACAGAGAGATGGAACGATACTGGATAAAGAGGAGGAAGAGTCTATGGGCTGGGGAGAGTGAAAGAAATGGGCAAGACTGGATAGATGGGGGCATTAGTCAACTTTTCAAAATGATTAGGGATGCTAATCCCAATAGAAATTATCCCTCCCTGGACACAGTCAAAGTAACGGGGGTGCTCAAGTACCCACAGAACTGGAACAGTGTTGGAGTTGGTTATAGTGGAAGAGGTGTAGACCAAACCCTAGTTTTTCAGGTTGGAACAGTTATACTGCCGTATTGGTATTCTTGTCCTGACTTAAGGAAGTAAGTTTTGGCCACCAAAAACTAGTCAAAAATGTAATGTTAGTCTAATAAAAAGGTATCACTTTATTTCTGCTTTGTTTTATATGTTAATTTTTAATGTAACAATTGAATATGTAAGTTTTTGAAATTTACATCTGCTGTCTTTTGCGTGGTACAAAGGGATATTGGGGGTTCAGTTTAATTTGTGTCTACATATTTCTCATTTTTAGTTTGTGGTTATTTAATTCTATACTTCATGAGGGGCTACTTCTGTTCATGTGTGAAAAAGATGGGGGTGTCTGTGTAGGGCTAATCTCTACCATTCCAGTTTGTTTTGTTGTTTTCCAATAGGTGTATTAATGGTTTTCTGCCCATTGCAATGTTCAGGGTGTCTTTTTTTTTTATTTTTTATTTTTTTTAAGCAAGAACCTTTTGTGACCCTCTGGAAGTTAGCTTGTAAACATACTAGATTCTGTGATCCAACTTGTTGTAGCAAAAAAGTAGTTTTAAGAGATGTACTTTTAGAGTAAATGTTTTTGGATAAGACTTTATTTACTTAAGTACTTTTATAAAGTAAAGAACCCATCTCTCCCACTGGGACTATATTGTTACTTTCACAAAAATGTTATGTAGCACTTTTAAAATAATGCGCAGAAACTATAGGATCTTTCATACTTGACTGACTTTTGCCGTCTATAATCTCTTTGTACTGTATAATAATAGCAGCTATTTTTTTTCCATGTGTGCAGTGAAATATGGCCTCAATGGTGTGCAGTCTTGGCCTTTAGGTGGATCTTGTTTGTAGTATGAAACAAGATTGGTGAGAGGTTGTACAAAGTTATTTATTTATAGGTCAGATTAAAAAGCAGTGACTTGTAGATTAAAAGGTTTAGGCACTTGTATAAAGAATGAAGCAATTAACTTATTATGTTTAAGCTATTCATTACGTAAAACTTTGGTTTTCCTATGTCAGGATGAATCAGCTACCCAAGTGGAGTGATATCTGACAGCGTAATGGGACGTGTCCACTTGTGTTGCTGATTATCTGCTTTCTATGGGAAACACCCAGTACAGGAAAGCAGCTTGCTTTTATGATGAAACAATTTGACCTGGCCTAGTTTTAAACTACAAATTCACAAACTTCTTGTGGTGGGCAGACTTGTACGGTCTGTGCCAGAGCCGGTGGTTGGGAGGCGGGGATAGTGCTGGGCAGACTTGTACGGTCTGTGCCAGAGCCGGTGGTTGGGAGGCAGGGCTGGTGGTTGGGAGGCGAGGATAGTGCTGGGCAGACTTATACGGTCTGTGCCAGAGCCGGCGGTGGTTGAGAGGCGGGGCTGGTGGTTGGGAGGCGGGGATAGTGCTGGGCAGACTTATACGGTCTGTGCCAGAGCCGGTGGTTG
Organism: Microcaecilia unicolor; assembly: GCF_901765095.1. Classification (NCBI taxonomy): domain Eukaryota; kingdom Metazoa; phylum Chordata; class Amphibia; order Gymnophiona; family Siphonopidae; genus Microcaecilia; species Microcaecilia unicolor. The sequence goes on from NC_044034.1 coordinate 46,678,093, forward strand.
GGAGGTGGGGCTGGTGGTTGGGAGGCGGGGATAGTGCTGGGCAGACTTATACGGTCTGTGCCCTGAAGACCACAGGTACAAATCAAAGTAGGGTATACACAAAAAGCAGCAAATATGAGTTATCTTGTTGGGCAGACTGGATGGACCGTGCAGGTCTTTTTCTGCCGTCATCTACTATGTTACTATGTATGTTACTATGCTTGCTTTCTGCATTTCTATGAACAAATAATCCCAGGGGGAAAAAAAAATCGAATATGTATCAAGAGCATTGTTTGTTTTTGTTGAATTTCATTTGTTTTTTTTCATTTTATAAACATTTTACTATCCTGCCTTTCATCTAAAACAGCAAAGTGGCTTACATACAAAAAAAATAATGTATTTATTTTGTTTCGTTTGTATCCCACATTTTCCCACCTATTTGCAGGCTCAATGTGGCTTACATAGTGTCGTAGCGGTGGTCGCCGGTTCCGGTCTGAACAAATACATAGTGTGCTCAAGTACAAGTTGTGATTGTGGTAGGGATATTTTGTGTTGTAATCAAATCTTCCCTTCCCCAAACAACTGAACAAATAACCATATGCTCCTTTTACAAAGCCAGGCTAGCGATTCCAGCATGGCAAATGCAACGAAGCCTATTCAGTTCCCACTGGCATCTTTGCATTCTGCAAATGCTAATCAGTAGCCTGGCTTTGTAAAAGGAGCCCCATGACTTTTCCTAGCTTACAAAATCACAAATCATTTGACTTTTTGTCTAATATCTGGCTGTAATTCTTACCAAAACAGAGGGTCTACATTACTTGAACGATCATTGCTGTGTACAAGTTTAATTTGAAGAAACTCGGGAAAAAAATTGAAATAGTTTTTATTGTAGATAATTTAGTGTTACACTTTTATATCTGCATTATAATTAGAAAAAAATTAAAGAAGTGGAACAGAAGCTTTATGAAGAGGAACATCATAGGAAGCTGATAGAAGAAAAGGCAGCCCAGGTAATTTTGTAAGACTAATGCCTCATTTTTTGTTTTCAAGTACTCCTTTGTTGTACACTACATTTGCTTAAAGGCCACCTCTTCAATGCTGCCTTCGGCACCTAACTCTTACCTTCAGGATATCCAGACTGCCCCAATTTGACTGCCCTTATCGAACTGACTATTCACTTGTCCTTTAGATTGTAAGCTCTTTGAGCAGGGACTGTCCTTTTATGTTAAATTGTACAGCGCTGCGTAACCCTAGTAGCGCTTTAGAAATGTTTAGTAGTAGTAGTAGTGGTAGAAACAGCAGTTATAACCTCTGTATTTTGTGCTGTTTCTACACGGTTCTATACAATACAAATGACGAGATTTCAGTGAGAATATCCTGTTTCTTGATGGGTTCATGTTAACGGTTGTTGTCATCTGCTTTGGGAAGCCTGGTGTTATAAAGATGGAATATACTGAAATTTAAATGGAAGTAAAATTAAACTCTCCTTTCATTGGGGCGCATGAAATCACATCTACATCTGTTTTGTAGAAGTTTACATCTTAGATACACAAATGGGATTATTCTGATATTCCTGAGCCCTTACGCCAAGCCAAGCCCCCTCCCTACCCATCTTCAAATCCTTGCTCAAAGCCCACCTCTTCAATGTTGCTTTCGGCACCTAACCTTTATACCTTTCAGGAAATCTAGACTGCCCCTATTTGACTGACTGTACATTTGTCCTCTAGATTGTAAGCTCCTTTGAGCAGGGACTGTCCTTCTATGTTAAATTGTACAGCACTGCGTAACCCTAGTAGCGCTTTAGAAATGTCAAGTAGTAGTAGTACACTACATTTGTGGTTCAATCTAGTCCTTTAGGTACACCCAGCTAGTCAGATTTTTAGGATATCCACATTGAGATGAATTTTGAACGTGCCCACTACTTCTGTTGTATACAGATTGATTTCATTGATATCTTGAAAACCAGACTAGCTAAGAGTGTCCTGAGGACTGGATTGAGAACCATTGCACTGTATTAAGACACCAACTATTTTTATTGAATCTTATTCTGTACATAGATTTAATTTAAAAAAAGGTATAGCAAAATTAGCTTGCATGCATCACATTTATGTATCAGTTCAATCAGTTCCCTCATTTTCTGTATTTTTTGGGATTCTGTGTGTTTTATATGGAGCTTAGGTACTTTTAATCAGCAGACGTGGCACCAGTTTTCAAAGTGATATGCGCATGCTTACTTTTGTTTAGAATTTTTCACAGTTAATCTGCAGATATTTGCTGTGCCTCTACAAGTACTTTTTCTGACCAAAACAATGTGCATAGTTTTGAAAATACAAAAATGAATGTTACTGCAGGCCCAGCCGCCAGGAATGCCTCTGTGGTTAAAACAGGGTGAATAGTTTTCAAATTGCCCATTTCCATAGGTAAGCTAAAAATTTTAAATTGCCTTAAATTTCTGCCATCCTACTGAATTTCACAAATGACAGTTGATTTAACTTGTACTTTCTCAAAATATTAGCACACCCTTTCCCCATATCTCGTGGCCTTTGCAACCAGTAGTTTTGTATTCTTTTTGGATGACAGACAACTTCAGTATTGGTGTAGTTGCAGTCTTCACTTTTATTCTTGTATTTAAATTTCTTTATTAAATTTTCAAATTTACAAGACAGACACTTATAAATCGGAAACCCAGCAATATAATTACAGAGATTGCATTATTCCTGATTTACAAAAGAAAATATTCCAAACTTCACCTAATTTTGCATTCTCAAGAAATATTTAAACAATAAGAAAATATAAATTGCTTTCTTAGACCACAATCGTGAATGGGGGTAAGGAGAAAACTATTTAAGGAGAAATAAGGCATTGTTGCAGATGTAAATGGCCTGGCTCAAAAAAAACCCCCTATTAATTATACTATACTTAATACTCCACATACTCTATCTGGTCAGTTTCTTGCTATCTATAAATGCTTTAAGCTGGTCTGGCTCAAAAAAGATATATTTATTTTCCAGATATTTAATACAGCATTTGCATGGATAAGCTAACATAAATGTAGCACCCATTGTTTTAATCTCCTCTCTATAAACTAGAAAAGCTTTCCTATGATCTTGTGTAGACCTTATCACATCTGGAATAATCCAGATTTTTTGTCCGCAAAAAGTTCTATTTGAGTTCTTAAAATAGAGTCTAAGTAGCGCCTTCGCGTCTTGCTCGAAGACGAATGATACCAAAAGCGTCCTTCGAGTAGGTACTTCTGATAAAGACTCTTCCAAAAAGGCTGATATATCTTGCAAATTTAATTCAGAAGACTGATTATTTACTGTTGGATTCACCTTGGGTTGTTTGGATTCAGGCAAGTAGTAAATGTTGTTAATCGGTGGAATGGCAGATTGAGGATAAGCAAGAACTTCCAGAAGGTATTTTTTTAGGAAATCAATCGGAGCAATTCCACTTGAAACAGGAAAATTCAATATCCGTAGGTTTAAACGTCTATTATAATTCTCAAGGTGTTCCAACTTTAAAGAAACCTTCAACTTATCTTTTACCAAGGTATCTATTACTACATTAAGGGAGGAGATTGTAGCTTTCTGAGTAGATAGTTCAACTTTTACATTTTCAAGGGTTAACGATAAAGAATCAAATTTTTTTACCAGCAAAGCCGTATCCTGGGATGTTTTTGTCACCGCAACCGTTAATTGTTGTATAGCTGACCAGATAGATTGTAGAATCACCGCCTGGGGAGTTACTAACTCCCTGTTCCTATCGTCTGCTTCCCGCGGCAAAGCGCCACTGTCTGAAGGCCTCTGGTCTCCGACTTCCGGTTCCATCGTACCTTCCACGCCTGGCTGAAGAATAGCAGGACAAGGCGGTGGATTAAGCTCCGGTGGGGATAATGATGTCTCGATCCCTAGTGGAGACGTCGCTCCTTCGACTAGTCCAAACACGGGATCCCTCTCACCGGTATTCACTGGGGTACTAGAGACATATCGCAGAAGCGTTTGCTGACCAGGGGTAGATGTTCGGGCCGGCAGTGGTAGACCCTTTACTACCCCCTTTCTCTTTGTATGCGGCATTTGTTAAAATTGCTGAATCTAGAGGTAAGCAAGAGAACTTCAGCTTATGCGACCGCGAAGTCTCAGTGTTGAGCCGCCATCTTGATTCCTCCCGCCCACTTTTATTCTTTTTAACCCAGTAGAACGTTGGCAAGAACTTATAAGGGGTCAAGAAGAAAAACAAACAAACCCTATTTGAAGGCAGAATGATTCTCTGAAAATTGAACAGAATGGAACCAATTTTGCATCACGAGAAAACTGGTGAAAAAACATGTTGAGTTTGAAATTGGCCATATAGGACCTGGGGTTTCCAGAGGAATAAGCTCCACCCCCTCTCCAAATAAAATGGCCTACTATATTTCTGTGGGAAAAGCAGTTTCAGCAATTGCAGTATACAGACACACACATTTTAAGGTTGTCAACTGGATCCAAATTCATCTGTCAGGGTTGATACAATCCTGGGTTTATCCAATTTCATGCAGTGGGGTAAACCCGGAACTGGATCAACCCTGTCAGGCAAATCTGGATCCAGTTGACAACCCTAATGCTGTCAGAAATCCTTCCAGGAGGCATATCCTGCCTGCTTTTCCCACCATTTGAACCCCTTTTTCCTGCTGCCTCTCTCCTACCCCTACTGGTGTGGCTCTTAATGATTCAGATTCCCACTCTTACCTCAGGCATGACATTTTCAAAATGGCGACGCCTTTCCCCATGCAATCCATCCTGGAATGCAGTAGGCAGGGCCAGCCGACCATATAAAGAATGGTGCTGGAGAAGGATTTACTTTAAATTATTGTACATAAGTATTGCCATACTGGGAAAGACCAAAGGTCCATTGAGCCCAGCATCCTGTTTCCAACAGTGGCCAATCCAGGTCACAAATACCCGGCAAGATCCCAAAAATGTACAAAACATTTTATACTGCTTATCCCAGAAATAGTGGATTTTCCCCAAGTCCATTTAATAACGGTTGATGGACTTTTCCTTTAGGAAGCCGTCCAAACCTTTTTAAAACTCCGCTAAGCTAACCGCCTTTACCACATTCTCTGGCAACGAATTCCAGAGTTTAATTACACGTTGAGTGAAGAAAAAGTTTCTCCGATTCATTTTATGTTTCAACGGTTTTTATTAACCAATTAGGAAAAATACTTTCACATTTACCCGTTAACTGCGGGTCCATACAGTAACACTTATAATAACAGTACAACAGATATATACCTTTATGGAAAGTCATCAATTCTTTAACTTTTAACCCCTCCCCCTTCAGCTGTGCGCACTGTGTAGCCATCCATTATAGACTCTACCTGGCTTGTGCAGTGGGGACAATTCCATAGCCCTATCATGAAATGCAACAGATGCAGCCACAACCGCCACCCCCACTTAGCCGATAACATAAACCTACTGAACAGGAGACTCACATTATATTGAACTTCCCCCAAACTATTAACATAGTCTCCCGCATCTCTAAAGTTGTCCGACATCTGCAGACACTTATTTTCCAACCTTACTATTACAAGAGGTACTCGAAACAAGGCTAACTGTGCTTTATGCTTTGCAATATATGACAGTTGCTCAGTACCCGCCTTAACAACATTAATCCCTTTGCACCTTTATTGCCCCCACCCCCTTACTCCCGTCCCATCCAACCCTCCCCCTGCCCTATCGGATTGTGGGATCAAAAGTTGAAACTGTGTGTTACATACCCCATGTGGGACTTCACTCCAGATACCATTCACTCCACTCATTCTCACCAGTCAACCCAGCTTTCTCCGATTCATTTTAAATTTACTACATTGTAGCTTCATCGCATTCCCCCTAGTCCTAGTATTTTTGGAAAGCGTGAACAGATGCTTCACATCTACCCGTTCAACTCCACTCATTATTTTATAGACCTCTATCATATCTCCCCTCAGCCGCCTTTTCTCCAAGCTGAAGAGCCTTAGCCGCTTTAGCCTTTCCTCATAGGGAAGTCGTCCCATCCCCTTTATCATTTTCGTGGGGCCAAGGGGGGAGAGAACGGCCAATGCAGACTTTGGGAACTCTACACAAGCCTCAGAACTGGTGATAGGCTTCTGGCGTTGATCCCCTGTGGTAGACAGCACACAGCCCTGAAGGCTGCAGGGTAGCTAATCAGTTTTTTTAACTTGTATTTTACTAGGCTGTCTGCTGATGTCTACTGTGGGAGTAAACCTCAGTGCAGAAACCTTTTTAATGTGCAGTTGCCATTTACGAGCAGCTAAACTGCTAGTTAAGGGCATGATGCAGCCCATGGTAGCTTTCTGCATCAGCCTTATACTTGGGTTAGAAAGAACTCTATGAGCTATGCTTCACATGCTTTCCCTACTTGTTTAGTTGCCTTTTTTTTTTTTTAATAACATTGACATTTTATACTTACAGCTACAATCTGGATTGGAAAGCAACAGAGTTTTGCTTCAGTCTCTCTCTCCAACAAGTGATCCAAAACAGGTGAAAATGAAGAAAAGCAAAGCAAAACATCCAGACAAGGTACTGTGCTCGCATACATTTTGTAAGTTACTTTGGGTAGAGTGCCATGTAAGAACTGAAATGTTTCAGATGTTTTGTGTGGATATATATATATATATATATAGTTTATGTTTGGGAGGGTCTCAGTTCAAGCTAATTTGTATTTCCTTGTCTTAGAAGCAGAATTACTTAAAGAATACTCATGTGCAGCCCCACTACAGATTAAGTCTGGGTGATGTTCCATTTGTAGCAGGAAAGGTAAGTAGACTGCATCAGATATTCTATATTTTGAGCAGTAAGTTGACATCACAAATGTATTAAATTGCAGAACTGCCGAGAGACATAACTGGGTCCAGGGCAGAACCTGCCCGCCCCCTTACCTTTCTGCCTTTGCCTCCAAGGGGGGCCAGGCTTGGGAAGCCACTTCCTGTGTGCCTGCTTCCACAGTCTGTCCTCTCCTGCTCCTGTCTGTGCCGGGAGTCATGCAGGAGCAGGGGAGGACAGACCCGGAAACAGGCAGCAAGAAGAAGCTTGCTAGTCCCAGGCTCCCCCTTGGAGGTCGGGCCTGGGGAGTTTTGCCCTCTGGTGGCCCTGTTAAAATGTATAAATTAGGGGTGTGGTTGAGGAGCCAACAACTGCATAGACAGAGATATGACCAAGAGAGTAGAGAACAGGGAAGAGGCATCTTGAATGGAGCAAATCCTTAACTGCTGTGTTTTTGTTTCCAAGTTTATTCACACTTAATATAGTGAGACATCTATGCAGTTTACAATAACATTTAAAAACTATAGATAGGTAAAAAGTAAAAGGAATAAAAAATAAATAAAAACCTGTAAATTGCGTTAGTTGTTTTGCAAGCCCGTCCAAGGGCTGTGTGAGAAGGCGCAAAAATTGTTCTGTATCCATTCTGCCCTGTAGTGGCTGCACCGCTGGGAGTGGGGCAGGTGTGTTAGGGGGCATGTCACAGAGGGCACAATTCTATCTCAGGACTTTAACTGTTGGCTGTGTGCTGAGTGATTATCTAGCATCCCTGCTGGTACAAAGCATTCAGCAGTGCATACAGTGATGTGACAAAGTATTTACATCCATCCTGATTTCCACATATACGTCACACTGAATGGTTTCTGATCTTCAAATGAAATATTTTCACTCTGGTTTGTTTTTGTCTAATATTACAACACAGCTTTTAAATTATAGCTTTACCTTCTCTCCAGAGATGGGGGGTGGAATAGGGGGTTCCGGTACTCATAGCAGTTATTAAAGGATTTTGGTACCTTGGCTGTAGAATTTAATCTGGATGCTCAGTTAGAGGGACTCTTATCAATGGATCAAAGTAGCTATGGATCATATCGGGGAACATAGGTGGAGTTGTTGATGGCCAGGCCCTCTCGAATTGCTTTTATTTTTTTTTTTTGCTCTCCTGACTCACAATATAAGTGTGTCTAGGTTGTATTCTATTTTGTTGGGTATCGTCAAATCCTTCTCTTAGCTTCAGAGGGTGACTGATCATTGGAATGCTGATCTGACTACACATTTAGATGTTTCTGATTGGGAGATCACTTGACCCCGCTGCTCATTCAGTGTTCATATGCTGCTGCAGCGTATAGTTAACGGTTCAGTTCAACAAACCCACTCCTTGTATACCCAATTTGGTGGTGCCATGTCCGGTGCTTTTTGTCAGGGGTGTGGCAGGTCTTTGTGGTGATCCTGCCCCATAGTGGCTTCATTTTGGATGCAAATACAGGGATAAATTGAAGCCATTCTAGAAAAATCTATCACACTTATGGTTTATTAGGTATTTGATATACTTCCTAAATCAGTGGTTCCCCAATCTGGTCCTGGAGGCATCCCAGCCAGTCAGATTTCCATGATATCCACAAAGAATATTCATGAGAGATTTGCATACACTACCTCCACTCTCTGCAGGACTCGCTCATGAAAATTCCTTGTGGATATCCTGAAAACCTGACTGGTTGGAGTGTCTCCAGGACCAGGTTTGGGAACCACTGGCCTAAAACTCAAATGACAGTAAATATATACTAGCTTGTATCATAGCTAAATATGCCTGTCTTTTTGAAAGGGAGAGCTGTAACTTGTCAATAAGATGGTTTTGCTTGTTGGACCTGTGAAATGTAACCACAGATTTTCAAGAGAAATATGTATCACTTAAAAATATTTATATATATTATTTGTTGCATTTGTATCCCACATTTTCCCACTTTTTTGGTGTTGCAGTAATTCTGGATTTGTGTGTGTGTTTTGTTCTTATTGTGTTGTCAGGGCTGGTCTTAGGCAGAGGCGACCAAGGCGACCGCATAGGGCCCCGCGCCTAAGGGGGCCCCGCGCTCAACTCTGCCTCGCTCATGCCTCCGCTCCGACCTCCGCCGCTGCTCGCCTTAGTCGCCTGAGATGATCCCCATTCCCGCAGCTCGGCCGCTCCGCTCCCGTCACCACCGGTGCGGCGCCCACTCCCGGCTTGGGCCCGCCGTCGGCCCCCGAGTCCCCGGACCCCGGCGACTAACTGAGCGATGCCAGTGAGCCAGCCCAGGCAGCGACGGCCCCGATGGCGACGACAGACAGTTGCAACGCGACGGCTCACCTCCAGGCTCCAGCTTCCCGCTCAATGTCCCACCTTCTGATGTATTTCCTGTTTCCGGACGCGAGGGCGGGAGTCACTGAGCGGGAAAAGCTGGAGCCTGGTCGGAGTTGGTGAGGACGTGAGGTGAGCCATCGTTGCTGACGCCAACAGTTGTGCACTTATGCCAAATCGAAATCGGATTCCATGCAGGCAGGAGATCAGGAGAAGTGTCTCTCTCATCTAAGGATGCTTGCGGACGGTGCAAGGGTTGGAAATGTCTGCCTCCCTGAGAGGAATTTGGCCCAACAACATTAGTTGCTGGAGAAGCTGAGCAAGTAAGATCTTCTGGCTTGGAAGAGGTTGTTTCTAACATATCTGTGTTATTTTCACATAGATCTGCAGATATTTCTCCTGATAAAAATTTGGATGGCAATAGCAGATTTAGCTAAAACACTGCTTCCAGTAATTAATGATATGACACCTCGAATTAATCATTTGGAAGCTAGACTGCAATCACAGGAAGAAAAGATTACTAAGCTAAAATCTGAGAATGGAAATCATGAAGTAGCAAAATCTGATATAAAGTAGGTCCAATCAGTTCAAACTATTTTAGTAACTGATGTGGCTACTTGCCTCTCTGGTTTGATGGGTTACAGAGTAATAGGGGAATTTGAAAGTACTGGATCTTTTCTTAATATTTTTCCTTTATTCTCCTTTGTTATGAGAATTGGAACTACTAATTGTAGTGGACTTGAACTGAATAATTTCTGGGGAGGGTTCATGATAGCATTGTGCTTATTATTTCAATCAGTTTTTTTGTACAAGTTTAGCTTCATTTGTCTTTGAAATTTTATAAATAATAAAATGTTCTAAAAATGGAATAATCTTATCAATGGGGTGGAGCTGGGGTGGGGCTAGGGTAGGCGGGGCTAGGATGGGGCCACACCAAATTGGTCTGCATAGGGCCCCGCACTTGCTAAGACCGGCCCCGTGTGTTGTGATACAATTGCTGTATACCCAGTAACATAGGAAGCCAAACATACATTGAGGCCATCTTTCTTCAGCTGCCTCTGTAAAAATGGTAAATCTTCTTAACTGGTCTGAAATGTCAGCAAAGGTAACCAAGTATATGCAAAATCATCAACCCAGCTGTATCATCTTTGATTTCTGTTTTAACTTTTCTTTACGTTCAGAAACAGATTTAATTATGCTCCAACCAACTCGTTCATTAGAAAATCTCCATTCTTTATTATATAACTTTGCACATGTACGTTTTCACTTGTACACTCGTGTAGAAACGCTTTAAAATCTTCTAGTTTTACGTTTCAATTTTTCATATCCTTTTATCACAATTTGCAGTACCGGGTGCCTCCACCTCGCAAATTGTTGCCTCAGGGCGTGGTCCCTATTGGTAGGGAACTGGGACTTGATATACCGCCTTTCTGAGTTTTTTGCAACTACATTCAAAGCGGTTTACATATATTCAGGTACTTATTTTGTACCGGGGCAATGGAGGGCTAAGTGACTTGCCCAGAGTCACAAGGAGCTGCAGTGGGAATCGAACTCAGTTCCCCAGGAACTGCACTAACCACTAGGCACCAATTCAGTATGTGTGAGCCCTTTTATACTTAAGTTTAACGACCACACCCTGAGGCAGCAATTTGCGAGGTGGAGGCGTCCGATACTGCAAATTGTGATTAAAAAAAAAAAAAAAAAGATATGAAAGAATTTAAAGTGTTTCTACACAAGAGTGTACATGTGGAAAGTTTTATATAATAAACAATGGAGATTTTCTAATGAATGAGTTGGTTGGAGTATAATTAAACCTGTTTCTGAACATAAAGAATGGTAAAACAGGAATCAAAGATGATACAGCTGGTCTGTAAAAATGGTGGCAGGGCTTTTATTATGGATTTACATAATAAAATATTGCAATATAACTTTTGAAGTTAATAGAAGACAACTAAGCAGCTAAATGTAACTTACATTCCCACTTCTGCTTTTATCTCATTTTGTAGTCCACAAGTCCTAGCCATTCTGTTCGAGCCAACGTCCAACATGTCTTGCACCTAATGAAGCAGCATAATAAAATGTTGTGTAATGATCGTGTGGTGAGTGAAATACCATTGGTTAGAAAGCAGAACAATGGCAGGAAATCATCTGAATCTACTGTATCCTCTTCAGTCGCTCAAGAAGAACTCTCTGAACTTTTGCTGACTCTGCAGGATGAATTTGGACAAATGAGTTTGTAAGTTTTACTTTAAGGCTAGAAAACTTAGTTAATGAAAACACAGTAGTTATAACTTGAAAGGGAATGGGACTTGATATACCGCTTTTCTGTGGGTTTTGCAACTGCATTCAAAGTGGTTTACGTAGTGTATACAGGTACTTATTTATACCTGGGACAATGGAGGGTTAATTGACTTGCTCAGAGTCATAAGTACATAAGTATTGCCATACTGGGAAAGACCAAAGGTCCATCGAGCCCAGCATCCTGTTTCCAACAGTGGCCAATCCAGGTCACAAATACCTGGCAAGATCCCAAAAATGTACAAAACATTTTATACTGCTTATCCCAGAAATAGTGGATTTTCCCCAAGTCCATTTAATAACGATCTGTGGATTTTTCCTTTAGGAAGCAGTCCAAACCGTTTTTAAACTCCGCTAAGTTAACCGCCTTTACCACATTCTCTGAAAACGAATTCCAGAGTTTAATTACACGTTGAGTGAAGAAACATTTTCTCCGATTCATTTTAAATTTACTACATTGTAGCTTCATCGCATGCCCCCTAGTCCTAGTATTTTTGGAAAGCATGAACAGACGCTTCACTTCTACCCGTTCAACTCCACTCATTATTTTATAGACCTCTATAATATCTCCCCTCAGCCGCCTTTTCTCCAAGCTGAAGAGCCCTAGCCACTTTAGCCTTTCCTCATAGGGAAGTCGTCCCATCCCCTTTATCATTTTCGTCGCCCTTCTCTGCACCTCTTCTAATTCCACTATATCTTTTTTGAGATGCGGCGACCAGAATTGAACACAATATTCGAGGTGCGGTCGCACCATGGAGCGATACAAAGGCATTAGAATATCCTCATTTTGTTTTCCATTCCTTTCCTAATAATACCTAACATTCTATTTGCTTTCTTAGCCGCAGCAGCACACTGAGCAGAAGGTTTCAATGTATCATCAACGACGACACCTAGATCCCTTTCTTGGTCCATGACTCCTAACGTGGAACCTTGCATGACAGCTATAATTCGAGTTCCTCTTTCCCACATGCATCACTTTGCACTTGCTCACATTAAACGTCATCTGCCATTTAGACGCCCAGTCTCCCAGTCTCGTAAGGTCCGCTTGTAATTGGAGCTGCAGAGTGAATGCACTTATAGGTCAATAAGAGGAGTTTGAACTGTATGTGGAAACGGATAGGAAGCCAGTGAGGTGACTTGAGGAGAGGGCTAATATGAGCATAATGACCCTGGCGGAATATTATTTTATTTTTATTTTGTTACATTTGTACCCCGCGCTTTCCCACTCATAGCAGGTTCAATGCGGCTTACATATTATATACAGGTACTTATTTGTATCTGGGGCAATGGAGGGTTAAGTGACTAGTCGTGCAGCAGAATTTTGAACAGATTGAAGAGGAGAGAGATGGCTAAGTGGGAGACCTGTGAGAAGCAAGTTGCAATAGTCTAAGCGAGAGGTGATAAGAGCGTGGATGAGGGTTCTGGTAGTGTGCTCAGAAAGGAAAGGGCGAATTTTGCTGATATTATAGAGAAAGAAACGACAGGTTTTAGCAGTCTGTTGAATATGTGCAGAGAAGGAGAGGGAGGAGTCGAAGATGACCCCAAGGTTACGAGCTGATGAGACAGGAAGGACGAGAGTGTTATCCACAGAAATAGAGAATGGGGAAGGAGGAGAGGTTGGTTTAGGGGGGAGGAGGAGAGGTTGGTTTAGGGGGAAAGATGATAAGCTCAGTCTTGGTCATGTTTAGTTTCAGATGGCGCTGAGACATCCAGGCAGCAATGTCAGACAGGCAGGCTGATACTTTGGCCTGGGTTTCAGCTGAGATTTCTGGTATGGAGAGGTAGATCTGGGAGTCATCAGCGTAAAGATGATACTGAAAACCATGGGATGAGATCAGAGTACCAAGGGAAGAAGTATAGATGGAGAAGAGGTCCCAGGACAGATCCCCGAGGTACACCAACTGACAGTGGGATAGAAGTAGAAGAGGATCCACTAGAGTATACATTAAAGGTACGCTGGGAGAGATAAGAAGAAAACCAGGAAAGAACAGAGCCCTGAAATCCAAGTGATGACAGCGTATCAAGGAGCAGGCTGTGATCAACAGTGTCAAAAGCAGCAGATAGATCGAGAAGGATGAGGATAGAATAGAGACCTTTGGATTTGGCTAGGAACAGATCATTGGAGACTTTAGCAAGCGTTGTTTCAGTTGAATGAAGGGGGGCAAAAGCCAGATTGAAGTGGATCAAGAATAGCTTGAGATGAAAGAAAGTCAAGGCAACGGCGGTGAACAGCACGTTCAAGTATATTGGATAGGAGAGGGAGATGGGGCGATTAGTTGGAAGGACAGGTAGGGTCCAATGAAGGTTTTCTAAGGAGTAGTGTGACTATGGCATGTTTGAAGGCATCAGGAACAGTCGCAGTGGACAGTGAAAGATTAAGGATATGACAGATAAACGGGATGACAGTAGGAGAGAGAGTGTTAAGTAGATGGGTGGGAATAGGATCAGAGGAACAGGTAGTTAGTTTCGAGGAGGAAAGAAGATGTGTAGTTTCCTCTTCAGTGATTTCAGAAAAGGAAGAAAAGGAGGCAGGGGTTGGAGGGTTGAGAGAATGGACTAAGGGAAGGAGAGGTGGAGGTGACCTGGTTGAGAATTCAAGTTTAATCATAATCAAATATAATACTTAAGTATTTAAATGAGTCCATTATCTGTATCATTTTCCCAAACAAATTGAGTTGTATAATCGGGTGGCTTAAATGACCAGAAACCAAACATGCTAGTCTTATCTGGGTTAAGAGCCAAGTGGTGAGTCTATATCTAAGAGGCTACCTTCTCTAAACACTCAGATAAAGGCAGTAACACAGGGTTGGTAAAAGTAGTGTAGTAAATTTAAAAGAATATCGTTAGCATAGAGAGAGAGAGAGAGGTAATATATGAACTAATTATGAAACCCTGAATAACTTAATAGACTCAAGATGCTAAATAATAGAGGGGACAAAATAGAACCTTTAGGTCCCACCATAGGAGGATGGATATAAAACTGACTCAGAATGATATACAAACTAAAGAGCGATCACTAAGAAAAGATCTGAACCATTGCAGAACTTGTCTCTGAATTCTAGTTTGCTTCTTTATCTTGGAAATGAGTTGTCATAGGGTTTGCTGGCTAAGTCTTGGGTGGGCTATGCTGGGTGTCCTGCTTTGTGCATTGGAGTTAGGTTGTCTGCTCTGTGGCGGAATTTGTTTCTTATGTCTTAGGTGAGCTGTTTTCCGTGCAGAGCAATTGGGCTATCTGCTTCCCAGCAGTGTCCAAACAGAAATTTAGTTGCTCTAATTTTGTACTTTTTGAAAAAGAGTGAACAAATGCTTTCGTATTCCCCCCCCTCAGTTGTCTTTTTTCCAAGTTAATGAGCCCTAACCTGTTTAGCCTTTCCTCATATGAGAGTTATTCAAGCCCTATTATTTTGGTCACCCTTCTTTAATCTGCTATATCTTTTTGAGATGAAACAACAAACTGCACACACTACTCAAGGTGCAGTCATACTATGGCGTGATAGAGAACACAGTAAATGACAGCAAATAAAACCTTCCAGGTCCAACCAGTCTGCCAAAGAAGGTGACCAGAGCCACACCCGCCACTCTGTGCGGGGCCCTGGACACCCCAGACACACTAGTTGTCAAGTCTCCACCATGCCAACCACATAGGTAGTCGAACATGGTGGAGGCTTGGTTGTAACTATATATCATCCCCAAGTATTGCTGACAATATTCAACTTAACAGTCAAGATGTCTTCCCCTCCCTCTTGAGCTGCACAGTACTCTTACTCTCAGCATGTGACAATGAGGTGATCTACAACTCTGGAGTTTGCAAATCTTCTTTCTGTTTCCATTTGTGGGACACAGACCGTAGACGTCTCTCTGGTTTTGTACTTGCTTCCCACTACTCTTGCCCAACATAAAACCTCAGCAGCCATGTTGTGCTTCCATCCGCTTTATATTTAGACATCCTCGTTGGGTGCGTGTAGGCGCCTGCATGGCTTAGTAAAAGGGCCCCTAGGTGAGCAAGCACCATGGATTGCGCTAACAGTCGGAGATTGTTGATTTAAGTTCACTCTTATTTTCCTCAGTTTCAATAATAGACACTTTGGTAGAAATTACAGATATCTGTGGTTCAAATGTTAAATAACTGCCCAAAATGACTCCCAATATTTAAAGTGTGGATTCTACGTTAAAGGTACTTCCATTTATATTCCAACTCTGACGTAATTTTCCTACAAGGGTTTCCCAGTAGCAGAAACTATCTCATCACCTTTTAATTTAATCTTTAGCCTATTGCTCCAGTAGATCTAATCCTAGCACCATATCTGTGTAGATTTCTTGTACATTGTCATCAAAAGGAATAAAAGTGGTGATGTCATCAGCATAAATGAAATTCCAAAGGCCCTTTTTAGAAAGCCTTAAACCCAATTGTGCCATTAGAACAAATATTTAAGAGGATCTGCTGGAACCTCCCTGAGCTACCTCAAGATTATGGGATGGATCCCATCTGGCTCCATGGCTTTGTCCACTTTGTTTTTCAAGTTGTTCATAAACTCTTTCTTCTGTAAATGGGACAATATCAACTTCATTTTCAAAAGTAATCTTATCAGTCGACAGAGGTCCTACTCCAGGATTTTCTTTGGTGAAGACAGAACAGAAGTATTTGTTCAGCACTTCTGCTTTTTCCTCATCAGTCTCCACATAGCGGTTCATAGCATTTTTCAGTCATACAATTCAATTTCTAGCCTTCCTCTATTCACTAATATACCTAAAAACGGTCTTGTCACCCTTCTTTATGTTTTTAGTCCTTTGTTCTTCCGCTAGAGCCTTTGCCAGTCGTATTTCTCTTTTCAGTTCTTTCAGTTTTATCCAGTAAGCATTATGATATTTTTTGTCTTTATTCTCTATTCCTTTCCTAATAATGCCTATCATTCTGATCGCATTTTTGGCCACCGCCACACATTGAGCACCATGATGACACCTAGATCCTTTTCTTTAGGTGGTGATCCCTAATGTGGCCTGTACATCATTTTGTACTTGTCTACACTAAATTTCATCTGCTATTTGGATGTCCAGTCTTGCAGTCCCACAAGGTGGTCCTGTGACTTAACAACTATGAATAATTTCATATCACCTTCAGCTTTGATGATCTCACTTGCTCTGATCTCATTTATAAATTGAAAAGCACCAGTCTGTCTGCTCTTCCCTTAAAGGCACCAGGCTTACTTTTTCCTTGGTTGCAGCCTCTGTGTTGGGGTGCGCCAACTTACTTGCTTTATAGTATCCTTCAAAGATACCTCGCTCCAAAACATGCACTCCTGAGTGATTATCACCCATGTTCTAGTTTAAAAGCTGTTCTATGTGAGGTGGCCTAGTAGAGAAAAGATGTTCGGTGTGGTGGGTACAATTTCCACCTGAGCTATAGCAGCCCTACTCCCCGACCTCTGTGCTACTGTTTGTCTATAAAATCATGAATGGTGTAGAACGGGTGAATCTATTATTATTATTTTTTTTTTCACTCTTTCAAAAGTACAAAGACTAATGATCATCCCAACCCTTTCCTCCTGGAGAGACAGGGTAGAAGGATATTACTTCCCCTGGAAGTAGGTCCTGGCTACAGGATAGCTTTCTGCCCATAAGTATAATTCTCTTCTCCCAGGCAGCACAAAGACTGCCAGACTAGGGGTGGGACTTCTCTGGTATGTCGCTGTAGGTCTTCGCTCTCTGCCTCAGCTCCTCTAAGTCTGCTGCTCTAGCTTCAGACTCCATTTCTCAGGGCAGGAGCGTTTTACACCAAGTGCACACATACAGCTTCTCACCCCATGGAGATAATTCTATATTTGGCACTCGGTGCAAAAGACTGGATAGCATCCTTCTCTCTGCTGGACTGTTGTCTGCATCTTAGTATTGCTGAGTTGTTTAGTTATTGAATGCTACTAAGAGAGTAGGTATTATTTGATATCTTTGTTTGCTTCTCACGGAATTCAAGTAATTTTTGTGTAAGGTAAATCACTGCTGAAGAAAGTACCCTGTGGTGACATTCCTTTTTTGCCCTTTTAATTGGGATAAGTAAATTGGGATGAATAAAGAAGAGACTACTGGGCGGTAAAAGATGGCACACTGTGGTATTGGTGCATGGGATTGCCGTGCACTGAGGCCACCTTTCACCTGTGCTGGTAAAATGGCCTTTTTGGGGAAAAATTTTTTTTAAGGCCCAGTAAATGGCCACGTGGCCATTTATTGCTTGGAGCCCTTACCTGGTGAGGGCTCCAGTGGTAATTGGGCACACTCCTCAGTGCTAGAACATAAAGGTATTTTCTAGGGCTGGAAATGGCACGTGAATAATCCAGAATTACTGCTGGGCTCCTAGGTGAGCCTGGTAGTAGGGCCGAATTGCCGCTTGCCAAGCCGGCAGTAGTCCTACCACACTTTGGTAAAAAGGCCCCTAAATCAAGCCTTGAAAATCTGATACCCATCTATAATGCTCTAAAGCTGTAACAGTTAACCATTTACTATTTTTTTTTTTTTTTAGATAAGAATGTTCCAGTTCTGCTATTAAGCATTTGATTTATTAGCAGCTTTTGCTTTTATAGAATCTCCATTACTTTTGGAAAGATGTGCGATCTTAGGAATTGCTGGCAGAGTCATAGTGGATTGTACTTTTAAGTCTGTTTGAAGGTCATTGGTTAGTTAAGTATTGTTGGAAAAGGAGAGTTCCCCAGAGATCACCACTTTTTGCCACCACTCAATATTTATCTTTAACCGTAGGTAATTTTAGTATAGAAAAGGATATTTATACTTTGCTGGCTAGTCATATACTGGAATCTTTTTTTTCTATAAACAGCGTGGCATGATTAACTTATGATCATACGGATCTGGAGGAAAAGCCTCAAGTGTCGTGAAGTAACTCCGATCTTCACAGTTAAACTGTCTTACACTTTATGGAGTATTCACTCGCATCATCGGCATAAAAACCTCCAGTATGTAATGATTTTTATTTTACTCTTTGCTGAATCATAATCAATCCCAACCTGACAAGCAGTAGAGATCGGAGAAGAGAAACAGTCGCAGTGACCACAGAGCCTGAAGCAGGACTCGAAACTTTGGCCTTAGTCGGTCGTGAATAGCAACCAGAGTGTATTACTGCAAAGAAGTTTTTTATGAGTCTAAATATTTCACAGAACAGTTTAATAACTTTTTGATTATGATTCAGCAAAGTAAAAATCATTACATGCTGGAGGTTTTTATGCCGATGATGCGAGCGAGTTCTCCATAAAGTGTAAGATCGGAGTTACTTCACGACACTTGAGGCTTTTCCTCCAGGTCCGTATGATCATAAGTTAATCATGTCACACTGTTTATAGAAGAAAAGATTCCAGTATATAATTTTAGTAAAGAGACATAATATTGGCATTTATAGTTAAGCAGATAGCATATTGTTGATTCTGCCACTCATGGGAGATAGATATCAGGCTGTGGAAAGGCCAAATGTTTGTTTTAGAAGAACTTAGGCACCGGTTGAGTGAGAGTGGTTAATATTGGGAAAACTACCTATTTATGATTAGGGGACTGATCTACGAAGTTACCAACAATAGACCAAGCTATCCCTTGGGTATGCTAGATTGTTCAAAGTTATTCTTGATGGAATTAGCAAAGAACAAGTTACTATTGTCCCTATGAATTAATTTTAAGTATATTCATCAGATGCAGCCCTTTTTAGATGAGAAAGCAATCTTAACTGTAGTATAATCCCTGTTACTCAGTTTATTGTAATGTTTTTTTCAATGTAGGATAACTGGCCAGATATAGAAAGCAAACTTTTAGATTATTCTAAATTCTGCAGCCAGATTGTTATTGGAAGAAAAATAATGGGAAAGTTTTCATCTGTTGTTGAGTAAACTACATTGACTGTTCATAAACGAGAGATGTACCTTCACATTATTAGTCCTTACATATCTGAAAGACAGGATTAAATGTTATGCACTCAAATCTGCTTTGAAATCATCCCAAGGACATTTTTGAAATACCAGAATTAGAATATTTTAAGAATGTTGGTTGGAGACCTAGAGACTTCGGTGTTGCAAAACCTGCACATTGGAACACATTGAGGCATATTTTCAAAGCACTTTGGGAGGCTAAGTTCCATAGGTTTCTATGGAACTTTGGGAGGCTAAGTGCTTTGAAAATGAGCCTCAAAGTCAGCTGATTTAAGAATGGAGACTAATGGAAGACTTTCCACTTGCCCTCTGTTTAAAATGTTGTATCAATTTGTGACTGTCTTGGATTTTGATGTGTTCACTATTAATCTGTTTTCCTTTCTCTCTACTTTTTCCTACTTATATTATCTTTTAGGCATATGAATCATTTTGGAATAACTGTTTCAGTAAAACAATATATAAAAGCCAATAAACAAAATTAGACTATTTAAACAACCTGAACAATGTTTGATTTTTTAATGAAATTTAAACAGATTTTATCAATAAACCTCTATGCCAAGTTCCCAGCAAAATAATGTTCACTTACCCTGAGACTTCCTCTTCTTAGAACTCCCTCAGAAAGAATGAAAATAATGTGAAATAATGTTTCAAGTAAAGTGTTTTCTTGTTTAAATTGGCCTTATTCTTTCCAAAATGTACACCTGGGAGTTAGTCAAAATAAACCTTTTTATAACAATTTAAGGCACGAGATCATTAACGTAATTGTGAGAAGAGTGGATTGCACATTTGCTGGAAGACCTCTTGTGCACATTTAAGTGCAAGGAGTGTTAGTGTATAAATACATGAGCATGAACTGGAGGGGGTTTTCAGTGGCTATCCCCTAAGCTAAATGAATTTTGTAAATAACAAGATGCAAGTGTAACCTCTTGTACAGTCTTTTTCAGTTACCGTATTTTTCAGTCTATAAGACGCACTTTTTACCCTCAAATTTGGGAGGAAAATGTAGGTGCGTCTTATAGTCCGATTGTAGCGTACCTGCTCTCTGGGGGGGGGGGGGGGCAGAGCCGGTCTTAGGCCGAGGCGAGCGTTGCAACCACATAGGGCCTCGTGCTCAAAGGGGCCCCGCGCAGCGTGCCTCAGCTCCGCCCAGTGCTTTTTTTGTGAGGTCCAGCTCACCTGCCCACTCCCTTCCGTTTGTGCACCCATGCTCCCTGTTTTGAAATCTTTAATTTACCCGAAGTTGCGGCAAACCAGCAGTAGAAGCAGCAGGCAGGCTTGCCTTCTCGTCGCTTCCCTTCCCTCTCAGCGTGTCCCGCCTTCCTCTGATGTAACTTCCTTTCCGCGAGGGCGGGACGCGCTGAGAGGGAATGGAAGTGACGAGGAGGCGAGCCTGCCTGCCTGCCTGCTGCTTTTACTTACTGCTGGTTCGCCGCGACTTCGGGTATGTAAACTAAAGATTTCAAGGCAGGGAGCACGGTTGGACGAACGGAAAGTTGGGGAGCTGAGGGCGGACAGGGTTTGAACAAATCGCTGGACATGGGGAGGGGAGGAGAATTGCTGGACATGGAGGGGAGGGCAGGGGAGAGAGGAGAATCGTTGGACGTGGATGGCAGGGGAGGACAAATTCCACTGCAGAGCCACAGAGGTTGTGCAAAACTGCTGTCCCCATACAAGAGTATTGCACAACCTGTGGTCCTCCAGCAGCAGATCTCTGCCACACTTTTTGCTTCAAAATTTTTTTTCCTATTTTCCTCCTCTAAAACCTAGGTGCGTCTTATGGTCCGAAAAATACGGCACTTAATTAGATTTGTTTTACAGATTGTGTGTTCCAATGTAGAGTACCGGTAGTAGAAATTAGAGAACTTTTATTTTTTTTTTACCTCATAACATTTTAGCAGTGTTAATATGCTGCATGAGGTGTCTTGCTTAGCAAGTGTTGCCTTATGCAGTTAAACTGCTAGACCAGAAGAGGATTTGCTCTGAAACGAAAACTTTTTCAACAGTAACGGGTCAATAATAAGAAGTAACCACTTCGCCCCCTACCAGCAACACAGTTTTTAAAATAGAGGTGTCGTGTTCGGGGGGAAGTTATGCTTGTATATTTGTTGTTTGTTTTTATAGAGGTGTGTTTTGTTTGTTCGTAAGGAAAATATATTGGGATGGGTCAGATAGTACCATGCAGCCCACAGTCCAGTTGCTGTTTTCGGTTAAGTAGTGGCAATGTCAGAGGCTGGGATTTTGACACAATAACATGTCAAGCTAGCTCTTTCTTACCTTTTTATTTCCTAGTTCTTTCATGAAAAAGGGGGGCGGGGGGAGCTAGAAAATAATGTCAGAAGCCAAGCAGTGAAAGCTATGTAGTGCAGTTTGACATGTTCACTTGCTCTGGATTCCTCTCAACCCTGTTTTTTCTTTTTTTCCCTTTTCCTATTTTCCCCCTGAAAACCACCTCACTTGTATCAGTAATCATCAAGAACTTGTGAAACAAATCCAAGAAGCACGCACAGACAAATTGAGGATGGACCTAGAAAGAGAACTTGAGGCGTTAGTGAAAAGAATGGAGGCAAAGGGGGACCAAATATATAAAGTTCGACGATATCAAACACGGGTAAATCATTTATAAAATCACCTTTTCAGAACATTGGCACTAAATGCTGCATTTGCACAAAACATGAGAAAGAGAGACAAATTATGGGCCCTGTTTATTAAGCTCCGCTAAGGGCGTACTAGTATTTTTAGTGTGTGCTAAAATTAGCGCTCGCTAAACGCTAAAGACACCCATAGGAATATAAGGGTGTCTTTAGCATTTAGTGCGCGCTAATTTTAACGCACGCTAAAAACACTAGTGCGCCTTAATAAACAGGGCCCTATGTTCGCTCTTTGTAGTGGTGCTGTTTTTTTTTTGTTCTGATGCCCCAGCAGAGCAAATCCATGAGAGACAGTTCCAGCAAAGAATAGATTGTGTGCTGCCAGTTAGCCACCACAAATCTAGACTTTGATATCTCTATTTTTAAGAAAAAAGTGATTACTTGTAAGTGTTGTTCACCAGACATAGCATACTTTAACAGTCACAGCTATTCTCCATTTGATATCAGCATGAAAAGTTATATCTAGACTTGAGCATAGGAGACATACCTTCTTCATCAACGAGCGTCGAGTCTTTTGAGTATTCCTGTATTGGCAGGTGATCCCTCACCTTACCTCAAGGATTGAACACTTCTAATTCTGATAATGTATGTCAGTGTGACAATTGATTTTATGCTTTACCAATGCTTTACCACAGCAAAAATGGTGGATGCGTTTGTATAGTTTCTTCAGTTTTAAATACTTGAATAGTTGTACTTAAGGGTGGACTGAGGCCCCTGGGCAATTATGACCATTGGGCCCCTCCCCCCAGTCCTGCTGCCTCCTTGTCCCCATGCCATCGACCTTTTTCTTTTGGTACTGTAGCTAAATCAGCTGTCTGACACTGGAACTTCCCTCTGCCGCGACCTGTGCTTGTGGAAGAAGGAAGTGATTTCAGAAGGGGACAGGCAATGGCAGCTGGCTGATTTAGCTGCTGGTGCCTCTGCCTGCGAAAAAGGGGGGGGGGGGGGGGTTTGCTCACTACTACAATCCATGGTCCTCTCCCATGCTGATTTATTGCAATGGAATCTACACAGGATGCAGAGAACAATTACTAAAGAAAATGCAAATGGCACAAAACACAGCTGCAAGACTAATATTCGTAATAGACAGACTCGAAAGAACAAAACCACTGCTTCAAAACCTACACAAGCTAACCATTAAATCACACATAGCCTTCAAGATATGCTCTCTGCCCTACAGAATAATTTTCGGCCTAGCACTGGAATACATGTCAAACCTAATAAAGTTACCTATATGCAACACACTCAAGGGAGCAAGAACCTACCTCACACTACACTTTCCCAAATGCCAAGGATTAAAATACAAATCCTCATACTCAACCAGCTTCACATACATCTGTCCCAAGATTTGGAACACATTATCAAAAGCTGTAAAGTGCACAAAGATTATATAACCTTCCGGAAACACCTGAAAGCCCACTTCAGAAAATTCTTCAATTAACCCGCATAGTGGACATGAACACCACTCAACAAAACTTGACGTTTGACCTTCAACACCTTCTAAACATAGTTCACATCTATGCCAAACAGCATTGCAACTTGTTCACCCGCTGTAAGCCACGTTGAACCGACAACTAGATAGGAAAATGTGGGGTACAAATGCAGAAATAAGTTATATGCGCACTGTTAACGTTGAGCATTGGGAAGTTAAAGGGGAGATGCACAAGTGTTGTAAGCACAGATCTTGTGCACAGGCTCGGTCAAAAGATCAGGCACTCACACCTGCCTGGCACGAACTTTTTCTGGGCTCCGATTCCCAGTTCAGTCCTAAATCTTTGGTGCCAGTATTGTGGTGGCTATTTCCAGCCCAGCTCTTTACGAGCACTGTCTGGGGCAGATCTGGCAAGTGCTTTGTCCCCAGGAGTACCTGGCAATGGCAAGGTTGTCATTTTGGACATGAGGAGTGAACCCAGGGCTGGGAGTTGCACCAGCTAAGCCCAGGTGCTAATGAGAAATATCTCTTCAGACACGTTAGGTTTTTGGTGGCAAGGGCAGCTTTGTTTTGTGCAATGTTCTCTCAGCATTCAGAGGGAATAGGTAAGGACCTAATTACCATTGGTTCAAATACATTTGCATGCTGTTTGCGGTAGTGTTTGTCACCCATGTTGTCTCACGTGCTAGAGCCCCTCTGAACATACTATGCACCCTAAAGCCAGAGTTAGGTCCTGAGAATTTGCCCTTTCATACTGCAGTTTTTGTTGTGTTTAAATAGGTATCATGACCTACAAAGACTGATTTTTTTTTTTGAGACCTGTACAGCTACTAGAACATCATACAAGTCTGACTAATGCTTATATATATTTTTTCTGTTCCTGTGGGGTGTTTAAAGCTTGAGAAAGTAAAGGAGTCAAATCACAAGAAGAGAACTTCAGATGGTCAAATTCGAGACGGTCTAGCTTTGAAAGGAGGGAATGAAGTCAAAATAACACCTGTATCCACAAAAGAGCCAGAGGCAGGTGCCATCAAAGTGAAACCCGGAGAAAAGAACAGAAAGAACCTTCGGCTCTTAAGGGATATGCAAACGCTGCAAACTTCACTTCAAAAAGAAGACCTGTGCTGGGATTATTGATTACAGCTGGGCTCGGCTTCCCTTACATGTTGTATAGAATGCTGTGTGTTTGTCCATCTCTATTTAACTGAGCTCAGGTTCTTCTCTTTCTACACACCTTTTTCCAGTGCTGAAGAGACTACTATATACAAATTGCATTTTTTAAACAAAGAAACTGAATATTTTATACAAATTTTAAGAGCACACATTGTGCTGGGAATTGGAAGTTGTTGGTTGTGGCAGCCTAGTTGGGACAGTAGATGTTCTCAACCCAGACCTTGGGACACACCCAGCCAGGTTTTTAGGGTACCCAGATGTGAATATATTTGAGAGATTTGCATGCACTATCTCCATGGTATGCAGATCTCTCATATACATTGTGGTTATCTTGAAAAGCAGACTGTCTTGGTGTGTTCTGAGGGCTGGATTGAGAGCTCCTGGTCTGTATCATTAAAGCTGATGAACATGATAATGCTCTCTCTCCTCATTTTGAAATATCAGTTACCACTTCATCTTTCTACATTTTGGTCATATTTGTAAAATTTCTTTTTTAAATCTTAACCACTGTAGTTCTAATACTTAAAAGTGGTTCTGGAAAGTTGAAAGGTGGCAGCTTTTATTATATTGTAACATTGAAAAAGTTAGGAATATGAAAAACACATTTTATGCTATTAAGAGACTTGCATTTTATTGATCCAAACACGCCACTAAAATTACTCAAAGTGATCAAAATTTAAGGTATCAAAAGTTTTATAATTCAGGAAGGAAACTGTTTCAAAAAAAATCTTACATACTCTTATCTAAGGGGTTCTTTTACAAAGGTGCGCTGAGAAATGGCTTGCGGGGGTTTGGGTGCATGCAGAATCATTTTTCAGCGCACCTGTAAAAAAAGGCCTTTTTTTTTTTTTACGAAAATGGACGTGCGGCAAAATCAAAATTGCCGCATGTCCATTTTGGATCTGATACCTTACTGCCAGCCATAGACCTAGCGGTAAAGAATTTGGGCAGAAAGGACCTACGCACGTCAGATGGCACTTGGCACACGTCCGTGGCGTTCATTCCAACTTAGCACGCATAGGAGCCTATGTGGCTTAGTAAAAAAGGGCCCTTAGTGTGCTTACTTTAATATAGTCATTGCCAAAAATGTAATTTTCCTTTATTGCTGTTAAATTGCCACAGTAGCTTACAGGGCCACAGCTGGACCTGCAGGTTAATTTTCAAAGAAGTTCCCCCTTAATATGTTGGCAAACACTGCAGCCACAAAAGTACTTGTGAACTTTGCACCTGTTTTACAGCATACACATGAAGATTTCAAAATGAAGTCCTATGTACTTTGCCTTTGCCCATCTTAACCCTGCTTTCAGGCCACATCTAAAAGTATGCCTCTTAAGAATGCACATGCATACCTCAGCCTGTCAAGAGGAGGGCAGTTTCACCTGCAGGGATTACCTGGCCAACTCCCTTTCAACATTGCTGTGCTAATGTGTATAGCATATAATTTGTGTGTGTGTGTGTGTGTTATATTATTGCTGGTGCTACTAACACAATACAAAGCTGTTAAGCATTTTTCAGTTGTTAAACCTGTTATTCATAGCCAAAGCATAGAAACAGCTGTTACTATATTCAATTATTTTTATTTATTCTTAAAGCAGATTCTCAGTTATCATTCCTTTTAAAAGTTGAGTACTAATGGCACCAGCTGTACCTAGAACAAGCTATCATGTAACTGTTAATATGTTTGTTTCTTTTCAGCAGAGTATAGTTTGGTGGTGACTTTGATTATTTTCAGAATTAAGATAATGTTTTAGAAATATCTAAGGGAACAACTAGTAGCAAGACATATTTTTAAAAAGCATGCAACTTCCTTTAAAAACTTAAATCTAAAGTAGTTATTTACAGTCAGGTCTCCCATAACTAATTTTTATTCTTCTTTTGCTTTACCGGTACAAGTGTATCCTTAGTGTCTCCAAACTCTTGATGTAAGCAAGCATGGAGTATTTTCACTGCCATTGACAAATGGGTGATGTTACATATAGATGAAACCATTTCTTCTGATGCAACACATCAGTTACAACATAATTTAAGCCTTGAGATGAAATGTTTACACACTGTAAAATCTTTACTGTCAAGTATCTCCCTACATAGTTAAGGAAAAAAAACTTTTGAACTGAGCTCTGTTTTTAAATCATATCTGCCATAGACTGTAAATTGTTGTCTGGTTGGTGCCTTTGCAAATCATGCCATTCAATTCTTGTAGCTGTAAAAAAAAACCATTTATATTAACTTTTATACCTCCACCTTGAGAACAAAACCTCACTATCACTGAGTGGCATGCCCTGGTAGCTCTCAGAAATCCTATTAGCCCAGAAGCTAAAGGGATCAGCTCCTATGAAGCTTGTTGGCGAGTGGGGGGCTCCCAAACTATCGGTAGCCCACTCCCAATACTCCATAGACATGAGTGTAACGAACTATGCAGAGTGCCTCAACTTCAAAAAAAAATGATGTAATTAGATGGCTGCTTTCATAGTGTATGTAAATATAAAATATTGTATAACTGTAAAATGCTAATTTATTTAAAATGGATATGACCAAATTTCATATTTTTGGAATGTACAGCAAATAAAGTTTACAGAATTTAAGTCATCTATTACTAACAGGCTTCTTTTGTTTTAGTATCTACTAATAAAAAAGGCCCGTTTCTGTCAGAAATGAAACGGGTGCTAGCAAGGTTTTCCTCGGAGTATATATTTGAGAGAGAGAGAGAGAGAGAGAGCGTGTGTGTGAGAGAGATGGAGTGTGTGTGTCAGAGAGAGAATGAGAGAGACAGTGTGTGTGTGTGACAGAGATAGAGTGTGATAGTGTGTCAGAGTGTATGTGAGAGTGAGTGTGTGCCCCCACCCCCCTCTCTCAGGAGCCCCCTCCCCCCCTTTATGGTCTGAGGACCCCCTTCCACCCCCACCTCTCTGGTCTCAGGACCCCCCTCACCCCCTCCCCTGCCCCCCTCCAGCCACCCATGTCCAGTGACCCTCCTCTCCCCCTGCAGCCACCCATGTCCAGCGACCCTGCAGCCACCCATGTCCAGCGACCCTCCTCTCTCCCCTGCAGCCACCTATGTCCAACAACCCTGCTCTCTCACCTGCCTCCTCCCCAGCCATCCAGGTTGTGTGGCAAATTCTTCGGGGCAGGCAGACAGGATCCCCGGGCCTGTCTGCCCGCTGCTGGCGCTGACCCTCCCCCACTGCCAGATCGCTGTTCAAAATGGCCGGCGAGACTTCCAATGGCGGACTTGCGAGACTTCTGCTTTAGTCTTGGAGGCCGCCCTTGTAAGTGTCGGTGGCCATTTTGAACAGCGATCTGACAGCGGGGGGAGGGTCAGCGCCAGCTCGTCCTGTTCTCTGGGTCTCCGTTTTGTAGTGCTCAAAGCTCTGACGGAGCGCGACAGCTGATCGGCGCGAGGCTGGGTTTTTTTTTTTTTTGCTGTATTTGATGCCAGATTTGCGTGTAGCAATGGGGGGAGGGGGATCACCTGTGACGTCAGCCTGGCTACGGAGCCTAGCTCAGCAACGCTGAAGGAGCCACAGACAAGACATTAGAACGTTGGTTGTGAGAATTATTATATAGGATAAGAGACCTCTTTGATAGAGAAGAAAATTGAAGTGGAACAGAAGCTGGTTTTCAGTATCATCTTTATGCTGATGACTCCCAGATCTACCTCTCCACACCAGAAATCTCAGCCGAAATCCAGGCCAAAGTATCAGCCTGTCTGTCTGACATTGCTGCCTGGATGTCTCAGCGCCATCAGCTACCACACTCCTCAGCGCCATCTGAAACTAAACATGACCAAGACTGAGCTTCTTATCTTTCCCCCTAAACCAACCTCTCCTCCTCCCCCATTCTCTATTTCTGTGGATAACACTCTCATCCTTCCTGTCTCATCAGCTCGTAACCTTGGGGTCATCTTCGACTCCTCCCTCTCCTTCTCTGCACATATTCAACAGACTGCTAAAACCTGTTGTTTCTTTCTCTATAATATCAGCAAAATTCGCCCTTTCCTTTCTGAGCACACTACCAGAACCCTCATCCACGCTCTTATCACGTCTCGCTTAGACTATTGCAACTTGCTTCTCACAGGTCTCCCACTTAGCCATCTCTCTCCTATTCAATCTGTTCAAAATTCTGCTGCATGACTAATATTCCGCCAGGGTCGTTATGCTCATATTAGCCCTCTCCTCAAGTCACTTCACTGGCTTCCTATCCGTTTCTGCATACAGTTCAAACTCCTCTTATTGACCTATAAGTGCATTCACTCTGCAGCTCCTCAGTACCTCTCCACTCTCGTCTCTCCCTATATTCCTCCCCGGAAACTCCGTTCACTGGGTAAAAATCTCTCTTATCTGCACCCTTCTCCTCCACTGCTAACTCCAGACTCCGTTCCTTGTATCTTGCTGCACCATATGCCTGGAATAGTTTTCCTGAGCCGGTATGTCAAGCTCCATCTCTGACCGTCTTCAAATCTAAGCTAAAAGCCCACCTTTTTGATGCTGCTTTTAATCCTTGTTCACTTGTTCAGAACCCTTATTTTATCATCCTCACTTTAATATTCCCTTATCTCTTGTTTGTCCTATTTATCTGTCCTAATTAGATTGTAAGCTCTGTCGAGCAGGGACTGTCTCTTCATGTTCAAGTGTACAGCGCTGCGTACGTCTAGTAGTGCTACAGAAATAAATAGTAGTAGCTTTTACGAAGAATATTATCACAAATAACTAATCCAGGAAGAGGCAATTTTGAAAGACAACTTCTACTTATTTATTAGGATTTATTAGTCACCTTTATGAAGAGATTCACCCAAGGTGGTTTTAAGAACCTAAAAGCCATACTGCATCAGACTAATGGCCCATCTAACCCAGTATCCTGCTTCCAGCAGTGGCCAATCCAGGTCACAAGTATCTGGCAAAAACCCATTAGTAGCAACATTCCATGCTACCAATCCCAGAGATGCAGTGGCTTCGCCATGTCTGCCTCAATAGCAGAGTATGGACACTTTCTCTCCAGGAATTTGTCCAAACCTTTTTTTAAACCCAGATAAGCTAATTGCCATTTCCATATCCTCTGGCAACAACTGCCAGAGCTTAACTATTCACTGAGTGAAAAAATATCTCCTCCTATTTGTTTTTAAATTATTTCCGTATAACTTCATTGAGTGTCCCCTAGTCTTTGTACTTTTTGAAAGAGTGAAAAATCAATTCGCTTCTACTCGACTTCTTTAAACTGCAGTTTGCTCACACCACCAGTACCTTCATTCAGTGAGTGTCTGGAATAGTGACCAAACTTTATTTTCCTTTGTGTATATCAGGAGAGTCTTAAATAGACTAAGCCCTCACAAACAGGGATCATCTCTTACATGCTTGTGTACAGTACACGTCTAGATGCACAACAGCCATTAGGAGTAGTTGTAAACTTAACTGCTGGGAACATTGAACATTTTGGACATAGTGCATTACTTTCAGGCATCTGGTTTAAGGCAGGAAGGCCTTGGCCCGAGAGCTCCTACGAACAGGGTGACTTCCCATATTTGAAAAAGCCTCAGCTTTGAAAGTTTATTGTATTATCGCAGAGGACAACAGCTAGAACTCTTTATGAAGCTGTTAGAAGCCATTGAACAAGGCACATGAAGACCAGATGTTGCTGCTTGGGCACGTATACTGCCACAGGCTTCTGGTGAAAATCCTGAGGGCCCAGGAGAGAGACTTTTCTTGGGAACAGGCAGTGTAGATACCTTCTACAGCTAGGATGAAGCAGGATGTTTGTGTGTAGGCATTCTTGAGATCCAGTGGGCAAGGAGAGGAGGATTGGGGGGGGGGGGGGGGGGGGGGGGGTAAAGCAAAACATTCTGCACTCTATGTTTGGCCTAGAAATAGGTCCACTGCTCCTGTCTACTTGGCATTCGCTTTTAGGAACCATGTGGTTTCTTCTCAAGAAAAGAAAATGATGGCAGATAAAGACTTGAGACCCATGGAGGTTTAATAAGACAGGAGCTGGTGAGACATCAAAAAGTTGAAGCCAGTTTCCCCCAGCAGCTGCCATCTTGGCACTGCTGCTGCATCCATGTTGTCATTGTTCATTGTCATGTTATCTCAGTTATAGTTAGAAATCATGCCAAATTGTACAGCATATACAGATGAACTATCTGTGATTGTTCCTGGCTGCTGGGAACAGAGAGTGTGTGCAGAGGCAGCCTTGCAGCACTGCTTGGAGGGGTTCACAACCGTGGGAGCTTCAGAAAATGGGGACTTTTCTGTGGACTTATTGTATTGTAAAGAGAGAAAATGAACCGGTTAGGGTGGTGGACTTTGGTCCTGGGGAACTGAGGAACTGAGTTCAATTCCCACTTCAGGCACAGGCAGCTCCTTGTGACTCTGGGCAAGTCACTTAACCCTCCATTGCCCCATGTAAGCCGCATTGAGCCTGCCATGAGTGGGAAAGCGCGGGGTACAAATGTAACAAAAAAAAAAAAAAAACAAATCCACTACACAGTTGTTTGGGAATAAAAATTCTACAGGCACAAAATTGCTGAAAGTGGTGAATACTAAGCCAGATCTGGAGTTTAACTCCCTGCAGCCCTGCTCTACCCGGACCAAGACAGTGTCTACTGTGGGCCAGACTTGGGCCTGCTAGGAGAGGACATCTGGAAGAAGTTTGAGCTGCTGCTGTCCCCCTCCCCTTCTTCCTATTCATTTCAAATTCTTCAGTCATTAACAGATTATTGTATTAATTCTAGAATTCCCATTATTTTGGGTGACTTCAACATTCAAATTGACAAGGCCACTGCCCCCTATACCCAAGATTGAATTACTCTTCTCTCTGACCTAGAGCTTACACAACATGTAACCAAACCAATCCATAATGCAGGACACATTCTTAATTTAGTCCTCTCACTCATCATTGCTACAACAGCCAGGGCTGGTCCTCGGGTCTCTGGTGCCCCCCCCCCCCCAATCTAGCATCTCCTTTCTCTCTTCTCCCTCCCTGCCCCCTTTTTCAGCCCAGTGCCTTAAAAGGTGAAGAACCAGTTGAAGAACTGCAGGCAGAGGGAGCACAAGATGCAAAGGAAATAGGAGCTGAAAGCGATGGAGTGCATCTTTGTGGGATTGCTGAACAAATAGAGGGTTTACAACCACTTAGCTTTTCATGCTTTCATGTTCACGAAATTAGTAGATAGGGTAGGGTAGGGACTGCCTAGGCTGGCCACGCCGCCCACACGCACAGGAGGAATGACTCGCGAACGGACTCAGCGGAGGGAAACCATTTGCGCTGCAGCCTTCTGCCTGCTCCACCACAGCGCTGAACACTGAGTCTGTCCGGTTCAGTCAGTGGTGTGCTGGTAAATGTTTAACAACAGGCTCTCCCCCCATCCACCTCTGCGCCCCCCCCAAAAAAATTGCAGAGCTGGCTATAGCCGGGGAGAGAGCCTGGGGGGGGGGGAGCAATGCATTACTCTCTCCAGAAAATTTTTTTTAATGCTCCCAGGTTCCAATCTAATTCATGTTTAATGTGGGATAAAATGCCATAAATAAGTAAATAAGTAAATAAATGTAAACTTTTAACATTGGAGCACCTGATTCTCAAAGTGGACATATTCCCAACACTATAATGAAAATAAAATGATTTTTTTTTCTACTTTTGTTGTCTGGTGACTTTGTTTTTCTGATCATGCTGGCCCAGTACCTGATTCTGCTGCTATCTGTCCTCTTAACTCCGATTCCAGGGCTTCCTTTCCATTTATTTCTTTACTTTCCTCCTTTCTTCTTCATTTCTTGCCTTACATCCGTAAGTAAAAGTTGGGTCTTCTGCAGACTTGACTGTCCAGTGAATCCAGCTTCTGCCTATTTTCTCCATCCATGTGCAGGTTTTCTCCCTTTTCCCTCATCTCATCTCCTTCCTCGTTCTTCCCTCCCCTCCATCCACGTCCAGAATTTCTCCCCTTCATCCATGTGCATCTCCTTCCTGTCTTCCCTTCCCTCCCCTCCATCCATGTCCAACAATTCTCCTCTCTCCCTGCCCTCCCCTCCATCCATGTCCAGCAACCCTCCTCTTTCCCCTGCCCTCCATCCACCCATGTCCAACAACCCTCCTCTTTCCCCTGCCCTCCCCTCTATCCACCCATGTCCAGCAACTCTACTCCCCCCTCCACCCACCTATGTCCAGCAACTCTCCTCTCCCTGCCCTCCCCTCCATCCAGGTCCAGCAACCCTCCTCTCTCCCCTGCCCTCCCCTCTATCCACCCATGTCCAGCAACCCTCCTTTCCCCTGCCCTCATGCAAATCCAGCAATTCTCTTCTCTCCCCTGCCCCCTCCATCCATCCATACCCAACGATTCTCCTGTCCCCTCCCCTGCCCTCCTCTCCCGCTCCCATCCATGTCCAGCAATTCTCCTTCACCCCCACCCCCTCCCATTTATGGCCACCTGCCCGCCCTCTTCTCCGACTCCCCCTCCCCAACATCCCCCTTTTTCTTCCTGCCACCATGCATGGTTTAAGTCTTTTTTTAATTTACCTCCGTCCCAGCGGCTGTGTCATTTCAAAGCCCTGCCCGTCTCTAGCCTTCCCTCCGTGACTTCGATCCCTCAAAGTCTCGCCCTCGAGGAAAACGGAAATGACATCAGAAGGCGGGACTCTGAGGGAACAAACTCACGAAGGGAGGGAAGGCTAGAGACTGCCAGGGCTTTGAAATGACGCGGCCGCTGGGACGGAGGTAAATAAAAGATTTAAACCCCCAAGGGCGGCGTGGTATGGCGGCACAGCGCCCTTGAAGGCAGGCGCCCCCCTGCGGTGCTTACCCCGCTTACTGGGTTTGACCGGCCCTGACAACAGCCTTATTCATTTGCCTACTCTTCTCTCTGACCTAGATCTTACACAGCATGTGACCAAGCCAACGCAGGACACATTCATGCTTTAGTCCTCTTTCATCATTACCACAACAGCCTTATTCATTTGCCTCAGTTCCACTGCCCTGGACTGACCATTCTCCTTTTAACACATTCTTCTTTGTCCTCACATCTACCCCTTGTCCACTATTTCTAAATAACATTTAAACAAGAGATTGGAGTAAATTAACTCCTTAATATATTCTTGCTACATCATGATTGTATCTAAATATGTTTCATCATTTCAATTACAGAACAAGTGCAAACCTGGAATGATTCGCTTCATAATACCTTTGAAATCCTTGCACCTCTAACATTGCACAGGTTAAATAAACACCATCAGCCTACAGAACCCTGGTACTCGTAGCAACTTCACTAGCAGAAATGTCAGCTTAAACAGGTAGAACGTATCTGGAGATGTCAATGCTCCCAACTCATTCTTACTATTTAGAAAGACACAGCACATTCTTAGCAGCAAAAAAATAACCCTAAAATAGCCAAGGCAGCAAACACAGAGTGATTCTTTACCAGACTTTAAAATCTCTGTCTCATCCCCCACCAGTCGTTCAAACCTTGCTCCCTACTGCTCAGGGCTTAGCAGATTTTCATGATAACGTTTCCACCTTAAGCACTACTGTCCCTCCAGCTCCTAGTGCAGATCTAGTTCAGCCTTTTTCTAATACCCTACTACCAACTAGTACATATACTACTTTTAGTGCCCCACCTGAATCCTAACTACATACTATTTTGCATGAATGAAACCCACAACAGCCCTTCATGATCCCATCCCTTAGCTTTTGGTTAAATGTTCTATCCAAGACCTTGGACCATTTACTTCCCAAATGTTTTCTTCCTCCCTGCTTCTGGAATAGTTCCAGATACTTGGAAACTGGCTATTTTAAAACCTAAGCTCAAAGGTCCTTCAAAACCAGTTTCAAATATAAAGTAACTATCACCCTATTGCCAATTTTACATTCCTTTAAAAGATCACAGAGACTATAATATATTCTCAAGTTTAAGATTTCTTGATTAAAACAAACACACTTCCTAATCAAACTGGATTCAGGCAGCATGGGGCCTGCTCTATTTGGCATTACTAAATATATTCATCACAGTATAGACCAAAATGGTTCAGTTATACTTTTGTCATTTGACTTATTATCAGCTTTTGGCTTGGTCAACCATGCTCTACTTCTGGACAGACTACAAATAGGTATGCGAGACTTAGCACTTACTTGGTTTACTTCTAATCTTTCTGATCAATCATATCAGGTTCATTTCCAAAATACATCTGCACAATTTTCCGTAACTTCTGGAGTCCCGCAACGATTGATTTTATCTCCCATACTACTTAACATTTTTCCAAGTCTTTATGCTTCACAGTTTGTTTACACAGATGACATTCAATTACTATACACTATAGATTTTAAAGATGCACCTATGATTCAGGAAATAAATTGTCACCTAAAGCAAATCTCTGACTGGTTGCATCAAAATAAACTGATTTTCAACCCAAATAAATAGTGTTCTCTTCTCAAATTGTCCTAATGTTTGTTTTATCACAGCCCATCTGCGTTAGTGCATCCACTGTTCCTCAGTTACCAAATCTTAGGTGTCATCATAGATGAATCCCTTTCCTTCTGACAGCAAATCAGTAATGTAATTAAACGTTGCTTCTATAGACTGACAAATATGCTCCATTCGTTCTTTCATTGATCCACCAGCGGTAAATATACTCATTAAACTCCTTGGCCATACGTGGTTATTGTAAATGATTATACCTAGGACTCAAAACAACCGACATCTGCCGCCTACAAACACTACTATCAAACTTATCAATGGGAAAAAGAAATTTGACCATGTTTCTCCACTTCTGAAAGCAGCCCATTGACTTCCTTTATCCCAGTGTATCATCTACAATTTTAAGTCTTTAAAGTTAACCTTTCTGGTGAACCACACTTCCTCTCTCTCATGCTAATCCCCTATGCCAATTCAAGAACACTGCTCATCATCCCGTTAATCCACTAATATACCAGGAAGGCAATATTCAGTCCAAGATCCTGATCACTGGAACAAACTACCTCAATCCCTTCAACATCCATCATCTCTACAAAATTTCAAAATGGATCTTAAAATGTTTCTTCTCCTACGCTTATTCTTAACATCCCTTTTGCAGTCCACAGAGGTGAGCATATCATACTTGACAGACTAGACAACTCCCCACCCCTTACTATCTCTCTCTCTTCTATCCTATTGAAATTGTAGTTCTTCCCTGCCCTCTCTCCTCCATGCTTCACTACTTCTCTCTCTGTTCTGTAACTTTTTAGATTGTTAGCTGCCTGGACATGCTTTTGATGGATGGGATAATAAATTCTGAATAAACTTGACTAGGTGTCCGAGCTGCTGCTATAGCCCCAGGCTACTATTTTCAGGTAGAAATATCTTTGTCATCATAAACAAAAATAAAGGCTTATAGCGCAGCACTGAAATGTACAATACAGCACTGCAAACAACAAAGCAAGCTCTTGAGCAACGTCAACAATATTTTGACTATAACCCTCCCCTCCCAACAGAAAGAATGCAAAACAATATAAAACTCAAGTTTGCTATTGTTTTGACTGGCAGTAAGTTCCACCCACAGCCCCGATAATAGGCCAGATAGGCTCATGCCGTCTTCTGTCATTAAACCTCCTTGTAGAAACCTTATAATATTTATCCAAAATCCCATGAAGAGGGCAGACATGAATCTATGAAGGCAATAGTACTTTCCACTGATACCTTAAAAATAACAATTGACTACTGAAGGGTGGACTCCAATAAAATTTCAGCATTCTGCATCAGAACATGCTACCATATTATCTAGAATCACTTACCAGCAAAATTAAGGCAAGGCAACTAAGTACCTAAAAGATATAACAAACAACAAATATACAGGCTGCTTTATGGTGGATAGTCAATTATTTTTTTTTATTATAAATACATTTTAGTAAAACGGTTGTGTATACAAACTATTTTAACTTTAAAATAGTGCTCACAGTAGAAAATAGAGCACAATACATTTTAACAAACAGTATCACTTTAGTAGATAGCTATAGTTTTATAGTAAAGTTGTGCTTCCACCACTATAAAATGTAGTTTTTATTTTATCTTTTTGCAAAAATACCAGCTCTACTGCTCCCAGGCTGGCACACTAGAAGGGGTATGGGTAGCCATATTTCAATGAAAAACATTAAGAATCGTAAAACTGAAGAGTAAATAAAATTGCTTCATACATTCAAAAATTATATTTCTTCAGTCTTTACAGCACAAACAAAACAAGGTTAGTGAAGGCCAACATTTCTATACTTTATCTGAACTATTTTGCCACCTTTTAAAATATTTACAAATTTTTTTAACACAGATTTTTTTTCGTTAAATCTTTTTTATACACTTGTACATTCA
Source organism: Microcaecilia unicolor (assembly GCF_901765095.1). Classification (NCBI taxonomy): domain Eukaryota; kingdom Metazoa; phylum Chordata; class Amphibia; order Gymnophiona; family Siphonopidae; genus Microcaecilia; species Microcaecilia unicolor. Next base: position 46,714,972 of record NC_044034.1, read on the forward strand.
TTTCCCAAAACAAATAAGGCTGTTGATCGCATCTTGTCAATCAAATAGCCAGCAGTTTGGCACGGCTTACAGTAATTTTATTTTATGTTCAACTTTATTTCAAGTCAGTTAACTTTCCTAAAACAGTTACCATAGTTATTCGAAAGCCTAGGTTGCAATTCTTTAAGTATGTAATCATGGTTATTAGAAAACTGCAACAAACAAAATGTAAACAATTCTACAAAATCGAGGAGAAATTATATCTTACCTGAATTTTCTTTCCTTTAGTCCTACCAGACCAACTGAGAACACGTGGGTTGTACCCATCAGCCAGCAGATGTGGAGACAAATTCTATTATGCTGGGCTCTAGCATATGGGGGGGGAATAGGGCTTGATATACTGCCTTTCTGTGGTTTTTGCAACTACATTCAAAGCAGTTTACATAGCACATACAGGTACTTATTTGTACGTGGGGCAATGGAGGGTTAAGTGACTTGCCCAGAGCTGCAGTGGGAATTGAACCCAGTTCCCCAGGATCAAGATCCGCTACACTAACTACTAGGCTACTCCTCCCCTCGTCCGTAAAGGCACCATACAACCTTGACTGTAAGCAATGGTGTTCATGTTCTTCTGTTCAACTGTGTTAAAAGTAGTGGATGGATACTAAACAAGGCACTTTCTGCTTTACTGACACGGCTCCCCAACTGGGACAGAAGCTGTCTCAGAAACCAGATAGGTTAAAGGTATTGCAAGCTAGAAGCATTTTGTTCTTCTATTTCAGGAATATTGTTCTATTTCTTATTTTCACAGCTCGGCATTAATATTCAGCTAGTGAGGGTTTTTGGACTGGTCTGGTAAGACAATTTCTCCTTCCTTAGTGCCCTTACCAGACCAGTCCAGAACCTGTATATCACCCTGCCTGAAATCCCAGTAGATGAGAGCAAGCAGATCTCAAAACAGATCTTATCTAAAAAAAATTGGGGGGGGGGGGGGGGGGACACTCCATGATTTAGTGCTGAACATCCTCCCCCAGCTTTGTAAACTCTGAGATGGAATAAAGGTGCCTTCTTTAAAAAAAAACCAACAAAAAAAGAAAGAGTATTCCTGAGCTGGATGCTAAGGCTATAGAAACCTATCCATAGGATTTTCAGATCTCCCACCGAGTGGCTGATTCAAGCAAACTGCGAAAACAAAGCTAAATTTGACAGCGAAAGAAAAAATGATGGTATGGGCCCCACCAGAGTCAAATACACAGACAAAAAGACAATGGAACATGTACTAGCCAATATTAAATAAACCTGTTGGCCATACTGCTGGATTATTTATAATATTTAATGAGATTAAAATGGCCATACTTCCCACAAACTGCAGCCATGGGTGTCACTAAAGTCTTTTTTTTCTTTGTTCCTGCAGTTAAAAGTTCAAGTACTAGTTTTGCACATGATTTGTAAATGAACATAGGAGCCCATGAATGCAAGAAAAGCAAAGTTACTCACCTGTAGCAGGTGTTTTGAGGACAGCAGGCCAAGTATTCTCACAGCTGGGTGATGTCATCCAACAGACTCCGGTGCAGACGCTGACTAGCAAGATGAATGTAGAAATTTCTAGCAGTATCCCATCGTACATGCGCTGGTCCCTTCCTGCCTGACATGCAAGTGCAGGTCCCTCAGTCACGTGAAATAGCTAAAGAATACAACTCCAAGTGGAGGTGGGATGATATGTGAAAATACTTGGCCTGCTGTCCTTGGAGAACACCTGCTACAGTTAACTTTTCTTTCTCCAAGGACAAACAGGCCTGTTGTATTTTCACAGCTGGGAATCCCTAGATACCAGGCTCACCAAAAACAACAACACTAGGATAACAGGGACTTGAAACATCAAGGCCTCAAAGTCAATTAACCTGAAAATATTTATATATACTAGTTGCAAAGGTGCAGCCTGGAACCGAAAAAAATCGAGCCTAGTGGGGTGGAGTTGGAATCTAGCCACTGAACAAATTCTGCAGGACTGTCTAACCAAACTGGCTGTCACGCTGGGTATCATGCTCATAGCAGTAATGAGTTGTATGGACAGAAGACCATGTCGCAGCTTTGCAAATCTCCTCTATGGAGTCTGACCAAGTGGGCTACCAATGCAGTCATGATTCTAACATTTTGAGCCTTGACATGACCCTCTAGAGTCAGCCCAGACTGGGCATAAGTGAAGGAGATACTATCAGCTAGCCAATTAGAAATCATGTTTGCCAGTGGCTACCCCCATCCAGTTTGGGTCAAAAGAAACAAAAACTGGGTGGACTGTCTATGGGCTTTAGTCCACTCCCGATAGAAGGATAAGGCTTGCTTGCAATCTAAGTATGTATTAGTACACTTTCACCAGGATAGGCATGTGATTTTGGGAAACCTGTTGGTAGAACAATTAAGATGGAATTCTGACACTACCTTAGGAAGGCACTTAGGGTGTGTGCAGAGAACTACTCTATTACAGTGAAACTTAGTGTAAGGTGGATTAGCTACTAGGGCTTGAAGCTCACTGATTCTACGAGCTGAAGTGACCGCCAACAAAAATATAATGTTCTAAGTCAAATGCCTCAGATGACATGAATGAAGTGGCTCAAAAGGAGCTTTCATCAGCTAGATAAGACAATGTTGAGATCCCATAACACAGTTGGAGGTTTGACAGGGTGATTTGTCAATAACAAACTCGTATCTGACTTTCCCTGGTAGGGGGGGCCAGAGCCCGAAGTGCGGGGGCCGTTGTTCGCCCCCCCATAGGCTTCCATTGGTGGCACGGGGGGGGGGGGGGTTGGTGGCGGTAGCGGGGGCCAGGGCCAAATGTACGGGGGCCAGGCACCCGTTGGCCCCATTACAGATACGCCCCTGCTCTGATGAAGCGAGGCTGTACAGAGATAAGAACTAAATATATGGAGATTAACCCTTACAGAGTTGGTTTACAAACCAGACAGAGAGATGCAGGAGGTATTCAAGCAGTTTTTGTGTAGGGCTAGTAGAGGAGTGGCCTAATGGTTAGTGCAATGGGTTGCAGAACTGGGGAACTGGGTTTAGAGTTCCTGATGCTACCTAATGGTCGTCAGTGGGTTAGGGAACTGGGTTCCATTCAGTCTGCAGCTCCGTGTGACCCTGGGCAAGTCACTTAGCCCTCCACTGCCACAGGTACAATATATAGTACTTAGATTGTGAGCCCATTAGGGGTACAGAAAATTGTACTTGTTAACTGCTGTATGTCTATGTGAAAGGCTTCAGTATCATATCAAATATGCTAAATAAAAGGTTCAAAGGTCTTACCCTCATAACAGATGGCAAACCTCCTCCACTTAAACGTGTAACACCTCATAGAGGAGTCTTTCCTGGAAGCCAGCAAGAGGCACCCTCCATCATATTTAAGGATTTGAACTCTATGCTCTCAACATCCAAGCCGTGATGGCCAGGGATTGGAGGCTGGGATACAGAAGGGATCCCTTATTCTGCATGATGAGGGTCGGAAAACATGCCAATCTCAACATATCTTTGGATGACAACTCCAGAAGAAGAGGAAACCAGATCTGTCTTGGCTAGTAAAGGGCGATTAGGATCATAGTTCCACGGTCTTGCTTGAGTTTTAGCAAAGTCTTCTTTATGAGAGGTATAAAGGAGGATAAGCATACAGAAGACCCTCCCCCCAAATGTAGGAGAAAGGCATCCAAAGCTAGTTTGCCATGCAATCAGAGCCTGGAACAGAATGGGGGCACTTTGTTGTTGAGATGAGTTGCACTCGTGCAGTTGCAAAACCCTGCTCAGTCTGTCACCCAGGCAGCACTGCCACATCCCCACTGCCTCCTAACACAAGGGGTAGGATCCCGTATTCCCCTTCTTGTTCACGAAGAACATTCCAACCTGGTTGTCTGTTTGAAAGAGAATTTGGTTCTGTAGCCAATCTCTGAAAGCCTTTAGAGCATTCCAAATGGCCCTGAGCTTGAGGAAGTTGATGTTGTGTTTCCTGAGCAGACCAAGTCCCTTGAGTGTGAAGCCTATCCACATAAGCTCTCCATCCCAGGTTGGATGCATCCATTAACACCTTCTGATGAGGTGAAATTTGGAACGGGAGTCCCACAGTCAAATTCGTCCAACTGTCCACCAAAGAAGGTCATGAGTCAACTCTAGAGGAATCTGGATTACATCCGCTAGATTCCCAGCCACTTGAGACCACTGGGAAGCTTGGGTCCACAGGGCCTCTCTCAAATTGCGACGTGTCAAAGGAGCGATATTTATTTTATTATTTGTTACAGTTGTATCCCACATTTTCCCACCTATTTGTAGGCTCAATGTGGCTTACATAGTACCGGAGAGGTGTTTGCAGACTCCAGTAGTCCATCAATCTCAACATGTGCTGAGCTGAGACCTGCTTACTGTTTTGGACTTGTGAGGTGAGTGTCGTCAAGGTATCTGCTCTTGCTTGTGGAAGAGAAGCCAGAGCAGGTAATGTATCCGTCAGGGCTCCTATATACTCCAAACGCTGAACCGAGAGAAGGTGGCACTTGAGGTTGTTTATGACAAATATTAGTAACTCCAACACCAGAATAGGCGCATTGACTATCACTCCCTCCTGCAATGTGCTCTTGACCAGCCAATCATCCAGATAGAGAAACTCATATACTCCTAGTCTGTGCAAATAAGTGACAACTAATACTAAACACTTGATGAATACCTTGGGAGCTGATGCAAGGCCAAATGGCAGCACACAATACTGGTGTTTCCCTATTCGTAAACGGAGATACTTTTGTGACTGGGAAGTTAATGGTACATGGGTTTAGGCATCCTTTAAATCCAGAGAGAATAGCCCTAGAATCCTTTCTCTTTTTCCCCTGGTGGCACAGGTTCAATTGCATTGGCCTGTAGAAGGGTGGAGATGTCCTCTACAAATACCTGCTTGTGCTGAGAGCTCATGAATGATCTCTCCGTAGGTAATTTGGTGGTCTTTGATGCCAATGCAGGGCATAACTGAAATGAACTATATGAAGAACCCATCGACTGGAGGTTACAAGTGTCCACCTGTGCTGGAAAAAATTCAGCCTCCCTCCTACTGGTAGGCCATCCGGGATGATTACTATGATGGCATGCTATGCTCTCCTGGAGCCAGTCAAAAGCTCGTCCCATGCTTCAACTGGTGAGCCAGCTGGAACATCAGGTCCAAACTGGCAAGGCCAAGCACTCTGGGCCCCGGGGTTCTGGGCACAGCAAGAAGGCAGAGTAAACCTACACCTTTGAGGCCCACTAGAAAATCTCCTAGACGATGAGGCTGCAGCTGGAGGTTGCTGAGACAGGATCTGGATGGTATCAGTATGTTTATTTATGAGGTCAGTGATTTTCTCCACTTTCTCCCTAGAAAGATTTTCTCCTTGGCAATATACGTCCACCAACCTCTCCTGAACCGCTGGTTCTAGGTCAGAGATATGTAGCCATGAAAGTCTGAGCATCCCCACACCCATGGCAGAGAGTCTGAACGTAATATCAAAATAATTGGAAGCATCCCTGGCCAAACACTTCCTGCACTCCAGCGTCTTACTGGCCAACTAGTGAATCTCTGCGGCCTGCTCCTGTGGGAGACAATCCGCAATATTAAGTGTATCAAAATTGCAAGCAAAAGTTTGTGCATTGCGGGCAACAAGCATCAAGGCCTGAAAAAAAGGTCTTCCTCCCAAATGAGTCTCATGTCTGAGACACTCTACCTGGGGGAGCCGAGGCATGAGTCCTGGAGCTCCTAGCTCATTTGAGGGCAGATTCGACAACCAGAGAGTGGTGAGGCAATTGTGCCCTCTCAAATCCAGGAACCTTCTGGATACAATACTGCATATCCAACTTCTTAGGCGTGACCTTCACTGAGAGGGGAGATTCCCAGTTCTTCATCAGTGCATCTTTAAGATAGGGTGCAATGGTACTGTGACCCCTTCCTTAGGAGGTGACATAGTCCAGAACAGATAACATCTCTGCCCTCCTCCATCAACTTAAATATTGAGGTGGATGTGAAGCATCTGTTCATGCTTTCTAAAAATACTAGGACTAGGGGGCATGCGATGAAACTACAGTGTAGTACATTTAAAACAAATCGGAGAAAATTTTTCTTCACCCAACGCATAATTAAACTCTGGAATTCGTTGCCGTAGAACGTAGTGAAGGCGGTTAGCTTAGCAGAGTTTAAAAAGGGGCTAGACGGTTTCCTAAAGGTCAAGTCCATAAACCACTACTAAATGGACTTGGGAAAAATCCACAATTCCAGGAAAAACATGTATAGAATGTTTGTACGTTTGGGAAGCTCACCAGGTGCCCTTGGCCTGGATTGGCCACTGTCGTGGACAGGATGCTGGGCTCGATGGACCTTTGGTCTTTTCCCAGTGTGGCATTACTTATGTACTTCTGTACTTAAATGGGATGGCCGAAGCCATCTTCTTGACAAAACCAGTGAAAGAGACCCTCAGGTGGAGATTTAGATATCTCTTGAGCTGAGGAGAGATCAGAAAGTACTCCATAAGACTCCTCCTCCAAGAAGTAATAAGGGTCCTCTGAGTCCCATAAGCGGTCCCAGTCAAACTCCTCATTGTACTCAGACTGGTCTAAGCGAGTCTGTGCCTGCCCCAGCTCAGTGAAACCACATCCATGCCCTGAAGAATGCTGAGGTATAGCCCTACCCTCAGACTCTGGAGAAGCTTCCTCCCCCAACGTCAAGAACGGTACAGCATTAATCAATGTCAACATTTTTGGAGACACCAGCACTGAGGATTTCTCCAAAGACATGGATGGAGCCTCAGGAAGAATCTGGGGCTGATCTGCAGTTGGCACAAACACACTCGATGCCTGAGCAGATTGCAACTGCAGTATCTGTGCCAGCTCTTCCCAGAAATGGGAACTTGGCTGCTTGGAGACTTGTGCACTGGCACCTCTACCAACGAGGGGGAATGCTTCTCCCAGTGCATACGCTTCTCGGGTACCGGAAATGTCAATGCCCCAGAGCTCCTGGCACCGTGCATCGAAGAGGACCAACGCTTATGGTTCTTGGGCTTCCCCTGATGCTCAGCATATTGGTCCTTCAGTGCCATGGAGGAAGTCAAACCCAATGCGCCCTCTGTGTCCGATCAGATGCTAACACTGGGCACAACTTTTGAAGCCACTGGGGATCTTACTGGACATCAAGAAAAGAATAGTGACCAAATTAAACGTCTCAATTGTAAGCTGTAGAAAAAGGGGCAGATTTCAAACTGAGGTCTGTGCTCCAGCCTAAGCAGGCCTAGCAACTCACAAAAAAGAAAGGAAATTTGAAGAACCAGAAGTACTAAAAAAAAAATAAAGGGTAAAAGAAAAAAAATAAAGAGGCAGGATATAATTGCTAAAGGGACAAAAATACTGCACAGGAAGGCACTGTTAACGCAGAGAAAAAAATGCACTGAGAGGAGAACATGATGTGTCCTCCCTGCTTCACGGAAAAATGAAGACTGATGGACCCACGCATGCTAGGTAGAACACTGCTAGAAATGTCTACATTCATCTTGTTAGTTAGTGTACGCACCGTGCTCCATCGGATGACGTCACCCAGCTGTGAGAATACAACTGGCCTGCTTGTCCTTGGAAAATGCTGGCTGCACTACAACATAAGCTAATGGGAATACAGTCAGCAAGCAACCCAAATATTACCTCATTAGGACAGGTAGCAATACTACTCGAGATCAGTGCTTTGGCCTGCATGCCTCCCCAGATGTTGCATCCACCAATAACAGAGATGCATAAGAACTTGAGATCCGCTGTTACAGTCCAAGTGCCCACCAGGGCATGCATTCTTACAGAAAGAACCCAAGCTCCCTCAGGACTGGTTGTAGTGAAGCCACTGTTTCAGGACAAATCCCTTTAGGGAGCTAATTTGCTATCACAATGCCACAGTCTTCAGGGAACACATGAATAAAAAGCCTTAGCTTCAGCTTAAGTGCACCTTCAGAAGTATCAACATCAACAGAAAGTCTTATTCAAGAGCCATCCTAACCAGTCCAATATACAGCATAAGTGCCCTTCTGATGTAATTTCCTTGGCAAGAATGGTGGTTGATTGCCTGAGCCCTCTCAGGGTCTGCTGTACCAACAGGCTTCCCTCTCACTTTACACATATGCAAATCCTTAGCTGGCGCCAAAATTGTACAAAAATACCTTTTAAGATTGGAGATAAATTCCACCGATGAAGGAATGAAAGGGGGGAGGGGAACTCACTCAGAATTATTCCCGCAGCTCTATTTCAAAAATGTCTGAAATTCAATTAAAATCAAACCCTGCCAACTGGGTTAAGTTCTCTGGCCAACCAAGGAGCCTCCATGACACAACAATGCAGAAGCTGCATGGTTATCCCATCACCATCTGCTGGAGACAGAGAAATATTGAATATCTTAGACTGTACCGTGCCTTTCTGGGGTACAGCCCAGATTTCTAGAGTCTGTCTCTACATCGGCTGGCTGACAGACAATCCACACATTCTGGACTGATCCAAAATGAATCTTCCTGGGCGTACAATCCAATAAGTTTCTTTTCATCATCTTCATATTAATAAACTTTGTGACTTCTTTTAAAGTGCTTACTCTGGGTAAAATAAGGATGTTCTTACCTGAGTGCATTCTTGTTTTAACATGTAATTATCTGTAATTTTTTTGACCTTGAAACATTAATCTAACCCTTAAAAATAGAGAACTGGTGCATCACACTTCTGACCGTTACTCCCAAAACTAAAATTAAAACTGTTTTAAGACTCACAAATCTTTTTAATAGAATATGATTGTGAAGAGAGTTATAAAAAGATGATAAAAATTATGAGAGCAACTTTCATACTGCCCTCATTGGCAATTCCAAAGGTACATTTTACCTGTGGATTCTGAATCTATTTAAGATGAAAAGTTTGCATTTGTACTTTCACATTTAAAGCTGCCCAAGTAAAACGTACTGCTAAACATTCAGCACTTATTTATTCTGGGGGTACTTTTTTGTGGCAAAATAATGCATGTAGGAAATATTAAACTATACACATTGTTGCAATCAGGGGCGTATCTGAACTTCAACGGTAGGGGGGCCAGAGCCAAGGTGAAGGGGCACATTTTAGCCCCCCCTACCCCCCCCCCCCCCCGCTGAAGACGACGACACCACCACCACCACCACCTGCCTGCCCGCCGCCAACACCACCACCACCTCCAACTACTTTAAACCCCCCCTCTCGCCGAACACAACACCACCACCCGCCCGCCGCCACAACACCACCACCACCTCCAACTACTTTAAACCCCCCCCCTCTCGCCGAAGACGACACCACCACCTGGCTCCAAGTACTTTGAACCCCCACCTCCCACATTCACTCCGCCGTCGCGCCTCACCTCCCTTTGCTGGCGGGGGACCCAACCCCCGCCAGCCGAAGTCTCCTTCCTTCCTTCGTTTGGGTTTGGTTTCTGACATCCTGCACGCACGTACAACGTGCAGGACGTCAGAAACCAAACCCAAACAAATGAAGGAAGGAAGGAGACTTCGGCTGGCAGGGGTTGGGGTCCCCCGCCAGCAAAGGGAGGTGAGGCGCGACGGCGGAGTGACGACGGGAGGAGGGGGGTTGAGAGGGTCGTCGGTAGGGGGTCCAGGGGCAAATCTACGGGGGCCAGGCCCCCGTGGCCCCATAGCAGATACGCCCCTGGTTGCAATCCCCACCTCAGGAACAACTCTGCTCAATCCAGGTTAAGTGTAGGTGCATTTGTGAAGCCATTTAACAGCTACCCATATGTTCAAGATGGCAAGGGGTCAGATTTTATCTTTATTGTAATAAAGACAGCACAGCTTTTAAATCACATATAACATATGTAGCTATTTATAACACTGAAGTTCATTTGGACACAACTCTGCTTAGTGATTGTTCTTTTCAAACTGTAGTGCAATGTGTATTCTATGTATCTACTTTGTTTCAGTGCAATGAAAAATTTTCCCCCACACATAAATAGGTCTCCTATTAAGGCGATTACACCATAAATATTTATAAATATAATATTTTATGACTTACATAGAGGAAAACTGCAACATTCACTGCATGTCAGGTCAACTTCATGGCTGACTGGAACCATACTTACTAGAGAAAATATCTGGAGAAAGTGTGTATTTGTTTTAACTTGTAGTGCTCCTAATACGTCAGTCTAGAGATAAAGGAGAAAGGATATATTTGGTTGACCACTCTGCTGTCAAGTTTGTGGGAGTTCAAAAGAAAAACCCTGCTCAAGCAATCTGGTTCTTGAGGACATAGTATTTATATAACAGTCTGCACTGGTGTAACAGGCTGAGGAGAGCCAGCTCGCTCTGAGGAGGAAGCGGAACGGTTTGAAATTTCCCGCTGCAGTTCTTCCACCTTCTTCTGAAGTTCTGTCCGCTTTGCCAGAAGCTCTTTGTATCTAGTGTGCACAGGCTCCTATACAACAATCAAAAGAAATCTGTCAGAAAGCAATTTTATTTTCTGTTTGATATACATGCACAAATAATCTGATTAACTGTAAGAGGTTCTCTATAGCCACAGGGAAATGCAGACACACGTTTTGGTGATGTCATCCCACGCTGCACAGGTGCCTAGATCTCTCCTTCAGTTTGATAAGTGTTTAATGTTTTTTTGTTTGTTTTGGGGGTTTCTTTTTTTTTTTTAGGTCAGTGCACGGGTGCCTAGATCTCTCCTTCAGTTTGATAAGTGTTTAATGTTTTTTTGTTTGTTTTGGGGGTTTCTTTTTTTTTTAGGTCAATGCACAGGTGCCTAGATCTCTCCTTCAGTTTGATAAGTGATTAATGTTTTTTTGTTTGTTTTGGGGGTTTCTTTTTTTTTTAGGTCAGTGCACAGGTGCCTAGATCTCTCCTTCACTTTGATAAGTGTTTAATGTTTTTTTGTTTGTTTTGGGGGTTTCTTTTTTTTTAGGTCAGTGCACAGGTGCCTAGATCTCTCCTTCAGTTTGATAAGTGATTAATGTTTTTTTGTTTGTTTTGGGGGATTCTTTTTTTTTAGGTCAGTGCACAGGTGCCTAGATCTCTCCTTCAGTTTGATAAGTGTTTAATGTTTTTTTTGTTTGTTTTGGGGGTTTCTTTTTTTTTTTTAGGTCAGTGCACCTGCGCTGGAGTTCCCACATTCCCCTGGAGAACCTATCACCTCTGATGTCCTCCCAAGCAGTTGTAATAGGAAAAAGGTGGGGATTTTTTTTTTTTTTTTTTATTTAACAGAGGTTAGGAGGAAGGGGAAAGTGTGGCTACATTTCACTCTGTCTACAGACAATCCCTGTTACAGGTAAGCAACTTTGCTTTCTCTGTAGATAAGCAGGCCAAATGCAGGCACACCTTTTGGTGAATCCAAAGCTAAGGCCTGATTTTCATTGACTGTGGTGGCCCATCTGAACAACAGGATGGATGTGAACAAAAGGAGACAGTCACTGTGGAAAAACGATTTCACAGAACAGTTTGGTCAAATGCCATGTCTTGGGCTGCAGACTGATCTAAAGAGTGAAGATTTGAAAATGTATGTGTGGAAGTCTACGTAGCAGCTCTCCACATATCCCTTGTTGATATAGCTCTGGAGTAGGCTATGAAAGTGGATGTACACAGGGGGTTGTAATTCTGTTTGCTCATAATAGCAAGAAATACAATTCTCAATCCAGGAAGAATGTTTTCTTTGAGGCCAGATTTCCTAGGCTATTGGGGTTATATGTGATAAACAACTGATAAAAATCCTTCTGCAGTCCAAAGAATACAAAGATTTATCCAATGGATAAGAATGAGGAGGTGGAAAGAAAACAGGTAAAATGATAGACTGGTTGAAGTGAAATTCAGATGACTGCTTAGGAAAGAATGTGGGATGAACTTGGAGAACAACTCTGTGGTGAAAGAACTGAGTAAAAGGAGGATAACGGGCAAGTAATGGCAAGTAGCAAATTAATTTCTAGGAAAGATGTTTGAGAGCAGCGATACCTAGGGGCTCAAAGGGAAGAGCCCATGAGTTTAGCAAAGGCAATGTGAGATCCCATGCTGGTAAAAGTAGCTTTGTTTAATGTAAATTTCTTCATTGGGAGTAAACAAACAGAATACAATACAAAAAAACCACTAGAAGTATCACATCTGACAAGCAAAGGGCAATTATCCACACTTCTTAAACTTTCCATGAACTTTCAAACTCCCTCCAAAATTCGGAGTGTGTACATTCATTAATACTGCTTGGTTTTCTATTTTTCCCCCACCGCCTTCTCCAATTAACTCCTCGAACATCCTAGAAGTATACATCCTATATAATAATTCTCACCTCCAACGTTCTGCCTTGCCTGGGACCGTGGCTCATTCCGAGTTGGTCTGCTAGGCTTCGTAGATCAGGCTGACATCACCGTAGCCATTATGATGTCAACTTCAGAATCCGGGGGGGGGGGGGGGGGGGGGAACCATGCCTCACAGCTGATCCATGTCCAGAGGAGGGTCGCTGGAGATGGGTGGCTGGAGGGGAGGCAGGGGAGAGAGGAGGGTCGCTGGACATGGGTGGCTGGAATGGGGGCAGAGGAGAGAGGAGGGTCGCTGGACATGGGTGGCTGCAGTGGGTGCAGGGGGGAGAGGAGGGTCGCTGGACATGGGTGGCTGGAGGGGGGGCAGGGGAGAGAGGAGGGTCACTGGACATGGGTGGCTGGAAGGGGGGCAGGGGAGAGAGGAGGGTCGCTGGACATGGGTGGCTGGAAGGGGGGCAGGGGAGAGAGGAGGGTCGCTGGACATGGGTGGCTGGAGGGGGGGCAGGGGAGAGAGAAGGGTCGCTGGACATGGGTGGCTGCAGGGGAAAAGGAGGGTCATTGGACATGGGTGGCTGCAGGGGAGCCGAGGAAAACCTTGCTAGCGCCTGTTTCATTTGTGTCAGAAACGGACCTTTTTTTTACTAGTCTTCCATATATTATTGGGTTGTTCCCTCTGGCTGTCCCAGTTCCCTATAGGCTCCCACAGCGCCATCTCCTTCATACCTATTTCCCACTGACAGGCAGCGTCTCAACCATTCAGAGCTTTAAAACACCCTTCTTAGCCAAAACGAGGTCCGCTAAGATAAATTTATATTCTTCCTTTTTTAGGTCACTGTATAAGTATCTTGTCCTCCCCCACAAGAATAATTTGTATGTCCAGTGCCCTGTAAAAGAGATCACTTTCTAAACATCTGCAAACACACTCTTCCAGTAACCTTCCAACTTGGGGCAGGTTCCACTCACTCTTGCATTTTATTCCTCCCCTCATAAAGTGCTCCCTGTTGACAAGACACATATACCCTGTGCAATAGTTTATACTGAGCTTCCTGCATCCTTGCATTTCTATATACTTTAGGCACTAATTCAAAAATAGTGTTGTAAGCCTCTCTCTGTGATTTCTTCCCCTATGTCCCTGGACCATCACTCCAGCAGGGGACTAAGATAATAGGCTCTTCTCTTCCCTGCCCACATTAAACCACCTTATTTAGGCCCAGTGTGACTCGTAAGAACATTTTATTTAGCCTCGAAAAAACACCATCCTGGGATGTTTGCCGCCACTTTTCTGGGCAAAGTGTATAAGCTGTAAATTGACACAGAAGTGGGAGTTGGGTAATTTTCAGCATTTTTAACCTGCTCAAAGGAAGGAAAGGTCCCAACCCTTAATTGCCCTAAATATCTCCCTCCCTTCTCAGTCCATTGCCAGAGTCCCGATTTCCCTACCTTGGTTTGAATTCTGGGTTATGTATCAGTGGAGTAAAGGCCCAGTTTCTCCTGCTCGCCACCCCCCTCCCAAAACCTTGCCAGAGAGAGGAGATTTCTCACTGTCATATTTGTAAGAGACCAAATGGTTCACGCGGCCTGGTTCCGCTAAGGAGAACCAAGAGAATTTTGTGTGTTCCACTTGCAGTTTATGAATCCACCTCACATGTTTGGCCATATTATATCATCTTAAATCAGGTAAGCCCAAGCCTCCCTTACCCCTGCTGTTGTCAATTTCCCATATCCTATCCTGGACCACCTTGCTCTCTAAATAAATGAGCCTATAGTGCTCTTGTAAAAGTGCCTCCTCCTTGTTCCTAACCCAAACTGGAAACATTTGAAGGGAGCATAACAACTTTGGCAACATCATTTTCACCAAAGTTGCTCTGCCAAATGGTGGTAATGTTTATTTTGTTTCTATTTAAAATTTCTTATACACAACCTGCAAGCTTGAAAGCTATCAAAACAGTGTACATTCAGATACAGTCCCTGGAGGGCCCACAAGCCAGATTTGTGCCTGCAGCAACGGAGAGGTAAGTGACCAAGATCATGAGGAGCTGCAGTGGGATTTGAACCAGGCTCCTCTAGTTCTCAGCCCACTGTTCTAACCATTAGGCTACGCCACTCCTTAAGTCAGTGTTAACAAGCCAGTCTTGAATCTCTAACCTTCAAATTAGAACATAAGAATAGCCATACTGGGTCAGACCAATGGTCCATCTAGCTTAGTATCCTGCTTCCATCAGTGGCCAATCCAGGTCACAAGTACCTGGCAGAAACCCTTTTTCACAGAGAGGGTGGTGGATGCTTGGAATGCCCTCCCGCGGGAGGTGGTGGAGATGAAAACGGTAACGGAATTCAAACATGCGTGGGATATGCATAAAGGAATCCTGTGCAGAAGGAATGGATCCTCAGAAGCTTAGCTGAAATTGGGTGGCGGAGCAGGTGGGGGGAAGAGGGGTTGGTGGTTGGGAGGCGAGGATAGTGGAGGGCAGACTTATACGGTCTTTGCCAGAGCCGGTGATGGGAGGCGGGACTGGTGGTTGGGAGGCGGGAAATACTGCTGGGCAGACTTGTACGGTCTGTGCCCTGAAAAAGGCAGGTACAAATCAGGGTAAGGTATACACATATGTTTGTCTTGTTGGGCAGACTGGATGGACCGTGCAGGTCTTTTTCTGCTGTCATCTACTATCTTACTATGTATATTCCATGCTACCAATCCCAGGGCAAGCAGTGGCTTTCCCCATTTTAATAACAGACTATGGATTTTTCCTCCACGAACTTGTCCAAACTTTTAAGCCCAAATATGCTAACCGCTGTTATCACATCCTCTGGCAACGAGTTCCAGAGCTTAACTATTCTTTGAGTGAAAAGAAATATTTCTTCCTATTTGTTTTAAAAGTATTTCCATGCAATTTCATAAAGTCTCCTGGTCTTTGTACTTTTTGAATGACTGAAAAAAAAATCGATTCACCTCCATCCACTCCATACCACTCAGGGTTCTGTAGACCTCAATCATATCTCCCCTCATCCATTTCTTTTCCAAGCTGAAGAGCCCTCTTTAGCCTTTCCTGATATGGGAGCAGTTCCATCCCCTCTATGATTTTGGTTGTTCTTTTTTGAACCTTCATTTAAGACAGCTTGATACCCAGTAATTCTTCTTCTCTGTTTCTCTGACAGACGGCTCCCTAAATCTGAGCCCCTTCTCCACCCACTTTAGGGGGGATATCTGTTATTGCCCTCGACTCACCTGGGTGGGATACTGCCAGGGCTTCCAATTTCCCAAAATTTATACATAGCCTTGAGAAAGAAAGTGAATGATACATACCTGTAGCAGGTGTTCTCCGAGGACAGCAGGCTGATTGTTCTCACGACTGGGTGACGTCCGCGGCAGCCCCCACCAACCGGAAAAAACTTCGCGGGACGGTCGGCACGCAGAACACGCCCACCGCGCATGCGAGGCCGTCTTCCCGCCCGTGTGCGACCGCTCCCGCCAGTTGAATGACTAGCAAAAGATGAAACACACAACTCCAAAGGGGAGGAGGGAGGGTAGGTGAGAACAATCAGCCTGTTGTCCTCGGAGAACACCTGCTACAGGTATGTATCATTCACTTTCTCCGAGGACAAGCAGGCTGCTTGTTCTCACGACTGGGGTATCCCTAGCTCTCAGGCTCACTCAAAACAAGAACCCAGGTCAATTGAACCTCGCAACGGCGAGGGTACAACAGAAATTGACCTACGAAGAACAACTAACTGAGAGTGCAGCCTGACCAGAATAAATTCGGGTCCTGGAGGGTGGAGTTGGATTTACACCCCAAACAGATTCTGCAGCACCGACTGCCCGAACCGACTGTCGCGTCGGGTATCCTGCTGGAGGCAGTAATGAGATGTGAATGTGTGGACAGATGACCACGTCGCAGCCTTGCAGATCTCTTCAATAGTGGCTGACTTCAAGTGGGCCACCGACGCTGCCATGGCTCTGACACTATGAGCCGTGACATGACCCTCAAGAGTCAGCCCAGCCTGGGCGTAAGTGAAGGAAATGCAATCTGCTAGCCAATTGGAGATGGTGCGTTTCCCGACAGCGACCCCTAGCCTGTTAGGGTCGAAAGAAACAAACAATTGGGCGGACTGTCTGTGGGGCTGTGTCCGCTCCAAGTAGAAGGCCAATGCTCTCTTGCAGTCCAATGTGTGCAACTGACGTTCAGCAGGGCGGGTATGCGGCCTGGGGAAGAATGTTGGCAAGACAATTGACTGGTTAAGATGGAACTCCGACACCACCTTCGGCAGGAACTTTGGGTGGGTGCGGAGCACTACTCTGTTGTGATGAAATTTGGTATATGGAGCATGAGCTACTAGGGCTTGAAGCTCACTGACCCTACGAGCGGAAGTAACTGCCACCAAGAAAATGACCTTCCAGGTCAAGTACTTCAGATGGCAGGTATTCAGTGGCTCAAAAGGAGGTTTCATCAGCTGGGTGAGGACGACGTTGAGATCCCATGACACAGTAGGAGGCTTGATAGGGGGCTTTGACAAAAGCAAGCCTCTCATGAATCGAACGACTAAAGGCTCTCCAGAGATGGCTTTACCTTCCACACGATAATGGTAAGCACTAATCGCACTAAGGTGATTCCTTACTGAGTTGGTCTTGAGGCCAGACTCTGATAAGTGCAGAAGGTATTCAAGCAGGTTCTGTGCAGGGCAAGAACGAGGTTCTAGGGCCTTGCTCTCACACCACACGACAAACCTCCTCCACTTGAAAAAGTAACTCTTTTTAGTGGAATCCTTCCTAGAGGCAAGCAAGACCCGGGAGACACCCTCAGACAGACCCAACGCAGTGAAGTCTACGCCCTCAACATCCAGGCCGTGAGAGCCAGGGACTGAAGGTTGGGGTGCAGCAACGCTCCGTCGTTCTGCGAGATGAGAGTCGGAAAACACTCCAATCTCCACGGTTCCTCGGAGGACAACTCCAGAAGAAGAGGGAACCAGATCTGACGGGGCCAAAAGGGCGCTATCAGAATCATGGTGCCGCGGTCTTGCTTGAGCTTCAGTAAGGTCTTCCCCACCAAAGGTAGGGGAGGATAAGCATACAGGAGGCCGGTCCCCCAATGGAGGAGAAAGGCGTCCGACGCTAGCCTGCCGTGTGCCTGAAGTCTGGAACAGAACAGAGGCAGCTTGTGGTTGGTCTGAGAGGCGGAAAGGTCCACCGAGGGGGTGCCCCACTCTCGGAAGATCTTGCGTACCACTCTGGCATGGAGCGACCACTCGTGCGGTTGCATGACTCTGCTCAGTCTGTCGGCCAGACTGTTGTTTACGCCTGCCAGGTACGTGGCTTGGAGGAGCATGCCGAACTGACACGCCCAACGCCACATCCCGACGGCCTCCTGACACAGGGGGCGAGATCCGGTGCCCCCCTGCTTGTTGACGTAATACATTGCAACCTGATTGTCTGTCCGAATTTGGATAATTTGGCAGGACAGCCGATCTCTGAAAGCCTTCAGTGCGTTCCAGATCGCTCGGAGCTCCAGGAGGTTGATCTGCAGATCCTTTTCCTGGAGGGACCACAGACCCTGGGTGTGAAGCCCATCGACATGAGCTCCCCACCCCAGGCGAGAGGCATCCGTCGTCAGCACTTTCGTGGGCTGCGGAATTTGAAATGGACGTCCCAGTGTCAAATTGGTCCGGATGGTCCACCAGAGCAGTGAAGTGCGGCAACTGGTGGAGAGGCGGATGACATCTTCTAGATTCCCGGTGGCTTGGAACCACTGGGAAGCTAGGGTCCATTGAGCAGATCTCATGTGAAGACGAGCCATGGGAGTCACATGAACTGTGGAGGCCATATGACCCAGAAGTCTCAACATCTGCCGAGCTGTGATCTGCTGAGACGCTCTGGTCTGCGAAGCCAGGGCCAGGAGATTGGTGGCCCTCGCTTCGGGAAGGTAGGCCTGAGCCGTCTGGGTATTCAGCAGAGCTCCTATGAATTCCAGAGACTGGGCTGGCTGGAGATGGGACTTTGGGTAATTTATCACAAACCCCAGCAGCTCCAGAAGTTGAATAGTGCACTGCATGGACCGGAGGGCTCCTGCCTCCGAGGTGTTCTTGACCAGCCAATCGTCGAGATATGGGAACACGTGCACTCCCAGCTTGCGTAGGTAGGCCGCTACCACCACGAGGCACTTGGTAAACACTCGTGGGGCAGAGGCGAGCCCAAAGGGCAGCACACAATACTGAAAGTGCCGTGCGCCCAGGCGGAATCGGAGATACTGTCTGTGAGCTGGCAGTATCGGTATGTGAGTATATGCGTCCTTTAAATCCAGGGAACATAGCCAATCGTTTTTCTGAATCATTGGCAGAAGGGTGCCCAAGGAAAGCATCCTGAACTTTTCTTTGACCAGGAATTTGTTCAGGCCTCTCAGGTCTAGGATGGGACGCATCCCCCCTGTTTTCTTTTCCACAAGGAAGTACCTGGAATAGAATCCCTGCCCTTCCTGCCCGGGTGGTACGGGCTCGACCGCATTGGCGCTGAGAAGGGCGGAGAGTTCCTCTGCAAGTACCTGCTTGTGATGGGAGCTGAAAGACTGAGCTCCCGGAGGACAATTTGGAGGCAGGGAGGCCAAATTCAGGGCGTATCCGCACCGCACTATTTGGAGAACCCACTGGTCGGAGGTTATGAGAGGCCACCTTTGGTGAAAAAATTTTAACCTCCCCCCGACCGGCAGATCGTCCGGTACGGACACTTGTAGGGCGGCTATGTTCCCGTGGATCCAGTCAAAAGCCCGTCCCCGGCTTTTGCTGTGGAGGCGCAGGGGGCTGCTTAGGCGCACGCTGTTGACGAGAACGAGCGCGCTGGGGCTGTCCCTGTGCCTGACGAGGCCTTCGGGCCGGCTGGTTGTACCTACGCTTCGCAAAAGAATAGGGTGCAGCCTGCCGGGCCCGGGAAAAACGTCCACCTGTGGAGGTGGATGCTGAAGGCGCCCGGTGGGAGAGCTTGTCGAGAGCGGTTTCCCGCTGATGCACTTGGTCCACCATCTGCTCGACCTTCTCACCAAAAATGTTATCCCCCCGGCAAGGGACGTCGGCCAGTCTCTGCTGGGTGCGGTTGTCCAGGTCAGAGGCACGCAGCCATGAGAGCCTGCGCATCACTATACCTTGGGCCGCAGCACGAGATGCCACGTCACAGGTGTCATAGATACCCCTGGACAGGAACTTTCTGCACGCCTTCAGCTGCCTGACCACCTCCTGATAAGGCCTGGACTGCTCCGGCGGGAGCTTCTCGACCAGGTCCGCCAGTTGTTGCACATAGGTCCGCATGTGGATGCTCATATAGAGCAGGTATGACTGGATGCGGGTCACGAGCATGGAGGATTGGTAGGCCTTCCTCCCAAACGAGTCCAGAGTGCGAGACTCCCGCCCTGGGGGCGCCGAGGCGGTATCCCTCGAACTCCGTGCCCTCTTGAGAGCAGAATCCACGACCGCCGAGTCATGGGGCAATTGTGGCCGCATGAGCTCTGGGTCAGAGTGGATCCTGTACTGGGACTCTGCTTTCTTGGGAATGGTGGGGTTAGTTAAAGGTCGCACCCAGTTCCGAAGCAGCGTCTCCTTGAGGACATTGTGCAGCGGCACCGTGGAGGACTCTCTAGGTGGTGATGGATAGTCGAGGACCTCGAGCATCTCGGCCCTCGGCTCTTCCACAGAGACCACGGGAAAGGGAATGCTAATAGACATATCCCGCACAAAGGAGGCAAAGGAGAGACTCTCGGGGGGCGAGAGTTTCCTCTCCGGTGAAGGCGTGGGGTCCGAGGGAAGGCCCGTAGACTCCTCTGAGGAGAAATATCTAGGGTCCTCCTCTTCCCCCCACGAGTCCTCATCCTCGGTGTCGGACATAAGCTCATGTAGCTGAGTCCTGAACCGGGCCCGGCTCGACGTCGAGGCACCAGGGTCTCGGTGTCGTCGAGCGGCGGACTCCCGCGCCGGCGGGGACTGAGCTCCCTCCATCGACGTCAATGGGGACTCCACCTGCGTGGCGGTCGAGACCGGCACCGCAAGCGGCGACGGTGCCGACGGCCCCGGCGCCGGGCTAGAGCTCGCCGGCGCCACAGTCATCGGCACAGCCTGGCGCATCAGCCCTTCCAGGATCCCCGGAAGGATGGCTCTGAGGCACTCGTCCAGACCCGCTGCCGGGAAAGGCGATGGGGCCGGTAGGGGTGTCGGTGCCCGAATCTGGTGGGAGCCAGGAGACGGCACCGAGGTGCCGGGACCCTGTTGCGTCGGCACCTCTATCACCGACGGGGACCTCTCCTCTCGATGGGGACGCTTCGGCGTCGACTCCTCTCCGATGTGCATCGAGGGCGACCGGTGACGGCGCTTCTTATCCTTCTTCCGATGCCCGTCACCGGCGCCGGGAGGCATGGAGGAGGAGGATGAGGATCCCCCTCGGTCTCGAGGAACCGGGTCAGACAGGGTTCGGTCCTGTGGGCCATGGGCTGAGGGAGTGACCGGGGCCGACTGCCCACGCGGCCTCTCACCTCTACCCTCACCGGAGGACCGGCGGGCCGACGGGACCTGTTCTCCTGGGGTCGATGCCATCGGTGCCGATGTCTCGGGCATCGATACCGGTACCGAAGGACCGGGCGTCGATACCGATGTCGTCGAGGTCGACGTCGAGGGGCCGGCGCAAGTTCCAAAAATACGGTCCCGTTGAACTTGCCTCGCAACCTGAGTCCGTTTCCGGAGACCGAGACACAGGGGACACGACTTGAAATTGTGCTCCGGCCCGAGGCACTGGAGGCACCAAGCGTGGGTGTCGGTCTGCGAGATGGGCCGGCCGCACCGACCACACTTTTTAAATCCACTCGGGACCTTCGAGGACATCGACGGAAAAATCGCGTCGGCGAAATTAAAGTCGTCGATGGTGGCGGAAATCACACCTCGAAAAAGGAAAACGACCGTGCGGCCACTAGGCCGCAACGCAACGTCCCCGCTGGAAGCGAGGGAAAATGGGAGCGCGTGCCCCTTTTTTTTTTTTTTTTTTTAAAGAAAAGTGGAGCGCGCGGCAATTAAATAAATAAAAGAAAAAAGAGAAGATCGCGTAAACGCGACGGCTTTTCCGGGGCTGAAACAGAGAGAGCGGCACAGGCACGACTCTCTCCAGGCGCGGAAAAAAAGGAACTGGCGGGAGCGGTCGCGTACGGGCGGGAAGACGGCCGTGCATGCGCGGTGGGCGTGTTCTGCGTGCCGACCGTCCCGCGAAGTTTTTTCCGGTTGGTGGGGGCTGCCGCGGACATCACCCAGTCGTGAGAACAAGCAGCCTGCTTGTCCTCGGAGAACCAAATTTTTGGATGTGCTGTAAGTTTTGGCATAACAGCCCTTGCATCCTCCGCAAATATGCTGTCTGAAAACATATCTATTTGACATTTCTGCTCTTCCACTACAATACACTATATGTCTGCCGACTGCCTTATCTTTTTGACTACTGTCACTCTTATTTTTACTTTATTTTTGTTTTAAGTTTGTTTTATTTACACATTGTTCGATGTTTTTACCTATAGACTTCTGATGCAGGCCGCTAGGCCGAAACACAACGTTGTGTCGAGTCATTTCTAAGGAAACATTAATAAACTGTGTTGATTTTATTATTAATTATTCGTTTGGTCCCAGTTCTTTGGATAAGCCTGGTTTACTTTTCCCACTTCTTTTATCTCTGACTGCCTTATCTTTACAGAAGGCTCCAAGGCAAGAGGGAACACCCCTGCCTCACTCCTCTTTCTAGCTGGAATTCAGCTATACATTGAACATGTGAATGGGGATGGCAACAATGGGACATCTGTGGGAATGGTGGTGAGGGTATGATAGCCATTTGGTGAGCACGGAAAAGAATTGAGTGGGGATTGGGACCAGATTATGTCAAGAAAATCTCCTCAAACACCTACCAGAAAGCACAGTGTGGAGTATGGATAGAAATTGTTATTAACAAAGTGGAGAAAAAGACCTCAATCAAAAGGAGCACTGTTACAGGCAATCTTAACCATTGTATGGGGAGCTCACTATAAACTTCAGTCAGAAAAAAAACTTCACTTTGGTGCCTGAAAAATACAAAATATCCAGACTTCCCAAAGTGAGCCTTACATATATACAAATCAAAATCAACATACTAAATATCCATGTACAAAATGACAGTAATTTCTCCTGAAGTTTCAACGCCTGCTCAATTGGCACAAATTAGGGCCGCACTTTGATCCATTTTTAATCACGATTAATCACACAATTAAAGGAACTGCATTTATTTATTTCCCACTGTAGCTCCTTGTGACTCTGAGCAAGTCACTTAACCCTCCATTGCCCCAGGTGCAAAATAAGTACCTGTATGTAATATGTAAACTGCTTTGATTGTAGCCACAATAAGGCACTATATCAAATCCCATCCCACTTCCTTTCCCAAAAGGACTGATAATCTCCCTCCCTCCCACCCCTAGATCCAACATGTCTCCCTTCTCTTCCTTCCCTCTCTTCTTTTTCCAGATCCATTATCTTTCTTTCTTTCTTTCCTGGGATCCATTCTCTCTTTCTCTTCCAATCCTTCCTCCCATTGTCCAGCTCCTCTCCCTCCCTCCCCTCCATAAGCAGCGACACAAACTTGGTGGTGAGCGGTACCAACCTCTTCTCATGGCTGCTGGCGCTCACTGCCTTGGCCATAGCTTCTATCAGTGGCCCCTCCAGTTCTGCTTGTGGGTCTGCAGATCAATCCCCTCCCCCCACCCAGGGTTCAGCATCTTTCCCCTTCTCAATCCCCTCTGCCGGTCTTTCTTAAAAGTGGTCTTACTATTGGTCTCTAGAAGTGGCAGCATTGCACATAAGCTGCCTGTGGCCTGCCCCAAAGATTTCCCTCTGGCCTGTCTGGTCTCCTCTGACATCACTTTTTTTCTGCTTTATTCCTCCATTGATGAAGCCTATATTATATTTGTACATCTTAGTTATTTGCCAGGACTTCCATATTTAGCAGCTCATCTGTGTCTGTGCTGGGACCATTGCTTTTTAACATATTTATAAATGATCTAGAGATGGGAGTAACTAGCGAGGTAATTAAATTTGCTGACAAACTTATTCAAAGTTGTTAAATCACAAGAGGATTGTGAAAAATTACAAGAGGACCTTACGAAACTGGGAGACTGGGCATCCAAATGGCAGAAGATGTTTAATGTGAGCAAGTGCAAAGTGATGTACGTGGGAAAGAGGAACCCGAACTATAGCTATAGAGAGTCAGAACCAGGCCCTGCAGATTAGAGATGGCAGAAGTCATTACCTTTTTCAGTTAATGCTGACTAAAAAAGGGGGCTGCAGAAGAACCAGACTGAAAGTGAAAATAAAACTAAAGAGCTGGTGAGTGTCACGAATATTATAGAGATGCTGTGGTTTAAAGTTTTGTAGGTGAGGGGACAGAGGAAGGCTGAGTTTGACCTGGCTGGTGGATTGGAGAGCCAATAGGTTCTTCAGAGAATGCCCACGGAGATGCAGAAACTTAAAAGAACACATGGAGGGGCATAATTGAACGAAAACGTCTATCTCCATGGGCGTTTATCTCCGAGAATGGGTCCGTGAAGGGGCGGACCGAACCGTATTTTCGAAAAAAAATAGACGTCCATGTTTTATTCGACAATTTGTGAGCTGGGCGTTTTTGTTTTTCAGTGATAATGGAAAATGAAAGCTCCCAGCTCAAAAACGAATAAATCCAAGGCATTTGTTCGTGGGAGGGGCCAGGAGTCGTAGTGCACTGGTCCCCCTCACATGCCAAGACACCAACCGGGCACCCTAGGGGGCACTTTTACAAAAACAAAAAAAAAAGGTAAAAGAGCTCCCAGGTGCATAGCACCCTTCCCTTGTGTGTTGAGCCCCCCAAATCCCCCTCAAAACCCACTGCCCACAAGTCTACACCATTATTATAGCCCTAAGGGGTGAAGAGGGGCACCTACATGTGGGTACAGTGGGTTTGGGGGGTTGGACGACTAATAAGCATTAAGCAGCACAATTGTAACAGGTAGGGGGGGATGGGCCTGGGCCCACCTGCCTGAAGTCCACTGCACCCCCTAACAACTGCTCCAGGGACCTGCATACTGCTGCCAGGGAGGTGGGTATGACATTTGATGGTGAAAATAAAAAGTTGTGAAACATCATTTTTTGTGGTGGGAGGGGGTTAGTGACCACTGGGGGAGTCAGGGGAGGTCATCCCCGATTCCCTCTGGGAGTAATCTGGTCATTTAGGGCACTTTTTGGGGCCTTATTCGTGAAAAAACAGGGTCCAGGAAAAGTGCCCTAAATTCTAGCTACAAACGCATACTTTTTTTCCATTATCAGCGAAAGGCGCCCATCTCTCCTCGGCCGATAACCACACCCCAGTTCCACCTTCGCCACGCCTCCGACACGCCCCCGTCAACTTTGTACGCTTCCGCAATGGAGTGCAGTTGAAAACGTCCAAAATCGCCTTTCCATTATACCGATTTATTCGTTTTTGTGAGATAAACGTCTATCTCCCGATTTGGGTCGAAATCTAGGCATTTTTCCTCTTTCAATTATAAGCTGGATAGTAAACACCTATCAAACTGGAGAACAGCTCTAGGAACCTTGGCAACACTGGATGATGTCATCAAAAAGTATGCCTGCATTTGTCTTATTTGTCTATGAAGAAATATTTTCATCATCTTTATTACGAGTGCTGGAATGAGGATGCAAAAAGAATGCAATTAAATCTTGCAATCTGCATGAGACTAGTATAAATCTTTCTGAAACTTGTTCACTGATGAAAACTACTGACCACTGAGTTATGGTCATCACTTGCTATCTGTTCATGAAAATATACTGTAAAATGGAACAGTCGTTACACGGTAAAATTAAAAACATTTCAAATATTTTTATTATAAAAGGTGCTCTACTTGTCTATACTCTACTGTTTATAACACTCCTTTGGACTAGAAGCCCTATCTGCTAAAATGTTTTAAATACATTTTGGAATGCAATTCACAAACACAGTACCAAAACTTTTTTTATGGCATTTTAACTGTTCCCAGTATATTCAAATTATCAGGTAAAATAATTCAAATGTAAATTGTTTCAGATTTATGTAACATCCATTGTTCAATATGAACTTTTTTACTTTGCAAAGGAAACCTGGGGAATACCTAAAAAAACGGTCAATGTTGCATCACTTCCTGCCAGTCTGTCCTTGACTCTGCGCCCATCCTTTCAGCAAGAGGTGTCTTTTTCTCTACTATAAAACACACAAACGCTTTGAAACTGAACTGCTCTGCCATCCTATTTGACTGCTGGAAAGCATACATGCACAGGCGATACAAAATGGGTAGTTTTAAAACTGTAGAATCTCCACACACTATGAGGACTACCCAATCAGTCAGTGCGCGATGATATAGCTGCGCTAACTTATTAATACAGAAACACCCACACTCTGCCCCCCAGACACCCCCCCTCCGTGGAAAAATGTACAATATTTGTAGTGCACAGCTTTCCACAGCATATGATGATGAAGAAATAAATGTTTATATTATATATGCTGATTTTTATATGTCTGTATGTGATTTGTTTAAATTACTGTGTTTGTTTATCTTGTAACCCGCCTAGTTAATAGGCGGGCTATAAATGTTTTAAATAAATAAGGTCACCAAACATATAAAGAGGAATCCAATAAAATTTATATGGAAATATGATGTTTGATTTTAACAAAGTATTTCTAAAAAGCAAGGAAAAGACCTCAAAACGCCCGACCACTTACTTTCAATTTTCGGCGGCTTTAACTGGGGGCGTGGTGTTCATCACTGGTCATAAAAACCTTGCTTGGAAAGAATTATTTTAACTTTTAATTTATTTCCAAATAGATTTTAACATGAGAATCAGGGAAGGTTTTTATGAACTAAATAAATTTTGAAGTTAGCATTGATATTGTCAATATATTTAAAAAAACGTTTTTGTAAAAATGAGCAAAATTGTTATAATCTTTTTGGAAATAAATTAAAAGTTAAAATAATTCTTTCCAAGCAAGGTTTTTATGACCAGTGATGAACACCACGCCCCCGGTTAAAGCCGCCGAAAACTGAAAGTAAGCGGTCGGGCGTTTTGAGGTCTTTTCCTTGCTTTTTAGAAATATTTCCATATAAATTTTATTGGATTGCTCTTTATATGTTTGGTGACCTTGTATCTTGGGGTCCTGTATGGTGAACCTCCTACTATTGTTTACTTAAATAAATAAATACCCATTCTCTACCTGTGAATTGTTTGTATCACCTTTTTCATGCTATTTGCATTCTTTCCAACTACCTTAGACTCCAGATCCTAGTTTATCCTAGAAGCAGCAGTTGAGAATTTACCTGAGGTTTCATTCTGGGATTCCATCTTATATAATATCCCACCCACAACTCTAGATGGCGCATACTGGCCACTGGATACAAGATGTGGTTCGAGTAGCTTACATACAGTGGATTTGTAAAGTCTTCAAGTTGACTGTTTATGTAAGACCACAGAGAGACTGTTTCTTTGGAAAGGTTCTGCAAAGAATACAAAAAGAGTCTATCAGTCTTTTCATGTTGTAGATGAACTCAAGACACACTAACTCCACTCAGGTTAAAGTGACACATGGGAGGTTGAATGTCCAGCTGAAAAAAGAATGCACATCGTCTGCAGGCTATGGATGATATTAACAGATGACCCAATTTCTGATGGGTGATAGGTATGTATGTAAGAACATTTTCATGTTAATAAAGGACCACAGCATTGGCTGAAATACTAAATTTTCAAGAAAATCTGCAAAACATCAATCACATAAATCAAAGTCGTATCTATAGTGCTTCCCATAACTAAAACATTCAAGCAATAATATATATGTGGAAGTCTGACGTTGTTCTGAGATATAATACTATTTGTTTTTCTGCCTTCAGAAAACTACTATTTGCCAGCCTTTGCTACACAGGCAGTACAGCAATTAGTACTAACTAAAGGCAAAGGAAATTTAACAATACTCAATGAAGTACTGTGACAAAACAGTGGGTTTCTGAGCCTGAAACCTGTATTATTTCATGAAGTGTATTTCTCCTAATTGGCCAGCAGATGGTGATAGTTTTGAGTTTTAAAGATGATGCAGAAAAAAAGACTCTCTTTTTTTCACTTTAAGCTTATGGAATGGCAATCTGCTGTATTATTGGCCAGATACTTTCAAAGTCAATGCCCTGGGACTCTGATTGGCCCTGGACTTCAAATCTAGCCAGGAGGTACTGGATTTTTCTTTCATCTCAGTGTGGGGGTACAGACCTTGCACCCGATCCAACCCTGCCCCTGCATGTTTTGAGGTTTTCAATTATGTGGAGCCTATGTAACAAAAAAAAATTACATGTATATTTTAAAATTTTAATCAAAATACTGATTTTAATCCATGGATGAGTACGAAGACTCTTCTCCCCAGACTTCCAACACACACCCCTCCTCCATTTCTTCCATAAATCTACATTGAAAAAAAAAAAACTCTCTCAAACTATGCCTTTCCATAGTTTCTCTACTTGCTAATATATGTATCTTACCACTGAATAGTTCCTTCTGGAGTTCTTGTGTAACAAATGGAGATCATCACGGCCAGCTTAAAAGTTCTTTTTAACGAAGTCAGTGACATTAGAGTTGCCAACTGGCTCCAGATATGCCTGACAACTTAAACCAGTCCTGAGTTTATCCCTTTGCATGACTGGACTTATATTCCCTAAAAGAAGCAAAGGCTACAATGGATAAATCAGAAGTGCAAGTCTTTGTATGCAATGGGGCAAACTCAGGATTAGATCAACTTGTCAACAGCACATCTGGAGCCTGTCTCACTTCATAAGAACATAAGAATAGCCATACTGGGTCAGACCAATGGTCCATCTAGCCAAGTATCCTACTTCCAACAGTGGCCAATCCAAGTCAAAAATACCTGGCAGAAACCCAATTAGTAGCAACACTCCATGCCACCAATCCAGGGGCAAGAAGTGGTTTCCTTCATGTCCATCTCGACTATGGGCTTTTCCTCCAGGAACTT
Source organism: Microcaecilia unicolor (assembly GCF_901765095.1). Classification (NCBI taxonomy): domain Eukaryota; kingdom Metazoa; phylum Chordata; class Amphibia; order Gymnophiona; family Siphonopidae; genus Microcaecilia; species Microcaecilia unicolor. The sequence goes on from NC_044034.1 coordinate 46,743,273, forward strand.
GTCCAAATCTTTTTTAAACCCAGATATGCTAATCACTGTTACCACATCCTTGAGCAACGAGTTCCAGAGCAACTATTCTTTAAGTGAAAAAAAATATTTCCTCCTATTTGTTTTAAAAGTATTTCCATGTAATTTCATTGTGTGTCCTCCAGTCTTTGTATTTTGGAGTGAAAAATCGATTCACTTTTACCCATTCTACACCACTCAGGAATTTGTAGCCCTCAATTATATTCCCCCCTCAGCTGCCTCTTTTCCAAGCTGAAGAGCCCTAACCTCTTTAGCCTTTTCACATATGGGAGAAGTTCCATCCCTTTTATCATTTTGGTCACTCTTTGAATCTTTTCTAATTCCACTATATCTTTTTTGAGATATTGCAACTAGAATTGAACACAATATTCATGGTAAGGTCGCACCATGGAACAAAAGAGAGGCATTATACCTTGGTCTTATTTTGCATCCCTTTCCTAATCATTCCTAGTATCCTATTTGCTTTTAATGGCTGCCGCTGCTGCACACTGGGCAGAACATTTCAGCATATTGTCTACGATGACACTTCGACCTTTTTCTTGAGTGCAGACTCTTAAGGTGGAATCTAGCATCAGGTAACTTATGATTCGGATTATTCTTCCCAATGTGCATCACTTTGGAGTAATGTCAGGAAGTATCCACCACAGAAAGGGTGGTGGATATGTGGAATGCCCTCCAGTGGGAGGTGGTGGAGATGAAAACGGTAATGGAATTCAAATATGCATGGGATAAACACAAAGGAATCCTGTTTAGAAGGAATGGATCCATGGAATCTAAGCGGAGATTGGGTGGCAACACCGGTAATTGGGAAGCAAAACCAGTGCTGGGCAGACTTCTACAGTCTATGCCCTGATTGTGACTGAATAGATATGGATGGGCTAGAGTGTAAATTTTAAGGGGCTTCAACGTTAGCTTCAGCACTTTTAGTACAAGAACAGTGCTGGGCAGACTTCTACGGTCTGTGCCCTGAGAATGACAAGGACAAATCAAACTCTGGTATACACATAAAGTATCACATACCATGTAAAATGAGTTTATCTTGTTGGGCAGACTGGATGGACCCTATACAGGTCATTATCTGCCGTCATTTACTATGTTACTTTGCATTTGTCCACAATAAGCTACATCTCCCATTTGGATGCCCAGTCTTCCAGTTTCCTAAGGTCTTCCTGCAATTTTTCACAATCTGTATGTGTTTTGACAAGTTTGAATAGTTTTGTGTCATCTGCAAATTTAATAACCTCACTCATCTTACTGATTTCCAGATCATTTATAAATATGTTAAATAGCACCAGTCCCAGTAAAGTTCCCTGAGGCACTCCACTATTTACCCTCCTCCATTGAGAAAAATGGTCAATTAACCTTATAAGAAAAAAATCCGCCAAAAGACGGAGAACTCAAGACACCCCACGGAAAACAACAATATAAAAGCAGGGGCATAGCCAGACCTTGCCAGGAGGGGGGGCCAGAGCCCGAGGTGGGGGGCACTGTTAAGCCACCTCTCCCCCTCCTGCAACCCCCCCTTCACCCGCTCGATCGCGCCGACACTCTTAAAACCCCCTCCCGCTACCAACCCTCCCCCACCGTCGCCGCCCGCCCCATGAAGTACCTTGTTTGCTGGTGGGGATGCCCAAACCCAGCCAGCCAAGAATGTTCTTCAGCGCCGGAGTTAGTAGACTCCAGCGCCTTCATTCAAGGAAGTTCGTCTGAAGGATCAGCTGGTTTTGACGCATTTACGTCCTGCACGGGGCTACATGCACGGTGCAGGACGTAAGGCGTCAAAAACAGCTGATCCTTCAGACGAACTTCCTTGAATGAAGGCGCCGGAGTCTACTAACTCCGGCGCTGAAGAACACTCTTGGCTGGCGGGGTTTGTGGATCCCCGCCAGCAAACAAGGTAAATCATGCGGTGGTGGGGTGGGCGGCAATGGCGGGGGAGGGTTGGTGGCGGGAGAGGGGGTCGTCGGCAGGGGGCCAGGGGCGAATCTGCGGGGGCCCAGGCACCCTCAGGCCCCACGTAGCTACGCCACTGTATAAAGTGGGAGGACGACCAAGGATTTTACATTTAACTTTATACTCTGTTTTCTGTCCAATAACCAATTCCTTATCCACAGAAGGACATTGCCTCATGTCCCATAACTTTTTAATTTTCTCAGGAGTCTTTCATGGGAAACTTTGTCAAAAGCTTTCTGAAAAGCTAGATACACGATATCAACTGGCTCACTTTATCCACATTCACAAAATAATGTCACCAGAAATTACCAGTTTTAAGCTTTGTAAATGTTTTTCACCCATCTGATTTGATATTACTGAAAGTCATCCAAAGAAGGCCCCACTTCTCTATGCCATGCTTAAAGCATGTGACTTCAGAAAGATTTCAAATGCTACCTCTCCCATGTCGGGCCCACGCATCAGCCACATGCATCAGTTAATACCGTCCTTGGAAATATGCTGCCCCAAAACACGCTTGCCTTGCTGGTACGTAGAACCAGCCTTGATGACAGGTTAGGCAAAGAGAATTTAAGAAGCTTAAAATCCCACCCTTTCTTTATAATTTGCCCAAATCCCTCTCCTGTGATCCCCTCTACCTTGTGTCTCTTTCCTTTCTCTCCCCCTTCCTATCCTTTGTACCCTCCAATTTCCACCCCAGTTCTCCCTCCGTTATGGTTTAAGCAGCTCTTTGCTCTAACCTGCAGGAGAAGAAATTGCTAACACACTGCACAGATGGAAAGATGAGCAGATGGAACTGCAGAAGCTTGAAGTTACCGTCCCTGGCAAAACTTGTGAAAACTGAGCTGTGGCCCTGGCCCCATCTCCTCTCACCAGACTTCCAAGTACAGCATGGGGGTGAGGGGCCACATCAGAACAGTGCTGGGAGACTTTGGAGTTTGTAATCAGTGTGAGAGAGGAGGAGCTGCAGATCTGTTCTTCCACTCTGTAACCCCCTCCCAGGTACTGGTTATTTTTAACAACAAAGCAGGAGGCACTGAGAGAGAGGATTTGCACAGGTGCAATGGAATGTAGGTAAGCTCGCTTCTACTAGTGTCCCAGTTCCAAATGAATTCTCCTTTAGAAACAACTCTTTGTAGTCCACCTTAACAGCAGTTAGAGGATTCTGGCATAGCACTGGGCAGACTTTCCCCCATACAGGATAAGCCTGTGAAACAGAAGCGAGGAACAGAGCTGGGAACTGAGACATCTAAGAGTAGGTGGGTAGAGAACTCTGACAGAGGCTGGTACCCAGGCTTCTAGCCTTTGTTGTTCAAGGATGTAGACACATGGTAATACGCGGGAAATGCTTTTGCTTTGCTTTACCTCAGGAAAAACGCACTTTACCATTCCCGTGGAGTGGTTTGAAATAGTTCTTCTGCATCCGCAGTAATTCAATTGAAATCTTTACCATTACAGCAGATTTACTGTGCGTCCCCATTCCCATGTCATTCTCTATCCCTGGACTCTGTGCTGCTATGGTATGGGAAGCTTCTGAAATCCATTTGCAGGATTTTGAGTTACTTCACAGTGCCTGGCAGGGGAGAGAGAGAGAGAGAGAGAGACAGTGGGCAGGGAAGGGAAAGGAGGGAGGGAAGCGACAGCAGCAGAAAGAAGAGAGACAAGGAAAGAGTGCTCAGAAGAAGAAGTAGGGAGGAGAGAACGAGAGCGAGTACCAGGAAGGATGGAGGAAAGTGTGTGAGAAGGAATGGGGGGGAGGGATGAGAGAGAGAGAGGGTGGGGGAGTGTGTGTGTGTGTATATATGTGCTGGGGAAACATGAAAGATTAGAAAAAGATAAGAGGGGAGGTTGTGGGGACGTGAAGAAAAGATAGCAAAAAACCAAGAGGAGTGGCAAGGTAAGGAAGGAGGAGGAGGAAGGAAATAAGAGCTGGAAAAAGCAGAAGTAGAGAGAAGGAAGCAGGAGAGAGTGGCATGGACAATAGAAGAAAGGATGGAGGGTAGAGGAAGAGTTGAAGGGTAAGAGTGTATGTGAGGCAGCAAGGAATGAATAATGAAAGCATATAGGTAGGATAAAGAGAAACAAGGAAAAAGTACAAACAAAAGAAATGGAACCTACAACACAGACAAAAGAAAGATTATAACAGGCGAGAAAATCTAAAAAAAAATGCCAAAAAAGAAATCAGGGGGAAAAAGATGTGGAAAAAAATTATAAATGAAAATAAATATAATAAAAGAATGGAACGCAAAGAAATATAAAGATTTGCAAATATTATATTGTGTCAACCTGCTGCAGCTAAAACTGAACAGGTGGGAAGGTTGAGGCTCATGGTGGTTGCAGGCCTGAGAGGAAGGGATGGGGGCTGAAAGAGAGAAAGAAAGAGAATGTGTGTGTGTTGGAGAGAGAAAGCCCATTAATCTCTATGTGATGGGAGGGAGTGAAAGTTAATGTCCTCCCACTGCCACTAATCTGAATGCCTGGAGCAAGCACAGAGGATTCCCAGTTGTGAAGTAGTGAAGGGAAAGCCAGAGAGCAACTGGAGTTTATGGTGTTCGGCATGAATAAACTTGTGCAGACTAGTTAAGCCCTAGGGTCGTCAACTGTCATCATATTCTAAGTTTCTATAAGCAACAGGAGTAAATAGAGCATAAAAATATTCTTACCACTAGTATGATTATCTTTAATTCTACATGTTTTATACATTTATACAGTTAAAGTAAAATGGGAAATCCTAAAAGTGGAAATGTATGTAGATTTGAGCTCATTTAAGTGCCATGTCCTACAACCTATTTTCCCTGCCTCATATTGTGAAGGGGAGGATAAGGGTTTTGAACAGATGGAAGTGGAGGGGGGAGAAGGAAGGAGGCTCAAGAGCAGAGGGAGACAGAGCAGAGCCTTACCTTTAATCATTCCTCAGAGAGAGAGAGAAAAGGGAAAAGGTAGTGCCCCCTAGAAAATGGAGGTGGGAGGACTACATTTCCCAGCATCCCCGGGGAAAACCCTGGTATAGGGATTATTGGCCCCAGCATTCCCCGGGAGAAGGCTCTGACAAGGCAAGGGAGGGGCACCTGGAACATAATCAAGTAAGAGAGGAACAGCCGCCCAGAGTAGAGGAGAATGAGCCCATGGACTGGCAGGCTGCTGGAGAGAAGGAGCAGGAGGCAGGCTCTGAGGAACCCATGGACCTTTCTGCCTGGGCTCATGCCTTGAAAGCTAAACTGAAAAACCAGGTGAATTCTTGGTATCAGAGCTGAGCTGAAAGTGGAAAGGGGAGAGGTCATGCGGGAGGAGGGTCAGTGAAGTAATAGAGTAACCCAGAAAGGGGGGGATCTTTTCCTCTTTCCCAAAGGAGTTCAGGCTGTGTTCTTTGAAGAGACTGTGTGTCTGAACTGAGTGCTAAGGCATTAAGCACTGTGGATTTTGAACTGTTGGAAAAACAAACCTTCTTTTCTGTGGGGAAGGGGAAAGTAAGCTACAGTATTTTTTTTTTTTCTTTTTTGTGGGCTGAGGCCCACAGAACTGTGTGTTTTGAACTGTTTGCAGAAACCCCGTGGGGGTGGACAAGATACAGGGATTCTTTTTGGGGTGTGAAGTTGGACTACAGAGGAACCTATCTGTGGGGACTGTTAATTTGGCTCCAACTGATTTGTGCAGCAGCTGGAAGGGGATGTGTTTGTGTTTGTGCTGTACCTGGGCCCTGAGAGGAAACCAGGAGCAACTGTTTTGAAGGGCTGCAGGATTCCTTTTGAAAGTTACTGAACTGTGAATCCCTGACAATAAAGGAGCTTGGTGACTTTTACCTTTTTTTTTTTTTTGGAGTTTATTTTCTTTGAGCCCTGCCCTGTGGACTGCAGTGGGCCGAGAGGCTGAGTGGCCAGGGGGAGGCAAGATCCCGAAGACCCTCGGGCGGAGGGAAGGATCTTTCACAATATATACAAAAATATATTGTTTTTATAAGCAGTTTTGTTTTTCTAATAACAGCTCACTTCAAAGGTTTTACAACTGCAGTGACACACCCACCAGGTTACAGATTAAAAAGAATTTTTGCATCTTGACTATTAAAATCCCTAAAACACTCATTTTCACAAGTATTGTTGCCTGTTGATGGGCCTCCCTGTTTTAATTTAGAAAAAATGTTGTGCTACAATTTGGTTCTAATGATTTCTAGATCTTAACTCATTTTAAAATTCCTTTTATAAACAGAGTCTTTAGTAATACTCAACAAGCTTACCTCTTTCACTCTCTGCTGCTCACTGTTACAAAGGAACGTTCCAAACAAGCAGCTGTAAAGATGATCTAATATTGTAATCAAAAAATATTCATTGAACTCAAATGCAGTAGGAAACTAAAAATGAAGAACAGAAAAATAACATTTTAGGACTATATAACAGCAGTGTAGATATTGCTACAAACCAATGTTTACACAAAAGTTAATAGCCTTGAAAAAATGTCAAACCTTTGCCTAGAATATGGTTTGTAAGACCTGGCTAATTTTCATTTCAAAAGTTAATAGCCTTGAAAAAATGTCAAACCTTTGCCTAGAATATGGTTTGTAAGACCTGGCTAATTTTCATTTCAAAAGTTATACTTAGCACTTTCATAAATAAGCACTCCTACCAAAATCTCCATTGCTTTTATGGCATAAAATAAATTCTGTGCAGCAGACAGGCTCGAGGTGTCCATCTGCTTTGCTTATTGATATTTGATATACAACCTCCCATTCAACTAGACAACTGAAATAACTGCCATGTAGACTTATGAATGCAAGTCCTGGAAACGCACCTGTCTTGTCATTTGCCAGACAGAGTCAACAAACTGCAGGAAAACAGGGGACCTGTCTGCATCAGCATGGTTCCTATCTCCATGACCAATTCTCTGAAAATCAACAAAAATACAAAATTCAGAATGAAAATTCTTAAACTTGTGAAATTCTAGAAATAGCCATGAATGGGCAACATTCTCTTCACTGGGGGAGGAGAAGATGGAAGGAGAATGGAGGCTCTGCAGCAGCGGTAGTTACAAAATGTGCAGTTTAGACCATAAATTAGAAAGAAAATACCTGCAGCAAATGTTCTCCAAGGACATATATAGGACATGCCACTAATGGAGCCTGGTATGGGTTGCACTATCTCAGCTACTTTTCTAGAAGCTTTTGAGCTGTTAGGAGCACCTCAGTCCATAACAAGCTAAAGGAATACAACTCACTGGGGAAGTGGGAAGGCTGTGAGGATTTTTAAGTCCTGTTATCCTCAGAGAACATTTGCCACAGGTAAGACAAGGACAAGCAGAACTGCTAAACCCTAAGAGAGAAAACTCCCTAGCTACAGGCTGCCTTCAACAGCATATTTAAAAAGAAAGGGTGGGGACACAATATAATAAGTGGCACTGCACCTTGCAGACATCAAATAAAGTGAAGTTACTTAATTGTATCAGGTGTTCTCAGAGGATAGCAGGCCAAGTATTCTTACATCAGGGTGACGTCATCCAACAGAGCCCGATATGGTCACTGCCTAGTGTATACAGCAAGTAGAAAGTTCTAGCAGTGTCCCACTTCGCATACACAGGTGCCTTCCCACAAGTTCCTCAGTAAAATAAGACAACTGAAGGAAAAGTCCTCCTAGGGAAGGTTGGGTATGTGGGAATACTTGGCCTGCTGTCCTCTGAGAACGCCTGCTACAGGTGAGCAAACTTTGCTTTCTCCGAGGACAAGCAGGCCATTAGTATTCTCAAATCTGGGAATCCCTAGCTACCAGATCACCAAAAACAACAATGCTAGGATCATAGGGACTTGAATAATCAAGGCCTTGAAGTTAATCAACCTTAAACTATATACAATTTAGTTGCGGAAGTGCAGTCTGCAACAGAACAAAACTGGGCCTACGAGGGTGGATTTGAATTCTAGACACCAAATAAATTCTGCAGAACTGCCTGGCCGAACCAGCTGTCACGTCGGTATCCTGCTCAGGCATTAGTGAGATGTGAGTGTGTGGACCACAGACCACTCTCCACAGCCTTGCAAATTTCCTCGATGGAGGTTGACCTCAAGTGGGCTACCAATGTAGCTATGGCTCTGACATTATAAGCCTTGACATGACCCTCTAGAGCCAGCCCAGTCAGGGCATAAGTGAAGGAGATGCAATCTGCTAGCCAATTGGAAGTAGTGTGTTTGTCAATGGCTACCCTCATCCTGTTTGGGACAAAAGACACAAAAAGCTGGGTGGACTGTCTATGGGTTTTTGGCCATTCCAGATAGAAGGCTAAGGCTCACCTTCAGTCTAAGGTATGTAGTACTCTCACCAGGATGGCCATGCAGCTTTAGGAAAAATGATGGCAGAATGATTGACTGGTTACGATAGAACTCTGACACTACCTTAGGAAGGAACTTAGGATGTGTGCAAGAACTACTCTGTTGTGATGAAACTTCAAGTAAGGTGGATCAGCTACTATGGCCTGAAACTCATTGACTCTGCGAGTTGAAGTGACCGCCACCAAAAACACAACTTTCCAGGTCAAACACTTCAGATGATAGGAGTCAAGTAGCTCAAAAGGAGCTCTCATCAGCTGAGAATGACGTTGAGATCTCATGACATAGAAGGAGGATTGATAACATCAAACCTCTCATGAATCAACGAGCTAGAGGCTGTACAGAGAAGGGCTTACCCCCTACATGAAAATGGTAAGCACTGATTGCAATGAGATGTACCTCAGATGTCTCAGCCTGAATGGAGCAATCAGGATCACTGCTCCCCAATCCTGCCCGAGTTTCAGCAAAGTCTTCTCTATGAGAGATATCAGAGGATACAAAAAAACAGAAGAAACCAGTCTTCGCAAACAAAGGATGTCAAACAGGACAGCGAAGATGACTCAAAAAAAAATGGGAGGGGGGTAGACGACGCTTCTATGGTAAAAACAAATTTATTGAACTTGGAAAGATAATATAGTATATAAAAGGTGAGTGAGACTCGACACAGCTGTGTTTCGGCCTATCTGGCCTGCATCAAGAGTCTCACTTCCTATGTTTGTATCATCTATTCCAAAAATCTTTATTTACGTCTTTTGAAGATAGTGCATTTGATTGTGCTAGAGCGTCTGTGCAGTCGGCTTCTCAACTTTTAAAATCTCTAAAGAAGCATATAGCAGCGAATATAGATTCGAAAAGAGGAAAATGAGCAGAGCTGGTAGTGGTGTTTCCCTACTCGAAATCTGAGATACTTCCTGTGACTGGGAAGCATCAAAATGTGGGTATAGGTATTCTTCAAGTCCAGAGAGAATAGCCAGTCTTGGTCCCAAATCATGGGGAGAAGGGTGCCTAGAGAAATCACCCTGAACCTTTCTTTGACTAGGAATTTGTTCAGGGCCCTTAGGTCTAGGATGGGATGAAATCTTCGTCTTCTTGGGCACAAGGAAGCACCTGGAATAGAATTATTTCCTTTCTCCCCCGGGTGGCATGGGTTTGACTTCATTGGCCTGAAGGGCAGAGATTTCCTCTACAAATACCTGCTTGTGCTGAGAGTTGATATAAGATGCTCTCGGTGGGTAATTTGGTGGTTTCTGATGCCAAAGAAGTGTGTAACTGAGGCAGACTATTTGAAGAACCCACTGGTCAGTGGTTAAAAGGGGCAACATTCTGATGGTAAAAATTCAGCCTTCCTCCCACCAGTACGACTTGCATAGCAGCTATGCTCTCCTGGAGCCAGTTAAAAGCTCGTCCCTTACTTTTACTGGGGACCTTGCTGGGCTTTCTTGGGTCGGGATTGACATGGCTGACAGCGTTGGAGCTGGAGCTGTTGGGAAGAGCAAGAAGGCGGTGGAAACCTATTCTTCTGAGAGTAATAGGTTCGTCACCTAGGTCCAGTCAAAAAACTGCTCGTAGAGGAGGACAAAGTTGGAGTTTGCCAAGAGAGGGACTGAATGATGTCAGTATGTTTCTTGATGAGGTCTACAACCTCCTACACCTTGTCCCCCAAAAGTTACCTCCTCAGCACAGTACATCTGCTAAGCTCTCCTGAACCGCTGGTTCCAGGTTGGAGACATGCAGCCCTAAGAGTCTGCACATCCCCACACCGATTGTGGAGAGTATGGATGCAAAGGTGGCCAGATATTTCCTGCATTCCAGCTGCTTGCTGGAGAACTGACAAAGTTCTGCGGCCTGTTCCTGAGGGAGCAAGTCTGTGAAACTGAGCATACTGCTTACCAAAGACTTCTAGTATAAGCTCATGTACAGCTAGTAGGACTTAATGCAGTTAATCATTGATACCTGATAAACGTTTCTCCCAAAAGAATACAGAGTCTGAGCATCTCTACCTGCGGGAGCCGAGGTATGAGTCCTGGAACTTCTGGCTCACTTGAGAGCAGATTCGACCACCAGAGAGTGGTGAGATAATTGTGCCATTTTCTGTCAGTGCATCTAAGGACAGAGTGCAATGGAACTGTAACCCCTTTCTTAGGAGGAGATTCATAGTCCAGGACAGGTAACATTTCTGCCCTAGGCTCTTTCTCAGTCTTTAACTTAGATGGGATGGTTTAAGCCATCTCCTTCACGAAGCCAGTGAAAGAGAGATTCTCAGGTGGAGATTTATGCCACACTTGAGGTGGGGAGGAGTCTGAAGGACTTCTCATGACTCCTCCTCTGAGAACTAATGTGGCTCTTCATCTGACTTCCATGAGTGGTCCAAGTCTGATTCCTTGCAATACTCCAGATGGGCAGAGTGAGTCTGTGTGTGCTCCAGCTCAGTGGAACCATGTCCATGCCCTAAAGAGCACCAAGGCATAGCCCTACTCAGACTCCAGGGAAGCTTTCTCCCCTCGATGTAGAGAGCAGTACCACAAAGGTCAAGGTTGATGTTGACACCGGTCGAGGCACTGGCGTCAAAGATTGCCCCACAGGCAGACTTGGGGCCTCAGGAGGGAGTTGAGGCTGAACTGGAGCAAGCATCCCTGATGACTGAATGGCATGCAGCTGAAACATTTGTGCCTGCTCCTCCCTGAGAATGGCCTGGTACCGCTCTGTAAGTGCAGGCATCAGCAAAAGCTGGGGAGCTAGTTTGGAGACAGCCTGAGAAAGAGCCAGTGTTGAACTGGAAGTGGGAACGTGGCTGCCTAAAGACAGGTGCACTGGCACCTCCACTAAAGAGAGTGCGCTATCCTCTCGGTGCTGGCGCTTCTCAGGTACTGGCAATGCTGATACCCTGGTGCTCCCAGCACGGTGCTTTGAAGGGGATTGATGCTTGTGCTTCTTTGGCTTCCCTCAATGCTCAGCACTGCGGTACCTCAGTGCCGATGAGGATGACGTTGACCACATACACGTCCTTGGTGTCGGGTCCAATGCTGACCGGACCCGGAGCCTACTATTAGCGTCCAATGTCGAGGGAGGTAGAGACCTCCTCAATGCTAGTGCACTCCCAGTGATAGATGAAGTCTGGGCAGCCATCATGATCAATGCTTCTGGTGCTAATTCGATGGACCAGCCTTCAAGGAGCCAAAAAAGTTTCTCCTGTTGAACCTGACATGCCCTCTGTGTCCTCAGCTGCATTTGTAAACAAAGAGAACAAGAATCAGACTGATGGTCAGACCCAAGGTACTCGATGCATCAATTGTGCAGATCCATGGCAGAAATCACCCGATTACATTGGGCACACTTTTTGAAGCCATTGGGGGTCTTCCTAGACATTGAGAAAGAAATTACAGCCAAATTAAATTTCTCAATCTTGAGCTTCAAAAAAGGACAAAGTTCAAATCAAGGTCAGTGCTCAGGTCTAATTGAGGCCTAAAGAGACGTTCAAAAAAAGAAATAAAACTTGAAAAGCCAGAAAATCTAATAAAATAAAGGGGAAAGGTGCATAAAATAAAAACTATGAAGAAAACGAGAAATATTAGGTAAAAACCACAAAGGAAGGCACTGAAAAAGTAACTGTTAATATGTGCTGAGAGAGACCATGAATACATGACATCTCAGCTCTGAGGGTAAAAACAGACTGAGGAACCTGCGCTCGCACGTCAGGCAAGAAAGCACCTATGCATGTGCGGTGGGGTGCAATTAGAATTTTCTACTTGCTGTATATGCTAGGCAGCATCCACACCAGGTTCTGGATGATGTCATCCAGATGTGAGAATACTAATGGCCTGCTTGTCCTTAAAGAAATATGGCTTGAGACCATATTGTCACCACATTTTTTTTTTTAAAGATGACTGCCTAGAACTGAAAGAGAGGGTCTACATGGGATGGTGTTGGATTCTAAACCCAAAATACATTCTGGAGGACTGTCTGTTCAAACATGTCACATTGCTCTAGGCATGGAGCAATGTGACATGTATGGACTGAAAATCTCTATGGAGGTTGACCAAGTGGGCTACCGACACAGCCACAGCTCTGACGTTATGAGCTTTGACATAACTCTCCAAAATTTGACCCAGCTTGGGCATATGTGAAAGAAATGTCGTATACTAACCAAATTATCAACTGGACGATATTTAGCGCTATTTAACCAACCAGTAATGGCTCCTGGCCGGTTAAATGACATTTAGCCAGGTAACTGCTAATATTCGAAGGTAGCACATAGCTGCTAACCAGCTATATCACACAATATAGCCGGCTGTCCATGAATATTCAAGTGCTGGCCTGCTAGGTTTAGCAGCCAAATCAGACCACCTAAATAGCAGTCCTATCTATAACTGCTATACACTTAACCGGCCAGCACTGAATATTTACTTAGTCAATTAATTTTGAGCCAGCCAAAAACACCTGGATATTCAATGCTGGTCACCAGAAACGGCTCTGCATTGAATATTCCAGGTCAGCACTGATCACGGCACATAATCAGACTATGGGAGGCAGCCTGCATATTGGGCCCTCAGTGTGTATTTGCCAATGGCATTCCTCATTCTATTTAGGTCAAAGGAAACAAAAGGCTGGGTGGATCTTCTCTATAGGCTTATTCTGCTCCATATAGGCCAATGTTCTCTTGCAGTCCAAAGTGTGCACTGCACTTTTTAACCTTTATGGAAGTGGTTCCCAAACCTGGTCCTGGAGGCACTCCAGCTAGTCAGGTTTTCAGGATATCCACAATGAATATTCCTGAGCGAGATTTGCATGCAGTGATAAGGGAGTCACTGAGGTGCTACTGACTGACAATCAATTTGCTGGACATTTTTTGATGTTGTTTGCTGTATAGCTTTTTCTCATGTCTGTATAATTAATGAGACAAGTACATTTCAAAGGGATTTGCAACCAATATTAGATCAAGGGTTCTCAATCCAATCCTTGCAACACACTCAGCCAGTCAGGTTTTCAGGATAGCCACAATGAACGTGCAAAAGAGAGATTAGCACAGAATGGAGATAGAGAGATTTGCATGAACTCATTCATATTCATTGTGGATACCCTGAAAATCAGACTGGCTTGGGTGGGTCCCGAGGACCGGGCTGAGAACCTCTGGATTAGATTTATGGAGTCTACCTCCATGCTAAACGCCTCCAATAGGAATCCAGTTCTAACCAGGGGGCTACATCATTGTTTTTCTGTCCCATTGGAGCATGCAGTGCCAAGATTATTTTGGTAGGATTAGCTTTCTTGAGCTTGCAGTTCGTGGGTTAGTCTCCTGCTGCCTTTTTGTTTGATATATTGTGACTAAGAACTCTATATTTTCGATATGACCTAACAATGGTAGGCTACCCTCAAGTTTATCGTACCAGTGCTTATAAAATATCAGCGGTTGACACCTGGTTTTCATCATTCCGGTCAGGTTTCTTTTCTACTATAATTCCAAAGCATTTTCCCCTGTGTGGCAGCAGAAAAGTAGCTCACTTCCATTGGTATTATGCTTGCAGTCAAACTGTATCACCATATGTGTACCAATACTGGATCTCAGTCATCTATCTGTCTGTTCAATCAGAACATCCATATCACTTAATAAGAGCTGGATTCTGAACGGCCCAGTGAAGACTATTACCTCATTCATACCCGTCACCATTTGCGCAAACATTATATGGGAACAGATAAGGTTGTTTTGACAGATCTTTTACCTATAAAATTATGTTGATATTACTAATTCTCTTCAAACTTCAAAAAAAAAAACCCCCATTAAACAAAACTAGATGCTGAAAATACAATTATTCGCTCTCAAATAAAGGGGTGGTCAATAACGAGTTTGCTTGTTTTAAGGAGTTATTTACCAACCGCATGCACTAATGCCATTAATATACTATTTGCCAGATGGTCCATTTTAATGTAAATGGTCCTGTAGCAAATGAAGCAAATTAACAATGTTATTGCATGCTGTTAGTAAAGGACTCCAACTGAATTACTAGCATGTTTCTCCTAATGTTATTCCCGTATAGTAGTGAAAGAGAAAACAGTTGATAAATTTAGAATGCTTTTGAAATTAGATTATCCAAATAAGGCACGTTACTGGACAACTGCTGAAAAATTCGTTTTTCTGAAGAGATTTCATCAGTGTAACTATTGATTTCTTCTTTAGAGGTCTCAAGTTTTACTATGGTGTTGTCATTATTTTAATAACAAGACAATTTATATGTAATTTAACGCTTGAGGGTAAACAATTTCAATTTGTTGACCCTAAACAGTTAAAAGAATTTCTTGATGCTAGAGTAGATATGAATGTGGTGTGCCCTCCATAAAATGCAGGCTGGGATCAGTAACCTGAGGTAGCAACTGGTGGGGATTAAATTTTTTTTTTTTTTTTTTCTTGTTATTTACATTTATATTTCCTGATTCTTGGAACCAATGTTTCTTTATCTGTGGACAAACAGGCTTTAAATGTTATTTCTTGTTTTTATTTTTTTTTCCTGTTGTAAATGCCTATTGCATATTCATAATTTGTAGTGAAATAATGATTTACACCAATAAATAAAATATAAAAAAAAAAAAAAAAACAAGACAATTTATAATAGACAGAAGCATAAGGATCTGTGCAAAGAGTTTCAAGCAGCACACCTCTCATTTGCACAGGTCGCATCTATACAAATGAAAGAGCGGAATCTGTCACCATTACTATTTTTGCTTCTTTTCAATAACGAAGTCCCTCGTGCACAGATATGTTCTAGTTTAGAGTGATTCAGGAGTAGAGATTATGACAGACTGAATCTCTCAGAAATGCGCTGTCTTTGTACTTCATATATTCTCACACTATTAGCAGCTAAGATTGAAAAAAAAAAAAGACTTGAAACTATCCTTTTAATTAACATATTGTACAGTTTGAACAATTCAAAATAACATATACTCACAAGTTGAAACCTATGTCCAAAACTAAGCCATTCCTTTTCAACAAGCACTTGAAATCCCCTGATGGTTCGATAAAAGCCATCCAACATTAGCATTGCCAGTGAGGTGAGCTGAGAAGTGCGGTCCCAGCCATCGCTACAATGCACGACAACAGATGTCTTTCCTGACTCTACCTTATCTGCAATCCTGAGAGCTCCAGCAAGGATCAGCTGCAGCAGGAAAGAAAATACAGCAACGATTCTGCTATTAAAGATTTTTAAAAACATGTGTTCACAGTTGGTAAAAGAGGGAATTTCAATTTTATGTTTTGTTTCATTCATTTAAATTTGTTGATCTTTTAAAATGAAATAAAGTTGACTCTTTCTGGTCTACATAAGTCCTACCAAGTTTTATTTTCAAGGATTATGGATTACTGCAGTGAGCCTGGGACCGAGAAGCGGATTGCTTAATATTTTTAAATTAATGAAAGAGATTCCCTTGGTAGCCCATAGAGCTACCAAAGCACTATGGGCTAGCAAAGGATTGGGAATACCAATATAGAATACTGTATAGAACTTATTTTTCCCAAGCGAGAGCATTTAAAGCCAAGTTGGCTGACTCCCCTAAGTGTGGGAAATGCAGGAATGATGAAGGCACATTATTTCATGCCTTTTGAATCTGTCCTAAAATCCAGAGCTTTGGAATGAAATTATTAGTTACCTGAACTCTTTGTTGGGGGGGGGGGGGGGTCCACATATTTGTACTACTTTTGAGGTAGTGGTGTTGGATTATGGAGGAGATTTAGGAGTAAGATGCCTTAAATTATTGGTCTACAAGGCAATCCTTGTGGTGGAAAAACAAAATGTATCCTTCAACAGTGGGTGCACACAGATAGCCCCTCAAATTTGGCAATGGTAAAAACTAGCTACTTTCATGATGTGGGAAGCTAAGGAAGCAGGTCTTATATTTAAGCAGAGACACCATTTTTTTTTAGCTATTTGGAATATATATATATTAAATCCTTGCCTCCAACAACAAGTAATTTAATTTTGAACACTCAGTTTGAACTCATTGATTGACATGATAGTTATAGGTCTGTGACCCCTTAGGTTGGCAGCATTATGGTGGATGGGTGGGTGTGGGTGGAGGGGAAGTGGTGCACTTAGAAGGTATATAACAAAAGAGAGGGAACGAAGTACAAACTAAAGTCCAAACAAAAAAAACAGCACCACGGGCCTTTAAAAATGGAACACAGTTCTTTAATGAATGAGCCTTGACAAAAAGACCCGACACGGGCCGTGTTTCGGTGACTAGCACCTGCGTCAGGGGTCGGGTCTTTTTGTCAAGGCTCATTCATTAAAGAACTGTGTTCCGTTTTTAAAGGCCCGTGGTGCTGTTTTTTTTTGTTTGCACTTAGAAGGTATACAATATTTGCAGGGCTTATATATACTAGGGTGGGAGGTTATAAGAAACAAGGCCTTTCCCCTTAGCTTTAGTGTCTTAATCTTTAGCTCATTTATTTATTAGGATTTAAAACCACCTTTTTGAAGAAATTCACTCAAGGCTGCGTACAATATGCATTACATGCACTGAAATACACCAATTATGTTCACTAAGAATATATTTGCAATGTAAATTTACTACATCTACGTTAAACTGATTTATTCTGAAAAGATTACATTCAAAGTAAGCTTCATGGCATCAAAACAGTTGGAGCTGAGGCAGAGCACACCACAGAGATGATGTACAGAATGGAAAACTATTGTTACACATTATTTCTTCTACATTCAACAAGTGGTTCTGAACTTGATAGGTCTTAAAAGCACCAGAATGCCATCTGGGATGGTGAGAGGAGAAAAGGGGAATCCATGATGAAGACATAAAAAGTGGGGCAAAGCTAACTAAATAAATAAGATCAAATTCAGCAGGTGCCTGGTCAAATTATTTGTTGACAGAGCTTTCTTTTTCAACGTTCTCTCATCAAAAATTTGTGAATTTCAAGAGATGGCTACGCTAATCGTGGTAATATATTTCATACTTACAGTTACTGTACTTTATTAAATTTAACTTCAGATTATAACATCAAAGATTTAGAAATAAAGAAGACTTAAAAGTGAAAAATGATCCTGTCACTACAATGACAGAAAGCAATTTACTAGCTCCATGGGGGATTTTGACATTTTCTCAATAGAAGGGGGAAAAAAAAAGTTTCTACTATGTATGTGTGATCCTCTTGTCGCTTACATATATATATATTTGGAGCAAATTTGATTTAAAAAAGTTCTAATCTTTTTTCTTATATATTATTAATATAAAAAATGAGGAGGAGTGGCCTAATGGTTAGGGTGGTGGACTTTGGTCCTGGGGAACTGAGGAATTGAGTTTGATTCCCACTTCAGGCACAGGCAGCTCCTTGTGACTCTGGGCAAGTCACTTAACCCTCCATTGCGCCAGGTACAAATAAGTACCTGTATATAATATGTAAGCCGCATTGAACCTGCCATGAGTGGGAAAGCGCGGGGTACAAATGTAACAAAAACAAACAAACCAAAAACGTAAAATGAAATTAACTAAATAAATAAATAAATAAAAAGGAAATGACAGGCCAAATTCCTCCCCTAACCACAAAAATTAATGATTCCCTCCTCACAAAGTTCAGGAATGGCACTCTCCTCCCCCAGGCTCCCTTTCTCTACTACCTACCTGCCTTTAGGTCTTCTACAAGAATTCCATCACTCCTGCTAGATTTCAAAATTGTGCCATCCTCAGGCCAGCAACAGGACAGGACTCCTGTCCACAGAAGACCTTTGGACATAGATGGGGTAAGCAATGGGGTGGGAGAAGCCCGACAATTGAATGGATGCTTGCAAGAGTCAGGAGGGATGACGATGCCATGAAGGCAGTAAAATGGCAGAAGTGAAGCAAATATTTGTTTCAAAAAAGAAATGAGGCGATTAGAAGGGCATTTGGACCAACTTTTTACAAATACAAACAGAGCAAATAAGTGAGGATATAAAAGCTCTTCATTGGATGTATTGCTCACCTCTTTACCTTTTCCAGATTTGGCATGTCAAACCTTGGGCTGGCAGTAGAGAATGACACGGGGATGGGCACGGAGCCTGCAGGGTAGGGACAAACTTTGTCCACATGTCATCTCTACTTTAAAGGCTGTTAATGAATTGGACAGTTATTTATGTTCGAGTGATGCAGATGACGATATTTTCAATTTTTGGAAAAATATGCAAAAGTGCTGGCCACAACTACCAAAATTTACATGGGGGCTCCTGTACATCCTGCTACCAGCACATCTTCTATTGCAGGAAGCACTGTGGAAACCAGGAGAGCTAGACTGAATCCTAAGATTGTTGATGACTTCTTATTCATCCACAGATTAAAAAATCATAACATTGCTTCATAGGACATATTTCTCCCCTCTAGGGCATACAGAACGGGTTGTATTTTGTACTTCTGGACATTTTAACAGGGTGGATTACGGTTCCTTGGGGTAGCAGAAATCATCTACTTTTGGGGTTGGAAGGGTAGAGGTAGTGGTGGGGTTATTATAGTTGCTTGTTGTTATTGTTTTCTATTTATGATTTATGAACAGTTGCACAGAATATTGTTCCTTTTTTTATACTTTAATAAATAGTTTTAAATATAAACTCATTAGGTGTTTGAGGCTTCTGCAGATGAGGACAGAGCACTTGAGGGTCAGGGCCCACGGGGATGGGGCGGGGACAAACTTTAACCTCATGTCATTCTCTCGCTGGCAGGGTGCAAAGGGAGGGGGGTTGGGGAGTTACTCGTATGTGGTGTTGTGCTGTGGTTGTTGAATTATGGTTTAATATACAGGGGAAAATATCCCATATTATTAAGTCCAGCCTAGACCACCTTGGGTAGGTGGCCCAAGGTCGATTTTCCCAGATATGGGAAATTACACTGTTTTAATGCTCTGGAAGCATACTCTAACTGAACATTGACATTCTATGATAGTAGACACTGCTATTATGAAACACATCAGTTACGTATGAGACTCGGAAGGAGTTAAACCCATGACATTTACTTGCTGACTGTTTGATAATTATACTTTGTAGACATCTGTTTATCTGATCTTTTGGTTATTTGATTCTCTGTCTATATGACCACAAGACTAAAGTATTTTGGTGTACTGTCATACATGTATCTGGATTATCCTGTATGGTTCTTTATGCCGAAATAAAGAGCTTAAAAAAAATGACAGGACATTCCTAGAAATTTCCCAAATACTGATATTGTTTCATTATGCTCATGATAAACAAATTCACAGGCCCTTTTACTAAAGCTTAGTGCGCACTAATGCTATACGCTCTATTTTATATCTATGGACCACGTGACACTTAGCGTGCACTAAGCTACCGTAAAAAGGGCCTCTTAATTTGTACTTAAGGGTATTTATTTTTTGGATTTTGCTCATATCTTTTCAATAACTGTTCAAGCAATGTTACATTCATGCACAAAGTAATTCACAAATTACAAGGTTATTTCATGTCAGCCACCTCACTTGATTTACTAAAGATAAGAGTCAAGAATTAACAAGTTTAACATTACAGTACTAACTCATTTTTACATGTGAATCATATTAAAAAAAAAAACAACTATTACTACTCTTCCAGACACAGGGACCATAACAAAAAACTATATCACATGCAATGCATACAGAGAAGATCACTACTACATAAACTGTTTTACACAAATCGTAGTAAGCTTGCAATTTGTGGTAACTCAGGGGTGTTAATTATACCTCAAGAGGCGTAATTAACTTTTACCAAGTGCATCAGCAGATGATACCGTTGTCCACAAAAAGGGCCGTCAGAGGCCCAATCCCTTTTCCCCCATCAAAACATAAGGCCCACTGTGGATCATTCAAGCTCCTTCCTTCTCTCTTTAGCCTTCAAGGAATTCACTACCCCAATGCCTCGCCTCCTAACTCAAAATGACAAATGACTGGCTGTCCTAAAAACTCTTTCTTCCCAGACTGCCCTCACCCTCAACTACTCCATCTGACGGTGGTAAAATTTGGCTGGGGGCAAGCTGACCTGATACTCTCCTTTGCCCAATGTCATCCTAGATTGGACAAGTCCTAAGGGCATCCAGCCCCTTATCTTGGAGGGGCGCTTACTCAGCAAGCTGCAACCCTTTTTCTCACTGGAATGGGTTTAAGAGGTTGGGGAGTAGGAACTGTGGCACAGACAGGCCTTTAAATATGCCTGAAAAAAAATAATGCACCAGCAGCAGCAGGCACACAGAGGCATTACTGAGGTCTGTAATGCCTTTGGTAAATCACAGCAAAATCACTTTAAACAGTTTTAATTTACACTCATCAGTGACTATAGTGGATTTGGAAAACTTAAGGTTAACATCTTTAGCCTGAAAAATATCAGAAATTGCCTTTCTGAACTGTTGAGAAAGCTGCACGTCTCTATGTCAAGAAGAGGCCTAATTAATGTGACCCAATTATTTTTGGAAGTTGAGAGGTCCCAGGAAGTAAAACAAGGTTCCAACTATTTAGTCATTCTTTTGTATTCTCGTTGACCTATTGATTTCTTTGAATAGAACTGATTGTTAGCTGACCCTCTGATGTAAGCTGGATTTTTTTTACCTACATAATCTTGTATGCTCCCCTTGTCAGGCAAGAAGCTCATGGGAGGATAACTGATTGCTAGTGACTGGTCTCATGAACCATCTTCTTGCTAGTAATCTATTTCTCTGATTAACACAGAAACTTAACGACCACTCTGCTTTGAAGTGTTAATTAGCAGCCTGAATCCACAATACCTTGTTAAATACATTTCAAATTAAGTAGGTCACAGCGATATACAACTCTTTCCACCCCAAATCACCTGCCCTAGCATTCCAACAGGGTTACATTTCTTTCATAAGTAAAATTACAACAGCTTCTGCCATTTTAATCTATCAAATTTATGATCACATAATACAGACCTGTAAAATGTTATCTTTGTAGTTATTTAGAAACATCTCCATCCATAAATAACAGCATTACATGTGTATGCAATAGGCCATTTCAGAACGTTACTATTCACACATGGAGATCCACACCACACAGAGATTTCAAAGGGGTGTAGTTTGGGTATGACTGCAACAAGTCAAAAATCTACATGCATATACACAGATGTAGGAAAAGAATTCCCCCTCTGGTTTTGCACCAGTTCAGAGGCATAGATTTTTTTTTTTAATGCTCATTTCAGTCAGGTTTTTACATGAGGGATTAAGAGTAATTCTCCCCAATCCCCCAGTGTTTATTCCTGCTTCCAAAATCAAAGAAAAAATAAAAAAACAAACAACTTTGCAGCCTTACTACATAATTGGCAGCATAGTTTTGTAAAATGGGATGGTATTCGTGAAAGAGGCGTTGCTACCACATGGCAGCTGCCAGGTTGGTGCGGCTTATTTTTTTCCACCATTTGTAAAATGGCTGCTCCTCCTGTGCATGCCAGTAAATCTGCATTCAGCACAGCCATTTGTAAAATACTGCCAGAACTGAGCATGTCCTGACCTGGACATCCAATTCCCATCTCAGGGGTCTTTTTATTAAGGTGCGCTGAAAAATGATTTGCGGTAGTGTAGGCGTGGGTTTTGGGCACGTGCCGATCCATTTTTCAGTGCGCCTGTAAAAAAGGCCTTTTTTAAATTTTTGCCGAAAATAGAAGGGGGGCAAAATCAAAATTGCTGCACCTCCATTTTGGGTCTGAGACCTTACCGCCAGCCTTTGAGCTAGTGGTAAAGACTCACACAGTAACCAGGCAGTAATGGTCTACATATGTCAAATGCCACTTGGAGCGCGTCTTGATACTAGTGTCCGACAATAAAAATGACTTTTTTTGGACACGCGTATCGGACATGAGCCAAAAATGAAATTACCACAAGAGCCACGTGGTAGCCGTGTGGTAACTCCATTTTGGCACGCATAGACACTTACACGGCTTAGTAAAAGGGCCCCTCAATGTTTTATGTAAAACTAGTAAAAAAGGCCCGTTTCTTAATGCAATGAAACGGCCGTTAGCAATGTAATGAGTTCCTGCCATTAATGTTTCCACGGTTGTATTCCGAATATAATTGTTGTTTACATGTGTAAGATTTCTTTATATACAATATTTTTTGTGTAAACTGGGTTACAGTGTGGTAAAAGTTTTCCTTGTTCAAGCCCTTCAATCAGTTTAACAATCACATCAGAAGAGCTCCTTACTTGTGAGAATGCAACATACAGTTGCCCATGTGAGAGACTGAGAGTGACAGTGTGTTTTACAGACAGCGTAAGAGAGAGATACACAGAGTGATTGAGTGTGTGTGTGTGTGATGTCTGTGTGTGTGATGTGATGTGTGTGAGTGACAAAGTGATTAAATGTTTGTCTTTCCTTCCGTTCTGTGCACTTGCCTCCACTAATGTTCGTACCTCCCTGTATATGATTGTTTGTTAGAGATTCAATCCACTCCACTTCCCTCCTCCAAGTTCCGTTCTGTCTGATTGGTTCTTCGTTGACAGTGAGAGCCAATGAAATGCTGAACTTCAGACTTACGAACCCTACACTGCCACGGTGCCACGGAGTCAGCTTCAGAATGTTGGAGGTGCTTTTTATTATATAGGATGGGCCTTACCTCTACCCAAAAACTGTGTCACTGCCAAGCCACAAAATCAAACCTATAAACGGCGAGTGACCGACTCACTCGCAAATGCGCAGTAGAGACTTCCCTCTCTGTCCCGCCCCTGCGTCAATACGTGATGACGAGGGCGGGACAGAGAGGGAAACTGCGCCGCTGAGGTTGATACCGCACCCGCCCACCCGAGGTCACCGCTACCGTTACCCCCCCACACACACACACCCGGCCCGGGCCCTCTCTCTCTCCGCTACTAAACTTACACATCCATTCGCCGGAACGCAGCACGCACATCAGCTGAGCTGCCGTCGGCCTTCCTTCCCTGCCTGTGTCCCGCCCTCGCTGACGTTTCGTCACAGGAGGGCGGGACACAGGCAGAGAAGGAAGGGCCGACGGCAGCTCAGCTGATGTGCGTGCTGCGTTCCGGCGAATGGATGTGTAAGTTTAGTAGCTGAGAGAGAGGGCCCGGGCCGGGTGGAGGGATGGCGGCGGCGACTCCGGGGGGGGGGGGGGGGGGAACAGTAGCGGTGGCGACCTCGCGGGGAGGGAGGAAGGAAAACCCCAATACCAGCCCGTTTTTACGGGCTCAACTGCTAGTATAAAAGTAAAAAGCTACTAGGTCCGATGCCTCTTAAACAGTGGCAACCGGCTTGGATCCTCAAGGGATCCAATCAGTCTGGCTTTGAGGACCGAGTTACACTAGCAGCACCGGAGAAACTGAACTTTAAGCAAAGATCCAAGGTACATAGTTTATGATTCTCTGGCAGCAGGTAAATTCTGCAGCAGTTTTCATAACCATTAAATGAAGGGACATGATTATAGTCAAGCATGGCCCAAGGCATACCTTGATATGTTCTAGCCAATGAGTCGATTCCAAATTAGACAGCCAGTGTGTATCTTGTATGTTTGGATATACAATCTCCTTCAACTTCCTCAGAGATTCTCTCATAACGTGAATATTGTGGATATCTAGAAAGACTAATTCCGCATTCTGATAAGCATCTTCACTTTCATAGCCACCTCCTTTAGCCTTGGCAAGAAAGAAAAGAAAACATATTTAATGGCTCCACTGACTACACACCTAGGCTGATGTTAGCTTTCATTTACACCACCAACGTTCAATAGGTTTCCAATATCACCAACAATTTCATAAACCTCTAATAAACTGAAGGGCCCAAGAGCTACCTACAGCCCTGGCCAGAGGGCAACAGCATTATGGTACTTTAAGATATAAAATATACCATTTTACAAAATTAGAGTAGAAAGTTGCAGGGGGACAGAAATTTCACCCATCCCCGCTGATATCTAACCCATCCTCACCAGTCCCCTGTGCTAAAATAACCCAACCTGTGGTAAAATAAATCAATTTAACAGAAGCCCATGTTGATAACTTCCCTTCTCAGTGCTTATGGGGATTTCAATTATATCAACCATCAACCACATTCATTAATTTTTTTTAGTGCTATTATAATTGCCATGGCACAAGGAAAGAGATAGGTAGGTAGGCTGGCCTGCAGGACCTTCATTCATCCCCATGGGATCCCTGCGTTCATCCCCATGGGAGTCCCGTGGACCTGGAGGGGATCCCCACAGGAATCCTGCTAACCCCGTTGCCATGCAGCTCTCTAAACTAGACAGAGTCTCTCTTGCTAGCACCAGAGGGTGGGTGTTTACATTCCTAGGATACGCTCATATTTTATAAATTGCTATTTAACTTTTCTAAAAGGTATTGGGGCACTTATATTAAAAATCGCTAATTTTGGGCTTAACATTCAACTGCTCCACTTGTCATTCTGAGCAATTCACTAGTTTTCACTGTACCCTAGAGAAAGATGAAAGTTATAAAGCTTAAAAGTTAATCCAATTACAGTCAAAATATAGCATTACTAACTTAAAAGTTTCCTAACAAAATTTCTGTCACTTCTCCTGAGGAAAAACAATCTTCTCTTTTCTTGAATTACCCGTTTCACTTTTTTTCCCCAAATTCTATAAATAGCATTTAAAATTCCACATGCAAATTTAGGCGAATGCAATTTAATTGAATAACGAGCTACTTAGCACTAATTGGGAACTAATCAATTATCAGCACTAATTGGTCTTAAATTGAAATTTATGCGCACATTTTTAGTTGCATGTGTAAATTTTATACGTGGTTTCGAAAAGGGGGCATAGCCATGGGAGGGTCATGAGCGGATCAGGGGTGTTCCTAGAATTTATGAGCACTGTTATAGAATAAGGGGCATCCATGTCTAATCTAGACTCGAGGATTTACACCAGGGTTTACTTGGTGTAAATCCTTGCATCTAAAGTTAGGCGCTAACCCCAGGATTCAATATATTGCGCCTTAATTTCCACGCAGAAATTAAGCATATTCTATAATAGCGCACGCAACTTAACTGGTTAACTAGCTAATCAGCACAGTCAATTGCATGTTAACAAGCAATTATCACCACTAATCGGCATTAAGATTTACACGCACAATTCACTAATAGAATTTAAGTGCATTACGTTACAGAATACAAAGTCAAATAGCTGAAAGGGGGTGTGGCCACAGGCGGGGTGAGGGTGTTTCTAAAATCTATGCGCTTTGTTATAGGAAACACTCGCTCTGCGCCTAATTTAGGCATCGGGATTTACGCCAAGTAAAACACAGTGTAAATGGCTGTCACTAGATTTGGTCGCGTGGAGAGGCGCTCCATATATTCTATATGCTATACGGAAATTGATGCCTATTCTATAAAATATAGGCATGCTTTAGAGAATAAGCCTAGGTGTATTTTTTTTTAACGCATGGAATTTTCAGGCACCCTATGTAGAATCTAGCCCTAAACGTATTCTATAAACAGCACCTAAACTTTCAGCACCAATTACAGAACAGCGCTTAGTGCATTATTTTTCCGCACTATTTATTGAATTTGGTCCCATATGCCTTTGCTCATTACCACAGGGCAAAATATAAAGTAAAATACTAGATCATTCTGCCGAATCTGTTCTTGACAAGCTGTAGCCGAAATTCTGCTTTCAGATTGCACAGGTTTGTTTTTATAAACAATGTTGGCCACTACCAATTTCACTTACTTAATAGTGTTTCTTTAATACTTTAAGAGCAGTAGTCACCTCACCTTATTAGCTACAGCGTTTACGCTAGGCCTTGCATCCATAATGAAGATTTTATGGGACTGAGCATTAGCATCCATGATCGACTGAAGGTACTTTTCATCATCTTTGCTTCGTTTCCCACTTACTCCAACCATGGGCTGACTACAACGGGTGATTGTAGCTTGACTTTCAGGATGAATCCATGACAAAACCTTTATTTCAAAGCAAACACAAAATGCAAGATAAATATATTTAGCTTCAGCATACGTCAAACAAAAGAAAATTCTAAAAAGTTCTTCCAAAGTATGAATGCTTTTTTGGTCAGATACAACATCAGATTACATCTAAATGGATATGTGAATTCCTTAGGCCAATATCTTTTATCAACCAATATAAAAATTATCCAAAACAAATATAGGTCATGTATAAAATAGATAATCAATATGAAAAGGACCTCTATGGTCTCAAAAGCTCAAGTATATCTTCAGTTATCCTTACCATGATTCAAATAAGACATCTCAATTTGCAATAGTGAAAGTGCAAACATGAGAACATTTGAACTGGAAAAGAGGCAACATTTCAAAACTGCCCGCGTTGTTACAAAACTCCACAGGTTCCTTTGTCTGCAGGGTTTGCACTAATAAATCAAAGCAAAACTACACCGGCAGTTTTGCTTTGATTATTGCCGAACAAAAAACTAACAGCAGAGTTTTGTGTCTGCTTTCTCTACATAAAACACTACACATTGGCATAACTTAGAATGAATGCCCTCATGCAATCTGGAGGCATTCAGCCACACAAAGCATCTGGCTGCAAATGCAAAAGCAGAAATCCTGGACAAGGTCTGCCGTATTGAAACGCTGCTTTGGCCTGCACTGGGCCTTTCCCTCTGACCTGTCCCGCACCCTTATGAAAACAGAAATTGTGTCAGAAGGGGGCGGGACGGGTCAGAGGAAAAGGCCCGGTACAGGCCGAGGCAGCCTTTCATTATGGCTGCCACTGCAAGGTGCAAGACTTATTGCAAATAAAAAGGTAAACTGGGAGGGGAGGGGAGAGAGAGCCACCAGTGGTCCAGGAGGGGAGGAAGACAAGTATAGAGGAGTGCTTGAGGAGTGCCAGCATCGAGGACCAGAGGCACCTAATTGACTTCCTCGCTCCTGAGTCAGCACAACGAGGAAGGGGACTGCTTGGGCAGTGGATTTCTATGACTGGTGGGGCTTCGGCATCCCCACCAGAATAGATATGATATTTAATGTGGAGGGGTGGAGGGGGAGAGGAAATGCATGCCCCCGGTCCATCTATATGCCACCCCCCAATAGACTGATGAATATACCCTGCCTTTAATCGCAAGATTAAAAATTTCAATTATGTGATTACAAACTTTAAGCGAAAGGCAACCCTATAAAATATGATATAATCTACATGTGTACTCAAAAAGTATAGGTGCACATTATTTCCGTTAGACATTTCCAAATTGTGTATTATCATCCATAAATGTGAAGTTATGTTTGTTAAAAGCTTAATAAAAAAAAAAAAAAAAGTATAGGTGTGGACATTTACTCTTGCTCATAAACGTCTGCGCCTGCAACATAGGCACAATTTCTGCTACTTAAATATTTTACTTTTACCCCTCATGGGAAAAAATATTCAGCACTGGCAGGTTTTTTTTTTTACTCAACTGCAAATAAACTCTTCATTATACTTACCAGTAAGCGATCCCTTGATCGGAAGGATGCCACTTTTTTTAACTCCTCATCTGTAACATTTGCTGGTACAGCCAGAACAGCAGGATAGGTGTCACATAACTCATAACATTCATTTATCTTTGTTATTCTCCAGCTTTCATTGGGAATGCCCTTAAAATAACAGAATATATTTAAGCTCTTGCTCCTGACTCACCAATTTTGATATCAATCAGTGGTTTTGAATGTTTTGAATGTTTTCAACTGTTTTAAAACAAGTTTCAATTTACACAATAAAACAGAAAGATTTACCAATTAACCATTGGTTCATCATGTTAGTCTAGACCAGTGGTCTTCCCTGATTTTTAAGTGGGGGCCATTTTGTACCGAAAGAGGCAGGAGAGCTGACATATCTTTTTGCGACACTGATGGCCATGTGACAATAAAATCATTTCCCCACCGTTACTTAACTGCTCACTTTTTGCCAGCAATCTCTCTCTCTCTCCTTCTCTCATTCCCCACCATCTCGTTTTGCTTCAAATCTCTCTGAAACATCCCACATTTAGCCACTAGTTTCTCTCTCGACCTTTTCCACCTGTTTGTCTCAAACCCCACTTTGTGTCACCAGCACCTGTATCACCCCTCTCTGCCCCCTGCTTCAGACTTCCAACAGCTTAATTTAATAAAGTTTCCAGTTGATGTCCACAGCCCCTCCAATATACCCATCTCCATCTGCCTACTAGGGCATTGAGGAGTATAATATCATCGTAGTAATAACTGAGATCCATTTTTTACAATCCTACTTACACAGGATAGTTTGTAAAAATAGTTTGGTGAACGAAATTCGCTCGGAGGAGGGAAAGGTGAGTAGTGGAGTGCCTCAGGGATCGGTGCTGGGGCCCATTCTGGTCAATATATTTGTGAGTGACATTACCGAAGGGTTAGAAGGTAAAGTTTGCCTATTTGCGGATGATACTAAGATCTATAACAGAGTGGACACCCCGAAGGGAGTGGAAAACATGAAAAAGGATCTCAGGAAGCTAGAAGAATGGTCTAAGGTTTGGCAATTAAAATTCAATGCGAAGAAATGCAAAGTGATGCACTTAGGGAATAGAAATCCACGGGAGACGTATGTGTTGGATGGGGAGAGGTATCTTGGGGTGATAGTATCTGAAGATTTGAAGGCGACGAAACAGTGTGACAAGGCAGTGGCCGTAGCTAGAAGATTGCTAGGCTGTATAGAGAGAGGTGTGACCAGCAGAAGAAAAGAGGTTTTAATATCCCTGTATAAGACGTCGGTGAGGCCCCACCTGGAGTATAGTGTTCAGTTTTGGAGGCCGTATCTTGCGATGGATGTAAAAAGAATTGAAGCGGTGCAAAGAAAAGCTACGAGAATGGTATGGGATTTGCATTACAAGACATATGAGGAGAGACTTGCTGACCTGAACATGTATACTCTGGAGGAAAGGAGAAACAGGGGTGATATGATACAGACGTTCAAATATTTGAAAGGTATTAATCCGCAAACAAACCTTTTCCACAGATGCGAAGGCAGTAGAACGAGAGGACATGAAATGAGATTGAAGGGGGGCAGACTCAAGAAAAATGTCAGGAAGTATTTCTTCACGGAGAGAGTGGTGGATGCTTGGAATGCCCTCCCGCGGGAGGTGGTGGAAATGAAAACGGTAACAGAATTCAAACATGCGTGGGATAAACATAAAGGAATCCTGTTCAGAAGGAATAGATCCTCAGGAGTTTAGCCGAGAGTGGGTGGCAGAGCTGGTGGGGGGAGGTGGGGCTATTGCTGGGCAGACTTATACGGTCTGTGCCAGAGCCGGTGGTGGAAGGCGGGACTGGTGGTTGGGAGGAGGGGATAGTGATGGGCAGACTTATACGGTCTGTGCCAGAGCTGGTGGTGGGAGGCGGGGCTGGTGATTGGGAGGCAGGGATAGTGCTAGGCAGACTTATACGGTCTGTGCCCTGAAGAGGACAGGTACAAATAAAAAGTAGCACATATGAGTTTATCTTGTTGGGTAGACTGGATGGACCGTACAGGTCTTATTCTGCCTTCATCTACTATGTTACTTCTGCCCATTGTTCCTTCCCCAATTAACTCCCCAGATCCTTTTTCCCATTTTTTACACATAAGCAAGCTTCCCCTCCTCCCCTCCATCAATACAGCATAAATTTTGAAGATCAGTCTCTGTTCTAATAGCAGCTTCATTAATTTTTCAAATGGAGGAGTTTTCTTTTCCAAGAGCTGAGGAAATACATGACTCTGCATCACAAAGTGTTTTAAACTGGAGCTATGGGAATAAATCTTTTGATAACAAACCAAATCATTGCTGTAAGTCAGTAAAGGGGATCATTTTCAAAACAGAAGAATGTCCAAAAAGCAGCACAAAGCGGCAGATGGACTTTTTTCTTTTTGCCCAAAAGTCCAAATTGCTATTTTCAAAACGCATTTTTAAGATGGTTTTCTCTGCAGTTCGTCCAAATCACAAGACGGCATACTGAGAGCGTGGTGGGGGCAGGATCTGAGCGTTCCCAAAACTTGGATGGTTTTCAGCCATAATAGAACAAAGCAAAAATGTCTGGGACTAAAAGATGTTTTGGTCAATCACCACAGTCGCGAAAGGTTACCCTAAATGACCAGAGAACCTCCTCACCCCCTTACCCCCTCCCCCCCAAAGATGTGAAGGAAACAGTACATACCAGCCTCTATGACAGCTTTAGATAGTATGGCCAGGCCTACTAGAGCAGCAAGCAGATCCCTAGAGTAGCCTAGTGGTCGGTGCAGTGCACTG
Source organism: Microcaecilia unicolor (assembly GCF_901765095.1). Classification (NCBI taxonomy): domain Eukaryota; kingdom Metazoa; phylum Chordata; class Amphibia; order Gymnophiona; family Siphonopidae; genus Microcaecilia; species Microcaecilia unicolor. The sequence goes on from NC_044034.1 coordinate 46,773,710, forward strand.
TAGAGATGGGAACACAGGCCCATATCCCACTCTACTGTTACACTTGTGGTGGGAAATGAGCGCTCCAAAACCCACCAAAAACCTACTGTACCCACATATAGGTAACACCTGCAGCCATAAGGGCTATTGTGGTGCTGTACAGTAGGTTTTGGTGGGCTCACCATACAATATAGGAGGGTAACGATGAGAAGTGTAACTGTGACCTTTTATGTGAAGTCCACTGCAGTGCCCCTGGGGTGCCCTACTGCTCTGCTGGGATGTCTGTGTAGCCAGTCTATTAAGAATGCTGGTCCCCCTTTTTTTTTTTTTTGCACTAAGAGTGTCAACTTCAACTGCTGGTCTTGTCAGGAAAGAGATGGTTCATTGGCGCATATGGTTTTCTTCTGTAAAAACGTCAGAGCTTGCTGGCAACTTGTTTGGACAAAAATGTGTCTTATCTTTCACTTGCCTGAGTCCACTGCGCTCTCTTATGAGGTTGTGATCTTACGACCGTCTTGTCCTACTATCTCTCTTTTGGAGTCCGATAAGAAATTGTACAACATACTGCTAGCTGTTGCCTTGCATTTAACTGTCTCCAATTGGAAAAATAGTGTGTACCCGAATTATAATGAATGGTGGAGTTATGTATGCGTGATCAGAAAATATGAAACAATTTTGGCCCATAGGCGTCGAAACATTAAGTCTGTTTTGAAGACCTGGGCTCGTTTGGACCTCTTTTGTCGGGAGTCGCATAGCACTCCTTGACCTTGTGTATCCCTCCTATTTGACTCCAGGTAATGCCATGGAACTCTGATTGTGTTTTTTTTCTTCCGGGGGGGGGGGGGGGGGGGTGGTGGTACTTTTGTATTATCTGTATGACAAAACCTTTAATAAAAACATAGAAATAGGACTTTTTGATAAAAAAAAAAAAAAAAAGGAATGCAGGTCCCCCCCCCCCCCCCCCCATACATCCCAATGGCTTGTTTTTAAGCGTTTTTTTCTTGGACTTTTTTTTTTTTTTAATGATCCAAAAAGGTAGGCGCACAGAGCACAAACTATCTAGCAAACGGCCATTTTTGAAACAAAAGATAGCAATTTTTGAACCAGAAAAACATCTATGTTCACCACTTGATTTTTGCACATTTTCAGCACGACATCCCAAATCAGATTTAGACGTCATATGGAAAATGCCCCTCTAAATTTGTTTTTTAAATTGTGACTAATAACGCATTAATTGCTTCAAAAGAGGCAATCAAAGCGGTATGGATGTTGCGCACTATCAAATTAATACCTATGGTTCAGGCTTTAAAGGTTGCACATTGAATACACAGAATAGTTAAAAAGTAAATAAAGCAACGTACCTGTCTTCTGTACTCCATAATAGGGTCATAGACTTTCCAACCATTTTCGAGAAAGACTTCTTTGTATTCAAAGGCAAAGAGTAGCTGGAAATAACATTAAAATGAATTAGCAACACATTATAATTTGAGTAACATTATATAATCTTATTTAAACCTGAATCTTCTGCTTACAGTTTCTGTGGGGTTGATAGAGAGTGTAATTTAAGTGGACAGGAGAGGCTTCTTCCGGTTTAAACCATGGCGATTGGGCCAGACACCAGTATTCAGTGGCACTTAACTGGACAGTGCCACTGATCAGCTCAGGCAGCCAAAGCACTGTCTGGGCAGTACCAGGGTGGTCTGGAGGCAGAGTCAGAGAAGCCAGCACGAGCCATATTCAGTGTTCGTTTTGTTTATTAGATTCTTGACACACTGTCTTTCTGTACAAGCAGTTTACATATTATATACAGATACTGTTGGTATCCTTAATTGGCTCACAATTTAAGTTTTGTACATGAGGTTACGGAAGGTTAAGTGACTTGCCCAAGGTGCTGAACTGTGCCGCAGGTTAGGATTGTGACCTCAGTTCCTTCCCTTCATACTTCAAAGCAGTTATTAGTGCAGGTACTTCCTTTGGCCCTTCCTTGGCCCCAGAGGTCTTCAAATGCTGAGTGGCTGCAGTAGCTCATCTACACAAGCAGGAACTCTGGTGTTTTCATATTTTGATGACTGGCTGCTGGCAGCTTCTATGATAGAATCTGCTGTTTTTCCCCACAGAGATAATTTGCTACTTTCAAACTGGAGTTTCTCATTAATTTCAGCTCAAAGAAATCCTCATTCATAAGAGCTCTTGTGAATACAGATTAGGCGAAAGATTTGCTTCTACAAGACAGAATATTAGCTTCTGCATTTTATGTTCCAAGCGTTCAGCTGTCCCTATGGGATTATAGCCAAAAACTACCTTCAGATGTTATGCCATGTGGCCCATTGCAATGCATGTGATTCCTTTTGTTTGTCTCAAAAATCCCACAATGCCAATGTAAAGAGAATTTCCGTTCCTTCTTTCCAAAATTAAATCCTGAAATTCTGTTGCATTAATATCTTTAACATATACTGTATATACTCAAATATAGCCCCATCCAAATATAAACCGAGATAACATTTTTTGCCATTAAAAAAAGGGGTGGGGGTCCTGGCGGGTAGGGTGGGTGGGGATTGCAAATAGTATAAAATCTTTATAAAATTTTGAAGTCCATTGAGGTTATATTATGTATGTCATGTTTATAGAAAGGGGAAGCGTGGGGGTTTTTGATGTGTGACTGTTTATGCAGAGAATCAGAGCTTCCTCCTTTCTGTATGGGAAGCAATGTTGTTTTGTTCAAATGTTCAATAGTTCAATAAAGACTTCATGCAAATTTAAAAAAAAAAGGAGGTGGGGGAGCGTTCACTTGAATAGAAACCTTTGGTTTATATTTGAGTTGTCTTCTCCTTCCCCCTTCCTCTGCGGGGTCCAGAATTCCTCCCCTCCCCTCCCTTTCCCTTCCTTCTCTCCCTCATCCTCACCCCCCGAACACAGAGAGCCCCCTCCCGACACACCTGTAGGCCTGCCGCCCTCCTGACCCCTCTCCACCCTTGGGCCTACCATTTCGTCTGGTGGTCTAGTGGAAAGTTGGGGCAGGAGCTATTCTCACATGCTCCTGCCCTTGCTGTCTTCCTCATTGAAAATGGTTGCCGGGACTTCCAGCGGCAGTCTTGCGAGATGGCTGATGTGACCTCCAGCAGCAATTTTGTGATTGAAGCAAGAACTGGCAGGGCTTCATAAGAACATAAGCATTACCATACTGGGACAGGCCAAAGGTGCATCAAGCCCAGTATCATGCTTCCAACAGTGGCCAATCCAGGTCATAAGTACCTGGCAAGATCCCAAAAGAACAGATTTTATTTATTTGTTACATTTGTATCCCACATTTTCTCACCTATTTGCATGTTCAATGTGGCTTACATAGTACAGAAGAGGCGATTGCCAATACCGGTATGAACAAATACAAAGTGAGGTTATGACAAAGTAATGATCAGGTGTGATAAACACATTGGGGGGGGGGGGGGGGGTGGTCACAAGGGGAAGAGTTAATTGTGTCCAGTACAAACTTTATATTGTTGTGTTACGCGGTTAAGGCATTTAGGTTGGATCGTTGGGGTATGCCTTTTCGAACAGGTTAGTCTTTAGGAGTTTCCGGAAGTTTAGATGGTCATATGTTGCTTTCACGGTGATTGGTAGTGCGTTCCATAGTTGCGTGCTTATATAAGAGAAACTGGATGCATAGGTTGATTTGTATTTAAGTCCTTTGAGGCTTGGGTGGTGGAGATTTAGGTATGTTCATGTTGATCTTGTTGTGTTTCTGGTTGGTAGGTCTATGAGGTCTGTCATTTATCCCGGGGCATTGCCATAGATGAATTTATGAACCAGGGTGCAGATTTTGAATGCAATACGTTCTTTGATTGGGAGCCAGTGTAATTTTTCTCGTAGAGGTTTGGCGCTTTCAAATCTTGTTTTTCCGAATATGAGCCTGGCTGCTGTGTTTTGAGCAGTTTGGAGTTTCTTTATGATTTGTTCTTTACATCCCACATAGATTCCATTACAGTATTCTAGATGGCTTAGTACCATGGATTGTACCAAGCTGTGAAATATTTCCCTCGGGAAAAAAGGTTTCACTTGTTTGAGCTTCCACATTGAGTGAAACATTTTCTTTGTTGTAGCCTTCACTTGGTTTTCTAGTGTGAGATTTCGGTCGATTGTGACTCCAAGAATTTTCAGGCTGTCTGAGATAGGGAGGGTGTAATCTGGGGTGGTTATGTTGGTGGGTTTGATTGTGTTATATTGGGACGAGAGGATGAGACAGTGTGTTTTCTCTGTGTTAAGTTTCAGCTGAAATGCATTCGCCCATGAGTTCATGATGTTCAAGCTGAGTTTGATTTCTTTGGTGATTTCTGTTAGATCCTTTTTGTAGGGGATGTACAATGTGACATCGTCGGCGTATATGAAAGGGTTAAGGCCTTGGTTGGGTAAGGACTTGGCTAGTGGGGTCATCATTAGGTTGAAAAGGAGCGGTGATAGTGGCGATCCTTGAGGTACTCCACAGTCTGCTTTCCATGGTGATGATATGGTCGATTTCACTTGGTATGTTCTAGTCGTTAGGAAGCCCTTGATCCACTTACGTACACTTCCACCAATCCCTAAGTATTCTAGGATGTTTAGTAGTATATTATGGTTCACCATATCGAACGCACTAGATGTGTCGAATTGTAGGAGAAGTACGCTTTTGCCTGTTGCAATTTCTTGTTTTCAATTTGGCTAAGAGGGTAATTAGTACTGTTTTGGTGCTGTGGTTAGAGCGGAATCCTGATTGTGATTTGTGTAGTATTGTGAATTTGTCTATGTAGTCGGCGAGTTGTTTGGTTACTACACTTTCCATAAGTTTGGCTACCAGTGGGACTGAAGCTACTGAGCGGTAGTTGGTGATATCGTCTGTTTTTTTTTCTTGGGATCTTTCAGTATTGGGGTGAGTAGGATATTGCCGTTTTTCTTAGGGAAGAGACCATGTTGAAGCATGTAGTTTAAGTGGGATGTGAGGTCTACTATGAAGCGGTGGGGAGCGGATTCTAATAGGTAACTGGGGCAGGTATCAAATTTACAGTGAGTTTTAGAGAACCTATTAAGCGCTTGGTTGACTGTTTTAGCAGTGAGAGGAGCGAAGCTTGTCCAGAGGCTGCTTATCCTAGAAATAAGCAGTGGATTTTACCAAGCCTACCTTAATAATGGCTTATGGACTTTTCTTTTAAGAAATCATCCAAACTTTTTTAAACTCTACTAAGCTAACTGCTTTTACAACATACTCTGGCAAAGAAATCCAGAGTTTAATTACATGTTGATTTTCTCCGATTTGTTTTAAATTTACTACTTAGTAGCTCCATTGCATGCCCCCTACTCCTTGCATTTTTGGAAAGAACGAGCGATTCACGTCTACCTGTTCCACTCCACTTAGTATTTTATAAATGTCTATCATATTTCCCCTCAGCCGTCTCTTGTCCAAGCTGAAGAGCACATCCTCTTTAGCCTTTCTTCAAACAGAAGTCATCCCATTCCCTTTACCATTTTGGTCACCCCCTCTCTGCACCTTTTCTAATTCTGCTTTATTATTTTTGAGATGAAGTGACCAGAATTCCACACAGTATACAAAGGTCTTATGTTTAAACAGATGTCTAGATTACAAATGATTCAAAATTCAGCAGCAAGGCTGATATTTCATTGCTCAAAGTATGATAGTATCTTCCCATTGTTGGCTAAGTTGCACTGGCTGTCAGTTTCAGCTAGAAATAAATTCTAAATTATATGTCTTATATTCAAACACTTATATGGCTTTTGTTTTGCTGATCTTTTGGATAGTTTTAAATTTCTAAAAGGACTTATAATTTTTTGTTACTGGTCTCTCCATCTACAAAAGACATTCGTTTTAAGCCATTATTTTCTAGATCTTTTTATTTTCTGCTGTTCGTCTCTGGAATAGTTTACTTATTGAGTTGCGTTCTTTATCCAATTTACTTGCTTTTCAGAAAGCTTTAAAAACACATTTTTTCCCTAACGATAATTAGTTTCTTTTGTTTTTAGTTTGATTATAGCTGCTACATCCTCATGTTTTGCATCAGTTTTTATCTTTTGTTACTCTGTCTCAAACTCCTTTGTGAAGATTTGACGGGTTACAAGATCCAGATAGCATAGCATAATATAAGCGTGTGATTGCACCATGGAGCGATTCAAAAGAATTATAACAGTCTCATTTTTGCTTTCCATTCCTTTCTTAATTCTTAACATTATATTTGCTTTCTTAGCTACTGCTGCACACTGAACAGAGGGTTTTCAATGTATCATCAACAATGACACCTACATCCTTTTTCCTGGGTGGTGACTAATGTAGAACCTTGCATCACGTAGCTATAGTTTGGGTTCCTCTTTCCTACATGCTTCACTCTGCACTTGCTCACACTAAATGTCATCTGCCATTTGGATACCCAATCTCCCAGTCCGGTAAGGTCCTGCCAGTAGTGGCTTCAATCTCAAAATGGCTGACGTGACCTACAGTACCAATCTTGCAAGACATTTTCAATCAGAAACACAGCAGGGGCAGAAGTGTGGGAGAATAGCTCCTACCCCACCTCGCCACTACACCACCAGGAGAAAAGGTAGACCCGGTGGGAGGGAGGGGGGCTCTCTCTGTTTAGATGTGGCATCAGCAGCAGGGGAGGGATGGAGGGAAATAATACTGGACACCACGGGGGGGGGGGGGGACTGGAGGAATGCCAGTAGACTCAAATATAAACTGAGACTTAAATTTTGGCCAAAAAATCTCAATTGATATTTAAGTATATAGGGTAACGCCATTCCTTCTCCCCTTCCTCCAACCCTGTCCTTTCTGAACAGATTATAGCCCAGTATAACTATGTCCCAGTCATGGTTCTCCATGAACCACTTCTCTGTGGCTGCCACAAAATTCAAGTCAGCCTCTCCACCACAGTCACTAGATCCAGACCCTTATTTCCCATACTACAGGCATTGGCATACACTGTTTTCCAGACATTGCACTCCCCTCCCCCTACCATTTGTGTAAAGGTTATTTAATGTTTCTCTTACCTGAAGGCTTTTACTTACCTGGGAGTTTTGATTACCTAGCCCTAACAATTATAGTTTAAAGTCATCTTCAGTAGGTTAGCCAGTCTGCTGCTTTAGACACATCTTCCCTTCTTTGATAGGCTGATACAGACCAGGAAGCAGAAACATTCTAAATGACATCATCTGCGGAGCCATGCATTCTTCAGGATTTGAGCTTCTCTGTCTTGGTCTTTAACCTTAACAGGGAGGACTGACAAGACCACCACCTGTGCACCTTATCACCCACTCTCTCAGAGACATGAAATACAAATTATCAAAGACCACTGGCATCAAAAGTTGTCGGCCACTTTGAGTCAAAAAGGGCTGAAGGACAGCCAACAAATCTTCTCACACATCACCGAACAGTGAGTGCCAATGACACTCATCCCTATCAATCTCTCTCAAACATCCACCCCCCCAACCTAGTCTGTCATATTCTCATTCTCCACCCTGTACCTCAGGCACACACTCTCTCCTCCTTCCTCCTGTTTCCCTCCCCCCCCCAAAACGAAAACGTCCAAGTCCAAACCAAGACATTTTGAGCTAGACCTGTTTTAATAATGACTAAACCACAAAAAAGTGCCCTAAATGACCAGATGACCACTGGAGGAATAAAGGAATGACCTCTCCAATCCCCCAGTGGTCACCGACCAAAGATGTAAAAGAAACATTACATACCAGCCTCTATGATCCACTCAGAAGTTATAGCCAGTCCTATTAGAGCAGCAAGCAGGTCCCTGGAGAGTAGTCTAGTGGTTGGTGAAGCACTACATCTGCTTCAATCGTTAAATGACCACCATCTCCCTAGTCCCAGTTTCACTCAATTGGAATCTACTAGGCATAAGGATTTCTTTTTTGCAGCCCCTTTTCTATGGAATTCTATGCCATGCTCTATCTGTGCAGAACCGTCGTTTAAAAAATTCAAAAACAGCTCGCAAAATCTGGTTGTTTCACCAAGCATTTAGTCCAGTCTATGGCTTACTATCTCACACCTCGTTTCCTGCAATATCCTCCCTCTTCTCCCTTTCCATGATTGCATATTGGATTTTTGTATGAGTGTTTGTGTTGTTTCTATTCTATAAATTTATTGGAGTTCCTTTCTATTTTCTTGTTCTCTTGATTTTAGACTTGTACACCGCTGTGATCTGCGAGTTAGCCAACAGCAGTATAACAAATGTAAATAATCTATAAGGAGATCCAGGCCCATAATCCACTCTGTTACACTTGTGGTGGAAAGCGTGAGCCCTCCAAAACCCACTCAAGACCTACTGTACCCACATATAGGAGACACCTACAGGCATAAGGGCTATTGTAGTGGTGTAAGTTGGGTACAGTAGGTTTTGGAGGGCTCACTATACAATATAAGGGAGCAATGGTGAGATGTGTACCTGGGGGCTTTTAAGTGACTACTGTCATGCCCACTGGGGTGCCCCACTGCTCTACTGGGATATCTGTGTGGCCAGTCCACTAAGAATGCTGGCCTCCCAAACATCTCAATTGCTTGATTTTATGAGTTTTTCATTTAGATTTTTTTTTTAATGGACCAAAAAGATAAACGCACAAAAAACATCTAGCCATTCGAATTCTGGACATTTTGAGCAAAACATTCAAAGTCAGACTTAGACATCATATCGAAAATGCCCCTCCACATCTAATAGTAATAACACCTATTTTTTAAAACTGAAGACAAACTTTTGGGTTGGAAGCTTGCACACATTATAGGTGTTGACAAATTAACAAGGGAAGCTATGATGATCACAGGAGAGGTGACTGTGAAGGGGTAATCCATAAAGGTAGTATATAATGAACTATAAAATCGGTTTGAAATGTATGACATACGGGTAACAAAGGGGCAACTTATTTTACAGAATATGTGAAATTCTCCTCCTGAGGAAATAATTTTGATCAATCAGCTTTCAACTAAGTTACTAGCTACAATTTTTACTGCAACTTATTACTAAATTGATCCCTAACATAACTTCAATGAACCCTCAGAACTGTCTGAGGTTAGAAACAGAAGACAGCCTCAGATCACACAACTATACTTAAGTACAGTGAGCTATACAGAACACTTTGATTAAAACAAGGAAGTGTCATACCAAATTATGTGACAACGGGAAGGCATACTTTGTGAGGTTCTCAAAGATAGATCGTCTGGTACGCCCTTCCTGTTTGTATGCAAATCGCAGATTCCGAATATCCTAAAGGGAGAGAACACATCAACTGTTCAAAACCATCTTAAATTGAAACAGAAAAAAAAAAAAGTTATAAAGATACTCTGCTTGTCAAACTGAATCTAAATTCAATGCTTCAGCAAACACAGCAATTTATAAGCTAATTTTCTCCCACTAGCAAAAAAAAATGGATTTTCTTAACCACTGACTTCATTCATCCAAAATCATTTAGGCCTCTGCAGACTAAGCAGAAAAAAATAGCTGCTGTTCACCAGATACGTTAACTTCTCTGGGGAAAAGGTGATTAAAGTCTCAGATTCCAAATGCTGAGAGTGGCCGATTATTCATGTCATAAGTCCATAAGCAATACAAAAAAAATGAAACCACTTCCCTTCTGACGAACCCAAGGAATTTGCTGCAGTTATCAACCTGAATAGTTTTGCTTTAGTTATTTTCCCCTCTCAAAAAGTATCCATACAAATGTACACATGCATTTTAAGGCAGTTCTACTGTAAGGCAAAACAACATTTGTAGTTTGAAATATACAAGACTATGGGGCTCATTTTTGGAGTACTTAGACTTACAAAGTTCCATTAGCAGATGGAGTCAGAGCTTGCGGGGATGGAGACAGGGACAGAGCTTACGCGGACAGGGTGGGGATGGGGACAAAGCTTGCGGGGACGGGGCAGGGACAAACTTTGTCCCTGTGTCATTCACTACCTGGCAGACACCCAAATAGCAGCAACATTCCATGCTACCAATCCTAGAGTAAGCAGTGGCTTCCCCATGTCTCTTTCATTCTTAATTTGGATGTTCTAGTTTGTAAAACATGCTGAACAGCTGAGAGGAGATATAATTGAGGTCTACAAAATCGTGAGTGGTGTAGAACAGGTAAAAATGAATTGATTATTTTACTCTTTCAGAAAGTGATGTGATGTGAAAGTGAATCAAAAAATTTTTTTTTTTTTTACTTTTTCAAAAAGTATAAAGACTAGGGGACACTCAATGAAGTTACATGGAAATACTTTTAAAACAAATAGGAAGAAATATTTTTTCTCTCAACGAATGGTTTGGGACGTGTTACCAGAGGATGTCATCTCAACAACGGTTAGCGTACCTGGGATTAAAAAAGGTTTGAACAAGTTCCTGGAGGAAAAGCCATAGTCTGCTACTGAGATAGACATGGGGAAGCCACTGCTTGCCCTGGGATTGGTAGCATGGAATGTTGTTACTATTTGAGTTTCTGCCAGGTACTTGTGATCTGGATTGGCCACTGCTGGATACAGGATACTGGGCCAGATAGACCATTGGTCTGGCCCAGTATGGCTACCCTTATGTAATAAATTTACTTAATTGTTAACCCCTGTATATGAAATTACAAATCAATTTACCTTACACACAGTTTCCAGGCCATAGGAGTTCTCTCCACGACTGGAAGCACCTCCTATTTTTTCCACTCTACTAATCACACCAAGAGGAGTATCCAGAACAAAAGGAGGATCCTATCGAATGTAGAAAACATGAATCAAATTGGAAAAAAAAAAAAGTAAAAAAATATGTCAGACACAAAATAAATCATATCATATGAGTGGAGGAGTGGCCTAGTGGTTAGGGTGGTGGACTTTGGTCCTGGGGAACTGAGGAACTGAGTTCGATTCCCACTTCAGGCACAGGCAGCTCCTTGTGACTCTGGGCAAGTCACTTAACCCTCCCATTGCCCCATGTAAGCCTGCCATGAGTGGGAAAGCGCAGGGTACAAATGAAACAAAAATAAAATAGATACTATTGGAGATTCTACATGGAATGTTGCTATTCCACTAGCAACATTCCATGTAGAAGGCTGCACAGGCTTCTGTTTCTGTGAGTCTGACGTCCTGCACGTATGTGCAGGACGTCAGACAAGCAGAAGCCTGCGCGGCCACATTGGTGATCTGCAAGGGCTGACTTCTACATGGAATGTTGCTAGTGGAATAGCAACATTCCATGTAGAATCTCAAATAGTAGCAACAGTGGAGGAGTGGCCTAGTGGTTAGGGAGGAGTGGCCTAGTGGTTAGGGTGGTGGACTTTGGTCCTGAGGAACTGAGTTCGATTCCCACTTCAAGCACAGGCAGCTCCTTGTGACTCTGGGCAAATCACTTAACCCTCCATTGCCCCAAGTAAGCCGCATTGAGCCTGCCATGAGTGGGAAAGGGCGGGGTAGAAATGTAACAACAACAAAAAATATTTATTTTCAGTGGGGAGAAAAGTGAATAATGGAAACAAGATATTTATTTCTGCAGGAATACAATGTATCCAACAATACTACTCAGTTACACTTGTCTGCTGTTCTAGTAGATTGCGTTAAATCCCAGTGTTATAGCCCTTTCCTGGTGGTATCAGAATCAACTAAAGTGTGTTTAACAATGTTCTCAATAGACGAGAGAGAGAGAACCCCTTTGTATATAGATCCTCATGAATTATTAACATAGAGCCTACAAAAAAAAAAACCCAATTGGTTTGAAAGGAACATTGTACACATAAGGACGGACTGTTGGCTTTGATTAATACAGGAAGGCAAAGTCTTACCCTTTCCAAGCTTCTGAAATATAATCTGTAATTTGAAACAGTCAAGGTTCCGTGTAGAGCACCAGTGAATGGGCAGATGTAAGTGACATCTTTGGCTGCAAAAAAATATGAAATGAAATATAGCTGTATTGTACAAATAAGCATTAATCATATCTGTTATTTTAATCTTCTAATGTGTTCCTATTATAGTGTTTCATTTGGACTGTGCTGACATCATAAATATCATTCCTATGTTATGTGAATGTTCTTTCATGCCGACTCTTACGATCTCTTGCATTCTGCTGACTGTTATCAGATTTCACAAAGATCAGCATGTGTAACTGTATAATCTTTAATATATCCAGAAATGTCTTATAACGTATTTTACTTTAACGCTATCATGTATCTCACCACCATGTAACCCAAAACCCTCTGTAAAACCAAATGTATATTCTCTTCTATTTCCAGTATCCATGATGAATTGTAAGCCACATTGAGCCTGCAAACAGGTGGGATAATGTGGGATACAAACGCAATAAATAATAATAATAATTTCAGTTATATGATTGTTTACATTGCTGTTAAATGTCGTTATTTCTGATACTGTATCATGTTACACAGAAGGCAAAAGTAGAGACTAATAGACGATTCACCACTGGAGACGTGAGTCCAACAGTCTTTATTATATCAAAGATAACGACCCGACACAGGCCGTGTTTCGACGCTAAAAAGCGTCTGCATCAGGGGTCAATAAATACACTACAAATCAAAACATATAACATATAAATAATGCCAATAAAAACATATATGCACATCCATATAGAGATATAAAAATATAATAGACACTAATTTTCTGATCAGAAGTCAATATGCTCATGTATCATGTTAGTCCTATTACTGGGCTTCAATTTGCCAAATACAATCAATGAGGTGAACTTGGAGATATGTTTCTATTTGGTCATTTTACTATCATTATGTTGTAACCAAAATACATAGTAAGTTTTATGTCAAACTGTACACCACCTAAAGCCAGGTAATAAAACCCAATAAATATTTTAATGTTTTATCATCAAAGTGCTGTAAAGTAATCTTTCAAAGTATGAGATATTATGGTTTATTTCCATTTAATATACCGCCCTTCCTACATATATCACAGGGCGGTGCACAGTCAAATAAAATCAATTAAATACAGTATAGAAAGGAATGCCAGTAACCATAGGATAGCCAACAATCATTTAGAGAGAGAAAAGAAAGAGGGAGGGGCAAAAAAAAAAAAGGAGAAAAGAGAGGGTCAACGGACTTTCAATACATCAGTGCAATCTATGGAAGTATCACCAAACGCTCTCAGAAAGAGATGTGTTTTTTACGTTTCAACAATTTTTTATTGATGATGCAACAAAATAAACAACCAAAAAGCACAATTTACAAAAAAAATGTAAAACGAAAGCATCTGAATAACAACACACTAAGAAGCTCATCATGTGAGTTTTAACATTTTTCTCCCCACACCCTCCCCCTCCCAATCTCACAACCCCCCCCCCCCCCTTCAAAATATTGAATTCCAGATCGCTGGCGATATATGTAGTGATAACAACACTAACGTCATACATACTAAGCCAGTCCAACTCATGGTCTGCGTGCAGAACAAGCAAATGGTGCATCTCCACATCTGTCTAACAGCCAGCAAAAGCGCTCGACAAGAGTAGCGCTTACACCAATCCAGGGGTCTGGTTTCTGGTTCCACCAAACCTCACAAAGAGATGTGTTCAATGTGGCCTTTGGCACCTAACCTTTAAGGAAATCTAGACTGCCCCAATTTGACTGCTCCTACTTGACTGACTGTACACTTGTCCTTTAGATTGTAAGCTCTTTGAGCAGGGACTGTCCTTCTATGTTAAACTGTACAGCGCTGCGTAACCCTAGTAGTGCTTTAGAAATGTTAAATAGTAGTAGTAGTAGTTTTTAAAGCTGTACGGAATCTGAGATAAGGTGTGCCAAGACGCACTTGAGGTGGTAAAGCATTCCACAAGGAAGGTGATATACAGAATGCCGAATCAGTCACAACAAGGGTGACAAAAGAAAGGTCAGCAGATGATGTGCAAACTAACGCCTTTATTATAACATCCAGGACTCAACACGAGTCATGGGCCTTCTTCAGGAGTCTTTAATTGGATGTATACTGATATTAAGCTAAGCTTAATGTAATACAGGTGATGTTCAATATCTGAGGCAGGTGGTCTGAAGCTGGTGAATTAAAGTCCTGTGTGTGTCGACAAGGGTTACTGTTCTTCTCTTTTCCTGCTATACAAAAAGCACCAGTCCTGGTTAAATCAAACCAAGCAGCTCTAGGAGATGGAATGCGAATATTCCGATCATTCAAAGAATGAAGGAGCCTAGGCGGAGTAAAAGTACACTAGAGTCCAAGCAAGAATATGGGTCTCTCTTTTCCGTTCCTCGCAAAAACAAGAGACATTAGTGGTGGTGCTTGAACACGAAGTCACTTAGTTTGTTACTACACACACTTCTCTTTCTTAGCCCTGTGGTGCAGAAATTAATGGGCAGCATAGATAAACAGGTTCCATATTGTGCAGCAAACACTCTGCACACAGCACCATCTCTTCCCCCTCCAGAACCTTCTACTTTAACTTAACTCCATCCTATCTTACCCTCAGGCAGAGCAAGTAGTAGTAGTAAAGAGAGAGAATGCAAGGAACACTGAATATAATTCACTGAGAACAGCAGCCATGGGATCGTTAGATAATGGAGCAAAAAGGGAGAACAAGGCCATAAGCAGACAAACTGAATGAATTCTTGGCTTCGGTCTTTACGGAAGAAGATGTAAGAGATCTACCTGTACCAGAAATGGTTTTCAAGGGTGATGATGCAGAGGAACAGAAAGAAATCTCGGTAAACCTGGAAGACGTACTGAGCTAACTCAACAAATAATAGAGCAGTAAATCACCTGGACCAGATGGTACGAATCCAAAGAACTCAAAACATGAAATTGCTGACTGGCTGTTAGTAATCTGTAACCTGTCGTTAAACTTGTCCATAGTACCTGAAGATTGAAGGGTGCCCAATGTGACGCCCATTTTAAAAAATTATATACCGAGCAAGCCTGACGTCAGTGCGCGGTAAAAAAGTGAAAACTATTACAAAGAATAAAACTACGGAATATGTAAATAAATATGGTTTAATGAGACAGAATCATCATAGTTTCAGCCAAGGGAAGTCTTGCCTCACCAATCTGATTCATTTCTTTGAAGGTATGAATAAATGTGTAGCTAAAGGTGAGCCGGTTGATGTAGTACATCTAGATTTTCAGAAAGCTTCTGACAAAGTTCCTCATAAGAGACTCCTGAGAAAACTAAAGAATCATGGGATAGGATGAGGATAAGGAACTGGCTATTGGACAGAAAACAGAGGTAGAGTTAAATATCCATTTTTCTCAATGGAGGAGGGTGAATAGTGGAGTGCCGCAGGGATCTGTACTGGGACCAGTGCTATTTAACATATTTATAAATGATCTGGAAATTGGAATGGCGAGAGAGGTTGTAGCTGTCTCAAAATGCCACGATTAATTTGGTTATTAACTGCGCTTCTGTTTTTCAGCATCACTAGGCTTTTCAGCCACGTTTTCCCACTTTCATCCTCCCTCTCCTGCCTTGCAATAACATGCACCATCTAATTCTCCCCCACAGAAACGCTAACTCTAGGCCATGAGAAAACAAAAATGCAAATAAAACACATTCAAGCAGCAACGTGTTCAACGTTGTGAAAGCGCCCACTGCTCATAAGGCTGTGCCGGAATGACCCCAATCTGTCAAGCCTTAGGGCTCTTAATTTGCTAAGAAAATAGGCAGTCCACAGTCTCTTGAAAAGCAATGCAATGGTGGTCATAGCCTTTCAATCAGGCCGGAAAGTACACACATTACTCACAACCTTGCTTGGTACTAATGATGGAGGTATCCAAAGTAGTCTGTAGAGCTCATTTAGCACAGCTTCAAACACAGAGTTCCTGGATGATATCAGAAACAAAGTTGCATAGCAATTACTGCTCAAGCTTAGAGTCATTCAATAAGCCCTGAAGATATTCGTGAATTATCTGACAAATTCTATCCTACAAATTCAAATGGACAACCAAGTAGCAATGTTTTATACCAATAAACAAGGAGGAACGGGATACCTTTGCCTACATTGAGAGACACTGATAATATGGAGACTAGCACTAAAAATTAATATCTTTCTCATAGCCTCATATTTATCTAGAGAACACAACTGTCCAACACGCTCAGTCATCAGCTGCATCGTTGCAAATGACCTTGGAACATCAAAGTCAATCAAGACCTTTTCAGGAAATGGGGAATGCTACAAAGAGATCTCTTTGCAACTTATTAGAACAGAATGTATCAAGCCTTTTGCTCTCGACATCCAAGCCAGAATCACATAGCAAACACCTCTGATGTTATTTCCTGGAAGGAGAATTTCCTATTTGTGTTTCCACCAACTCCCCTTATTTCCAGAGCTATTCAAAAGGCAGATCAAGATTCAGCATGGTCGATTCTAATTGTCCTGTACTGGCCAAAACAAATTTGGCTCCCTTTCTTGAAACAAATGGCCCAGAATCGCCAATGCCTCCTTGTATGGTAGATCTTCTCATACAACAAGCTGGGAATCTACTGCTTCCCAATCTCTGTTCTCCAGCACCATCAGCGTGAATGCTACAAGCTGTCTGATAGACAACATACCTGTGTTATGTAAAGTACAAGAAGTTTTGCCTGCCTCTAGAAAATATGTTGAGAGAGTCATATGGTATTCTTTCCAATCCGTCAGAAGTTGTAAAGAATTATACAAAAGGAGTCTGTCCATCTGAGGCAAAATAAGTCTCCAAAAAGTTAATGGAATGGGATGAAACTTGGCATGAGGTTTACACGGCAATAAGACACAATGGGGCCGATATTCAGACCATGGAAGTTAGGCTGGCTATTTCCTGTGATCGGCAGCAATGTTGGATATTCAATGCCAGGCTCTCTCTCGTGACCGGCATGGAATACCTGGTTTTAACTTAACCAGCCAAGCCAGTATTCGGTGTTAGCCACTTAAGTTCAAACCAGCCAAAAATATTCTAGCTATACACGTGGCCAAAAATGGCCACCAAACTCACGCTAAATCGGTAGATAGCCGGTTATATCGCGCAATATAACCAGCTATCTGACAGCCAGTGAAATTCAGCAAGAGACAGCCGGCTATCTCCCGCTGAATATCACCGGACAGCCGACTAAGTACCATTACCATTTAACTGGCCAGGTGCCAGAGAATGAGCATCCCCCCCCCCCCCCAAAAAAAAAAAAAAAGTGGCCCAATGCATTTCTATGGGAGAAGGAGTCAAGGAGGAGGTGATCCACCGAGGTGGATGAACACTAACTCCCAAGAGAACACAACGGTTAAAGGGAAGTGGGAAGTGGACCAATGACTCCAGGGACACGGGATACTAATGTATAAAGTACCACTTTATTGACAGACTCGACATAGTACCGTGTTTCGGCCACAGGCCTGCCTCAGGAGTCTTAAATGATTCTGGTACTGGAAATCAGTCTACAAGTCGATTGGTCTTGAGAAAGACCTTTGTCATATGTAACAGATACTGAAACGTCTGTGTAGTCTGTTGTGAACAAAACAGTTCCAGCTTCTGAAGCATAGGCAAGTGTCATCATATGTACTCTTTAATGCAAGTCAATATTTTATAAGAGGTCGCGCCCAGATACAGCGCTCTGACAAGATTCCAGTATACAATACTAGTGTAAACTGGCATTCACATGCCTACATTTAGGGAAACCCACTTATGCCATGTCAATAGCAGGTGTAAGTCCACTTATGTGTATAATTTACAACATTCTATAAGTTATGCCAAGGAGGTTTTATGACAGGATATAGCATGATGTCAAAAAGTTGAAGCAGTCTCCCCCGTGCAATATTGTGTGACCCCAAACATGCGCAGATGCTATTGAAAATAATAACAGGCTTGTGAAATTTATGACGCCTATGTGTGTGGGTTTTTTTTATTTAATTTGACAGCTTTTTAAATTTATTTGAAAGCTTCCCATATGTAACCTGAGCTATTTTGTTACCTCGGGGGGGGGGGGGGGGGGGGGGGGGGGAGGGAGAGGGGAGTCCTGGGGCGCGAGCTGCGATCTACTGTGGGTACTCCAGAGCAGCAGACTTGTTTTTGGAGCCATGGGTGGATCAATTTTTGTAGGGGGCAGCTTTAAGAAAGGCCATGGCTCTGCCTGAACCTTGGAGTTGAGTTGTGAGGACTTCCGGGGGGTCCAAAAACAAGGTCTGCCACTCCAGAGGGACTGCCCCGAGGTTAAAAAGAAACAACAACCTTGGGTTACATATGGGAAGCTGTCAAATAAAACACACACACACACACATAGGCAGTCATAAATCTCACAAGTTTGCTATTGTTTTCAATAGTGTCTGCGAATGTTTGGGGGGGGGGGGTCACCAATATGGCAGCAAGCTCTGCCCACTGGCTTCAGCCCATAGAATGGGCCAGGTCTCCTGTTATAAAACCTCCTTGAATTATGCATGTAAATATTAGACCCACCCATGTCCTTCCCCTGTGAACACCCCCTTGCATTCACACACAGGGGTAGATACAAGAAACAGCACCAGAAATTAGGTGCCAGGTTGATGCACACAAAGCACAAATTCACTAACAGTAGTTCCATGTGGAATTGCAATTAAGGAGTACTAGTGCAAGTACGTAGTTTCACGCCTAACTTTAGGCGGTAGCACTTACGCCATGCCAAAGGCCTGCGTGCAGTTCTGGAGACCGCACCTACGGAAAGATATAAACAGGATGGAGTCGGTCCAGAGGGCGGCTATGAAATTAGTAAGCGGTCTTGAATGCTAAAATTATAGGGACAGGCTTATGAATCTCAACATGTATACGCTGGGAGAGAGGAGACATGATAGAAATGTTTAAATATCTCAAGGGCATTTATGTACAGGAAGAGAGCCTTTTTCAAATAAAGGAGAGCTCTGGAATGAGGGGGCATATGACAAAGTTAAGAGGGAACAGGCTTAGGAGTAACCTAAGGAAGTATTATTTCACAGAAAGGGTGGTGGAGGCATGGGATGGCCTCCCGGTGGAGGTGGTGGAGTGGAGGACTGTTTCAGAATTTAAAAAGGCATGGGATAAGCATTTGGGATCGCTTAGGAACAGGAAGAATTAGGGGTTACAGAGGATGGGCAGACTGGATGGGTCATATGGCCTTTTTCTGCCGTCATGTTTCTATGTTCTATGTAAGTTCTCGCGCCTAACGTTCGGCAGCTAAGTGGGTAACTCCTAGCATTCTATAACCTGTGCACCTAACTCCTAGGCACGCCCTGACCCGCTCATGCCCTTCCCATGTCCACACCCCTTACAAGCTGCACACAGCACAACTGGTGCACACAAATTCTAAAATAGCGACTAAAGACAGTTGCCAATTATCACCAGTTAACATTAATTTAAGCCAATTGGCTATCAACGCCAATTAAAAGACAATTATTAAATTAAGTCGTGTGCACATCTGTCCTTAGTCTATAACTTGTGCTGCACATGAGAATCCAGAGATAAGTAATTTGCAAGCTTAAAACGTAGAACAGTGTTTAGCACTCATGCTGGTATTATAAATGTACATGTGCAAACACCATATAAATTTGGGTACCAAGTTATAGCATGAGGAATTTTAAATACAAGGATTTGAGAAGGTAACAAAAAGCCATCTGTACATACCCATATCTTTAACAGACTCTCCTGGCAGCAAGGGTAACTCTTCCATTTCTGATAATTTCTTGACCTCTCACAGCCTAGGAAACATGTCCCAGAAAGGTTACATTTCAAAATTATTAACAGCCTATAAACAGAATGTTTACCATATTTCTTAATGGAAAACTGCACTGTTATACATTGAACCGAACACGTATAAAATCAGCCATGCATATACCTGAAATCATGAACGTCAGGCTTTACTGGAACACAAAACAGCATGGATTGCCATAATGATGGCTTGAATCCTCACTTCAAGCAAGGTTCCCCCATGTTATCATTTAAATAGTACTTAGCAATATGAAAAGATGGAGACAGGAAAAGAAAAACTGCTAAAAAGATCTATTAGACTTTTAAAAATAACTTTAAAAAAACCTTATGAATACATATAGAAACACTATAGAAAAGAGAGACAAGGGATATATCATATACATTAATTATACCTTTTGAATTATTTAAATATATCTAAAGCAATTCAAGAAAGCAGGCGATGAGCGCTTGTGAATAAGTGAAATGAAATCAGAAATGATCTGGGTTCTATGTCATTGCAAAGGAACAAAATTGGATAGATGAGATGCGCCTTATGGTCATATTCTAAGTTTCTATCTAGTTTTCATCTTCATGATGGAGGGAAATGATAGCACACAGCTTGACATTTTACAGAGCTGCCAACAATGTAACCATCTGACTTTCATCGCATCTGTTTCCACAATTTCCTTCCTTGTTTTTCTAATGGCCATAATTCAAAAGTACGGTAATGTGCCTTGTTACTAGAACATCATAATCTGCTTCAGTTTGTAAGAAGGGACATGAGCGCTGCACATCTTCTCTTACAGAGTCAGGGAGATAAGTCTCCATTTCTTTTACTCACTCTGGTAAGCATTTATATCCAGCAGCAGAAGAAACCAAGGAAAGCCCCCCGTCTCTCCTCCTTCCTCGTAGATTTGTTTTCTAAATGAGCAAGGAAAAAGGTACCAAGGACTCAACTGATCCTCATAATGACAGATGTTATTCTTGTAGAGATGACAAGTGAAATGAAGATGGGGATGGAAAAACATGTGGGGTCAGGAGAAAGAGAAAGATGAAGAACAGTGAGTGGAGCTGGAAGGGAGATGAAGATGGGTGGGAGAGGGGAGTTGGGGAAGTAGGCAACAAGCATGGACAGAGAGGTGGAAGAGAGAGAAAAAGGGGAAGGAGAAAGGGGAACTGGGACTTGATATACCGCCTTTCTGAGGTTTTTGCAACTACATTCAAAGCGGTTTACATATATTCAGGTACTTATTTTGTACCAGGGGCAATGGCGGGTTAAGTGACTTGCCCAGAGTCACAAGGAGCCGCAGTGGGATTCAAACTCAGTTCCCCAGGATCAGAGTCCGCTGCACTGACCACTAGGCTACTCCTCCACTAGCAACATTCCATGTAGAAGCCTGCCCATGCAGATCACCAATGCGGCCGCACAGGCTTCTGTGAGTCTGATGTCCTGCACGTAGCAGGACGTCAGACTCACAGAAACAGAAGCCTGTGCGGCCGCGTTGCTGATCTGCAAGGGCAGGCTTCTACATGGAATGTTGCTAGAGGAATAGCAACATTAACACTCCATGTAAAATCTCAAATAGTAGAAACAGAATCTCAACAGTAGCAACATTCCATCTAGAATCTCAAATAGGGAAAGGGAACTGGGACTTGATATACCGCCTTTCTGAGGTTTTTGCAACTACATTCAAAGTGGTTTACATATATTCAGGTTCTTATTTTGTACCAGGGGCAATGGAGGGTTAAGTGACTTGCCCAGAGTCACAAGGAGCTGCAGTGGGAATCGAACTCAGTTCCCCAGGATCAAAGTCCACTGCACTAACCACTAGGTTACTCCTCCACTCAAACAAAAAGGGAAGGTATAGTGGAAAATCAGAAAGGGTGGCATGAGACCAAATGGAAAGTAGATAAAGACTGAGAGATGAGACATGAGGGAAGGGCTTGAAGGATAAGGAAATAGGTGAAAAAGCGAGGTGTAGCAGGTGCTCTCAGGGGACAGCAGAACACATATTCACACGCTTAAGGGTGACATCTCTTGACAGAGCCCAGCACGGGAGCATCCCCAGCTTCTTTTCCAGAAGCTTTTGGGAGCTCTACCGCACATGTATGCGCATCTTCCCACCCACTGTGACCAAATGGGATCAGTCACTCTATTAGAATGCTAACAGTATATACAATTCCTAGGGGAGGAGGGCAGGACGTGTGAATATGCGCCCCTGCTGTCCTTGGAGAACACATGCTTCAGGTGAATAACTTTGCATTCTTCGAGGAGGAGCAGGACAGCATATTTACACATATGGTAATCCCTAGCTACCAGACTGCTCAAAAATACAAGGGGGAAAATAATAAATGAGGCCTGCAACAAGCTAAGGCCTATAAAGAGATAATGGACCTAGAGGTAGTGGGGACGGAGGAAGGGAAAAAGAGGGAGAAATGATGGACCTGGGGGTGAGAGGGAGGGGCATATTAGGCCTTTAATCGTGTGATTAATTGCGATTAAAAATATCACACAATTACCATTTTTAAATGCATCCCTAATCTAGAGTACTGTGTACAATTCTGGAGATCACATCTTCAAAACAATATAAACAGAATGTCAGTCTAGAGGGCGGCTACTAAAATGGTCAGTGGTCTTTGTCAAAAAGCTTATAGAGATAAACTTAAGGATCTTAATATGTATACTTTGGAAGAAAGGCAGGAGAGGTGAGGTATGGCAGAGATATTTAAATACCTCCATGTCATACATGCACAGGAGGCAAGTCTCCTACCGTGTTTCCCCGAAAAGAAGACACTGTCTTATATTAATTTTTGCCCCCCAAAATGCGCTAGGTCTTATTTTCAGGGACTGTCTTATTTTTCGGGGAAACATCGGGGTTGGCCCGCCCGCCCTCCGTCGCTTCTGGAACTAACCTTAAACGCCTCCTTTCACCTTCGCAGCAAGCAGCAGCAGGGCAGGCCACTCCTTCCTTCTGTGTCCCGCCCTCGCCTGACGTAACATCCGCGAGGGCTGGGCACGGAAGGAAGGAGAAGTCTGCCCTGCTGCTGCTTGCTGCGAAGGTGAAAGGAGGAGTTTAAGGTTAATTCCGGGAGCGATGGAGGGTGGGTGGAGGGGGTCCCAGTGACCTCGGGTGGGGGGGGGGGCCGCCCGGGGGCGGCCTTGTCCGGCTCTCGGCGGCCCTGCTTTCAAACAAAAATTTGCTAGGTCTTACTTTCGGGGGAGGCATATCTACCAATTCAGGAAAACCTCTACTAGGTCTTATTTTTGGGGGATGTCTTACTTTCGGGGAAACAGGGTACTTGAAAGGAAGCTCTGGAATAAGGGGCATAGGATGAAGGTAAAAGGAGAAAGACTCAGGAATATCCTAACAAAACACTTCTTCGCAGAAAGGGTGTTGAACGTGTGGAATGGCCTACTGATAGGTGGTGGTGGAGATGAAGACTGTATCTGAATTCAAGAAAGTTCAGGACCAGTAGATAGGATCTCTAAGGGAGAGGAAGGGATAGTAGATAACATGAATGGGCAGACTGGATGGTCCATATGGTTTTTATCTGCCTTCATTTTCCTCTGTTTCTATGAGTGGAACATCTAAACATGAATCGATCGTTTAATTTCTTCAACAAAGCCTACAATGAGAACCAATAACCGATAACCTCACTAATTCACCTCACCAACCCACTCAGTTATGAAAATCCACCTCTACAACTACCCTAATCACTCCCTTCCTTCTTCTCTCTTCCCTACTTAATCTCTGCACAATACTAACTGTATCTGATATCTTGGAACGACATTGTTAACAAAACTATGTAAGCCTGCAAATAGGTGGGAAAATGTGGGATACAAATGCAATAAATAAATAAATAACTTTTTGAAAAAAGTACAAAGATTAGGGGAGAGAAAGACTAGGGGGTCCTTTTACTAAGGCATGCTAACAGATTTAGTGGGCTCTAATGATTAGCACGCATTAAATAAAATGCCCATAGGAATTTAGGGGGGGATTCTATATATGGCGCCTAAAAAATCCACACAGAAAACATTTCCGCCTAAGCGTATTATATAAGCAGCAACTAGATGTAGGCGCAGTATATAGACTATGTTTAGTTGATACCCTAGCATCTAAATCTATACACCTCCATTTACACCATCGAAAACATGGCGTAAATCCTGGCACCTAGATTTAGGCACAGAGGGCCATATTCTATAACAGCGTGTAAATTTTGGAACACCCATGGAACACACATTTCCCCGCCCATAACTATGCCCCTTTTTGCCCGCGCACATTAAAATTTAGGCGTTGTGCATTACAGAATACACAATGAGGCATATTTTCAAAGCACTTAGCCTCCCAAAGTTCCATAGAAACCTATGGAACTTAGCCTCCCAAAGTGCTTTGAAAATATGCCTCTAAGTGATTCGTGCCCATAAATTCTAATTATTGTCAATTAGTTCTCATTATTGCTTGTTAAGTGCTGTTAACAACATTGACTGGTTTGTTAAGCCAATTAAGTTACACGCATTTTTGAAGAATATGCTTGGATTTCGGAGTGGAATACTAGACACGCTATATAGAATCCATGGGATAATGGAGTGGAGGAGTGGCCTAGTGGTTAGAGAACTGATCTTGACATCTAGAGGTGGCTGGTTTAAATCCCACTGCTGCTCCTTGTGATCTTGGCCAAGTCACTCAACCCTCCATTGCCTCAGACTGTGAACCCTCCAGGGACAAGGAAATACCCAGTGTACCTGAATATAACTCACCTTGAGCTACTACTGAAAAAGTGTGAGCCATATCCAAATAAATAAATAAAATGGGTGTCTTTATCATTTAGAGTGCGCTAATTGTTAGTGTGCCTTAGTAAAAGGATCCCTTGGTGAACAACCAAAATGATAAAGGGGATGGAACTCCTCTCATATGAGGAAAGGCTAAAGAGGTTAGGGCACTTCAGCTTGGAAAACAGATGGATGAAGGGAGATATGAGTGAGGTCTACAAAACCTTGACTGGAGTAGAAGTAAATTGATTTTTTACTCATTCCAAGAGTACAAAGACTAGGGGACACTTGAGGAAGTTACATGGAAATACTTTTAAAACAAATAGGAAGAAATATTTCTTTCACTCAACAAATAGTTAAGCTCTGGAACTCTTTGTTGGAGGAGGTGGTAACAGCAGTTAGCATATCTGGGTTTAAAAAAGGTTTGGACAAATTCCTGGAGGAAAAGTCCATAGTCTGCTATTGAGACAGACATGGGAAGCAACTGCTTGCCCTGGGATTTGTAGTATGGAGTGTTGCCATGATTTGGGTTTCTGCCAGGTACTTGTGACCTGGCTTGAGCACTGTTTGGAAAACAGGATACTGGGCTAGATGGCCCATTGGTCTGACCCAGTATGGCTACTCTTATGTTCTCATGCAATTAGAGGTGTACATGAGGAAATAATCTAGTCCCCATCTCCACCTCCAACTATCCCCAATCAATTCTTTTCCATACTGTCACCATCCCCACGGGCTTTTTTCCATGTTCATAACCAACCTGCATTCAAAAATCTTGTAAGTTCAAAATAACATAAAATGTATCATATAACTTGTTAGGCATTTAACATAAAGCAATAGGTATTACTTTGTTAAATATGCCAGATTTTTTAAATATTCTTTTCTGTTTTGGGTTTTTTTTTAAGCTGAGGTCTTGGCGTTTCTAAGCCGAGGTGTCCACTGGGACATAATTTAGTCCCCATCCCCTCCCAGTCCTCATACACTTTGAATCCAACCCCTCCCAGCCCTGCAGTATGAATTACTGTTTTGTCACCAATATCACAGATACTGGCAGATTTCTGCGGGTTTCCCACCATCCCCACTCACACCTCTACCATGAATTTAGATAACAGAACATTTAAAATAAATAGAAGAAAATGTTTTTTTTCACTCAACACAAAGTTAAGCTCTGGATCTCATTGCAAGATTTGGTAAAAGTGTAACTGTGTTCCTGGAAATAAAGTCCATAAACCATTATTAAGGTAAAGCTGGGATAAGCAGCATGGAATCTTGCAACTTTTGGGGATTCTGCCTGGTAGTACTTGCGACTCCAATTGACTGCTGTTAGTAAAAGGATACTGGGCTAGCCGGACCTTTGGCCTGACCCATTATTTCACATTTTTTCCTGTTTCTTCCTTTTTAAAGGTAATCAATAGAAATCAAACAAAATAAAACATGGAAAAGAAATTAAGATGATACCTTTTTTATTGGACATAACTTAATACATTTCTTGATTAGCTTTCGAAGGTTGCCCTTCTTCGTCAGATCGGAAATAAGCAAATGTGGTAGATGACAGTATATATAAGTGAAATATCAAAGCATTTCAGTGACAGTCTAACAGGGTGGGTAGGAGATATGCATGCCAACATCACCTCATCCCCAAACTGTTAGACTATCACTGAAATGCTTTGATGTTTCACTTATATATACTGTCATCTACCACATTTGCTTATTTCTGATCTGACGAAGAAGGGCAGCCTTCGAAAGCTAATCAAGAAATGTATTATGTCCAATAAAAAAGGTATCATCTTATTTTCTTTTCCATGTTTTATTTATTTCTATTGATGATTACCTTTAAAAGTGAACTAACACTTCCTTTTTAAATGAACACTCCAAATATTGTATAGGTAGGATCTACTTAGATATATACCCTCCTCATTTCCAAAGATACCAAGTCACACGCATTCGACTGTACTCATACTCACACGCATTGGGGGGGGGGGGGGGGGGGGGGATCGGGAGACCGGTCTCCCCTCCGCATGATCTGCAATCTCTCCCTCTATCTTCCACTCTCCTCCTTGTCCGCGATACGGAGCCTCTGTCCTCAAACACCCCGCCCCGATCAAGCTCATACAAGGATAAGTCACACCGCATTCGACTGTACTCCCACTCTCCCACGCCAAGCACCCCTCCCTCAGGCGCATTCGGGGATCAGGGGACCGGTCTCCCCTCCCCGCATGATCTGCCATCTCTCCCGCCGTCTTCCACTCTCCGCGATAATACGGCACAAGCACACCTCTCTCTCAAAACACCCTCCGATCAAACATACCTGAAGTCGCCCTTTAACAATGCCACAGCTTTCCTTCTCTGGTGCTGCTGCTGCTTCGTCCCCTCTGATACATACTACACACAAGGAGGTTGAAAAAAAGCAAGAGCCGGGGGTGTTCCCTATCTAATCCATTATACGGGCTGAAGCCGGTAGGCGGAGCTTCACGCCCTTTTAGTTCACCCAAAACAATAGCCAAAGATAATTAGAAATAAGGGACTGCAACTGCATATACTGGACCATCATCTGTACAAAGTCGTTCCTGTTGGATAGGCTGCCTTAAAAGGTGGGGGGCGGACTGACTGACTAACTAACTAAACAAATAAATAAATGTGTGTATTTTTTTGCAGCTTTTTAATTATTCTTCCTTAACATATATCTATACCATGATCTGTTCACGTATGTTAAGTTACATGTATGTTACCATGTATGTATGCATGCAACTTAACACATTACCATTTGTAATTTTGTTACCCGGAAATGGCAACCGCCATTACGGCAAATGTAAGCCACATTGAGCCTGCAAATTGTTTGGAAAATGTGGGATACAAATGCTATAAATAAATTTATTTGAAAGCTTCCCATATCTAGATATAAATATCATGGAATAAAAATGGAGTGTTACTAAAACAGCTTCAAAAATTATTGTAGCTGGTAGAAACAGCATTTCTACACTGTTCTGTACAATACAGATGGCCAAATTTCAGTAAGGATATCCTGTTTCCTGATGGGTTCATCTTAACTGTTGTTGTAATCTGCCTTGAGAAGCCTGGTGTTATAAAGATGGAACAGACCGAAATTAAATGGAAGTAAACATGGAATCACATCTTCACCTCATCTATTTTGTAAGAAATTTTCATTTAGATACACAAATGGATTATTCTGTTGTTTGAGCATGTTTCAGGGACAAGTGGTTTTAGAAGTCAAAATAATAAAAATAAATATGTTGTTTCATACATATCTCTCATTTGTTGAAACATAACTGAATGAGCTATAAGCCCCTAATGCAGTCCATTGGTTTTCCTATATTTTGTTCATGTGATAGCTTATATTGGGCCAAAACTGGAAATACAGTGAGACAGAATTCAATAATATCCAAAACTTTATGTTTTAATCACCTTTATTAAAAGCAAAACATGTTGGTTGATAAGCTTCATACAGAACAAGAAAAACTAGTGAACGATCCAACATGGCACAGTATAAACTTTTACAGAGAACATACCCCAAGAACCCTTCCCCTCACTCCCTCCCTATAAGCCCACCTGACTGTTTCCACCTGCAAAAACAACACAACAGATGTACATATCAGTAGGACCCAAAGCAGTACAAAACAAGTGAAGTCATAAACAACACAGTTTATACCAAATTGTTTATCCACACTTAGGTTTTAGTGCAAGCTTCTCCTACTAACCTACAAATGCACTCGATCTGCAGCCCCTCCTTACCTCTTTACCCTCATCTCCCCTTACATTCCTACCCGTAACCTCCGCTCTCAAGACAAATCCCTCCTCTCAGTACCCTTCTCCACCACCGCCAACTCCAGGCTACGCCCTTTCTGCCTCGCCTCACCCCATGCTTGGAATAAACTGCCTGAGCCCATACGCCAGGCCCCTTCCATGCCCATCTTCAAATCATTGCTCAAAGCCCACCTCTTCAATGTCGCCTTCGGCACCTAACCACTACACCTCTATTCAGGAAACCTTGACTGCCCCAACTTGACATTTCGTCCTTTAGATTGTAAGCTCCTTCGAGCAGGGACTGTCCTTCTTTGTTAAACTGTACTGCGCTGCGTAACCCTAGTAGTGCTCTAGAAATGTTAAGTAGTAGTAGTAGTTTTGCCTTTGGATTTAATAAGCAATACCATGTGCATGTAAGGTCTATATAAACAAATTTAAACAATCTATGTTTAAGGCATATGCCCTAAATATGTAATACTTGGTAGCAATAATGAAACAGTAATGGAATATTCACATAGCAGGCAACCAACAGATTTATTTTCCACTGAAAATAATTAACTTTGTTTGAACTTGATGGTTAATACTGTGCTGCTTGCTATTTTGTATTTTGGTGGTGTATTGTTTGCCTGCATAATAAAATCAGACTTGCAAATATTTTTCTGCCACAGCTTTAATTAATAAAAGCACATGATTTCCTACTGGATCATATTCATAGATGTGACCTGACAAAACTGGGAAGATTGAGAAGCTTGTTAACACAGACTGCACTAACAGGACTATTTCAAAGCAAGAAACTCGAGAAAGGGAAACTGCTGGGCTAGCTGGATTGGAGACATAGCATCTACAAAAATTTTCACACTTCATACAAATTTCAATAACATCTGTTGAGGAATAAATAAGGCCACCTTTACTATTCTTTGTTATCAATGAACACAGTTCGCTGCCACTATCATCACTCAAAGCATTTATGCAGGGTTCGCAATGTAGAGATGTTTGCAACTTAGAAACAACAAATCCAGCAAGACATACAACACTTTTTTCTGAACACATGGCCAGATGGGTCAGGTCTTGGGATATAGGTGTAATCATGGTCTGATATTACACTTTCAACAGGATCAATAGAAATAAACTAAAACAGAGAAAAGAAAATAAGATGATACCTTTTTTATTGGACTGACTTAATACATTTTGTGATTAGCTTTCGAAGGTTATCTTCGAAAGCTAATCAGAAAATGTATTGTTAGTCCAATAAAAAAGGGTATCATCTTATTTTCTTTTCTCTGTTTTAGTTTATTTCTATTGATTACTCTTAAAGGTGCACTAACACGGCTACCACATCACTCTAAACAGGATCGATGAGACTGTGTCTACCAGTAGAATTTTTAAGGACTGATGCTGAGGGTGTTACTTTGGCTATGTAATTGCTTGATACAGTTAAAATGGGAACAGTTTCCAGAGGAAGGCAATTATCTTGGAGAATATCTTGCAGATCATTATGCACAAGCACTTTTCTATAAGCAGCAATGAACTACCTAGCTGAAGGGTTGTTGTTACTGCCCCAAGACACCAAATTTGTTTCCAAAAAATAACTACAAATAATCTTGGCTTACTTTATAGTGAGTTACTTTAAAGGCACACAGGAATTTAATTTGATATTCAGGTTTACCAATCAAGTCATAGAGCATCAGCAAACTGTCAATGCTGCTTTCCCTTAGCCATCATTTTTCCCAGGACACATCTATAAACATTATTTGATATCTCTCTTATAAATAGTAGTAACAAACAATATTAAATGCATTTGTATAATATACCACTACATTCCATAAAACAAAAGAAGCAAGTTGCCACAAACCATCTTTCTCTTTTGATCTAGGCACAGAAAAAAAAAAGATTTGAAATACTCCCAGGTTTCAACCTAATTCATGTTTAATGTAGGATAAATGTCATTAATAAGTAAATAAATAGATAAAAATTCTAAATGTTGAGCACCTGATTCTCATAACATGATGTCTGTTTTAGTGATCTTTAACCAGGAGGAAACAAATGTCTGCACAAACAACACATGCGAGGGAGTCCCTATAGCCAGCCCCTCCAAATGACACATTGAATCAATAAATCGTAATTTACGATTTATAAAGAAATTACTACTCTACCTATGAAAAGTTATTCCTTATTATACTTCCTCTGTATACATCCCTATGCTGCACAAGCCGGCATGTTTGAAAATATAAGTGAGACTAAATAAAAATGCTACCAACACAATAAAAAACGACAACGAGGATGCAGCAGCTCATCATAGGTTCGCTTGGTTTGTTTTTAGTGTACTAGATGACGACTGTCCGCAGGGAATGGGAAAGAGCGATCAACCAAATTGGCTTCAACCCTTTGACGTCATCCCGAATCCTGCTTTCTTCAACCTCCTTGACTACACATATCACACAACTTCTCTCCCTCTATCTACATCCTAATCCCGCCTTACGTTACCGGAAACAAGTCGCGTCAGAAGAGAGCTAGTATGTCCGAAATCTGCATTTTCATAGCAGAAAAAGATACAAGCCGCTATGCTATCTATTACGTTTTGTGACTGGTTGAGGCAGGTTACGGTACCACTCCCGCAGAGAAAGAAATAACTGAGATGGGCAGTCTGTGTGAGTGAAATAAATGTTAAGTGCTCGCGCATAATGTAAAGTATGCTATCGACGTTGGTTAGCATCTAGTTGAGCAGGTGGACAGAATCAAGAACGTTGAAAAAAAAGTAGCCGGAATGACGTCAAGAAGTTGAAGCCAATTAGGTCAGTCCCTGTTTCCCCTTTCCCAGCGGAGCCATCGTCTAGTACACTCAAAATAAAGCAAGCAAACCTATGAGCTGCTGCACCCTCCACGTCCTTTTTTTTTTGTTGGTACATTTTTATTTAATCTCACTTATATGTTTATAAAAATTCTAGCTTGTGCAGCATACGAATGTAGACAGAGAAACTATTGGTTTCATCAGTTAGAGTACTACTAATTTGTCCCACATTTTAAATCATTGTATCATTTGGAGGGGCTGGTTGTAGGGACTCCCTATATTCGTGCAGAGATGTTTTCACCAAGTAAAGGGCCACCAAAATAGACATCATGTTATGAGAATCAGGTACTTAACAATCAGACTTACTATTCATAAGGACAATTAAAAAACAAAGCAAAACATTAATTAGGTTAAAACTGGGAGCATTTAACATCTTTTCCCCTGTGCCTACATCAAAAGAAAAAAGATGGCATATGGGAACTTGCTCCTTTTTGTTATGTTGAATGCAGTGGTATATTATAAAAATGCACTTGCTTTTTTTTATTACTACTATTTCACAGATATGTATTGAATCGTGAGGTAGGGGCGCCCTTCATGCAGAGGCAGTCTAAGGGCCCTGTTTACTAAGCCGTGCTGTAGGCACATAAACGTTTTAGCGCTAATGATAGAGACACCCAGAGGAATATAATGGGTGTCTTTATCATTAGTGCATGCTAATTTTAGTGCACACTAAAAAGTTTGCGCGCCTACAGCGCGGCTTAGTAAACAGGACCCTAAATGTGCCAACATTGTCCAGTTCAGCACACTATTAGCTGCCAAAGTAAATTATGTTCAATGGAAAATAAGTCTGTTGGCTCAGGCTGCTTGCTATGTGAATATTCCGTCACTGTTTCATTATTGATACCAAGTATTACATATTAAGGGCATTTGCTGTAAACATTGTTTTAATTCGTTTATTCTGTCCTTACATGCACATTGTTTTGATGTTTAAACCGAAAGGTGAATCCTGAGGGTGGTTGAACAATTAGGTATAAACTGTGTTGTTGTTTTTTTTTTTACTTTACTTGTTTTGGACTGCTTTGGGTCCTGCTGATCTGTACATCTGCTGTCTGGAATTTTGGAAGATGGAAATGAGAAAATAAAAATTAAATTTTGGATGTACTCTGTAGAAGTTGTCGTTTACTTTTGCAGTGTGTGTATGGATGCCTATTCTGGTGTATACATGTGATAATATTTGAATATATAGTAACATAGTACAGAAGTATTGCCATACTGGGAAAGACCAAAGGTCCATCGAGCCCAGCATCCTGTTTCCAACAGTGGCCAATCCAGGTCACAAATACCTGGCAAGATCCCAAAAAAGTACAAAACATTTTATACTGCTTATCCCAGAAATAGTGGATTTTCACCAAGTCCATTTAAAATGCTCTATGGACTTTTCCTTTAGGAAGCTGTCCAAATCTTTTAAAAACTCCGCTAAGCTAACCGCCGTTACCACATTCTCTGGCAACGAATTCCAGAGTTTAATTACACGTTGAGTGAAGAAACATTTTCTCTGATTCATTTTAAATTTACTACATTGTAGCTTCATCATTTGCCCCCTAGTCCTGGTATTTTTGGAAAGCGTAAACAGATGCTTCGCATCTACCCGTTCAACTCCACTCATTATTTTATAGAGCTCTGTAATATCTCCCTTCAGCCGCCTTTTCTCCAAGCTGAAAAGCCCTAGCCGCTTTAGCTTTTCCTCAAAGGGAAGTCGTCTCATCCCCTTTATCACTTTCGTCGCCCTTCTCTGCACCTTTTCTAATTCCACTATATCTTTTTTGAGATGCAGCAACCAGA
Organism: Microcaecilia unicolor; assembly: GCF_901765095.1. Classification (NCBI taxonomy): domain Eukaryota; kingdom Metazoa; phylum Chordata; class Amphibia; order Gymnophiona; family Siphonopidae; genus Microcaecilia; species Microcaecilia unicolor. The sequence goes on from NC_044034.1 coordinate 46,806,461, forward strand.
ATTGAACACAATATTCGAGGTGTGGTCGCACCATGGAGCGATACAAAGGCATTATAACATCCTCATTTTTGTTTTCCATTCCTTTCCTAATAATACCTAACATTCTATTTGCTTTCTTAGCTGCAGGAGCACACTGAGCAGAAGGTTTCAACGTATCATCAGCGACGACACCTAGATCCCTTTCTTGGTCTGTGACTCCTAATGTGGAACCTTGCATGACGTAGCTATAATTCAGGTTCCTGTTTCCCACATGCATCACTTTGCATTTGCTCACATTAAATGTCATCTGCCATTTAGATGCCCAGTCTTGTAAGGTCCTCTTGTAATTTTTCACAATCCTCCCGCGATTTAACGAGTTTGAATAACTTTTTGTCATCAGCAAATTTAATTAACTCACTAGTTACTCCCATCTCTAGGTCATTTATAAATATGTTAAAAAGCAGGGGTCCCAGCACAGACCCCGGGGGAACCCCCATTAACTACCCTTCTCCATTGAGAATACTGACCATTTAACCCTACTCTCTGTTTTCTATCTTTTAACCAGGTTTTAATCCACAATAGAACACTACCTCCTATCCCATGACTCTCTAATTTCCTCTGTAGTCTTTCATGAGGTACTTTGTCAAATGCCTTCTGAAAATCCAGATGCACAATATCAACTGGCTCACCTTTATCCACGTTTGTTCACCCCTTCAAAGAAATGTAGTAGATTGGTGAGGCAAGATTTCCCTTCACTAAATCCATGTTGACTTTGTCTCATTAATCCATGCTTTTGAACATGCTCTGTAATTTTGTTCTTAATAATATTCTTATACTATTTTGCCCGGCACCGACGTCAGGCTCACCGGTCTATAATTTCCCAGATCTTCTCTGGAACCTTTTAAAAAAATTGGCGTTACATTGGCAACCCTCCAATCCTCTGGTACCACGCTCGATTTTAAAGATAAATTACTTATTACTAACAATAGCTGCGCTAGCTCATTTTTCAGTTCTATCAGTACTCTGGGATGAATACCATCCGGTCCAGGAGATTTGCTGCTCTTCAGTTTGTAGAACTGCCCCATTACATCCTCCAGGTTTACAGAGAATTCATTAAGTTTCTCCGATTCGTCAGCTTTGAATACCATTTCCGACACTGGTATCCCACCCAAATCTTCCTCTGTGAAGACCGAAGCAAAGAATTCATTTAATCTCTCCACTACGGCTTTGTCGGCCCTGATCGCCCCTTTTACTCCTCAGTCATCTAGCAGTCCAACTGATTCTTTTGCTGGCTTCTTGCTTTTAATATACCTAAAAAAAAATTTACTATCAGGCTTATTTTCGAAAGAGAAGGACGCCCATCTTTCGATACAAATCGGAAGATGGGCATCCTTCTCAAAGGGTCGCCCAAATCGGCATAATCAAGAGCCGATTTTGGGCGTCCCCAACTGCTTTCCGTCGCGGGGACGACCAAAGTTAACAGGGGCGTGTCGGAGGCATAGCGAAGGCGAGAATTGGGCGTGCCTAACACACGGGCGTCCTCGACCCATAATGGAAAAAGGGCGTCCCTAACGAGCACTTGGACGACTTTACCTGGTTCTGTTTTTCTTACGATCAAGGCATAAAAAGGTGACCGAAATGACCAGATGACCACTGGAGAGAATTGGGGATGACCTCCCCTTACTCCCCCAGTGGTTACTAACCTCCTCCCACCCTAAAAAAAAACATCTTTAAAAATCTTTTGTGCCAGCCTCTAAGCCAGCTTCAAATGTCATACTCAGGTCCAACCCAGCAGTATGCATGTCCCTGGAGCAGTTTTAGTGGGTGCAGTGCACTTCAGGCAGGTGGACCCAGGCCCATCCTCCCCTACCTGTTACACCTCTGGTGGTAAATGTGAGCCCTCCAAAACCCACCAGAAACCCACTGTACCCACATCTAGGTGCCCCCCTTAACCCGTAAGGGCTATGGTAGTGGTGTACAGTGGTAGGTAGTAGGTTTTGGGGGGCTCAGCACACAAGGTAAGGGAGCTATGTACCTGGGAGCAATTTCTGAAGTCCACTGCAGTGCCCCCTAGGGTGCCCGGTTGGTGTCCTGGCATGTCAGGGGGACCAGTGCACTACGAATGCTGGCTCCTCCCACGACCAAAGGGCTTGCATTTGGTCGTTTCTGAGATGGGCGTCCTTGGTTTCCATTATCGCCGAAAATCAGAAATGACCAAGTCTAGGGGCGACCATCTCTAAGGACGACCTAAATGTCAAGATTTGGGCGTCCTCAACCATATTATCGAAACGAAAGATGGACATCCATTTTGTTTCGATAATACGAGTTTCCCCAGCGCTCCACCGGGATGTTTTGCGAGGACATCCTCAGCAGAACTTGGGCATCCCTTTCGATTATGCCCCTCCACGTGTTTTTGCCTCCAACGCAATCTTTTTTTCAAAGTCCCTCTTAGCCTTCCTTCCTTATCAGCGCTTTGCATTTGACTTGACATTCCTTATGCTGTTTCTTATTATTTTCAGTCTGTTCCTTCTTCCATTTTCTGAAGGATTTTCTTTTAGCTCTAATAGCTTCCTTCACCTCACTTTTTAACCATGCTGGCTGTCATTTGGTCTTCCGTCCTCCTTTTTTAATACGTGGAATATATTTGGCCTGGGCTTCCAGGATGGTGTTTTTGAACAGCATCTACGCCTGATGTAAATGTTTGACTCTCGCAGCCGCTCCTCTAAGTTTTTTTTTCACCGTTCTTCTCATTTTATCATAGTCTCCTTTTTTAAAGTTAAACGCTAACGTATTTGATTTCCTATGTATACTTACTTCAAAGCTAATATCAAATCCGATCATATTATGATCACTGTTATCAAGCGGCCCCAGCACCATTACGTCTTGCACCAGATCATGCGCTTCACTAAGGACTAGGTCTAGAATATTTCCTTCTCTCGTCGGCTCCTGTACCAGCTGCTTCATAAAACTGTCCTTGATTTAATCAAGGAATTTTACCTCCCTAGCGTGCCCCAATGTTACATTTTCCCAGTCAATATCGGGGTAATTGAAATCAGCCATTATTGTTGTGTTGCCCAGTTTGTTTGTATCCCTAATTTCGTTTAACATTTCTGCATCCGTCTGTTCATCCTGGCCAGGCGGACGGTAGTACACTCCTATCACTATCCTTTTCCCCTTTACACATGAAATTTCAATCCACATTGATTCCAAGAAGTGTTTTGTTTCCTGCAGAATTTGCAATCTATTTGATTCAAGGCTCTCGTTAATATACAATGCTACCCCTCCACCAATTTGTACCCTGGTATGACAGTGTCCCACTGGTATCCTCCTTCCACCAGGTCTCAGAGATGCCTATTATATCTAATTTTTAATTTAGTGCAATATATTCTAACTCTCCCATGTTATTTCTTAGGCTTCTGGCATTTGCATATAGACATTTCAAAGTATGTTTGTTGTTCCTATTTACATGATGCTTAGTACTTGACAGTATTAATTTGCAATCTTTTGTCTGATTTTTATTTAAGGACACCTGATCTACTACGGTCTCTTTTGCAATCTCACTATCAGGATACCCTATCGTCCCTGTTTTGGTGATATCTTTAAAAGATACCTTATCCCGAATCATGCGCTTTTGAGCGACTGTCAGCCTTCCCCCCGTTTCTAGTTTAAAAGCTGCTCTATCTCCTTTTTAAATGCCGATGCCAGCAACCTGGTCCCACCCTGGTTAAGGTGGAGCCCATCCTTTCGGAATAGGCTCCCCCTTCCCCAGATTGTTGCCCAGTTCCTAACAAATCTAAAACCCTCCTCCCTGCACCATCGTCTAATCCATGCATTGAGGCTCCGGAGCTCTGCCTGTCTCTTGGGCCCTGCGCATGGAACAGGTAGCATTTCAGAAAATGCTACCCTAGAGGATCTGGATTTGAGCTTTCTACCTAAGAGCCTAAATTTGGCTTCCAGAACCTCTCTCCCACGTTTTCCTATGTCATTGGTACCCACATGTACCAAGACAGCCGACTCCTCCCCAGCACTATCTAAAATCCTATCTAGGTGATGGCAGATAAAGACCTGAACGGTCCATCCAGTCTGTCCAACAAGATAAACTCATTTTACATGGTATACAATACTTTATATGTATACCCGAGTTTGATTTGTTCTTGCCATTCTCAGAGCATAGACCGTAGAAGTCTGCCCAGCACTGTTCTTGTACTAAAAGTTCTGAAGCTAACGTCGAAGCCCCTTAAAATTTACACTCCAGCCCATCTGTTTCTATTCAGTCATGATCAGGGTACAGACCGTAGAAGTCTGACCAGCACTGGTTTTGCTTCCCAATTACCGGTGTTGCCACCCAATCTGCGCTAAGATTCCTTTGTATTTATCCCATGTATATTTGAATTCCATTACCATTTTCATCTCCACCACCTCCCGCAGGAGGGTATTCCATGTATCCACCACCCTTTCCATGAAAAAGTACTTCCTGACATTACTCCTGAGTCTGCCCCTCTTCAACCTCAATTCCTGTCTCCGGAAAAGGTTTGTTTGTAGATTAATATATTTCAAATATTTGAACGTCTGTATCATGTCACCCCTTTTCCTTCTTTCCTCCAAGGTATACATGTTCAGGTCGGCAAGTCTCTCCTCGTACGGTTTGCAATGCAAATCCCATACCATTTTTGTAGCTTTTCTTTGCACCACTTCCAGTTTTTTACATCTTTAGCAAGATACAGCCTCCAAGACTGAACACAATACTCCAAGCGGGGCCTCACCAATGACTTGTAGAGGGGCATCAAAACCTCCTTTCTTCTGCTGGTTATACCCCTCTCTATGCAGCCTAGCATCCTTCTAGCCACGGCCGTCAACTTGTCACATTGTTTCTTAACCTTTAGATCCTCGAACACCATTACCCCAAGGTCTCTCTCCTGAGTTGAGCTTACTAATCTCTCCGCTCCTATTCGGTATCTCTCTTTTGGGTTTCTGCACCCCAAGTGCATCACTCTGCACTTCTTGGTATTAAATTTAACTGAAATATCTATCAGAAGAACAGTTCTTTAAATAACTCATGCGCAGGTACTCTGAGGGGGACAAGCACTCAAACACACACAAAGAGTGGAGAAAAAGTCCTTAGTTGAACCACCCAGCCAACCTCATTGTAAGACGTAGGCATGGCTCACCATCACAGGACTAAAAAAAACTCCACTCAAAAAGGGTACTCAAAATGACTTTTCAAACTCTCCAACAGAGTCACAAATGCATGTATACAACCACAGGAAGTCAAAACAAAATAGTCAGTAGTATAACCCAATCAAAGCATGTTGGTTGCTTAATATTCATCCACTTATCTTCTTATCCAATGTAGAGCTAACCATCATGTGCAAGGGTCCGATATACCCAACAGGGATTCCCCATTTTGCCAAAGCTGCGTCAGGGGTAGCATTAAAGATAGCAATCCTGTGTCATGACCACTGCATTCAAAACTCCAGTAGGTAACTGAAAAACAGATGCCAACAAAATCTTTAAATAGATGAAGCACCACCTCCCTCTGTAAAGGACAACCAATACACAATAGCCAACTCAAATTATAAATAAATGTATTTTTAGGCTCTGGTCACCAGCAGTTCCATGAGATCCCACCACTGCCACAAAATGTGAAGAAGTCATTGCCTACCGACACCGTAGGCTGAGATTTCTTCAGTGATTCCACCACCTACCAGCAATGTAGGCTAAAAATCCACAAGCGAGCCTCTAACGGTCCCTTGGCGTCCCCAAAACCTCTCTTAGAGAAAAGCGATCAAGCTCTAACATCCTGGGCTCCCTGACTGTGAAGTCCTGGTCAGACCCTCCTATGTGCCTCAGGGTGAACTTATGGGCATCATTACTTCTCTCCTTCCCTGGACACTATTTAACCTAGAAAGTCCCAGGTCTCTCCTCTGGGCACTGAAAATTTGGTGTATAGGATAAAAGTTACTGAGGGCAGGAATGAAGGAGGGGCACACAACCACCCATCATTATCATCTCATAAGCTATCTCGCTTTCATGAAGTGTGCTAAAAATACATCCAACGCAAGGGCTACAACACAAGTATGCTATATTATTTAGTACATGTGCAAATTTAATTACAGCTTATCCTACATAATTTTCTGGAAAATCTCCAGTGTAGGAGGCAGCAAGCGACAGTCTGCATCAGTGCACCTGCAAAAATTGTTAATTATTCCTAAAGTTTATTTACAATAGCTGCACTGAAAATGAATTCAGCTCGATAATATCCCCTCTTCCTCTATACGATTCTCTAATATGTTTGTTCCACATGAATCTTATTCTGCCATAACATCACTGTGTAACTGTTTATACCGGAATTGGCGAACGCCTTTACGGTACTATGTAAGCCACATTGAGCCTGCAAATAGGTGGGAAATGTGGGATACAAATGTTACAAATAAATAAATACAGTAGAAACATGGCAAACTGTTGCCCCATTTTACTAATAAGCGAGCAGCAGGAGCTTATTTCTGACAATACATGTCAGGAAGGGACGGTCATCCAAATTAAATCATGACAAAATCACAGCATCCTACAGAAATATCAAGCCACACACCAACCATCCCTCTTCAAGGACCAAGGATTCTCCCATGATCTAGCATCTCTCCTTCTCTCTTTCACTCTCTCCGGTCCAACACGTCTCGCCCTCTAAAGTCTCCGTCCACAGACCGGGATCTCGCCCTCCTGTTCCTGTCCATGGTTCAGGATCTTGCCCTTTAGTCTCCATCCACAGTCTGAGATCTTGCCCTCCCGTCCCCGTCCGTGGTTTGAGATCTTGCCCTCCCGTCGCTGTCCGTGGTTTGGGATCTTGCCCTCCCGTCCCTGTTCGTGGTTCCGGATCTCCCCCTCTAGGCATGTGCTGCATTAGAGTACATGTACACAGTTACACTTTCCTTGACTCAGTTGTAACTTTGTATGAGAGCATTTGTGTGTAGCTGGGGATTATTTTTGGAGTCTCTTTTATAAAAGCAGCTAAACACGTAACTTGTCCTTATAAAATAGAAGTGTGGATTTATTTTATTTTTTAAAATTGACACTCTGTTGCAAAATTACTTTCCACATGTTTTACTTTGGTCACGCAGGTTAGGCCAATAAAGTTTCCTGAATCTGTAAAATGTGTTCTTCCCTTGATGAGAGAGGAACTCCAAGGATGTATTAATAGCTTCCTCCAGTCTAGTTGGTGATGTGCTGTGGTGAACTAGGCAAAGTCTCTGAAATGGGTCAGTTATGCACTTATTTAATAAAACTAGGCAAAATGTCTCTGAGTCTTAAATAACTGGACACAGAGATGAATTTAAAGAAACCTGAAATGTTTTTGCATAGTGTTTCAAGGAATTCTCTTTTACAGCAATCTGCGCCAATGGGTCCTGTCCCTTCCTGACTAGCAGATGGAGACAGAGAATCTGAACTTTTCCAGTAACATTACTAGTATTAGGGCTGATGCCCTGAAGTGGGGAATTATTAGGAAAGGATGATAACTAAGACCAAGAATACCATGATGCCTCTGTATCGCTCCATGGTGCGACCTCACCTTGAGTATTGTGTTCAGTTCTGGTTGCTATATCTCAAAAATGATATAGCGGAATTAGAAAAGGTTCAAAGAAGAACAGCCAAATTGGTAAAGGGGATGGGACTCCTCTCATATGAGGAAAGGCTAAAGAAGTTAGTACCATAGTAGATGATGGCCTAGTCTGCCCAACAAGATAAATTCATAGCGGGCTCTTCAGCTTAGAAAAGAGACGGCTGAGTGGAGATATGATTGAGGTCTACAAAATCCTGAGTGATGTGAAAGTGAATCAAATTTTTTTTTTTACTTTAAAAAAAAGTACAAAGACTAGGGGACACTCAATGACGTTACATAGAAATACTTTTAAAACAAATAAGAGGAAATACTTTTCACTCAATGAATAGTTAAGCTCTGGAAATCATTGCCGGAGGATGTGGTAACAATGGCTAGCATATATGGATTTAAAAAAGGTTTGGGCAAGTTCCTGCAGGAAAATTCCATAGCCTGCTATTGAGATGGACATGAGGGAAGCCACTGCTTGCCCTGGGATTGGTAGCATGGAATGTACCTACTAATTGGGTTTCTTCTAGGTACTCCTGACCTTGATTGGCCCCTGTTGGAAACAGGATACTGGGCTAGATGGACCATTGGTCTGACCCAGCATGGCTATTCTTATATTTTTATGTAAGGTAGGCCCAGGGGGCCTATCCAGACTGGGGGGGGGGGGGGGGATTGGGGGGCATTACAGGATGGAGGGGAGTTCTGAATGGCTCAGGCTGGAGGGAGGGAATGAGGGGAGCTGACCACCCCAGGCTGAATATTACCCTCATTTATTTCTTTATAATATAACCAAAGTTCATCCTTTTGATTTTGAACACACTACCAAAACTCTTATCCATGTTGTCATCACCTCCTTCTTAAACTCCTCATGGGTCTCTCAACTAAATCGTCTTTCTCTTCTTCAGTCTGTTCAAAATCTGTTGCATGACTTACCTTCTGCCATTCTTGGTACACTCACATAACAACGTTCTACTCCTGCTTCGCTGGCAAGTGCATATTTTTACAAAAGGTCTTTTTAAAGACCAACATCCACTTTCATATTGGATATCTATTGAACACAGACGGTTTATCCTGCACCTTGGAATATTTGCTTGCAGACGGATAATCCTGTACCCTGGAGCATAACAACCTCTTCTCAAGTCACTCGGCTCCATATACAGTTCAAATTCTCTTAATGATTTACAAGTCTATTCATTGTTCTACTCCTCAGTATCTCTCCCTACACCCTCCTTGGGGAACACCATTCTTCAGATGTCACTTATCAGAATACTTCTCCACTGCCAGCTCCAGACTCTGTTCCTTCCATCTCTCTGTGTGGTTCATCTGGAATAGACTTCCTGAGTCAGTACATCCTGCTCCGTCTCTGGCCCTATTCAAATTCAGGCTAAAAGCCCAACTTTTTGAGGCTGCTTTTAACACAACCCCTTTACCTGTTTAATGTAAGGTTTGATTCTTTGCGGATTTGCGGATGATACCAAACTCTGCAACAGGGTGGACACACCGGAGGGTGTGGATAGCATGAGGAAGGACACAGTGAAGCTCGAGGAATGGTCCAATATTTGGCAACTAAGATTTAATGCTAAAAAGTGCAGGGTCATTCACTTGGGTCACAAGAATCCGAGGGAACGGTATAATATAGGGGGTGGCGTGCTTCTGTGTACAAAGGAAGAGAGGGACTTGGGGGTAATTGTGTCTGATGACCTTAAAGTGGCCAAACAGGTAGAAAGGCAATGGTCAAAGCCAGAAGGATGCTTGGGTGCATAAGGAGAGGGATGACCAGCAGGAAGAAAGAGGTGATGGTGCCCTTGTATGTCTCTGGTGAGGCTCCATTTAGTTTACTGTGTGCAATTCTGGAGACTGCACATATGGAGAGATATAAACAGGATGGAATTGGTCCAGAGGGCGGCTACAAAATTGGTAAGCGGTCTTGGACATGAAACATATAAGGACAGGTTTATGAACCTCAACATGTATACGCTGGAAGAAAGGAGGGAAAGAGGAGATATAATAGAAACATTTAAATATCTCAGGGGCATTAATGTACAGGAAGAGAGCCTTTTTCAAATGAAGGAAAACTTTGGAAAGAGGGGGCACACAATAAAGTTAAGAGGAAATTGGCGTAGAAGAAATCTAAGAAAGTATTCATTTATGGAAAGGGTGGTGGAAGCATGGAATGGCCTCCCGGTGGAGGTTGTGGAGATGAGGACTGTGTCAGAGTTTAAGAAAGCATAGGACAAGCTTGTGGGATCCCTTAGGAAAAGGAGGAGTTAAGGGTTAAGGAAGATGGGCAGACTGGATGGGCCATTTGGCCGTTATCTGCTGTCATAGTTTTATGTTTCTATGTTGTATTCTTGGTGACGGGATTGCCATATCATAATTGAATCTGAGATAACTGTGCAGTATAGCATGACATGAAATTTCATTCATGACATCTTGTTTACTTATTTTCATGTGAACATAAGAATAGCCATGCTGGGTCAGAACAATGGTCCATCTAGCCCAGTATCCTGCTTCCAACAGTGACCAATCCAGGTCACATGTACCTGGCAGAAACCCAATTAGTAGTAACATTCCAGAACCCCAAAGAGTAGTAAGATTCTGGAATGCCAAGGAGTAGCAACATTCCATGCTACCAATCCCAGGGCAAGCAGTGGCTTCCTCCATGTTCATCTCAATAACAGACTATGGACTTTTCCTCCAGGAACTTGTCCAAAATTTTTAAAACCCAGACATGCTAACCGCTATACCACATCCTCTGGAAGTGCGTTCCAGAGCTTAACTATTCTTTGAGTGAAAAAATATTTCCTCCTTTTTTTGTTTTAAAAGTGTTTATATGTAATTTCAGTGAGTGTAACCCTGGTCTTTGTACTCTTTGAAAGAGTGAAAAAATCAATTCACTTCTACTCATTCTACACCACTCAGAACCCTATAGACCTCAATCATATGCCCCCCTCAGCCATCTCTTTTTAGCTGAAGACAGGGGCGTATCTTGCGTGGGGCCACAGGGGCCTGGGCCCCCGCAGATTTCGCCCTGGCCCCCCTCCCCGCCGTCAACCCTCCCCCGCTGCTTACTTTTGCTGGCGGGGGGCCCCAACCCCCGCCAGCCGAGGTCCGACCCGCAGTCTTCATATTTCGTCTTCCTCCGACTCCTCCGTGGCCATGATGTAAGTAACGCTGCTGATTCGTTGAATCCAGTTCGAAGTCTGACGTCGCAGCACGTTGTACGCACATACAACGTGCTGCGATGTCAGACTCCGAACTGGATTCAACAAATCAGCAGCGTTACTTACATCATGGCCATGGAGGAGTCGGAGGAAGACGAAATATGAAGACTGCGGGTTGGACCTCGGCTGGTGGGGGTTGGGGCCCCCCGCCAGCAAAAGTAAGCAGCGGGGGAGGGTTGACGGCGGGGGGGGGAGGGGGTGGAGAGTGGCGGCGGCGGGGGGGGGGGAGGGGAGGCAAAAATGTACCCCCCTTCTCTGGCTCTGGCCCCCCTACTGCCGGATTCCAGATACGCCCCTGGCTGAAGAGCCCTAACCTCTCTGCTACTTCAGTCACGTATTGATAACTTTACCATCAACCTGTTGTTGTAGTCTCAATCAGCCGCTTACCTCAAGTCTACCAAACAATACAAAGTTCCACAAAGTGTACTTTACCTTGGCATAGAAACTCCTTTTTCCCCTCTCCACAAGCATCTAAATAAGTTGAACAATGAAAACAAATTTATCGCAGCAATGTCTTAGATTTCAGAAGTTCATCTCCTTCCATCTGCAGTGCTTTTTTTTTCTTTTTCTTTTGGCCGCTGCCCTTTCCATGCCCCCTTTTTTAAACAGCTGGAAGAATTCCTGCCTTGTTTCTGAAATGAAAGCTCATTGCCTTTTGTGTACATTGCTGACATAGAAAGGAACCTTTCCTGTGAGGAAGCTAGTCTGCAATAGCAAAGTCAACATGTGAAGAGAGATCAAACTGCCAGGAAAAAAAGGAGCCCATCACCCAAGTGGTTTCTGTGAAAAGGGGAAGTATGGATAGGAAAGGAATGTTCATACATATCCTGTCTGCACACACATATGGTGTAGAAGTGACGCCCAAACATTTTTCTTTCAGGACTTATCAAGTGTTATAGCAAAAGCCTAGGATAGATTCATTACAAAATACAAGTCATTTCATATTTAGGGCTCTTTTTACTAACATCTCATTTAAAATATATTTTTTATTTCAGAATTAATAACCAACAAGACAACAATAATAATAACACGGGCCTTTTACAGAGCTGTGCATTTTTAGCTCACGGTAAAAATCAGCTGGCAGTAAACGCTGAGATGCCCATTGACTTCTCAGCATTTACCGCCAGCTGATTTTTACCTTGGGCTAAAAACGCTAGTGCGGCTTTGTAAAAGACCTCTGTAGATTGTTTAATATATCCCTTGAACCCAAAACCCACACCCCTTCCCCCACCCCACCGTAGAAGAACTGAACTTCTTGGCTTGGCGGACTTTTATCAATCTGAGAGTCATAATTTATGTGATAAGACTGTTCATAAAGGTTCCCATATTTGTTGGACTTTCTGCCAGCGGGCAGGATGATTCTAACCAGCCTTGAGGCATTCCATGACCATTACAACATACAGTAAATTCTGCCATTGAGTCCAGTTAGATGCAATGTTACTTAACCATTGTATCAAGATGACTCTTCTTGACCAAGAACAAGTAGTGCAGGAGGGTACTTGTAGCCTTATTTGGTTTAGGTACAAAAGTATCACAGCAGTCAAACAAGGAAACAGTAGTTAAAAGTGGAAGACGTAGGTCAAAAATTTGTTGAACTTGGTTTGAGATTTCTCCCCAAAAATGTTGTATCACTGGGCAGGACCAAAATGTGACCTAGAGGCACTTCACATTCTGCAATTTTAAGCATTGACTACTTTTACTTTGTGCTACTCCCATCAAAAGTGCTCTGTGAGCTAACATCCCAGTTTAAGCACTGTGGTCAGTGCTGATTTGAAATGCTCACCACAGTATTTATGTTTATACCTGGATATTCAGAGCCTGGCCATACCTGGTGAGACAAAACAGTGGGTTTTAAGCCTGTAAACTGTATTATTTCTTGCAGGTGTATTTCTCTAGTTTGGCCAGCAGGTAGTGCATGTTTATGTTTAAAGCTGTTACCAAGAAATGACTGTTCCCTCATTAGTTAACACAGATAAGAGGTAATCTGCAGTGATGTGGCCAGCTATTTTTAAAACGTGTTGTTCTGGGCTCTGATTGGCCCTGGAGCTCAACTCATCTAGGAAATACTGGATTTTTCTCCAGTCTCAGCTTGGAAGTAGAGAATGAAAGATCTCTTTACTGAGACCCTGTAAGTAGTTATATTCTGTAACCTGTGAGCAGCTACATTTCCTGTACTTCCCAGGCACTATTCGAGAAGTGAACAAATCTATATATATAAAAGGCAAGACCAACGTTCTGAAGCCTCCAGCCGGAAGTGTGAAGCGCCAGAGATATCCGGTTTCCCCATGAGTGAAGGAAAACAGCACAGCACGAAATCCCTCTCTCTAACAGTGAAGGACTCAGAGGGGGAGGGGAGAGAGATGCCCTCACTCTCTCTGTAACACAGAACAGCAGGAAACTTAACACTGGACTCCAAGGGGGGAGGGAGAGAGGGCAGAGGGCAGGGACACACACTCCCACATGCACACTCTGAAGAAAACCTTGCTAGCCCCCGTTTCATTTGCATCAGAAACGGGCCTTTTTTTACTAGTGTTTAGATAGTTTTATAATGGATCCATATTCAGTTACCTATTATTATGTGCCGTTTTTGTTCCATCTGTTTTTATGGTTCACTGCAATATTTTTCATGATAATAAACAATTTTGTTCATTGCCTGTGCTTGTCTGGACTGACTAAGAATCCTGGTGGTTTGTGTGGTGGGTCTGTGGGTGCTTTCTAGGAACTGTGGGACCACTGGGAGTGTGGTCCCAGTAATCTAGGAATCACTGGGGATAATTTGAGAGAGGGAGACTCGCCCAGAGGCGGTTGGAACCCAGTTGGTGGAAGGAGGGTGCAAGTGTAGAGAACAAGCGGCAGGTGCAGGCGGACCTGAGCTATGCTGGGGATAGACCCTCTAAGTGGCCGCGGAGTAGCCCCAGTTTGGAGGCTAGATGTTTCGTGACGCCTGGATACTGCCGATGCTCAAGAAATTGTTTTATTTAATTTTTGTTATGTGCGATTTTATTGTTATTAGAACTGCCAGTCCCTTTGTTTAAAGCAGACAATATTTTGTTTGTGTGATGACTCTATAGGACTCACCTGACTTGAGTGTTTTTGTTTTGGGAGGCACGGGCCACCCCAGAGCCTGCTTTCAAATAGGGCCAGACCAGTGGTGTAGCCAGACCTTGTACTTTGGAAGGGCCCAGCATTAACTTGTGTGGGCCCTTCCACACTCCCCCCTGTAGATATATAAAATACACATTTTTAAACCTTCCCCTTGGGCCCCCCTCCACCCATGGACCAGTAGCTGCCCCTCTCTTTAAACCCCCTTGTCTCTCCCCAGTATACCTCAGTGGCATCCCCAGTGACAGCAGCAACTCATTTGTGTGCCTGCGGAGCTCCACAGACTTTTCTTCTTCCGCGTCCTGCCCTGCTGATGAGTTGACATGGACACTGTTGAGGGTACACTAGGGAAGGGCAGATACTGGGTTGATGGATGAGAGGGAGAGAGGGGAGTGAGAGGCCGCTATTGGATGAGCCTAAGCCAAAAATGTGTACAACACCATTGATGCTGCCAGTTCAGCAGACGCTTTTTCAAATTTGCTTCTTGAACCGTAGTCTCTCATATTGGTTTGATGGGGGGGGGGGGGGGGGGGTTCCTGAGGAAGGAGCAATCTGAAACGGAGCTCTGTGAGCCCTCATTTTTAGGATAAGACTTTGGTGCAGGAGCATGAAGACAGATTCAAAAAAATCTTCTCACACAGATAAGTGACTTGTATAATCAGACTGGGGGAGACCTCAGAGTGTGTGAAGCTTTATGTAGCACTATTTATGTTTGTGCATCTTGATTTTTGACTTTTGTCGTTTTCAATTTTTGTTGGGGACACTTTTCAGTGGCATTTTTGACACTCATATATTGTGTGCAGCACAGTGAGGTTTTTTTTTTTTTTAATTTATATAGGTGCGATGGCAAACTTATGGATGTGAAACAAAGTTTAAATGGGAGCTAAATCAGCTCCTGTTCAGCACTCTATTGGTCAGGCTTGATTACCTGTTGGAATACTGAAAGCTGCCATTTTGCACTGTATTAATATTTATTAGGGCTGCATTTTGATTAAAAATTGTAGTCGTGATTAATTGCATGACTAAAAAAGTTTAATCTCATGATTATACATATGATTAAAAATTGTAATCTTGTGATTAATTGCATGATTAAAGGCAGGGCATAGCCAGCAGTCCATTAGGGAGGGCACAGGAGGGGAAGGGGCACAAGGATGGACTGGGGAGGACACATATTTACTCTCCCTCCCACCCCCACATTAAATATCGTACCTTTGCTAGTGGGGATGCCAAAGCCCTGTCAGTCAAAAAAATCCATTGCCAAAGCGGCCCCCTTCCTCCTTGTGCTGCCTCAGGAGCGAGGAAGTCAGTGGGGTGCCTCCAGCCACAGATGCCATCACTCCCTGAACATGCTCAGTTCATGCGCATGCTTGGGAGTCAGTGGCTGGAGGTAGCCAGCTGACTTTCTTGCTCCTGAGGCAATACAAGGAGGCAGGGAGTGACTCGTGCAGGGGATTTCTTTGGCTGGCAGGGCTTGAGCTACCTCACCAGCCATTGAACAGGTACTGCAGCTTTGGAGGAGGCCCCCCCTCTCCTGTGGGAATGCCGAGTAAATGACCAACATCTTCCTTTCTCCCTCCTCCAGGTCCAACTCCCTTCCTCCCCTCTACTTCCAGGTCCATTATCTCTCTCTCTCTCTTCCAACCTCCCCCACCCCTCTGAGTCCAACACCTCTCTCATTTTCTTCCTTCCCTCCACCCTCTCCACCCCAGGTCCATAATCTCTCTTTTCCTCTTTCTGAGCCCAACATCTCTCTCTCTCCCTTCTCCCTCCCATCCATCTTTCTCTCCCTCAGTTTGGCATCTCTCCCTATTTCCCCCCGCCTCCCCCCCTCCGGTGCACAGTCCAGCATCTCTCCCTCTCCCCCCCCCCCCCCAGCTACCTGAGGTTCTCCCTTCTGACCCATCCCAAACAGGAAGTTATGTCAGAAGGGGGCAGGATTCAGGTCCAGTGTTAGGGGGGAGGGGCAAACAGGGCAGTTGCTCTTGGCCCCACAGTTCCAGGGGACCCCCGTGGTCCACCATATCTTCTCCCTTCTTGCCACCCTGATCCGAGGTCTCCCTCCTTTCCCTGACTACCTTACATCCTGTTCTTGTTGACAGGAGATCATCTCTGTGGCAGTGATTCTGATACACTGCCTGTGACTGCCCCAGAGCTGTTTTTCTGACGCATTCCACCCCCTTCTGATGCAATTTCCTGTTTGGAATGCGGCAGCGGAACAGTGCCGGGGGAATCACAGGCAGCGTATCAGAATCACTTCTGCGGCGACAATCCCCTACCAACAAGAACAGTTGCGAGACAGAAAGAAATTCTAGTATTCGTTAATATAGAAACAGAAAAATGTAGACAAAGACCGTATGGCCCATGGAGGGGCGGGCTGACAGTGACCTGGGTTCCCAGGCAGTAAGGGTCATTGGGGCCCCTCTGACTGCTGCCCCCCACCTCTGTACTACCACCACCCTCCTCCCACACACTACAGTTCCCTGAGCTTCAGTTGGCCCTTCCTGGTCCTACCTTGAAGGGCCCTGGTAGTCTACTCTAGTGGTTTCTTCGGGGGGGGGGGGAGAAAAGAACCCCACTCTTTTCTGCCCACTATCGCTATTCTGCCTGGCACTGCCGTGTTTTCAAAATGGGTGCCAAGATTTCCCTACGGCAGTCTCAGCAGCCATTTTTAAAACACGGATGAGCAGGGCAGAATCGTTGCAGAGCTTCCTTTCAGCTGAAAGAGTCTTGCCTCCTGTGCATTTTGCCATATAAATATTTAAATGTCTCTATCATATCTCCCCTCTCCCGCCTTTCTTCCAAACTATAAATATAGAGAGCTTGAAGTCTGTCCCTATAAGCTTTATGACAAAGACCACTGACCATTTTATTAGCCACCCTCTGGGTTGACTCCTAAAATGTTCCGTGGTCTTTGCCATAAAGCGTATGGGGACTGACTTAAAGATCTCAATATGTATACTTTGGAAGAAAGGCAGGAGAGGGGAGATATGATAGAGAGATTTAACTTTAAGCTAAGACAGCAAGGAGCATCCATCATTTTGTGTGTGTTTGTTTTTGCCCGATTTCTAACTAGGAAGAACCCTTACATAGGTAAGCAGGTAGGTGATAGAACTGTACCTAACTGCTTTATATCTGGCAAGTAAATAATTTAATTCTTTAACCATCTAGCACTTAAAATCGATCCATGAATCTTGTCTGAGAGATGACACACTTCTGTAGTCAATATTTCAGTATAATAGTAGAGAGAAACAAAATTATATATTGAAGTGTTACTCCATCCTGGGCTGGATCAATGGTACATGTTTTCCTACAAGCAATGACGACTTAACCTTTATTCTGCCTGTGGGATGGCTTTCTCTCTTATAGGAATGCAGATTTTAGTCTCAGCGCCTGCACAAAGGGCTACAGTCTTACAAGCACTGTTCTTGTTCCATTAGTCATACTGTTGAAAATTTTATTCAACAAAAGGTTTATTGTTTAAATATGAGCAGAAAGTCTAGAATATCAAGCTGATAACCAGAGACAAGCTAAAATGCTGAATAGAGCAGTTACAAAAAACCGCAAAGGGTATGCTCAAATTGCAAGTAAGGATGTATAGCAAAAAAAAAAAAAAAAGTGGCAACTGGGAGAACAATCAGCCAGAATAATATCAGATAATAAAAAGAAGCTTAAAATGTTCTTTAATAGACAGGCAAATTGTCAATCAGCATAACCTATAAGTCCAGTATCATTACCAGACCATATACTAAAGCCATTAATAGTCCATTGTTGTTAAATCTACTACTACTACTACTACTATTTAGCATTTCTATAGCGCTACAAGGCGTGCAGCGCTGCATACGCCTTGTAGCGCTATAGAAATGCTAAATAGTAGTAGTAGTAGAATGTCCAGCATGTTTTGGCAAAATCACCTGCTTCAAGGGCCTTGATGGTTATGGATAGAATACAACATCAGGGCAATGTACAAAGGGATGCTGAGGGTAAGGGGGATGCTAGCTAGCTAGTTCACAGTATCAGCTTGTCTGCTGCTTCACTTTACTGCTTTCAATTTAGTCTTCTACCTATAAGCCCACCTTTAGGGACTGCTTTTAAGTTTAGAATCCTGCTGTCTTCCTCATTGAGTTAAAGCCAGATACTTTTCATCGTATCTGTCTCCCTTAGCTAGATTTTTAAGCTCCAAGGAGCAAGAACGGTCTCTTCTATGTGTCTGTACTGTGCCATGTACTTCTTGTATATGTAAATATTGAATTGCAATATTATCCTCTAAAGAACTAGTAGCTTATACTCATTTTCAAACCTACATCACATATGTCAACCAGAGAAATACTTATTTCACTTCCTCATCTTTCCTTAGGGGTATGTTTACTAAGGTGTATTAGTGTTTTTAACACGCCTGTAAATTTAAGGCACATTAAACGCTAACGCGCCTATACATTTCTATGGGCGCATTAGCGTTTAACGTGTGTAAACCATTTGCAGGCGTTAAAAATGCTAACGCGCCCGTACAAGAAAATCAAGATCATATCTTCATTAGTAAAACAAATATTTAAAAAAATACAAGGTGTAAGATGTTTTTTTTACATGTGTCTGCATTTAAATAAAACTAATATAAACAGACATTATTTGCAAAAGAAGACTTGATGGGATAAAAGGAGGGAGAAGGTGGAAATAACAATTATCCAATTTTTGCCTTTGCATTTTTCCCATTGAAAATACTGTGATTATTTGCATTAATACATTTACAACAGTTCTGGCATCGAACAAAACTGGGGCCAATTTATAATAAATCTGTCCATCAAATGATTTACCAGCTGGACTTTAACAGTTCCTAATACTGTTCAAAGAAAAAAAGAAATTGAATAAGGACCACTGCATGGGAAGGCAGGTCCAGTATATCATGTAGAATGACATACAGTATGCCGGTCTAACAAAAAAAGCAAAAAGACAAAATGTCCTGATTTTTCATTTCTTTTTTTTTTGTACAAATACTCTTTCGCTCTGTGAAATATTATTCAGCTGATATAGACAACAAGAATGGAATAAGAAAATAACAATAAAACATAACCCATAATTTATAAAACAACACAGATGCTGGCAGGACACAAGACATTTGCAGCCTGGAACGTCTTCATGGCTTTTACTGAGATTTTCAATGATGGAAAAAATTATTTATTGAAAAAGGCCCATAAAAGGATCTTTGCAAAAAAGGTTGAAGAATTTTTATTTTTTAGTGGCTCTGTTACTAAGTTGCATTAGGTACTAACACGCAGCTAACATAGCAAAAATATGGGCTACTGTTTTTGAATGTGTGGGTGCTAACCTTGCGATAAATAATTTTTGTATTTTTTTTGATGGGGTGTGTCAGGGTGGAGAGTGGATATTTCTGCATTAACCACTAACATTACCACCCTTTTACAAAACGGCGGTAAGACCAATGCGGGCTTACCGCTCGCTAAAAGGGAAGTACTGCTGGGCTACCACAGGAGCCTAGCGGTAATTCTGTCCCCCAGTGTGCGCCATTTCCGGTGCTGCAAAAAATATTTAAATTTTTGTAGCACCAGTGTGTACCCGGTGGTAATCGGGCAGTGCCATACGCTTTTGTTATCGCTGGGTTAGCACGGGAACCCTTAACACCACCTCAGTAGGTGGCGGTAAGAGCTCCCCCCCCCCCCCCCGAAATGGCTGTGCAGCAAGTGGTTCACTTGTCACATGGCCATTTCTTTAAGAACAGGGAAACCTGTCTTTTACCTGCTGCGGTAAAAGGAGGCCTCGGCGTGCATCAAAAACATGCACCGATGCTAGCGCAGGACCCCTTTTACTGTAGCTTCGTAAAAGGACCCCATTAATTGGTTAGCATATGGATAACACAGGAATCTTTACTGCCTACAAAATAGGAGGCAGTAAATGCTTATGTGGTAATGTTATTAGCATGTTGCATAGGCGTAGTTTGACTGTTTCATTTGGGGGGGGGCAAAGGATGGGCGGAGCTAATATGGAGGAAGGAATTGAAATTTACAGGCAAAATATCACAGATGCACATTTCAAAAAGCTGACATATTTCAATTAATAAATTCTGAATAAAATACTTTTATCTACCTTTGTTGTCTGATCATTTAGTTTTTCTATTCGCTTTGGTCCCAGTGTCTTCTGTTTTATGCAGTGTCTTCTTTCCAGTAGGCTTCCCTCTGCTCCCCACCCTCCCAGTCCCATCCATCTCCTGCTCCTTCCCTCTGCTCCCTACCCCTCCCAGTTCCATCCATCTTCCTTCTGCTGCCCCCCCCCCCGCGAGGTCCAAGATCGTGACTCCGTCTACCCCCCTCTCTTCCTCCCTCCCTCCTGCACAGGCAGCAGTCTTTTTCAGCGTTCCTGGCAGCGGTAGCAATGTACACGCTGCCTTCGGTCTGCCCCGAAGCCTTCTCTTCAAGTTCCTGTTCCCGCATAGGTGGGAACAGGAACTTGAAGAGAAGGCTTCCGGGGCAGACCGAAGGCAGCGTGTACATCGCTACCGCTGTCAGGAACGCTGAAAAAGACTGCTGCCTGCGCAGGAGGGAGGGAGGAAGAGAGGGGGGTAGACGGACACGCTCCTCTCCGTCCGCTTGGCTTCCCTGCCCTCTCTGTCTGCGTCCCGCCTTCCTCTGACGTCAGAGGAAGGCGGGACGCAGACAGAGAGGGCAGGGAAGCCAAGCAGGGTTGCCAGATGGGCGGTTTTCCCGCCCAATTGGGCAGTTTTCTGCAACCCGCCGCGGGAAACTTTTGCTCGCGGCGGGTTGCGGTTTTTTGGGCTTGTTTTTTTTTTCGTGCGGGTTTTGGGCGGTTTTTCGACCGGCGGGGGGTGGGGCTAACGGTGACAGAGGCGGGGTTTGGTGACATATTGGGCGGGGTGAGGTGACGTATTGGGCGGGGCGATGATGGCGGGGGCGGGGTGATAACTGGCGCGTCGTCGTTTGGGGGGGGCATTGCCCCCCCTCGCCCCTCCAGTCTACGCCCATGGCGTGTTGTAAAAAAAAAAGATTAGCATGCGAGCCCTTAACGCATCCTAAAAGGGCTCTAGATTTCAGAAGACTTTCAACTCCCTCTTCCCTTTGGCAGGAACTTCCTTATGGAACACACTCCCCATTGCCACCAGAACAGACAACAACTACCTCAGCTTTAGAAAGAAACTACATTTGTTTTCCCAAAATCTTTTTTTTTTTGTGAACTACCACCTCCGTTGCACCTAGATGCTCTTTTAAATCTGCCTATTATTGCCTGTGACTAAGTTGTTCTCTCTCTTAAGGTCTATTGGAGATTTCCGTATGTACTAAGTATATAATCTAATTGCTGTAAACCTCACTGAACCCTGGAAAGGGGATTTTAGCGGTTTATAAGACCTAGCGCCCTGTTTACTAAGCTGCACTGTAGGCGCGCTAACATTTTAGCGTGCGCTAAAAATTAGCACACGCCAATGCTAGAGACATCCATATGTTCCTAAAATGTTAGCATGCCTACAGTACAACTTAGTAAATAGGGCCCCTAATTTGATTTGATTTTGTAGGTGGTAAGGACTCGTGCGCTAATCATGTGCTTATCAGTGTGCAGTAGTGTAGCTGTACTGTTTGCCACAGACATGTCCCTCTGTGGTAAAAATAAAAATAATTTTTTAGTGTACAGTGTGTATGCGCCCTAACCCGGAATTTACCACAGGATGCCTGAACGCACTCTAAGGTAAGTCCTTTTAAGCTGCAGTACCTCTTAGTGAGCATACAAAAAGTCTATATGCTAACTGAAAAGGTAAACCAGGCATATCGTGAACTTCAAAATCTTACAGCTGAAGGTGAAAGATCTGGTTAGCACCTGCAATTTTATTCCTCCTCTGGTCCAGTGGCGTACCGAGGGCGGGGCGGTTGGCCCCGTGTGCATGCCACTGGAGAGCTGCAGAAAGCAACCGCGCAGCTGTCGGCTCCGCTGGTTCCCTGCTCTCTCTGCCCTGGAACAGGTTACTTCCTGTTCCAGGGCAGAGGGAGCAGGGAACCTGCAGAACCGACAGCCACGCGGCTGTTCCCAGCAGGTAAGAATGCACCTGGGGGGGGGGGCTCTGCACCTGGTGTGGGGGGGTGCTCAGTGGCGATCCGCCAAGGGTGACAGCCGACCAAGGATATCCACTGCTCTGGTCCTCCAAGTCCTGAGGCAAGGGGCTTTAGTGTCAATACCTTCTAGCTCTTACTCCTTCATGCTGGCAGACTTCCCCCACCCCTGAGGAGAGCATTATCTTCTCCTGTTACACACATGCCAAGATCCAAACTGGCACAAGCTGATCTCATGCTTTCCTTTTTGCTAGAGCATATGAAGTCAGCTGATGCCATTCTGGAAACTGGGAGGTATAGGACATGAGAAAATTGTGCTCTCTTCTGCCCCATCTTAAGCATGAATGCTTTGAAAAAGGGGTTTTTGGGATGAAGTGGGGTGCCGGCACACAAATGCTCCTGTTTAAAGGACCTAGAGAGAGTGGAAACAGCAGAGCTAGAGGACTTAGGGTGGTGGGGTAGGTAGGACATTGGGACAAAAAAGGATGCAGGTAGGGCACTGGGGAGAGAAGCCTATGTATTGGGGTGGCTCTGGGGACATGGCCTTATCCATGCATGTATGCTAGCATTTACTAACTGGTCTAACATGGTAAAAGGTCATGGATTTGATATACTGCCCTTCTGTGGCACAACCAAAGCAGTTTTTATTTATTATTTGCAGTTAATTTCTCTGTCCCTAAAGTTTTTTGTACCTGGGGCAGCGGAGGATTAAGAGGTCTCTTTACTAAACTCCATTAGGTACTATCACACACCTGATGCAGGAAAAATGGCCAAATGCAGGACACACTAAAGCGTTCTGGGTTAGGTTAGATTGTAAGCTCTTCTGAGCAGGGATTGTCTTTTCTTCATGTTTAATTGTGAAGCGCTGCGTACAACTGGTAGCGCTATAGAAATGATTTATAGTAGTTTTATCATCTGCACATGCTAAGCCTGCGGTATTTATATTTTACATTTCTTTTTTGGAGGGAGCATGTCAGTGGCAGAGAATGAGCCTGGATGCTCTAATCAGCTAGAGTGCTGACATTACTGCTGTGCTAACCAGTTAGTGAGTGCATAACATGGGAGCCCTTAGTACCTCCTAAATATGAGGCTTTAAGTGTTCCTCATTAACCTTTTTTTCAAACGACCACACTAGAAATGGCTTAACATGTGGGACGGTCCTGTGAAAGAATGCACTAAGTCCATTTACTAAATAAATTAAGGGCCCTTTTACTAAGGCGTGCCCAAAAGTGGCCTATGCTGGTGTAGGCGCGTGTTTTTGGATGTGCGCTGGTTCATTTCCCAAGCGCGCCTGGAAAAAAGGGATTTTTTTTTTTTAATGTGCTGGAAAACGGACGTGTGGCAAAATGAAAACCAGCATGCGTCCTTTTTCAGCCTGAGACCTTATCGCCACCCATTGACTTAGTGGTAAGGTCTCACTCGCTAACTGGGCAGTAAGCGTCCAGCACGCGCCAACTGCTGATTACTGCCGAGTAAGTGCCACATGGTAGAAAACAGAAAAAAATGTTTTGTACCGGGTGTTTTGGACACACACCAAAAATGGAATTACTGCCCAGGGCACGTGGTAGCCAGGCGGTAATGCCAATATGACATGCGTTGGATGTGCATAGGTGCCTACTTACATTTGTAAAAGGGCCCTTTAGTAAACTGGACCCTAAATGACTTTCCCAGAGTCCCAGGGGGCTGTAGTGACAATTGAGCTCGGTTTCCCCAGACTCACAGCCCATCAGACTACTCCTCCACTCCAACAAGTCTGTGGAAGTTCCCTGCCTTGACGTCTGCCACACGATTCCATGTGTACGGTACGCTTTTGTACATAGGCTTCAAAACATGTCCAAGACTCTCTATCTTATTACAAGTTTTTGTTTTTTACTTCTGTTTTAAGTCCGAAATCACATCCTTCAATTTTGTATCTCATAAAACAATCTTTATTAGTCTACAAAAGGAAACAGTTAACTTTTTGTATAAAATATAAGCCTGTATGATAGCATATTTATTTCACAGAAGTATAAATATAACCCACTGAATATGATTTTATCTCTACGAAAATACTTTACAAAAGTTTACAAAACAATTTCTTTTTCATTTACATTACAATGCTGAGAAAAGCTCCTGGTAGTAACAATGACAGAGATACAAAGGTAGTGCATTTATAGATATTTACTGGAAAAAAAATGTTAAATCTCTCTTTTTCCAATTTGTTGACATTATGCCTGGGTGACTTGAGATCTCTGTCAGGGCTATAAAGTTAAGGATCCAATAAAATCTGTTCAGCGTTTTTCCTGTCAGCAGAAGACGTCACAATGGAGGCAGCTGGTGTCCCTATTTCCCCTCATTCCTTCTGGAGTGCAAGCACATCAGCTCTGCTACACCAGCTCAGGTAACTAGGCCACTCAATCCCTAGTCTCCAGTGCCACGGTGCTAGAGCTACAGCTAGGCCACAAGGATGGCCCATAACCTTATTTTGAAGTTTTGGTCAGAAAAAGCTTTGGTAATATAGAAACAAGGTCATTGGCCAGTGATGTTACTTTTCATAAGGAAACCCAGACACTGTTCTGCTTAATCTCTTCTAGGTCACTGCTCAGTCTCAGCTTAAAGAAAAGTCACTCTGAATTTAAAATTCCCCTTAAGATGACTTTATAGAACTGAAGAAAAGCTGAAATATTAGGGGATAGAAGGTTTTTTTTTAAATTGCTTTCTTTTGCTGTTTAATTAGGGCTCTCCATTTTCTATTTGTATGGATACATAAAGAGAACACTAAAGTTTCAATATCATCTCAAATAGATTCTATACACCTAGCCAGTTTAAACTACTGGGTCCTGAATTTCTTACATCATGTTTTGCTGAGGGTGATAAAGAGAGCCGGCATGACCCCAAGTCACAGTGCAGAAGTAACTATTTCTTTGCCCTCATATGGAAACATGGCCCCTAGTGGTAGTACTATGAGACCACCACTAATGGTCACTGGCACCATTTTGAATAAGGTGCCGGCAAGGGCAGGAACAACTAGAACTTGCCCCTGCCCATTAAACACCAGGGATGTTGGAGGGTAAGCCTAAGGGGGAGCATCAGATTGAAGGGAGGAATGTGTACTCAGGGTTCCTCTGTAAAGGGTTGGTGCTTGGGGGGGGGGGGGGGCTTGGTAGGCACCTCGAGGTAATTGTGCTTGGCCCCTTTAAGAAGTGGCCTGGGACCATCAGGCAATGGGTTTGAGACTGGATACTCCTGAGACAGTAAAATAATCCCAGCTGGGGTTATTTTTCCAGCTGTAACGTGGCTTGTGATATTTACCGCAAGCTGCGTAATTGATTTTCCATATTAATGAGCCCCCGATATTCAAAGCTATTTAACTGGCCAGACACAGCCGCTGACCGGTTAAAAATAGCATATCGGCACCTAACTATGAATAATCAGCAGAAGATAACCAAGCAACATAGCCATTTAGGCACAGATTTTCAAAGCTTAACCAGCTACGTTTGGCAGTTGAAGGCGACATAAATAGCAGGTCTATCTTTAACCGCTAAAACGTTAACCAGTTAGTGCTGAATATTGGCTTAAACGGTTAACTTTTTAGAGGTAACCCCCCCCCCCCCCCCCCGTATATTCAATGTCGATCGCCGGAAATGGCATGGTTTAACGCCGGTGGTGGACAGCAAATGCGCTGCCTGTCACTGGCTGAATATCGGGCCCGAGGTGTTTTCCATGCATTTGCATGCCTTCCATCTCATTTCTGTTTACTCCACGGTGACTTCACTAACACTGTGTTATGGTAATCTAACTTTTTGTTTGTGCCCATTAACACTGCATTAAGTGGCAAATAACACGCATTAGAGCCATGGTACAGCTTGGTAACTCCTCCCCTAAGTGCCATTACTGACATAGTCAAAGCACTGACCGATGCTGCTCTTTTTTTGACTGTTTCTTTGAAAAATCACCGTTCTTGCTGTACACGCCACTAAATACATGGGTTTTTCCCCACATTTTACAAAAAGCTCCACATTCAACGAACCTTTGTAAAGTAGTCTCAAGGCATTTCAAAATAGTCACAGAAACATCCATAATTTGGGTATTCCCAACACATAGACGGCCTTTTGGGACGTCCGTATGCTTCGAAAATGAGTGCCATAATGTCCTGCAGAGCAGCGAAATGACGTTCAGCCCATACACACTGCTGCTTCCCATTTTACACTTCTAAGTCACATACTATAATGAAGTGGTCACTTTCATCAGAGCACAAGGACCAGTTAATGGTAAAACACTGGGAACAAATTTTCCAATCTTAATACATAAAATATAATACATACAAATCCACTTAAATTACTGAAGTAAGTAAAGCTTCCCTCCATAACCTAAACCTTAATTGCATACATGTTTTGATGTGTTTTTCTGAAAATGATTGGCCAAGAGCTAAGTAAAAGTCAAAGGTAACCCACTGCAGTATTGCAAGACTTGCAATACTGCAGTGGGTTACCTTTGACTTTTACTTAGCTCATCTAATTTATTTAAATGTGTTGACCTAGAATGCGATATGAAGACAAAATCCATGTTTGCAGCTGATAGCCAACAGTACCTGGATGAAGATTGGTTTCGATGAAAAGGTCTGTGCCTTGCTGTGCGTTTATGGTCAGTGTCTTTTTTTTTCTGACCTAGAAGACAAATATGTCAGGTGGAAAAAGGAGTCAGTCCAATTTTCTAATTCAGTGGTTTCTATCATATACCTTCTCTTTCTGCAGGTCATGCACACTAGCCTTGTGAACTGGAAATGAGCTCCTCTGAGATTTGAACTTTGGTAAATCTACTAGAAAGCCATTTATGAATTGCTTCCCAAGATCTCATCTAGGTTGATATCTTTCATCCAGTCATCAGCACTGGGGCCTGTTTTCAGGAAGCAATCGATGAAGTCAGAGTCACTGTTGAGACCTGACCCTAAGCTGTCACTTTGCTGATTGAGGAAGTCAAATCCCAACTCACTGCTGTCTTCAGTACCTGGGAAAGACCTAGGATTTTGGTTGGAAGGAGTAAAACAGTTTGACGGCACAGTTGATGATTGGTTTATGCTTGTACCCAACTGATTCATACCAGGTGCAGTTTGTGCTCTCAGTTGATTAGATCTTGCGGGCAGGCCTCTTAGTGATGATCCCATTGTTTGTCCATGTAATGCTTGGTTCACTTGATTTACTGGTCTAATGTGCACTGTAGGTGTTAACTGGTTTGGAGGAAAATGCTGGTTGCCCACTGTGGGCTGTATGGATTGGTTTGAATATGGACTACTGGTGGGGAAGCGAACAGTTGCAGGTTTCAGTGAATCCTGTTTTGTTGCTTCTGGAGGGGCCCAATTCTGTGAAGGAGCATTAGCATTTATTGTAACATTTGATGCCCTTTGCCCTGCCAAATTTGTTGCTCCATGATTTTGACCTGGCCTCACTTGCTTTGAATTGCTTGTGGACTCAGTTCCAAAAGATGCTGGACTGTTTTCTTGCCCTAGTGTTGATTGTCGTGAAACTGTAGGGTTATTTTGACTGGATCCTATTTGAGTTTGGGTATTAGGTTGCTGCATTTGGTTAACTCCCAGTGCCACATTGTATGCAATCTGACTGCAAGACATGTTCCCATACATCCTCGTATTTTGGACTCCAGGGAGAGAAGGCACTCTTGGTCCATGATTTGTAGACAAAAGGGCAGGATTCCGTGGCAGAATGTTGTGTGTTGAAACAGGGTTTGTCATGGTTTGGCTGCCATTTAGACTTCCAGTTGGTGAACCACCTAAAATGATATAATTCATTTTAGTACAGGACATTTCTTCACTGAGTAGAAAACTGACTTCTTAAAGAAAATATCTAATATAATAGAATACAAGTATACATACAGCCCAATTTTAGAGTGTAGAAATCGGAATTGACAGAAAAAGGGGAAGGAAAATTTAATTTCATTTATTATAATTTATATTCCACTGTCATCCAGAGCAGAGTACAAACAAACATATATAATAATAAAAACAGATAGTAAATCAGACAATAACCCCTGCCACAAAGCAAACAACAACAAACAGCGGAGATGATCAAATAAGAGTGTTAGACTAGATGCGAAAATAAATAACCATAGCTCTTTATTGAATAAAACAACTCACAAAGCCTAAAACTGAATTCAACGTTGGTGCAATCGCCTGCAACAGGAGTCCACATCAATCTGATACATATGTAATAAACATGGAGAGGTAATTTACATCTTTAGATTTCAATATTGAGCTTCGAATCAATAGTGTAAAGAAACCAACTAACTGTGATAACCTTCTCAGAAAAGTAACTGAAACAATAATAATAGCAGTGCTAGAAAATCTAAAGATGTAAATTACTTCTCCTTATTTATTACATGTGTATCAGATTGATGTGGACTCCTGATGTAGGTGGTTGCGTCGAAACACGGCCTTTGTCGAGTCCAGTTTTAGACTTCATGTGAGCTTATTCAATAATGAGCTATGGTTATTATTGCACCTACGCCAACACTCTTATTTGGTCATCTCTGCTATTTGTTGTTGTTTGAAATCGGAATTGATACATCTAGGTTCGGAATTGATACATCTAGGTTGGGATGTGCACAATTCCGTTTGTATTTTAGAACAATCTGTCGACGTGGCAGGAGCATCCATTGTACAGAGATAAATGTGGAAATAAATTAACAGAGGAAATGCGTCTTCTTATATATGTAAGTGCCGACACTGAAACATGTATGTAGTGAAATAACAACTTAAGTGTCAGCAGTGAGCACTTACACATGCTGTTTTGCAAACCTACACATGTAGACACCACAGATGAGACACAGAGACCACAATCATCATTCAGTTCTGAATTGGAGGGGAAAATAAACAATGGGGGATTAAGGAGGATATCGCCCTTAGAGGCTCTTTTACAAAGGCGTGTAATTCAAATCATCATTACCGCCCAGCTAGTGTGTGCGCCTAGCGGTAATTCCAAGTTTGGCTTCGCCAAAAACCTGCGGTAGAAAATAGTTTTCTATTTTCTACCGCGGGGGGGGGGGGGGGGGGGGGGCGGGGGGGAGGGGGGTTCCCGGCGGTAATCGGCAGTTGGCACACGCTGGGATAAACAGCATAAAATGTATTGTACTGTTTTGGGATCGTGCCAGGTACTTGTGACCTGGATTGGCCACTGTTGGAAACAGGATGCTGGGCTTGATGGACCTTCAGTCTGTCCCAGTATGGCAACACTGTCAATGGGTGCTGTTAAGGGCTCAGGCCATAATAGATGCACACTGGTTTTCATTTTGCAGCAGATCCATTTCCTGGCCAAATAAAAAACAAACAAACCTTTTTTGCAGACACGGTAGAGAAATGGTGTAGCGTGCATCCAATGTATGCGTCCACATTACCGCAGGCCACTTTTTGGCGTGCCTTTGTAAAAGGGCTCCTTAGTCTCTCCTGTAAAGGGCTGGTCTAAATGTGCAATTTTGAAATACTTACATGGGCAAAAGAGCAGGTGTAAATCCCAGCGTGCAAATCTTTCTACATTCATGTGTTTTGCCTTTGTGAAATCGGAAATACACTTGTAGATTTTAGTTCCGTCCAAGCTCCACTCATAATCATGGCCAATCCACACCCCTTCCAATCTACACATAGGGGTCTTTTACTAAGCCACGGTAGTGTTTTTAGCTCGTGGTAGAAATCATCTGGGCGTCTCGGCGTTTACCGCCAGCTGTTTTCTACCGTGAGCTAAAAACACTACCGCAGCTTAGTAAAAGACTCCCATAGTGCAGATACACACATGTAAATACTGGCTTTCTACAATCAGGTTTTAAACATATATGCAATATACACGTGTAAATGCTGGTATTGACACATATAAATCAAGAATAGAGCTTTTAAAAGAAGGGCAATAATGTTGTATGATATAATGCTCAAGAAAAATGGCATGGCTTTTATATTGAAGATCACGCCTCATCCACTGGGATAGATAAATAATAAATTCCTCGGTTTCCATTTTTACTAATCAAGATGCTTCTTTTCAGAAGTATGTTTTCTGTATTGACAGTTCAGATAAACACCTACGGAACAATTCATCAAGAAATTACAAACTCAATATTCAGGGTTGTCTTATTCAATTACAGATAACTAGACATCGAAATAGATAATTGAGTAGGTGTTGCTGAATATCGCAGGTTAAAAAATTAACCCGTTACTTCTAGTTTGGATCTTTGTATATTCAGAATGTGGAATATGATTTTTTTTAGTGTCATCAATAAAACATGTTGAACCATAAAAAAATTTTTAAAAATTAACCCGTTATCTTATTTCCTTAACCTAGGGGGTATTTTACTAAAGATTAGCAAACATCTGTCAAAGTACACATTTTATTCCTATGGGCTCTACAGTACATAACATGCACTATCATTAGTAAAAGATCCCCTTTCTGCTGTTTATGAAATCCAACTTAACTAGCTAAATTTAACTGGACAGCACAGGATATGGGTGTTATCTGGCTAAAGCTGTAAACTGCCCCCTCTGTATTTTTTAACCAGTTAACTTTTTGCAGATATAACCCATTATGTAGCTGCCTTATTGAGGGGTGATTATGCCACAGGAACAACTGCTAAGTTATAGGATTAAGCTTCTATATCAGCTCTAAACAAAGTACTTAGCAATATTATTTCCAGGAAACATTATGCAAATTTGGTGAATAAATGGAATGTACAGCTGGGAGTCAGATTATGATCTGAAGATCTGATCCAGGTGACAAAGCAAACTTCCATTCTGGTGCATAATGCAGTGTATAGAGAATGTCATTGGGGTGAATTCTATATATGGCACCAAAAAAAATTGGCGCTGGAAAAGCATTATTTTTATAAGCCGTGCTTAAAGTTAGGCATGGTTTATAGAATAGCACTTACGCCCGGGACTTGTGCCTAACTTTAGGTGCAGCCATTTGCATCAACCGAAACATGCTGCAAATGTACTCATGTCTTTTTTATAACAATGCGCATAAATGCTAGGAACACCCCTGTTACGTCTATGAGACTCCCATTTCCACTCCCCTTTCTTTTTACTCATGCGTAAAATTTAGGTGTGGATCCCATGTCTAAATTTACACATGTAAGTTCAAATTAAATGTAATTAGTGCCAATAATTGATTGTTAAAATGCCAATTGTTGACACTAATTGGCTCACTATTCAAGTATTAGGTGCGCAATTTTTGGTGACTTGTATAGAATTAGGGGGATAATGTCCATCCTTGCAATGTAGGTGCAATCTCTGTAGGCTTTATGCTAGTATTTTATAAAGACAAATAGGAGCCTTCCAGCTACTTTACCTAGGTTCCCTGTTATAAAATTATCTTCAGTCAGGCTAAAGGCATCCCAAATCTGACTGCCATTTCTGACATGTTTTTGTGAAATGGTATATGAAGGAGATAACGCCTCACATAAGAAGTTGTTTTTTTTTAATTTTTTAGATACACTGAAATGGCTGTGGTAAAGTGTTAAAGAACTTGTAATTATTTTAGTGAGCAGAGAGCTACGTTGTCGAGAATTTGGGGCATTTATGGAGGTCTTAAGTCATCTTTCATCAATGTCTTAGAGTGTCATAAACGCTTGCAAATATTTTCTTGGGTTTCCCACACTTTCATTCTAAATCCATCAACACAGCAATTCAAATTACATTTCGTATCAACTCAGGCTAACCTGGCTTACAGTAATATTAGGTCAGAGTCAATATTAATTTCTAGGTATTACACTTTACTCTTTTTTTGTTTTCAATCATTTTTCTCCATTTCACTTTTTATTCTTTTATTTTATTTTATTTTTTTTAACTTTCTATTGCTTTCTTTCTCTACATCTTGTCTGATTGGAGTCCACATTTTTCCCTCTTAATGAGGCCTTATCTTGTTCCTGCCTACACTTCCACCCTTCTACTAGGATATGAGGGTTTTCAGGTCCCTATTTCAAGCCTGTTCTCTAAGGAACAGCAGGTGCCTACTTTTCTTTATAGAATGCTAGCACTTACATTTCAGGTGCGATCAGGGGCATTGCCAGATCTCAACGGGTGGGGGTCAGAGTCCAAATATGCCTGTTCCGCTCTGTTCTCAGTTGCACCATGCATGCTTATTTTAATGAAACTGAGTATGCACAAAATGCACAAAACAAGCATGCACAGCGCGACTGAGAAGAGCAGGGTAGGCAATGCGGCGAGACCAGTGCAGGACAAATGCTTCAGCTGGCGGGAGATAGGGATTCCTGCCAGCCAAACCAGGGGCCCCAGACCAATTTGGCAGAGCCTAGGCCCCCGTGGCCACCCACAGCTATGCCTCTGGGTGCGATCACTTACTCCTGCCCTATAGCTGAGGTAAATGCTCACACCAAACCCCATGATTCTATAAAAGTCACCAAGAATTGCGTAAGCAAATTTAGGCGTGTGCCCGATTTGAGCACACAATTTAATAAAATAATAAGCAAATTAGTGCCAAGAATTGGTTTTTAACAAGCAATTATTGGCACTAATTAGATTTAATTAGAACTTATGCATGTAAATTTAGGTGTGGGATCTGCGCCTACAATTTACACACGGCCTGAAAAGGGGGCATGGACATGGGAGGGTCATGGATGTTTTGGGGGTGTGGTTTTCAGTTACGCACGCAATTATAGAATATGAGTGCTCCGCGTGTAAATTCAGACGTGGGCATTTGCACCACTTTTTCATTGGTGCACATCGTGGCGCCGAAAGTTATGTGCAACCTCTCTGCTTAAGCATTGTTCTATCAACCGCTCCAAAGTATAGGCACAGATTATAGAATATTGCTTAAGTGAGTTTTTTCGGTGCTGATTTTTTTAGGCGCCATTTATGGAATTTATCCCAAAGTATGTATTTATGTGCTCTCCCCATGCGCAAGCCCACCAGCAAAGTACGCGTCCTTAAAAGATCACGTGTATGTTTCTATTAATTGGTATTCTATAAGAGGTCTGTGGCATGCATAAATGTCTAGAACACTGTCATTTCCAGACATTCCTACTGCAGTGGTCGGGAATCTGGCTACAGTCCTAGGGCTTACCACCCAGGATTACAACACCTGGATTGGCCACTGTTGGAAACAGGATACTGGGCTTGATCGACCTTTGATCTGACCCAGTGTTGAAATGTTAAAATTAAAATTTGCAAATCATAGTATATAAGTGCTTGGCACGCTCCTGCCCAGACCATGCCTCTCCCAGGTCCACACCCCTCTAGCAGTCTATAGAATTTAGGAACTAGCATTAAGTGCGCTTAAGTGCAGTCATGAGTGTAACTGCAAATTAGTGCCAATGAACTTCAGTTATCACTGACAATTGGTTGTTAATGCCAATTCACACCTTATTAATCAATTAGCTTACATGTGTGACTTCCAGTATTCTATAATCTACGTGCGTAATTTTGGGGGATAAGCATGAAATGTGTATGCAAGATTATAGAATTAGGGGGACGGTGTATAATGCAGAGGTTTTCTTATCTTCGTGTTCTTTTATGAATGCATTTCCTGACTCTACAATTTGCCTCCTTTACCTTCTTCAAAGAAGACCATAAGAGAACTCAACCTTCAGGTTTGGTAGCATTACTAAGCCTCGAAGCAACCAGGACGGAACAGGAAGCAGTTTTGTGAGGCCCAGACAGGAAGAGTAAAGACACCAATTGGACGAGCAATCAGATAGACTCCTGCATTTGTAGGTTGGTGGTTGATGACATCACCTCCACTTTACTATGGTCTGGGTATAGTTCATATTACTACAGCTGTGAGAACAAGGTCTCTCTTGTTTGTGAGGCCAGAAGAAAATAAGAAGATGCCTCGCATCAGGCTTGAATAGTACAGAAAATACTATAACAATCAATTTACATTTTGGCTTTTTTTTGTGTAAACTAGACTTACCTGAAAATTGGTTTGCTTGTTGCATGCTGACCATGTTCCTTCTTTGGTCTTTATACTCTGGTGGGGGCCTTGTCAAATGCCTATTTAATTGATCCTGTGGAGCAATTTTATCCTAACGAATAAGAGAGAGAATTACTCAGCTGTTATTTATTCCATTATTTAGCCTGTCCTCTCGGCAGCACCCAGAACAGGTTACAGAATTGCATTCATAATATAATAAAACTAGTAAAAAAGGCCCCTTTCTGAAGGCAAGGAAACAGGCCCTAGGCAGGCAATTCCCCCCCCCCCCCGTGCTACGACCCCCTTGACCCCACCGTGCCGGCGAAAACCGCCCCCCGCCGCCGTTGTGGACTACCTGTGCTGATGGGGGACCCAAACCCCCGACAGCCGAAGTGCTGTTGTGCCCTTCGCGAAGTTTGCGTTGATTCCTCAATCATCTTCTCTGGAAATTCCTCTGCGTGCGTCTGACATCAGAAACTTGCAGAGAAGATGATTAAGGAAGCAACGCGAAGGGCATAACAGCACTTCGGCTGTCAGGGGGTTTGGGTCCCCTGTCAGCACAGGTAGTCCACAACGGCGGCGGGGGGGGCGGTTTTCGGTGGGCCGGGGGGGTTGACGGGTTCGTGGAAGGGGGGGTCGAGGGGGCCGTAGCGCGGGGGGTGACAGATGATTCCGAGGCAGGGGGAGGAGTAGGGAAACTACTCCTCCCCTTGCCTTGGAATCAGCTGTCATGACGTCAGTGACGTCAGTGCGTGTCTGCCTAGCGGACCACCTCCAGGGAGCCACGGTCCCAAGCACAGAACGTTGGAGGTGAGAATTATTTTATAGGACAGTACAACATATAACAAAATAAAATAAAATTAAACAATGGTTCCAGCCTCACAATTTCCATTTGAACTCATCAAATTTCTATATTAAAGCAAGTATAAATTGGCAGCTTATCGGAAACATATCTTGGTGCCATGCCATGAAACTTTAAACACCAAGCCAATGCAAAGAAGAAAGTATAGGTGAGATATGAGCTCGTAAACCTAAATTCTTCAAAAAGTCGAACAGCTATATTTTGAATATGCTGGAGTCTTTTAAAACTCTTATCAGGTAACCCCACAAACAATGCATTGCAATAATCAATGTGTGAAATTACAAAAGCATAAAGCAAAATCAGACTGTAAAGTAAGCACAGATTCTGCATAATTGGCATAGATAGTGAAATGAAGAAGAGGCCAACTGAGAAATATGATTACCAAATTATCCAGCATTTAGCAAAATGCTGAGACTACATACTTTTTTTTTTGTTACATTTGTACCCTGTGCTTTCCCACTCATGGCAGGCTCAATGCGGCTTACATGGGGCAATGGAGGGTTAAGTGACTTGCCCAGAGTCACAAGGAGCTGCCTGTGCCTGAAGTGGGAATTGAACTCAGTTCCTCAGGACCAAAGTCCACCACCCTAACCACTAGGCCACTCCTTCTAAAGGGCCTACCATTATGTTCATTGGTGGTCAAAAGGTTATGGGACTGGACCGATCCCCAGTTGCTCCTGCCCTGCCTGATGCCATCTCCAAAATGGCTCCTCTAGCAATAGTCTTGTGCTATTACCAGCAAAGGGTCACATTTCCTTATACAGAAACATGACCCCCCTAGCGATAGTAGCATGGGGGGGTAGGAATGCCATTTTGTAGATGGCGCCATCCAGGGCAGGAGCGACTGGGGATCTCTCCTGTCTGATGAACTGATGACCACCATTGAATGTAATGTTAGGCTCTTTGAGAAAGTGAGAAGCCCACTGAATATATCCAAAGTCTAACTAATACAGGAAAGGCAAGCATTTGCTGATGATATTCAGTTATTTATTTCATTGGGATCAGCCCAAGAGGGCCAATTGGAAAAATTGTGGATTTGTCTAACTGAAATAAAAAATTGGATGATGTTGAATAAGTTGCAATTGAATGCATCCAAAACCAAATTCTCGTGGATTTGTAGAGATAATTGTCAGTTTTCTCATCAATCTTTATCATGGGAAGGGTCTAATATAGTGGTGAAAGACCACCCATCCCCAATGGAATCTAACCTATACCCATCTGTACACCCTAAGATCCATTCCATCCTCACCTGTCCCCACAATTAATCTCCACCATCCCCACCCACAGGAATCAACCTTATTATTTACTTGCTTGCAGCCCTCTGTTTCCTCCCAACCCCAACAGCCTCCCGTAGGTTTTTTGGATGGAATTCAATATTCAACCAATGAGTGTTCCAAGCCTCAGTTTGGTGTTCCAGCTGCCTCTCTGGGCATTCCAAGCCTCATTCTGGTGCTCCAATTGCCTCTCTCAGTACATTCCAAGCCTCATTCTGGAGTCACCAGAAATTTTAACTACACTCCTGTGGGAATGCCATAGCAACTTCTTCCATCCCTGTGGGAACTGCGCTTAGCGCAGATTTTTTCGACATCCAATTTTGAGTGCCATTTACTGAACCAGGTCTTAAATGATTTTGGCTCATAGAAAGTACCTAGAATTTCCATAAGTAACTGCCAACTATTGGTGCCTCTGATGCACATAACTTCTATCATTCAACACATGGATGAACTTGGTGCCTAACACTAGGTGCCAAGTTAAAGAATGAGGGGGTTAGTCACCAACTCAAAGGAGAAAAAGGCCTCCAGAAGCTCCATGCCTGCCCTATATGGGAGATGGCTATACTGCTATTCCTTCTGCCTATCAGCAGCCTCACACAGGAGATGGTGCCAGACTTGCAGGCATAGCAGAAGGTGTTGGTAACAGCAGAATGGAGCTGCTGCCTTTCACTGGATAAAAAATGGCAAATAATCCTCCTGTGATACTGATCAACTAACTTCTTCCTGATGGTGGAATGAAGTCCACACACCTCAGTATATTTATGGAGCCCCTGTAATTCCAGTAACATCCTGGCGTGATTAGGTGAAACCTGGAGAGTTCTTAGTTACGGAAATTTAGCTTTCACACAGTGGCGTTCCTAGGGGGGGCGGTGGGTGTGGTCCGCCCCGGGTGCACGCCGCTGGGGGGTGCCGTGCGCACCTGTCCGTTGTTCATTCCATGCTCCCTCTGCCCCGGAACAGGTTACTTCCTGTTCCGGTGCAGAGCGGGAGCATGGAACAAACGAAGACAGGCGCGCGCGGCAGCCCCCCAGCGGCGTGCACCCGGGGGGTTCTTTCGCGGGGGTGTGTCCTTTTGCCGGGGGGGGGGTCTTGCTGCATCCGGGGGTGGCGCTGCACCCGGGGGGCGGGGCGCATCGGCGATCCGCCCCGGGTGTCAGCCCCCTAGGAACGCCACTGCTTTCACATGATTTATTGTAGACCTTCTGTGGCTATGGGTGGGACCAGATGGGCAAACATCTACCCATTTTGGGTCCAGGCCAACCCAGCAGCAGCGCACATGGTTGATGTTGCTGGCAGGGATGCCCAAGCCCCGCAAGCTGAAGATGTCTTCTGCCTGAGTCCCCTATGCTCTCCGAGCAGCGTAGAAGTCAGTGGAGCATTTCCAGCTGCTGCCACTGGCACCCCCTGCGCTTTCTCAGTTCATGCGCATAAATTGAGAATACATAGTTGGTGTCGCCATCAATAGCTGGAAGCATACCACCAACTTCACGCAGCTCAGTAGGCATGGGTGGGGGGGTCCTCAGGCAGAGGACATCTTCAGCTGGCGGGGCTTAGGTATCCCCACCAGCCAAGGTATTAATTTTAACTTGGTGGGGGGCAGAGAGGAAATGCATGGGCCCGCCTAGAAATTAACTTCTGGCTATGCTACTGTCTCAAACTTCTCAAAATTTTAACAGTTTTCAGGTTTAATCTCTTCATGCGGTTTATAGCATCTAATGCAGAAATGAGAAGGAAACCTCACCGTATCTGCCAACATCTGTTGCTGGAGAAGAAGCTGCTGCTTTTGTTCCATCAGTTGCTTCTGCAAAACTTGTTTCTTTTCCATCAGTTGCTGATTAAATGCAGGTTGCTGTGACCTATTCATGTAGCCACTACCTGTGTTTGGGTCTGAGCAAACCAGGGGAGTTGAACTGGGGCCTGTGCTTTGACTGCCCATGCAATGTTGATCCTGAGGAGAAAAAAAATAAGTCTTGTGAAGGACTAAAAAGTATTATTCATACCTTTCAATTAACCCAAGCTTATAGGTGTAATTATCCATCAGACTCTGGTGAACTAAAGAGGAAGACCTGGATGGCTGGAAGGCAATTAAAGAACATCAATGGGAAGGATATTGGGATCCATAAATGTTGATGTACCCACATAGTTCAAAAAAACAAAACAAAACATATAGGCAGCTTACAACATATGAGGCAGTTAACATGACAAAAGCCATTAGATGCAGCAAATATTAAAAGACATAAGACAGGACCAAAAGGAATTAAAGGTATAGTTTTCTGGATAGAAATGATAAAACACACAAGAAAGTCTTGTGACTATTGACTTCCTTGTGTATTTTATAATTTATATCCAGAAAACTGCACCTTTAATTCCTTTTGGTCCTGTCTTATGTCTTTTAATATTTGCTGCATCTCATGTCTTGTCATGTTAACCGCCCCATATATTGTAAACTGCCTATATGCCATGTAATTGTTTTGTATCAATCTTCCACCCAAAGAAAAAAAACCC
Source organism: Microcaecilia unicolor (assembly GCF_901765095.1). Lineage (NCBI taxonomy): Eukaryota > Metazoa > Chordata > Amphibia > Gymnophiona > Siphonopidae > Microcaecilia > Microcaecilia unicolor. Next base: position 46,844,970 of record NC_044034.1, read on the forward strand.
CAGCCAATTCCATTACCCAAATGTTTCAACGAATAGCCTTGTTCTGAATAGATTTTTATTTTTTGTCTTTTTTTTTTTTTAACTTTTGCTCAATGTGCCTCTCCTTATGCATGCCCCCTTTGCATTTACGCAGGGGGTCTTTTACAAAGGTACGCTAGCGTTTTCAGTTCACGCTAATTAGTGCACGCTAAACACTAGAGAAGCCCATAGGAATATATGGGCATGTCTAGCGTTTAACGAATGATTATTTATAGTGTGCGCTGAAAACGCTAGCGTGCTTTTGTAAAAGGACCTCCAGTGAGTTGCACGGTTATAGAATGCCACATAACATCCAACTTGTACTTACACATCAGGGGCGTAGCTACGTGGGGCCACGGGGGCATGGGCCCCCATAGATTACGCCCTGGCCCCCTTTACATTTGATCCCCCCCGCTGCCCGCCCCACCGCCGCTGCATCAGGTACCTTGTTTGCTGGTGGAGGTCCCCAATCCCTGCCAGCCGAAGAGTCTTCTTCAGCGCCAGTCGACTCCGGCGCCTTTGTTGTGTGATCATCTGTTTCTGACGCCTTGCCTTCGTTGTGTGATCATCTGTTTCTGACGCCTTACATCCTGCACCATGCCGTGCAGGATGTAAGGTGTCAGAAACAGATGATCACTCGATGAAGGTGCCGAGTCGACCGGTGCTGAAGAAGACTCTTTGGACCCCCACCAGCAAACAAGGTACCTGATGCGGCGGTGGGGCAGGGGGTGGGTGGTGGTGGGGTTTGCGGTTGCGGCGGTGGGGGTACAAAGTGGCGGGGGGCAGTCGGCGGCGGGGGGAGCCCACCTTGGGCTCTGGCCCCCCTCCCGCCGAGGTCGGCTACGCCCCTGTTACACATGTACCTGCTACAGTCATGCTCGTAAGTGCAAGTATTATATAATTTTAGCATGCAAATGACACACTTAGGTGCTGTTTACAGAATTAAGGGGACAGCTCTTAATAGGTAATGTTACCCCTGAAATAAAGGGCACAAGTATAGTGAAGTGTCTTTCTAGAAAAACAAATGCTTCCTACTTAAAGGATTTAGCTGAAACATCTAACCATTTATCAACATCCACTAGGCATAATTTCAGGATAGTGTGCTTCCGAATTCCGACGAGAGTGGGGTTATTCCACAAGACTGGTGGGTTATAAATGTTCAGAAATAACTAACTAACTAATGCCGAGGCTCATTATTCTAATATTGGTTGATACAGTACATTTGACTAGTGTTAAAAATGTTCATCTTAGTACAGTACAAAAGTGTGCAGTCAGCTGTACTCGCAGCAGGTTAAGTCTCACAATGGTTCCATAACTCATCCCCTTTAACAAAATGTTTACAATCTTCTAAGATGCCAAGGATGGACCATCTCAAAGAGTGAGATTGAAGGCCACAGAGTGAATTTTTTTCAGATGATATAAATCTAGAAAGATTTAAGTGTCATATTGCCTTGCAAATGAAAAAAAAAAAGCAGCCTAAATTGATATTTGCTTTTCCTTGCAGCCTCTGAAAGGATAAAGGCAGAGAGAAAGTAATATGGTACAATTTCAAAGGAATTTGCCCAGGTAGTTAAGCAGTTACCTGCAATTTTCCAGATTGTAAAGTGCATAGATTTCAGAACACTAGTATTTATAGATGTAAAAGGGACAGCAGAGAGAGGCAAAGTACACAGGAAAGTGTGACACAAACTAATGAGTGAGAGAAGGGGCTCAAAGAGTGAAAGAGCCTTCAAATGATTGTGACACACGGCTGAGGAGGTTCTTTTCAGATCTGCAGCCAGTTGATATATCCCTTGGACACTAGATGGCGCTGCTCTTCCATTTCAGGTTTCCACATGCCCGTTCCTTCATTCAAGTGCCATGTAATTAGAATTTTATATCAACAACATACAGGAAACAAACAAGCAACTTGTGGAAGGGCAGCTGAACAGCTCTAAACCTCAGGGATTTTTTTCCCTTCCAGTTTTCCTTTGATTTTTAGTTACAAGCGCATTAACCTTACTGAAATTACATGAAATGCCTTCCTACTTCAGGGCCCCTTTTACAAAGCAGTGGTAAGCCCAACGTGGACTTACAGCTCACTAAAAAGGAAGTACCACTGGGCTACCACAGCAGCCCGGCGGTAGTTTCCAGCACCCCATCATATCCGACGCTACAGAAATATATTTATTTTTCTAGCACCGGTTTGTACCCAGTGGTAATCGGGCAGTGTAGCACACTGCCTGGTTACCATCAGGTTAACGTGGGAGCCCTTACCACTGGGTTGAGAACTCCTAGACTACAGTGGCATTCATGCAGTGAAATTCATTATAAATACTTTGGTAATTTTTCCCCCCTAAGGTGCACTTACCGCATGAATTAGAGTGTGGTAACCAAGGGCGTAGCCAGACTTCGGCGGGTCCAGAGCCCGAGGTGAGGGGGCACGGCGCCGCCAACCCCCCTGGCGCTGCCGCCACCACCACAAACTTTGACCCCCCCCGCTGATGACCCTCTCGACCCCCCTCCTGCCGCCAACCCTTCCCCGCCACCGCTGTCGCCTACCTTTGCTGGCGGGGGACCCCAATCCCCGCCAGCCGAGGTCGTCTTCTTCTGGCACAAGGCTTCATTCTGTTTCTGAGTCTGACGTCCTGCACGTACAACGTGCAGGACAACAGACTCAGAAACAGAACGAAGCCTTGCGCCGGAAGAAGAGGACCTTGGCTGGCGGGGGGTTGGGGGTCCCCCGCCAGCAAAGGTAGGTGACGGCGGCGGTGGGTTGGCGGTTGAGGTGGGGTCAAGAGGGTCGTTGGCAGGGGGGGTCCAGGGTCAAATCTACGGGGGCCCAGGCCCCCGTAGCTACGCCACTGGTGGTAACTATTTATGCATGGCCATAGTAATAGTTGCTCCCGTGGGAAATGACTAGGTTTTGAGCAAGAAGCTGGTGTGTTAGCCTTGTCTTATAGTATATTAGGTTTGATATACTGCCTTCTGTAAAACCATCAAGGTGGTTTATGATAAAATATAATAAACAAATAGAAGGAAAAGTAAAATTGCAACACCAAGTATTTAATAGTAACACCCTTGTCACCTCTTGTTTAGACTACTGCAATCTGCTTCTTGCTGGCCTCCCACTTAATCACCTCTCCCCTCTCCAGTCGGTTCAAAACTCTGCTGCCCGTCTCATCTTCCGCCAGGGTCGCTTTACTCATACTACCCCTCTCCTCAAGACCCTTCACTGGCTCCCTATCCGTTTTTGCATCCTGTTCAAACTTCTTCTACTAACCTATAAATGTACTCACTCTGCTGCTCCCCAGTATCTCTCCACACTCGTCCTTCCCTACACCCCTTCCCGTGCACTCCGCTCCATGGATAAATCCTTCTTATCTGTTCCCTTCTCCACTACTGCCAACTCCAGACTTCGCGCCTTCTGTCTCGCTGCACCCTACGCCTGGAATAAACTTCCTGAGCCCCTACGTCTTGCCCCATCCTTGGCCACCTTTAAATCTAGACTGAAAGCCCACCTCTTTAACATTACTTTTGACTCGTAACCACTTGTAACCACTCGCCTCCACCTACCCTCCTCTCTTCCTTCCCGTTCACATTAATTGATTTGATTTGCTTACTCTATTTATTTTTTGTCTATTAGATTGTAAGCTCTTTGAGCAGGGACTGTCTTTCTTCTATGTTTGTGCAGCGCCGCATATGCCTTGTAGCGCTATAGAAATGCTAAATAGTAGTAGTAGTAGTAGTAGTAGTGAGTGATAGCAGATAAAGACCTGACCGGTCCATCTAGTCTGCCCAACAGTCACACTCATTATCAATTCATGATTAAATCAACAATGAATGTGATGATATATACTTTATCACAAGTCTTTCTTTGCCGTTTGTGGGACACAGACCGTAGAAGTCCGCCCGGCTCTGTCCTTATCTTATTTGGGCTCACGCTGCACGAGCGTAGAGCCTACCACGGCTTAGTAAATGGGCCCCCTAGTGCCTCTAGTACGAACTCGGGGGTCCTTTTATACCAAATGGCAGTAAAAGGTAGCTCCTCAGTGGCATTGGTGGGTGGGATTGCCACACGCCGAGGCCACCTGTTACTGCTGCTGGTAAAAGGCCTTTTTTTTAAAAAAAAGGGCCAGTAAACTGCCATGCGGTAATTTAAAAATTGTCACACAGACATGTACTGCAGGAGCCTTTATTGCTTCTTATTTAGGAGGCGCTGAGTGCTCTGGCGGTAATCGGGCAGCGCATGGCGCTGCCTGATTACTGCTGGCCACAACCCCTGGTGCTAATAAATAAAAGGTATTTTCTAGCATTGGAAATGGAGCGCGGGAGACCCGGGACTACCACCAGGCTCCTTGGTGAGTCCGGCAGTAGGGCCAATTCACTGCGTGCCAAGCCAGCGGTAGCCCTACCGCCCTTTAGAAAAAGGGTCCCTTAGGTTATAAGCCTGGCAGGGGCAGAAAAAGTACCTACATGTAGCTTGCCTTGAGTTATAACTGAAAAAGGCATTCTTAAAATCTGCAAACCCCCAAACTTCCTGCTAACCCCTCTGTGCTATCTTAGGCACCACAAAACTTGATGAATAAACTGGGAAATCAACAACGGATTTCTTCTGGTTTGAGGTGGCTACAGTGGTAAATTATGAGGAAAAAAAAACCTGTTTTGTGATACAGAGTGGGAGATAGTATGGCTGATGACTCAGGAGCCAAAAGTCTGACTCTCCCTTCTGCCACTGACCTGCGTGACCTTAGGGAAGTCATTTTATCTCTCTGAACCTCTGTTTATGCAGCTGTCATTGGGTAATAATAATCGTTTTAATTCCTCCTTCCTTTTCCTTGGCCGGAACAGAGTGGAATGTTTTTGGAAGCTTCCACGCAGTCCTGGTGCCAGCAGTGAACAGCCAAATCACCCTCCTCAGAGGTGGCTGTATGCATAGTTCCAGGGTATTTCAATTGTAACCACATTGGAATCCTATATTAAATTCTAATTATTTCTAAGTTAGTATTATCTTAGCTTTTGAGAAATTCTACAAGGGTGAAAATGATGCAAATGACTGCAGCAGGACAGACAGATGTTTAGAAGGAGGAGGACATTAAGAATGAGTAAAAAAATAAGTGCTGGATTACTAAGCCTCATTAAGGAGCTAGCACGAGTTTTACTGGCCAGTAAACATTAGCTCAGGTTGTGCCATCTGCAATGCGTTAAAACCAGCAATGCAGTAACAAAACCAGCGCTAGCTGCCTAAGGGATCCTTTTACTAAGCCACAGTGAAAAGTGGCATGTGATAGTGTAGGCGCGGATTTTGGGCGCGCGCTGAAATACTTTTCTGCACACGTACCAAAAATCCCTTTTTAAAATTTTTGCCGAAAATGGAGGGGCGGCAAAATCAAATCTGCGTGTCTGACCTTACCGCCTGCCACAGACCTAGCGGTAAGGAATCTGCGCGGTAAGGACCTACGTGAGTCAGATGCCACTTGGCGCACGTCCGAAAATAAAAAATGTCTTGCAGTTGCGCGTAGCGGATGTGCGCCAAAAATGAAATTACCGCAAGAGGTACGCAGCAGTCCGGCGGTAAGTTCATTTTGGCAAGCCTACCACAGCTTAGTAAAAGGGAAAGGGGACTTGATATACTGCCTTTCTGAGGTTTTTGCAACTATATTCAAAGCGGTTTACATATATTCAGGTACTTATTTTGTACCAGGGGCAATGGAGGGTTAAGTGACTTGCCCAGAGTCACAAGGAGCAGCAGTGGGAATTGAATCCAGTTCCCCAGAATCAGAGTCTGCTGCACTAACCACTAGGCTACTACTCCACTAGCAACGTTCCATATAGAAGCCTGCCCTTGCAGATCAGCAATGCGGCCGCGCAGGCATGCAGGACGTCAGACTCACAGAAACAGAAGCCTGCGTGGCCACGTTGCTGATCTGCAAGGGCAGGCTTCTACATGCAATGTTGCTAGTGGAATAGCAACATTCCATGTAGAATCTCAAATAGTAGCAACAGAATCTCAATAGTAGCAACATTCCATGTAGAATCTCCAATAGTAGCAACATTCCATGTAGAATCTCATATAGGAAAAGGGAAATGGGACTTGATATACCGCCTTTCTGAGGTTTTTGCAACTACATTCAAAGCGGTTTACGTATATTCAGGTACTTATTTTTGTACCAGGGGCAATGGAGGGTTAAGTGACTTGCCCAGAGTCACAAGGAGTTGCAGTGGGAATCAAACTCAGTTCCCCAGGATCAAAGTCCACTGCACTAACTACTAAGCTACTCCTCCGCAAAAGGGGCCCTAAGGTGGGTAGGGACTGGAGCTGGACACGATATGGGAATGACCAGGGCCGTGCCGATGCGGTAAGCGGAGTAAGTGCCGCAGGGGGGCGCCCACCTCTGGAGGGCGCCACCGCGGTGCTTACTCTCGCCCCGCGCCGCCGAGGCCTTTAAATCTTATACCTGGTCGCAGCAGCGTCAGTGAAAGCGCTGCCGACGTCTCCCTTCCCTTGCACTCATTGGTTCCCTCAGTGTCCCGCCTTCTTCTGACGTCAGAAGAAGGCGGACACTGAGGGAACCAAGAGCGCGAAGGGAAGGTAGACGTCGGCAGCGCTCCGCTTTCACTGACGCTGCTGCGACCTCTTCGTTGCCGTCGCGTCGTCCCACCCCCCACTTCACGTGATTCGCGAACCGCGCTGCCGCTTAGCACTGCTTAAAAAAAAAATTTACACGTCAGCAGGAACAGGCTGCTTCAGCCAATCCCAGGAGCCTTCCTTCAGCCCTCAGGGGCGGAACACGCTGAAGGAAGGCCCCTGGGATTGGCTGAAGCAGCCTGTTCCTGTTGACGTGTAATTTTTTTTTTAAGCAGTGCTAAGCGGTTCGCGAATCGCGTGAAGGGAGAGGACAAATTGCTGGAAATGGAGGGGAGGGGAGGAGGATTGCTGGCTATGGATGGAGGAGGGAAGCGCAGAGAGGGACAAGGATGGACATGGGGGCCCAGGGAGAGGACAAATTGCTGGAAATCGAGAGGGGAGGAGGATTGCTGGCTATGGATGGAGGAGGAGGAGAGGGCAGAGAGGGACAAGGATGGACATGGGGGCCCAGGGAGAGGACAAATTGCTGGAAATGGAGGGGAGGAGGATTGCTGGCTATGGATGGAGGAGGAGGGAAGCGCAGAGAGGGACAAGGATGGACATGAGGGCCCAGGGAGAGGACAATTTGCTGGAAATGGAGGGGAGGGGAGAGAGGAGGATTGCTGGCTATGGATGGAGGAGGGAAGGGCAGAGAGGGACAAGGATGGACATGGGGGCCCAGGGAGAGGACAAATTGCTGGAAATGGAGGGGAGGAGGATTGCTGGCTATGGATGGAGGAGGAGGGAAGCGCAGAGAGGGACAAGGATGGACATGAGGGCCCAGGGAGAGGACAATTTGCTGGAAATGGAGGGGAGGGGAGAGAGGAGGATTGCTGGCTATGGATGGAGGAGGGAAGGGCAGAGAGGGACAAGGATGGACATGGGGGCCCAGGGAGAGGACAAATTGCTGGAAATGGAGGGGAGGAGGATTGCTGGCTATGGATGGAGGAGGAGGGAAGGGCAGAGAGGGACAAGGATGGACATGGGGGCCCAGGGAGAGGATAATTTGCTGAAAATGGAGGGGAGGGGAGAGAGGAGGATTGCTGGCTATGGATGGAGGAGGGAAGGGCAGAGAGGGACAAGGATGGACGTGGATGGGAGGACAGGACCCAGGGAGAGAGAAGAAATTGCTGGAAATGGATATAGAGCAAGAAATGAAGAAGAAAGGAGGAAAGTAAAGAAATAAATGGAAAGGAAGCCCTGGAAATGGAGTTAAGAGGACAGATAGCAGCAGACTCAGATACTGGCCAGCAAAAAGAAAGTCACCAGACAACAAAGGTAGAAAAAAATCATTTTATTTTCATTTTAGCGTTTGGAATATGTCTACTTTGAGAATTTACATCTGCTATCTTATTTTGCAATGTATAGCAATTTGTTTCTAAGAATATTGCTGACAATTCCTGTCAGTGTAGCAAGTGGTGAGCGATCATTTTCACCGGGGGGGGGGGGGGCGTGATCATTTTCACCTGGGGGGGGGGCGCCAACTGATAGTCTGCAGGGGGGCGCCAGAGACCCTAGGCACGGCCCTGGGAATGACGCAGGTGTGGCTGCCTGCGACAGCTAGAATGGGGGTCATTACTGTGTGCGCTAGCTGTCACGACTGCTGACAGCGCAGCCATACTTACCATCACCTCAAGAGGAGGTGCCAAGTGCAGCCGCCCTACCTGCGGCCCTGTAGCACGGCTGCTGACCCTTCATTCCCCCTCTCCCTGCACATTTGACCCCCTCCCCTCCAATCGTCCTCCCTGCACAGGCTTTGTATGGTAAGTGGTTCTTTTCCCTAAGTTTCTCTTCTCCCCCTATCCCTGTGTCTACTTTTCTCTTCTCTCTCCTGCCCCGTGTTTTCTCTTTCTCCTCAACATGTGCTTTATTCCCTCGCTGCATCTGTTCGTCCCCGTTTTGAAGGGCCCTTTTACAAAGGTGTGCAGAAAAATGGCCTGCGGTAGTGTAGATGCATGTTTTGGGCACGTGCTGAATCATTTTTCAATGCACCTGTAAAAAATGGTTTTTTTAAGTTTTTGCTGAAAATGGACGTGTGGCAAAATGAAGTCTATTTTGGGCCTGAGACCTTATCGCCAGCCACTGACCTAGCGGTAATGGTCTACACATGTACACGCATGGCAATTGCCGTAATTTCATTTTTGACACAAGTCCACTACGCACACCGGAAAATATTTTTATTTTCTGACGCGCAGACGGTAATCGGGCGGTAATCAGCAACCCCACATACCTGGGCTGGCGGGAGTCCCCAAGCCCTGTCAGCAGAAGCCTTCATGTGGTGATACTCTGCGCCGCACTACCTACCCTGCTTTCTCGCTCCGGCACACATGCTCGGTTTTACCGAAATTGAGCATGCACGAAGCTCACGCCTGCTCAATTTCATTAAAACTAAGCATGCGCACGAGGGACAGGGAAGCAGGGCAGGCAGCACGGCGGCAAATATTGCCACAGGAAGTGTTTCTGCTGGCGGGGTTTGGGGGACACCTGCCAACCAAACCAGCAGACATTTGGGGGCCCAAACCCAAATTGGGGGACCCAGGCCCTCAAGGACCCCCACAGCTATGCCACTGTTGCAGCTATTTCTATACTACTGGCCTGCAAACTCTTACAGATTCAGAGAGTCACATTGTCACAGTTTGTTTATATCAATGGCCGGTCAGGGCTGCAAATCTATCCCTGTTTGTCAGCCCTCATTTGTCTCCCTCCTGAATCTCTGAGCCTGTTTTCTCTTCTCTCACCTTTTCTCTGCTCCTTCCTTCCTAAATATGTCTCTGCTTTTCTAGTCTTTCTGCTACTGCTAAACACTTATCGTTTATTTATTTACTATACCGTTTCTTATTGCATTTGCAAAACAGAACGGTTTACATCTTTAAAAAAAATTTATATTAAAAACATACAGGAAATCCATTAATTTGATAGAAAAGCACAGCAAAACAAAAAACATCCATATTAAAAGGGACAATAGACAACCATCCATGCCTAAAATATAATTATACATATTACTAGTTAATACATATTCATTTCTGTCTGTTTTTCCCTTTCATCCCAGATTAATGCCGAACGTATTCTAAAACAAATATGTTTTCAGGAATTTACGGAAGTGAATATAGGACTCTTCTATTCTAATAGTTTTTGGAAGGCAGTTCCAAAGTGAAGGGGCTAGAAAAAAGAAAGCTGAGGTTCTGGTAGACTCCCATCTGGCCTTTTGGGGTGACGGAATTACTAATCTATTATCTGTAAGTGATCGAAGTGTTCGTATGGGCGAGTATGGTATAATGAGATTGGCTAAATATGATGGAGTCAATAAATGTAAGGCTTTATGTTAAATTTTATTCTGTCTTAAACTGGGAGCCAGTGAAGATGGTATAAGAGAGGTGTAATCTTATCATATTTTGAAGCCCTACAAATAATACGGGCTGCTTTATTTTGTATCATTTGTAACCGTTTTCTATTGATCTTAGTAAGGCCTGCATAGATGATGTTGCAATAATCCAGACGTGTCATAATATATGCATATGTTAGAGTACATAGCGAATCTTTGTCGATCGAATTTCTAATTGAACGCAGTTTTCATAGATGATAATAAGATTTCTTTACTATCTCAGATATTTGCTCATTAAATGATAGAGCTGAGTCAATAATGACTCCTAAATATCTAAAAGATTGTACCGTTGGTATCTGTTTATTAAACAGTGTAGGTATTACAGAAGGAACTACTTCACAACCTGTTATCCAGGATGTAACAGTCTTATCTGGATTTAAGACTAAATGATGTCTTTTAAGCCAACTAGCCACCTCATCTAGACAATTTTGAATTTGTGTTAACTCAACGTCCAATGGTTTCACATAATGGATCAAGAGAAAGTCATCCGCGTACGAATATGAACTAATACCCAAAGACTGGATAAGTAATGAAAGAGGACCAATGTATAGATTAAACAAAATTGGTGATAAAACCGATCCTTGTGGTACCCCACAGGAAACAGAGAGAACTTTCGAAATGGAACGAATTTGTACAACTTTAAATGACCGATTCGTAAGAAAGGAAGTGAACCGATCATAGATCGTACCTGAGATGCCAACTTCCTTCAGACGATTAAGTAATAGATCATGATCTATTAGGACAAATGCTGCTGACAGATCGAGCGAAATAATCAATGCAATATAACCCTGCTCCAATCTAGTATGTATTTCACTTAAAAGAGAAGTCATAACTGTCTCTGTACTGTGCCCTTTCCTAAAACCTGATTGTCTCGGGTGTAGTATATTCTTTTGTTTCTATATAGGATTGTAATTGAGTAAACACAACTGTTTCTAATATTTTAGATAAAAATGAAAGATTAGACACCGGACGGTAATTACCTGTGGAGTATGGATCTAATGAGGGTTTCTTTAAACTAGGCTTTCCCAAGGTTTTATTATTCTCTCATTCTCTCGCAGTCTTTCTTTGCTCATATTTTAATTCTGACGCCTCTCCCTTCTTTCTTTTATCTCTTCCCCAGTGTTGTGCTCGATGTGACTCTTGGGAGGCCCTTATTAAATTATTTCTGGATCTCAATATGGGCCAAAGGTTGCACGCAAAAGTCCTTGATAAAATATTGATAGCACATTACTGCTCTCCCCTTTCGATCAGGACAGGATCTAGGCATAGGCAGACTGGGGCCCTCTCAGATGTGCTATTTCAATGGCTCCCAAGGCAGATTTTGTCTTGGTAAATCAGCTGCTGGCAGGAAGCAGAGTGAAGGTGGAAGCAGGCTGGGTAAAAGACACAGGGGACCTGTTTTTTTTAAAGCATGGAATGGGAATGTACATTATTTACCCAAAGGTGTAGGAAACCAGAGAGTTGGGTGATCCTGTTGGTCTTTATCAGCCATCGTTTACTACGTTACTATGTTTAAAAAAGCCAAAAAAATAAATCAATGTAGTATGCTGTAACAAAATGAATGATACAGTACATCCAAAAACATTCATTAAAACAAAAAAAAGATTACCTTATAAAAGTTAAAGAGCTCTGTAAGGGAGGGCTTTGTCTTGCTCATTATATGCTAACATTGAAACACTGACTGTCCAGGAATATATTTATTAAAATGTGTTAACTGCCTTTGGGGTCCTTGTACAACGTGCAGGATGTCAGACGCACGCACAGAAACTTGATCAGATCATTCAGCAAGGAACGCCGCGTGGCTGAGAAGAGAACTTCGGCTGGCCGGGATTGGGATCCCCCGCCAGCAAAGGTACGTGGCGGAGGAGGGTTGGCGGTAGGAAGGGGGGGTTGAGAGGGTCGTGGCAGGGGGTCCAGGGCCAAATCTATGGGGGCCCAGGCCCCCGTGGCCCCATAGTAGCTACGCCACTGGCGCTGAGTGCATGGTATTGGCATGCCTAATTGCAGGCGCCCAGTTCTAGAATTGCCGTCCTAAAGGTGTATAAGCAATAATATGTTCAGAACCCTTATTTATCATCCTCACTTTAATACTCCCTTATCTCTTGTTTGTCCTGTTTGTCTGTCCTAATTAGATTGTAAACTCTGTCGAGCAGGGACTGTCTCTTCATGTTCAAGTGTACAGCGCTGAGTATGTCTAGTAGCGCTTAGAAATGATAAGTAGTAGTAGTAGTAATTTTCACCACAGCTTGTTAAACTCACCAAAGCTAAATCTTACAGTGACTACAGGTCAGCTCTCCCAATCTCATAGCAACTGCACTGCAAGTGCTGAACAATCAGGTCTTCAGCTAAAGCTTGACATTGATTAATCATTAAGCTGCTTCAGGTTCCTTTCTGAGCTGTTTGAAAGCAGCCTTCAGGAGGAGGGGTAGTCTGGTGGTTTCCAGTCTCTCTCTGCAGCACAGGGCAGACATGGAGCACTCTTACTCCCTAGTGTTTCATTTCAAAGCCCTGAGAACATGCATACCTCTGCCTATCTGTCACTAACAGGACAGTAATATCTAATTTCTTTCAGCACAATTTAATCATAACAACCATAAAGTGTGTATACAAGTGTGGGAATGGGGTTCTAGCCTCTCTGCAGCTCTGTTTCCACCGCTGGTAGGATGTTTCTTTCTTCTGCTGTTCCCTTTCTATTCTGGTATCTATTCTAGTCAGTTCACGGACAGACTCCGGAGCTGTTGTTGGGCACACAAGCATGCTGATGTATTTTATCTTTCATTTTATTGCATTTGATTTTGAATGTCCTCAGTTTATTTATTGTATGCAATTTTTTAATGAAACTGTTAAAGCTTTGTTTTCGGTTTTGTATGCTTTTAGGAGTGAAAAGTTGGACAATAAGTTCTGCATTAACTTAAATTTAACATTTCAAACAGTACCCTGCCTGGATTAGGAGCTGAAACAAAGAAGGGCCTGGATGAGGAAAAGCAACTAGTTGTGAAATTAGAGCAATGGGCTGGGAACCCAGGAAGCCAGCATTCAAATCCAACTCATATGTGGTTTGGCCACTGTTTGGAAAACAGGATACTGCACTTGATGGACCATTGGTCTGGCCCAGTATGGCTACTCTTATGTCAGGGGCGTAGCCAGACACTCAAATTTGGGTGGGCCTGGGCCCAAGATGGGTGGGCAGTACTCCGCCTTGTCCCACAAGTGATTTGGTCTCTCCCTCCCTCTCTTGCCTGCATCCATATGGTCTCTCAAACATCCGCCCTTCCCTGAATACCTTTTAAATAGATTTTCACCAACAGCGAGCAGCAACTAATACATACTGCTCATGCTGGCCCCACAGCCTTTCCTTTGATGCAACTTCCTGTTTCCGCATATGCGGGAATACATCAGAGGGAAGGCTTCGGGGTCTGTGCGAGCAGTAGGTATCAGTCGCTGCTTACTGCAGGCAAAGATCTGCTATTTAAAAGGTATGCAGGAGGGACAGTTGGGAGTTTTCGGCTGGTGGGGCTTGAGAATCCCTGCCAGCCACATTATGTGCTGCTATTGGGTGGGCCTGAACCCAAAGTGGATGGGCCTGGGCCCACCCGAGCCCACCCTTGGCTACGCCACTGTCTTATGTTGTTATGTAAAACTAAAGCTGCTCTTCCACACACACTCTCTCTTCTCCAGCCCCATCTCCCCCACACATATTCTCTCTCTCTCCACCTCTATACCCTTCCCTCCCGTCCCATCGGTTACATCTGCCTTAAACATCCAAAGGAACCACAGCCCCTTGGTTAGGGTCATGGTAGCTCTTTTTTGGGCATTGTAAATGTCTTTGGCACTCTCAGTTTTATTTTGCTTAATAAGAAGCTTCCATCTCTTATCTATTCACTTTCTCATGTGCCTGTGTACTGTGCTTGCCATGCACATTAAGATACATTTTCAAGGCAACTTTCACAGAGCTTTTCGACAGTGTCATACTAAAGGGTGAAGCATGCCTCCAATCTAATGACCTTTGTAACAACATTTGACTCTCAATTAGGTGGTTCCTCTTGCAAATGTAGAAAACATCTCCCTGAATTACAGATTTATTATGCTGCCTGATACTAGTGGCTCTAGGGAAGTTCAATGCATATTTATTACACTAAGGGCCCTGTTAAATTTCTCCGCTGATGATGATAATTATAATTGATGTAATGTCTCGTAAGTGAACAATGAGAAAGTAGTGCGATTAATAACTCAAAGGCATGCAACTTCTAAGAATAAGATTCTGATTGGAATTTAGCCTCCTATATATATATATATATATTGTATTAATATAATGAATTACATTTTACAGAGCTTGCTAGATGTTTTTAAGTAAAGGGGATAGGAAAGCATACACTGGGTCACCCTTTCAGAAAATGTGCTGAGAAAAGCATTAATGGAGGATGGACTATGCAATATTTATACAAAAATGCATTACTCGCCCATTCACCAATGTTCAGGAGGGAACAAAAACATATACAGTGTAAAGTGGATCCTCTTTTCTCCTGGGTTGCAGCCCTTTCACAAAACCAAACTAAACAAAAACCCACTCCTGTATGGCTCCCCTTTTCCCCAAAACAACAAACAATGCTGCAGAGTGCAGGCTTCAACCGCTGCTTCCTCTCCCGGTCTCCTGGAGAGTAGCAGTAAAAAGAAAAAAAAAAAACACACGGCTCAATTCAGCCCTGGTTTCAAAACCCAGTTCAATTTTAACCAAGCTTTAAAACACAGCTCAGTTCAGCTAGGCTTTCAAAAAACACAGTTCACTTTTAGCCAAGCTTCAAATACAGCTCAGTCCAGCTAGGCTTTCAAAACACAGTTCAATTTTAGCCAAGCTTCAAACACAGCTCAGTCCAGCTAGGCTTTCAAAAACACTGTTCAATTTTAGCCAAGCTTCAAACACAGCTCAGTCCAGCTAGGCTTTCAAAAACACAGTTCAATGGCTTTGCGCGGGATCAAAGCCTAGGGTCCCACCCTCTTGGTCAGTCATACTCCTACCTGACCTCCTCCCGCTTGACCCGGCTTGGCCCCGCTACTTCCTTGGCTTTCGCTGAGCCAGAGCTGAAAAATCCATCGGCTCTTCCAGGGTGTTCTCTGATTCAGTCAACTCCATAGGGCAAGGCTCACTCTCTGCCTCTCTCTCCTCAGGAGCCCAATCCATATTCTCCTCGCCCCGCCCTTCTCCCAGCTGCTCACCCTTTCTTTCATTAAAGCTCTTTGGTGGCTCTTCTTTCTCCACCCACCTGTTCCACCACCTCTTCCACCAGGTTGGAGAATCAGCCTTATTCCTTCCCCTGCGGCCCTCCTCTGGAGACTCCTGGGAATGCACATAGTTTCTCTTATCCCCGGTCTCCCTTGGGGCATGCTGGGAGTTGTAGTTCTTTATTTCTAGGTTTTTCCTGGGGAATGCCTGCCTATAACGGGGGGATTCTGGCCTATCCCAGGGTTCCTTTGGGGCCTGTCCTACATACTCTTTACAACAGGCATCCTATCAAACAATAACATGATACAGTACATCTTGAAATCAGTGGCGTAACTACATGGGGCCACGGGGGCACTGAAAAATGATTCTGCACACGCCCAAAACATGCATCTACACTACCGCAGGCCATTTTTCAGTGCGCCTTCGTAAATGGGCCCCTTAGGGCCCTGTTTACTAAGCTGTGTTATAGGCGCATTAACATCTTTAATGCGAGTTAACCACATACGCACGTTAACCATGTATGTGCCTACAATATCCCTATAGACGCCTACGTGGTTAGCGCACGTGCTAATTGTAGGCATGTTAAAAACACTAACGCGCCTTAGTAAACAGGGCCTTTAGCTAGTTCACCTCAAAGAATCACAGTTATCGTTTACTTTATTTATTCTTGTAATAATATAGCTATTTTCCTTCTAGCTGTGCTTATTTCCAAAGTAATTCGACCATGAAAATGGACTGTGTGAAAATTACCCACCTGACACAGAGGGTACAGGCATACCTGGAGACCAATAACATGCCTTTTTTGACTCTCAGGAAAAGCAGCTGTGTTTAGAATTGGGGTTATGTGGGGGGGGGGGGGGGGGGGGGGGGGGGAGGGGGAGGCAGGTGGAGAAACAGCAAATGTAAATATCTGTGGGTACTTTTCTCCTTTTCAATTTTCAAAGAGTGGACAATTAGATGGTTACGTTTTTGAATACCCTAATTAAATCTGATTACTAAGCCATGTAGGCACCTACGCGCGACCAATGTGCATCAATGTTGAGTTACCGCCCGGCTACCATGTGGTCCTCGCGGTAATTTCATTTTTGATGCGCGGCTGCTAAGCGCACCAGAAAATATTTTTATTTTCTGGTGCGTGGGCGGTAATCAGACGGTAATCGGCATTTTTACGCACATAGACCACTGCCGTCCGGTTACTGCATGAGACCTTACCGCTGGGTCAATGGCTGGGGTAAGGTCTCAGACCCAAAATGGACGCATGGCAATTTTCATTTTGCCACACGTCCATTTTCGATAAAAATTTTAAAAAGGCATTTTTTACAGGTGTGCTGAAAAATGATTCTGCGCGCGCTCAAAATACGCATCTACACTACCACAGGCCATTTTTCAGTGTGCCTTTGTAAAAGCTGCTCTATAGGTGGCAGTAAATGCTCCCCCCCTCACATGGCCATGTGGTAAGAGCAATCCTATGGCATGGCCATGTCTTTTTTCAGCCTTTTTACCTGCTGCATTAAAAAGGGCCTTAGCGCATGGCAAAAGCGGCCCCGCCACTAGCAAAGGCCCCTTTTATCGCAGCTTAGTAAAAGGGCCCCTAAGTTAAGTAAAAGATTCTTTAACTTTTAAAGATGTTCTGATGTGGACAATATAGAGCAATTTTTATGACTTATAATTACAGCCCATAGCCTGTTAGACCTTAATAATATAACCTAAGAGCCTTTTTCCTCACATAAAATAAAAATAAATAAAAATTACTATCTTTAAATTGAATAGTTTTTTTTTTTTGCAAAGTCAGATTGTATTGTGTCTCTTAGGCAAATATTTTTGATATAATAAAAAAAATTGCTCTCCTTATGTACATTAGTACATCTTATCTTCCGCCTGGACCGGTACACTCATATCACCCCTCTCCTCAAGTCACTTCACTGGCTTCCGATCAGGTACCGCATACAGTTTAAGCTTCTCCTTTTAGCCTACAAATGCACTCGATCTACAGCCCCTCCCTACCTCTCTACCCTCATCTCCCCTTACATTCCTACCCGTAACCTCCGTTCTCAAGACAAATCCCTCCTCTCAGTACCCTTCTCCACCACCGCCAACTCCAGGCTGCGCCCTTTCTGCCTCGCCTCACCCCATGCCTGGAATAAACTCCCTGAGCCCATACGCCAGGCCCCCTCCCTGCCCATCTTCAAAGCCTTGCTCAAAGCCCACCTCTTCAATGTCGCCTTCGGCACCTAACCACCATACCTCTATTCAGGAAATCTAGACTGCCCCAACTTGACATTTCGCCCATTAGATTGTAAGCTCCTTGGAGCAGGGACTGTCCTTTCTGTTAATCTGTACAGCGCTGCGTAACCCTAGTAGCGCTCTAGAAATGTTAAGTAGTAGTAGTAGTAATTAGTCCTGTCTGATTAAGACAATTGTCTAGATAGACCTGAAATGTAGAAGTTAGTGTTGCTCTTTAAAGCTGGTTTTCAGAGGAATCCGGAGCTCCGGAGTTTACATTCCTGTGCCAATGTTTAATGAAACAGTTTAACTGGCTGCTAGTGAAAGGCTGGGTAAATGCAGCACTGGATACTTGGCACTGTGTTACTGCTAAAGGCTGCCTCAAAATTGGCACAGGAAGAGGGAAGCAATGGTTACACAAACAGTGCAACCAAGACTTCAAAATAAAATATCTCATTAGAAGATAAACAAGTCTTCTTCTTTCTTACTCTTTCCATTTTCCTCCTTATAATTTACGTGAGCCTATGCTTATTGTATCCTACTTAGTTTTCATATCAGGTGATATTTATGTAGGGACTTCCAGGCGGATCCATGTTCGAGGGCACTATCTGGGGTGCACAATCAGAAAATGGGTCCAGTGGGATGGGAGGAATAATTTTCTTCAGGGTCCTTCCTACTGTAGCTTATTATGGTATATCTGGGTACTGTGTCTTGGTCATCTCGGTAGGGGTGCTCCCTGAAATAAGTTCAGTTCATACACGGGACACTGTAGAGCCCTGAGGTTTCAATTCAGCAGGTCAGAGCCAGCGTGGCAGAAGAGGGGAATGTGGGCCAACATACAGCTGCTCTCTTCCTTCTCTGCTTTTGTTGATGAGCACTGGGGAGTGGGAGGGAGGGGAATGAGAGGAGCTGAATGGGGCAAGCCGGGGTGGGGAGTGCCATAGATTGGGTAAGAATGCCAAAGGTACTGGGGGAGGGGGAGAGAAGGTGGATAAAAGGAGGGAAAGCGAGAGGTGCCACTGGTGAAGTGTGTGAATGCTGTACCAGGGAAGGGATGTTACTGGGGGGAGGGGGTATATATGAATATATCGGGGAGGGGTACAGAACAGGGGAGATACTATGGGGAGTGCATCTGCGTAGTGAGGCTCAGTGTGAGAGAAATATGATGCTGTAAGTGTTTAGTGGGGGGGGGGGGGGGGGGGAGGAAGGGAGGATGAGAAAACTACTGT
This sequence comes from Microcaecilia unicolor, assembly GCF_901765095.1. NCBI lineage: Eukaryota > Metazoa > Chordata > Amphibia > Gymnophiona > Siphonopidae > Microcaecilia > Microcaecilia unicolor. The sequence continues at coordinate 46,863,650 of NC_044034.1, forward strand.
GGTTTGTGTACCTGGAGGGGTGAGGATTGACGAAGAGCTATGCTGGGGTGCATGCTGGGGGAGCAGTGGGAGAGATATATAGGGGTCTGTTTAAGAGAGATCTATGTTGTGTGTGTGGGTGTGTCGGGGGGCAAGAGGGATTTCAGCACGAAAGCTAGGGTGTGTGTGGGCTGGATGGGGGAGAGGATTGGCAGAGGAATGGAATGTGTGTGCCCTGGGTGGGTGGGGGGGAGGGTGGGGAGACAGCACTATTCCCTCTAAGCTGAGCGGGAGTCCTCCAACAGCATTGCTGGTATTTCAATATTGTGGGTTTTTTGCTACTCTCAGCCTCGCTACCCAAGCTTCTGATAGAAAGAGGGAAATGGATGGACGGAAGAGCTGTATTCTTGAAGGTCAAAGCACTTCTCAACAGAAGAAGATAATGCTTTTGGAAATGCCCACCTCCTTGAGGACACCCTTCAATGAAGAGTTTGATGGGGGGCTCAAAGGTATGAATGTCATTGACACATGCTAGTCAACAGTGTTGCAGTCCCACACGGGAAGCTATTTGACAGCACTCCTTCAGCTCATTGTGGCCACAATTAAAAAAATTAGGGGCCCTTTTACTAAGCACTGTAAGCATCTGCGTGTGCCCAACATGTGCCAAAATGAAGTTACCGCCCAGCTACTGCGTGGCTCTTGCGGTAATTTCATTGCGCCAACTGGCATTTGACGCATGTAAGTCATTATTTTATTTATTTATTTATTGTAATTTATTAATCGCCTTTATGAAGAGATTCACCCAAGGCGGTGTCATTACTGCCCAGTTAGTGCGTGAGTCTTTACCACTAGGTCAATGGCTGGCGGTAAGGTCTCAGACCCAAAATGGACTTGCGGCAATTTTCATTTCGCTGCACGTCCATTTTTGACAAAATTTTTTTAAAAAAAGGCATTTTTTATAGGTGCGCTGAAAAATAATTCTGTGCATGCCCAAAACACACGTCTACACTACCGCAGGCCATTTTTCAGCGCACCTTAGTAAAAGGACCCCTTAGTGAAGACCACTGCTCTAGGGGGGGGGGGGGGGGGTCTCTGACTTCTAGAAGAAGGCAGTACCAATGCAGCCAAGGAAATGGAATGCTGTATGCAGATGATCTAGACCTCCTTGGTATGGTCCTGAAGGCAGGGGCATACTGGGCTAGTGAGAGTCCTGCATGGATTCTTACGTCTTCTACCTGTTTCCCCATGCCTGCTCATACCACTGAACCTTGTGTCTGTCCCCAGAAAGTGTAAGTCCCATTGGAAACCTTGTGTGTTCCTGCAGAACTCTCACTGAAGGTTGCTGCTTTGGTGCAATCCAGCTTGTATGTTAGTATCTCTAGAAACTGAGGAGCCTCTAAGGGAGAAGAAGCTGTTTTTTTAAATCTCCTATTCTCTTGTTTTAAATCTGTAGTGCTGGAGCCTTGGTATCAGGGCTTTTTTTTGAGGGGGTACTGAGTACCGGTACCTTTTCCATTGTCTGCTAAAATTGACCCATGGTCCCCAAGTTTTAAATGAAAGAGCTCATGCTCTACACACCAATTCTGTCTTGCCATAGATTCTATGACTGGTTGCAGGGGGCCTAGCTATGATGGGGTGGGTCCCTCAGTGATCACCCCACCCCTGAAGGGTGGCCTAGCATTTGAGTACTGGCACCCTTTTTGCTAGAAAAAACATACTGCCAGTGGCGTTCCTAGGGGGTGCGGTCCGCCCCGGGTGCACGCCGCTGGGGGGTGCCGAGTGCGCCTGTCCGTCGTTCGTTCCATGCTCCCTCTGCCCCGGAACTCGTTACTTCCTGTTCTGGGGCAGAGCGGGAGCATGGAACAAACGAAGGACAGGCGTGTGCGGCACCCCCCCCCCAGCAGTGTGCACCCGGGGGGGGGGGGGTTCTGTCACAGGGGGGGGTCCTTTCACCGGGGGGGGGGGGCGCTGCATCTGGGGGGGGGCACTGCACCCGGGGGGTGGGGCGCATTGGCGATCCGCCCCGGGTGTCAGCCCCCCCTAGGAACGCCACTGCATACTGCTTGGTATGAATTATAAAAATAGATAGTAGACCACTGCTAAATGATGGGGAGTTAGTTCAAAATCAAACCCTATACTTCTAACAAAAAATTATAAGTAATCTCCCTTTTGGTAGGGCAAAAAAAAAAAAAACCTTGAGAAAATGATGCTTTCATCCACTGCTTAGGCAACCTCTCTCCCAGTGGCTTACCAAGGGGGGGGGCGGTGGGGGCGGTCTGCCCCAGGTGCACGCCGCTGGGGGGTGCTGCGGAGCGCGCCTGTCGGCTGCGAGTTCGAATCACTATGCTAAATTCTCTCGTTCGCTGCAGCTCCCTCCCTCTGCCCCGGAACAGGTTACTTTCTGTTCCGGGGCAGAGGGAGGGAGCTGCAGCAAATGAGAGAATTTAACATAGCGATTCAAACTCGCAGCCGACAGGCGCATGCCGCAGCAGCCCCCCCTAGCGGCGTGCACCCGGGGGGGGGGGTGCATCGGTGATCCGCCCCGGGTGTCGTCGACGCTAGGAATGCCACTGCTCTCTCCTCTTTCCTTCTAAGAGAAAACACAAATACAAAGGAGAGAATTAACTACCCATCATTTTTGTGATTGGGGGTTGACCAATGGTTGGCAGCCTTGCAGCTGTGTCACTGAGGCTGACCAGCTCAGTGATAACATGACAAACCTTTTAGAGGTGTGAGAGTCCAGTCAGTGCAACTTGTGACTAGTAGAGGTATATTATTATTATTATTAGCATTTGTATAGCGCTATCAGATGCACGCAGCGCTGAACACCTGACAAAGAGACAGTCCCTGCTCAAAAGAGCTTACAATCTAAATAATACAGACAGACAAGACTGTACAGAAGGAAAGGATCCTCAGGAGCTTAACCGAGATTGGATAGCAGAGCCGGTAGTGGGAGGTGGGGCTGGAGGTTGGGAGGCGGGGATAGTGCGGGGCAGACTTATACGGTCTGTGCCAGAGCCAGTGGTGGGAGGCGGGACTGGTGGTTGGGAGGCGGGGATAGTGCTGGGCAGACTTATACGGTCTGTGCCAGAGCCGGTGGTGGGAGGCGGGACTGGAGGTTGGGAGGCAGGGATAGTGCTGGGCAGACTTATACGGTCTGTGCCAGAGCCGGTGGTTGGGAGGCGGGGATAGTGTTGGGCAGACTTATACGGTCTGTGCCCTGAAGAGCACAGGTACAAATCAAAGTAGGGTATACACAAAAGTAGCACACATGAGTTGTCTTGTCGGGCAGACTGGATGGACCGTGCAGGTCTTTTTCTGCCGTCATCTACTAAGACAGTTACGGATGAGGGAAGTACTATCAACAGTAGTAGAAATTACAGGCAGCCAGATAGACTCAGCTACTAATTCTGCTTCTTTTTTCAAATACACATTCTCTGAAAATTAAAACTAGCCACCCCCTAATCCCACCCCCAGACCTGCTCAGAATTTAGCCAGCTACAGTTAGCCACCCAGTGGAACATATAGCTATATTTTGTTGATAAACCCAGCTGATTTTTAAAGGCTTTCAAGTAAATGGCTAAATCATTCCAAGCAGGCTAGACATCTTTGAAAATTGCCCATCAACTGTGTTTATGCTTCTGAGCTATTGCAACTGTAAATTTCTTTTAAGACCCTCTTTGGGTTTAAAACTAAATTCTCTACATTATTCATATTTCTTTTACTTCTCTGCACATCTCATGCTTCTTTTTCTGTCTTTTTGGAAGCAAACATGATTATGAAACAGCTTCACATCACGTTCCTTTCCTATCCTTCAAAAATGATCTCAGAACTGATTTATGAACTAACGACAGAATTTTCTGATGTAGTTTCAGCAGCTGTTTTCTGTACTGTAGCTAGTGAATTTCTTGCCTTCCTCATTCCTCTTTTTATCTGCTTTCAAACTGGAAGAAGTTAGCAAGTTATGGCAAAGAAACATTATGTTCATTTGGATTGCTTTTTTTATTATTATTATTACTACAATTTTATTACCCTACTTTACAATAATTCCCTGTAGTTTCTGGAAAATGTGATTTCCATCTGGTGAGGTACTATGCAGCTCTGGGACAAGGTAAATTGGTTTCGGTCCTAAACTGCATTTATTTAAGCTTTTTCATACACATGTAAGGATAGAGATACAGCTCAACTAGGAGGTCTGGAGAGAGCTTGTGTCCGTTGCCTTAAGTCTGTTAGGAGTTCTTTTACAAAGCTGCGGAAAAAAGGGCCCTATGGTAGTAGTGGGGGCCATTTTACCACAGTGGGTAAAATGCCCCGCCCTCCCCCCCAAAATGGCCACTACCGACTCACTTGAAAACAATTAACGAAATAACTAACTTTTGCAAATCTCTGAAAACCTATCTCTTTAACAAAGCCTACCACGAGAATCCATAAATAACTATAACACAACACCTCTCCACCCTTATTCCGAATGTCTTCTTTCTATAACTGCTTGATTAGATCTTCTTGTCTTCCTTGATATCTTTGTAACACCAATTGTATTTTTACCCTCGGATGGTGATGCCATAACAGGTCTTTGTAAGCCACATTGAGCCTGCAAATAGGTGGGAAAATGTGGGATACAAGCACAATAAATAAACAAATAATAACTCTAACTGGGTTTAGCATGGCGATGCCCGATTACTGACAGGTTATCACCGTGCTAAAGAAAACAAATTCCTGGAGTTCCAGAAGTGGCGGTACCTCCTGCTGGACCTACCGCTGTTGCCCGCATTGGGCCGGTGGTAGTTCCATTTTAGCATACCGTAAGCCCGCGTTGGGCTTACTGCCGCTTTGTAATAGACCCCCTTAAAAGCCATTCAATGTTCCAGAGACACTCATTGCAACATTAAACACTGATATAAAACACATGTTAAAGTATTAAAAAGCACCTATTCTGCATTTTCACTATTAGCTTTCATTCACAACAACAGGGCTGTTTTACTGAATGTAGAGCCACGGGGAGAGGGACAGTGAGCCAGGATTACTTTTCAATCCACAGGCTTTGCAGAATTTTGAAAGTAAAACGAACATAGAAAGTGATGAGAGATAGACCATACGGCCTATCCAGTCTGTGAATTCATCATTAAGCTCCACAATCCCTTCCTCTCTTTTGACATCCTCTGCTTATCCCATTCTTTTGTGTATTCAGAGATAGTCCTTGTGTCCACCACTTCCACTGGAAGGCTGTTCCACACATCCCCTACTCTTTCATGGAAGAATTATTTGTGTAGCATACTCCTGAGAGGAACCGCATCTGCCCTTCCCAGTTCTCCAGGACCACTCAACTCTAAAGTAATACCGAAAAGGTCAGAATTTCTCTAAGTTTCTTCAATACCCTCAGATGTATCTCATCCAGCTCCATTACTTTGTCTACTTTTATTTTAGCTAGTTCCTTACAAAAACAGGTTTCTGAAAATCATACTATATTATGTCCTAGTGGTTAGAGCACCGGTCTTGCAATCCAGAGGTGGCCAGTTCAAATCCCGCTGCTGTTCCTTGTGATCTTGGGCAAGTCACTTAACTCTCCATTGCCTCAGGTACAAACTTAGATTGTGAGCCCTCCTGGGACAGAGAAATATCCAGACTACCTGAATGTAACTCACCTTGAGCTACTACTGAAAAAGGTGTGAGCAAAATCTACATAAACAAATATATACTGTACTATAAGGCTTATACCCTGCAATAACCCACTAGAGTTCTATGTGGTTTACAAGGTCAATAAAACTGGCCAATTTCCAGGAATATACAAATAATCAAACACAAATTAGAACTCAAGCTTCATAGAACACTTTTAAAAGATAGGACTTTAGAGCTTTCTTGAAAATCTTAAAATTATCTAGTCTGCCTAAATTTGCTGGGAAGGCATTCCAACATTTTGTAGCTTGATAGGAAAAAAGCACCTTAAAGAACAGACATTTTTAGGACAAGGATAGAGCAACAAAAATGGGAGTCTCTTGGAACAGCCCCTATGTCTCTGCGTCATGACTAATTTAGATAAATACTCTGGAGACACACCATGTATGATGAGAAAAACCATGGTACAGAGTTTAAAGATAATACGGGCTCTAATCGGAAGCCAATGCAGCTCTTTTAGAAGAGATGAAGCTGACTCAAACCTCGAACGTCCTGGAGAAGGACCAAGATGGACTGACAAAAGTACATGTGAGAGTGGAGTGGATTTAGCACCGTTCACGGAAGAGAGTGTGTATGAACAACTAGGAAACCTAAAGGTGGACAAAGCCATGGGACCGGACGGTATCCACCCCAGGATGTTGAGGGAGCTCAGAGAGGTTCTGGCTGGTCCTCTTAAAGATTTGTTTAATAAATCTTTGGAGACGGGAGAGGTTCCCTGCGACTCAGGGGCGTAGCTACAGGTGGGCCTGGGTGGGCCCAGGCCCACCCAATTTCAGCTTAGGCCTGCCCACCCAGCTGATCTCTCCACACTGGCAACAGCGGAGAACTGGCGGGCGGCGGCACTAAAAGCATAAAGCAGCGAAGCTCTTCAATTCCGTCCTTCGCTTTCCGTTTCCTGCCCTCTCAGCGTCCAGCCTTCCTTTGATGTCATTTCCTTTCGGGCGGGCGGGACGCTGAGAGGGCAGGAAACGGAAAACGAAGGACGGAATCGAAGAGCTTCGCTGCTTTATGCTTTTAGTGCCGCCGCCCGCCAGTTCGCTGCTGCGACTACAAAAGGAAGCCATTTAAAATCTCTGTTTCTACTCCCCTGCGCAGCCGTTGCCATTCACTTAAAGCACAGCAAGCAAACTAGTGAGCTGCTGTGCTGCCTGCATCCACTTTGTCTTCTTTATTCAGCAGAGGGTGGTGAGCAGAGGGAAGGATGGGACTGGGAGGGGTAGTGAGCTAAGGGAAGGAGCAGAAGATGGATGGGACTGGGAGGGTTGGTGAGCAGAGGGAAGGATGGGTCTGGGAGGGGTGGTGAGCAGAAGGAAGGAGCAGGAGATAGATGGGACTGGGAGGGGTGGTAAGTACAGAGTATGGGGAATGGGGGACTAATGAAGTGGGTGAAAGATGGGGGAAGAATTTAGGAGACTGGGTAAGGGAGAGACAGAGGGGGGAATGGGAGTGCTGGAGAGGGAATGAGAGGGAGATGGTCAAAGGGGAGAGAGGAGCATCGATGGACATGGATGGCAGGACAAGGACCAGGGAGAGAGGAGAAATTGCTGGACATGGAGGGGAGGGCAGGGGAGAGAGGAGAATTTCTGGATATGGATGGATGGAGGGGGGCAGGGGAGAGAGGAGAATTGCTGGATATGGATGGATAGATGGATGGAGGGCAGGGGAGTTGCTGGACATGGGTGGATAGAGGGGAGGGCAGGGGAGAGGAGAGTTGCTGGACATAGGTGGATGGAGGGGAGGGTAGAAGAGAGTTGCTGGACATGGATGGAGGGAAGGGCAGTGGAGAGAGGATGGTTGCTGGACATGGGTGGATGGAGGGGAGGGCAGGGAGAGAATTGTTGGACATGGATGGAGGGGAAGGAAGGGAAGACAGGAAGGAGATGCACATGGATGGAGGGGAGAAAGAAGAAATTCTGGACATGGATGGAGGGGAGAGAAGACAGAGGAAGGAGATGCACATGGATGGAGGGGAAGGGAGAGAGAAGAAATGCTGACATGGATGGAGGAAAGGGAAGAGAGAGGAAGGATATATGAGGGAAAAGGAAGCGAGGAGGAAAACAGCACATGGATGGAAAAAATAGGCAGAAGCTGGATCCACTGGACAGTCAAGTCTGTGGAGGACCCAGCTTTTACTTACGGATGTAGAGCAAGAAATGAAGAAGAAAGGAGGAAAGTAAAGAAATAAATGGAAAGGAAGCCCTGGAAACGGAGTTAAGAGGACAGATAGCAGCAGAATCAGATACTGGGCCAGCATGATCAGAAAAACAAAGTCACCAGACAACAAAGGTAGAAAAAAATCATTTTATTTTCATGATAGTGTTTGGAATATGTCCACTTTGAGAATCAGGTGCTCAACATTAAAAGTTTGTATTTATTTATTTACTTATTTATGGCATATTATCCCACATTAAACATGAATTAGATTGGAACCTGGGATCATTTAATTTTTTTTTCCTGGAGAGAGTAATGCATTGCCTCCCCCCCCCCAGGCTCTCTCCCCGGCTATAGCCAGCTCTGCAATTTTGAGGGGAGGTGGACGGGGGGGGGGGGGGGGGGGGGATGTGCAGAGGTGGACCAGGGAGAGAGCCTGTTGTTAAACATTTACCAGCAAACCACTGTCTAGTGCCCACCCATCCAACCTGTTGGCCCACCCAAAAATTGACTTCTGGCTACGCCACTGGTGCATAAATATGAGCAGAGAAACCTGCATGTGAAAGTTTAATAGCTAATTGTGACTTAAGTATTTTAAAAATAAATGGGAGACACAGGGGATCCCTGTGTCACCCCACAACCTGAGGTCCATGAAAAGGAAGGATAATTTGCCCTTTTGACCTGAAAACCTCCAAATCAGCTAAGAACAGGCCCGGTTAGCCCATAAAAGTCCAGCAACTTTAGTAAAATATTATGGTAAACCTCATCAAACATGACTGACATGTCGAACTGCATGATCAAGATCTGCGTCCTATGTTCAGTTCCTGCCTAGCCTCTGCTAAGAGTGATGTTACCGCAGTTTCAGTTCTAAAATTACTTCTGAAACCAGACTGAATGCTAGGAAAAGTTGCATGATGTTCAAGAACTTCCATAAGTTGTGTAGTGACAATACTTTCTGTTAGTTTAGTCAAGAGAGGACTAGAGGCTATGGGCCAATATAATTTGACACATCAGAAATAGGTAAACTTGGATTTTTTGGTATGGCATAAGAATTTGGATACAGAAAGTGAAAGTGCCTTGGTGCTTTGTAGCTTTTACTACATGAGACGTGGGGTAAGGATTAATATATTGTAGAGGAATATATTCGAGTTATTCCCCAAGTTTTCCACGTCATCACTGTGACCCCTGACGCAGGTGCTAGTCACCGAAACACGGCCCGTGTCGGGTCTTTTTGTCAAGGCTCATTCATTAAAGAACTGTGTTCCATTTTTAAAGGCCCGTGGTGCTGTTTTTTTTGTTTGTGCTTTTTATAAGAATTATGGCAACCATTTTTTTAAATCAAAAAAGCCTATAGATAGTGCTTTTTCAAGACAATGATGCAAATATATTAAAAATACTGAAGATGCAGTTAAAAGTTAAAAGAAGGCTAAACTCTGTCTGAAGTGACTCCTCCCATATGATTTAAATTAGAAAATTCCAGCCTAGAAAGATGGCAATTATTCACAAAGGATCTCATTTTCTCTATCTTCGTCTTAAAGAAAATAGCCAGTTCATTTGGGGAAGGCATACCACCCGCATTAACCTGTACCTCAGAAGTTTTTTGCAAATTTTAAAGAATTTGATACAATTTCTTAGTTTTAAGTATTATTTCACCAAAAAGTGTTTGTTTTGCTGGTTTACGATGTCATTTATAATTTGCTCCATGGTGCAACCTCACCTTGAGTATAGCGTTCAGTTCTGGTCGCCGTATCTCAAAAAAGATATAGCAGAATTAGAAAAGATTCAAAGAAGAGCAGCTAAAATGACCAGTGGAGCAGTAGCCTAGTGGAGGACGTCAGACGCACAGTCCTCTCCTCCTTCCTGTACACATTGATTGATTTGATTTGCTTACTTTATTTTTTGTCTATTAGATTGTAAACTCTTTGAGCAGGGACTGTCTTTCTTCTATGTTTGTGCAGCTCTGCGTACGCCTTATAGCGCTATAGAAATGCTAAATAGTAGTAGTAGTAGACAAGCAAATGCTGTAAGACAATTCTGGGTATATTTGTAGAAGTTCACATTTGTTGATCTTTGTGGTATGCAACTTGATTTTGTACTACCCCCTTTCCTGTTATCTGCTGCATGTAGTACAAACTGCATTGCTGCCTCTTGGAAAGGCTGAGAGGCAGTTTAGCAAGAATAATTCAAAACTAAACTAAACTACTTTCCCAGCTTCTCCAGATATTGTTGCTTGTCTTCCTGCTTCTGCAATCTCTCGTAGTTTATGAAGGTTAATCTGCTGTGGTTTTCTGACAGGGATTTAGCAGGCAGAGAATATGTTTAACTGGTGGGCTTGGAGATCCCCACACCAACTACATAAATGGAGCGCCTAGGGGTAACAGGTTTTTGAAAGAGAACCTTTGTCCTGACATTTGCCCTACCTCTGTCCCATCCCCAATAAATAACTGAAGTGAGGGCAGCAGTGCAGAACTAAGTGCCTGCAGGCCACATTGAGAGCTGGGGGTGGGGGGGAAGGAATTAGTTCAACAGGTCGCACTCTTCAGCCTCCATTGAGCCACAGTTTCCTCCGCAGTCCCACAACATACATATGCTTCCTCCACACTATATTAAATCTGAATTTATATTCTGCATCCAGAGAATTACTTGGCTCCTCCCCCAACAATTGATGTAGAGCAGAGCTAGTACATTTCCCCATAAAGCATGCCATACAAAAAATATTTTTCTAATACAATCACAGTGACAGCAACAATAAACCCTCTCAGAACTAGGCATATTGTGAAGTAATACAAATCTGTATAAAAATTCACTCAGGGGGGGGGGGGTCTTTTACTAAAGATTAGCTTGAGTTATCTGCAGCAGGTCGAATTTTATTCCTGTGGGCCCTGCTGCAGATAACGCAAGCTAATCTTTAGTAAAAGACCCGCTCAGAACCTAGAGCAAATTTACCGTTCCAGCATGAACTTCCAAAACTCACATGGCAAAGGTCCTAACTAGGAAAGATAGCACCGAGCATCAGCACATCTATCAGGAAAACTGAACAAGCCAAATTATTACAGATCATTACACAGAAACTCCTTGGTCACTCACACAGAACACAGATAGACACTCAAATACAAACTAAGGTGGCAATTTCTGTAAATTGATGCCAAAATGTTGGCACCACTGTTCCCTCTAAGCTGAGCGGTAGTCCTCCACCTGTAGTCCTGCTGGGGGGGAGGGGGGCTGCATAACAATCACTTTCAATAGTGCGGGACAGACAAGCTATTGAAAACACAATATTGAAGCACTGCACTGCCCCCCGCTGACAGCAATGTAGTTGGAGGACTCCCGCTCAGTTTAGAGGAAACAGTGGTAGGCCCAGGGCTTTTTTGGGGGGTACTGAGTACCGGCACCTTTTCCATTGTCTGCTAAAATTGACCCATGGACCCATAGGCGTAGTTTGACTGTTTCATTTGGGGGGGGGGCAAAGAATGGGCGGAGCATATTAGCATATCATTTGCATATATACATAGGCAAATGAATATGCTAATGTGGAGGAAGGAATTGAATTTACAGGCAAAATATCACAGATGCACATTTCAAAAAGCTGACACATTTCAATTAATAAATTATGAATAAAATACTTTTATCTACCTTTGTTGTCTGATCATTTAGTTTTTCTATTCGCTTTGGTCCCAGTGTCTTCTGTTTTATTCAGTGTCTTCTTTCCAGTAGGCTTCCCTCTGCTCCCCACCCCTCGCAGTCCCATCCATCTCTTGCTCCTTCCCTCTGCTTCCCACCCCACCCAGTCCCATCCATCTCCTGCTCCTTCCCACCCCTCCCAGTCCCATCCATCTCTTGCTCCTTCCTTCTGCTCCCCACCCCTCCCAGTCCCATCCATCTGTTGCTCCTTCCCTCTGCTCCCCACCCCTCCCAGTCCCATCCATCTCTTGCTCCTTCCCTCTGCTTCCCACCCCTCCCAGTCCCATTCATCTCCTGCTCCTTCCCTCTGCTTCCCACCCCTCCCAGTCCCATTCATCTCCTGCTCCTTCCCTCTGCTTCCCACCCCTCCCAGTCCCATCCATCTCTTGCTCCTTCCCTCTGCTTCCCACCCCTCCCAGTCCCATTCATCTCTTGCTCCTTCCCTCTGCTTCCCACCCCTCCCAGTCCCATCCATCTGTTGCTCCTTCCCCCTGCTCCCCACCCCTCCCAGTCCCATCCATCTGTTGCTCCTTCCCTCTGCTCCCCACCCCTCCCAGTCCCATCCATCTCTTGCTCCTTCCCTCTGCTTCCCACCCCTCCCAGTCCCATCCATCTGTTGCTCCTTCCCTCTGCTCCCCACCCCTCCCAGTCCCATCCATCTCTTGCTCCTTCCCTCTGCTTCCCACCCCTCCCAGTCCCATCCATCTTCCCTCTGCTCCCCCCCCCTGAGGTCCAAGGTGGTGACTCCGTTTACCCCCTCTCTTCCTCCCTCCCTCCGCCGCAGGCAACAGTCTTCAGCTTTTCCAGCGTTCCTGGCAGCGGTAGCGACGTACACGCTGCCTTCGGTCTGCCCCGGAAGCCTTCAAGTTCCTGTTCCCACCTATGTGGGAACAGGAACTTGAAGAGAAGGCTTCGGGGCAGAACCAAAGGCAGCGTGTACAACGCTACCGCTGCCAGGAACGCTGGAAAAGACTGCTGCCTGCGGCTGAGGGAGGGAGGGAGGGAGGAAGGAAGAGAGGGGTAGACGGACACGCTCCTCTCCGTCCGCTACTCCGCTTGGCTTCCCTGCCCTCTCGGTCTGCGTCCCGCCTTCCTCTGACGTCAGAGGAAGGCGGGACGCAGACCGAGAGAGCAGGAAAGCCAAGCGGATGGAGAGGAGCGCGTGCGTGCATGTGGTTTTTTTTTTTTAAAATTAATGGCGCGGCGGCGCCTCATCGTCGTTTGGGGGGGCATTGCCCCCCCTCGCCCCCCCCCCCAGTCTACGCCTATGCATGGACCCCAAGTTTTAAAATGAAAGAGCTCAGGCTCTACACACCAGTTCTGCCCTGTCATAGATTCTATGACTGGTTGCAGAGGGCCTGGCTATTGTGGGATGGGTCCCTCAGTGATCACCCCACCCCTGAAGAGTGGCCTAGCATTTGAGTACCGGCACCGTTTTTGCTAGAAACAACGCTCTGGGTAGGCCCCACAATGAAGTATGCTTAACGTCTATTCTATATCAGTTTCTGTGTGTGTCTAAGACATTATAGAATATTAACACAAAACTACTTTGTCATGCCAAAAGTTAGGTGTGCCAATGTATATCATATCAATGGTTGGTATAAAATTGGCATGTCTTAGTGCATCATGCAATGCGTGCAGCTGATAGTATTCTATAAGTTGTGCAACATGCCTATGCTCTGCCCATGTGTTCATCAACCCTTGCAGTCATGTGCCTGTTATGGAACAGCACCTAGCAGATATCCTGGAAAAACTGGCCAGGCTGGCCACTGCTGGGTGGGTCTGGAGAGGAGTAACCTAAGGCCAGAGCAGTAGGCTGTGCTTCAGAAGTTCCTGAGCGAAGACCTCAAACTTTGCCTCTGCCTCAGGTCTTGGCGTCTCTCATATACTATTATGGAGAAAACGTGGGTGACTAATGCAGACGAAGACAATTGTTTACTGGATGCCTTTAGACAGCGGCATGTGAAGCATCATCCATGTTGGGGCCCAGAAGTTACCAGAAACATTTCTTGGATATATTGAGAGGTTTTCACATGAATGTGCTATTCACAAGTGATTTGAAAGAAAAAAACTATAAAAAATATTTAAAAGACTTATTGGAAATAAATCTAAGGACAAAAGAAGTACAGACCTTATTGGTCAGTGTTAGTCCTCCAAGTGACTTTTCCAATGTTTTGAGTTTAAGGCCAGCTCTGTCGGATTTGAGTAATTGGCTTATGGTATATCGGTTTTCCTTCAGAGATTGAACTTTTTTCTTATCCTCTCGGGATTTCTTTGGTATTAGTTGTGTGCCAGCATTTACACGAGGTTCGAACAGGTGTATGTGCGGCGCCCAAAGTTAGGCACGAGATCTACGCTAAGCTTATATTTTGTAAAGGATGCATCACACAGAATGCTCTTTGAAAAATGCTAGTCCGGATCTTCCTTGCGTCTAACTTTGGGGGCCACTTATAGAATTCCCCCCAAAGTTGCCATGACTAAATTTTATGCACATATTTGCACGGCTACACTAGTATTCTATAAAGGAAAGTAGACGCCTACTTTGCTTTAAAGAATAGGCTCCAGATAGGCTTTTGAAGATAAAATGCTTGAAAAGTACAATAATCAGCTGCATTACTTAGCTGCCCTAGAGAATTTAATTACTTAGGGTTAGATGTGCTGTGGATTTTGGGAGTCCATATTTTTTAAATTTTATTTTCAAAAAGATTTTATTGAGTTTTAATTGTTCAAGATACATTGAAAAAAGAATATAAAGAACATTGCAATTGTCAAACTATCTTCCTGTCCGACTATATTGCAGACAATATAATTGTTCTGCTAAGTGTTATTGCCAAACATAGGGACAATGAGTGTCTTTGATCTGTAGAGTGAAAGTAGAAATATTTGGGATATAATAGGGTGTAAGGGAAGGGAGGGATGGAAGGAAAGAGATAAGGGGGGAAGGGAGGTGATTATAAGAGAGAGAAAAACTTTTGAGGATTACAATTATACATATTTTATATTAATACAAAAATAAGTGGCATTAATATATATGCAAGATGAGATATGGATTATAAAATAACATTATACTTAAATATAAACATCATGTAACTAAATGAGTCTTTTCTTGTGCCAAGTAATGTTTAATAGGTAGCCCAACTTTGTCAATTTGTTGAGATGTCTTAAATTCAAAGCAATTTTACCAGCCAGAATCAGCTCCTGGCTGGTAAAATTACCTGTTCGGGGTTAACTGGAAATTTTCAGCAGCGCTTAACCTGTCAGTGCTGCAGAAAATAACTGGTTAGTGCCAAACTGGATAGTTGGCTATTTTGGGGGTGTTCTGGGGACAGAATTGGCACTTGGCCGGTTAAATGCCAATATTTAGCACTTAACCAGCCAGATTAACTGCATTAATAGTCAGTCCTATTGTTATGCGGTAACCCGTGGAGGGGCATAATCGAACAGGGACAACCATCTCTAAGGATGCTCATCTCTGAGGATGTCCCCGCGAAGGGGTGGGGCATCCCGTATTATCAAAACAAGATGGGCGTCCATCTTTCGTTTCGATAATACGGTCGGGGACGCCCAAATCTCAACATTTAGGTCGACCTTAGAGATGGTCGACCTTAGAGATGGGCGACCTCGGTTTTTCGCCGATAATGGAAACCGAGGACGCCCATCTCAAAAACGACATTTGGTCATGGGAAGAGCCAGCATTCGTAGAGCACTGGTCCCCCTCACATGCCAGGACACCAACCGGGCACCCTAGGGGGCACTGCAGTGGACTTCACAAATTGCTCCCAGGTGCATAGCTCCATTACCTTGGGTGCTGAGCCCCCCAAAATCCCCCCAAAACCTACTACCCACAACTGTACACCACTACCATAGCCCTTAGGGATGAAGGGGGCACCTACATGTGGGTACAGTGGGTTTCGTGTGAGTTTTGAAGGGCTCACATTTACCACCACAAGTATAACAGGTGGGGGGGATGGGCCTGGGTCCGCCTGCCTGAAGTGCACTGCACCCACTAAAAACTGCTCCAGGGACATGCATACTGCTGTGATGGAGCTGGGTATGACATTTGAGGCTGGCATAGAGACTGTAAAAAATGTTTTTTTTTATTTTTTTGGGTGGAAGGGGGTTGGTGACCACTGGGGGAGTAAGGGGAGGTCATCCTCTATTCCCTCCAGTGGTCATCTGGACAGTTCAGGCACCCTTTTGAGGCTTGGTCGTGAAAAAAAAGGGACCAAGTAAAGTCGGCCAAATGCTCGTCAGGGACGCCCTTCTTTTTTCCATTCTCAGCCTAGGATGCCCATCTCTTAACCACGCCCCATCCCACCTTCGGTACACTGCCGACACGCCCCCATGAACTTTGGTCGTTCCCGCGACGGAAAGCAGTTGAGGATGCCCAAAATCGGCTTTCGATTATACCGATTTGGGCGACCCTGAGAGAAGGATGCCCATCTCCTGATTTGTGTCAAAAGATGGGCACCCTTCTCTTTCGAAAATGCCCCTGATAGCCAGTTAAGTGCTGAATATCACACTTAACCGGCTCCAAAAACTCAATGCCAGTGCATGGACGTGGCCTGGCATTAAATTTCTGGGTTTAATGCTGGTGGCGGTCAGCAAACGCTGATTGCCGTCAGCTGGATATCTATGCTGTAACTGTAGAAGAAACCCTTAGACCATCAGGTCCATCATTTATATTAGTCATTTTACAAATCTTATTGTGCCAGCATCATTTCATGGTTTATAGACAATGGAAGATTAGGAAATGAAACATACTACCAAGGGGCTCAAAGTCTTAGAAGATCATAAAGCTCTTCTCACTTAAACTACATCTCTCTGATTAAAGAGAAGAAAACAAACCTCTGTGCGAGGTTCAAAATATTCAGCATTTCTTTCCAACATCTAGATAATGACTTCAAATAACCAGCAGATGGCACTGGTCTCCAATGTCTGGATGCTTCTGCCACCACAGAGAAGCAAATGTTAATACATCATAGACACAAAATAACGCAGAAGATGGGGTCCAAACTTTTATACTGTATTGTGAGTCCGCGTTATATCGGCACACTGGCACCTACATTCTCTCCTCATCAAAACATACCTTTGCTGGCCAAGCCCCACGCTCCAGTAGTTCAGTAAAAGGCTCACGTTTCATTGATAAATCACATGAATTTTATTAAACACTAGTAAAAGAAGCCCGTTTCAGAGCAAATGAAACGGGCGCTAGCAAGGTTTTCGTTGCCAACACCCCCCCTCCCTCCCTCCCTGGCCAACCCCTTCGTTGTTCTGTCATTGCTCCGCCCCCAACGTCATGACGTTTGATGCGAGGGCGGGGCCGGAGCGATTTCCCACCTACCCCCGCCTCCCTGCCTCCCTCCCTGCCAACCCCTTCGTTGTTCTGCCATTGCTCCGCCCTTGAGGGCGGGGCCTGGAGCGATTTCCCACCCCCCGCCTCCCTGCCTCCCTCCCTTCCAACCCCTTGTTGTTCTGCCATTGCTCCGCCCTCGAGGGCGGGGCCCGGAGCGATTTTGGTGGCTTCACCACCACGAACCTTTGAACCTTTTTGAAGGAAGTCAGAGCTTGGCTTCACTGACGTCAGTGTCCTCAGAACGTTGAGGGTGAGTTTTATTATAGTAGATTGTATCCACACATAAAAAGTGAATTTAGTCACAATATAGAAAACACAGGCTAAAATTAATATTCTACAGTACTTTAGTAAATGAGTCCAGAGTCAACTGTCTTGTTCTCTCTCGTTTCTTCCATTTTGTAACTTCAATAATCGATTTCAAATGAAGAACATGAATCATGTCCATATTTTCTGATTGCAGCCACTGAAGAGCAATATCCATGAATGCTAAAGCCAATGTTAGTTTTGATGGTGGAAGTGGAGAGTCATCTTCACTGCTGTCTTGAGTTGGGTTTTCAGTTTGGCCTTGAAGCTTTAAAGCATTTGCTGCAATTGTCTGGTCACTTAGATGATCATTTGTAGGACACTTGTCGTAAATATGAATCCACTCCATCATCTCCTCAGTATCACACTAGGTGAACAGTTTGTGATATAGAACTTCCATCTTCTCTTCATTGGAGTCTGACTCACCTTCTGTTTCTCCCGTATCATGTCCAAATGTGTAATGTAGTGTTACGTCTGTGCTCACCTCGCCCTCTGGTGGCCAGAACCAGTGGCTGCTGTGGACCGTCACCCGTTCCAGATTTCAGCCCAGTCCGGTCCGTATCTTCCGGGCTGCCAGACTTGCTTGCTTGGATTGAACCTACACAGCACCCGTGGTTTCCTGGTGATTGTTGCACCTGAGCTCCAGGTGCTGCTGGGCTTATTAGCCATTCTGAAACCTTGCTGCTTTGCCTTTGCATTGTGTCTAAGGCCCTGGTATGTTGGTGCTTTTGCACTTCAGCCTGAGTTTGTTTCCTTGCTCTAGTTCTTGCCTGAAGTCTTGCCTGTTCTAGTTAGTCTATGTTTAGTTTAGAGTATTGCTTGTTTTCTGTATTGCTTGTTTCCCAGTCTTGTTTGTATGTCTTACCTAGTTCTGGTTTATCTGTGTTTGTTCCCTGCTTCAGTGGCTGCTTGCAGCTTTCAGTTCAGTCTTGTGTCTGGCTGTGTTTGTTCCCTGTTTCAGTGGCTGCTTGCAGCTTTCAGTCCTGTCCTTTAGCCTATCCTTTCCCTGCCTTGCTGTCCCTGTGCTGCCTAGCTGTTAGCCAGTCCTGCCCTGTCCAGTAAGTCCTGCTGGCCACCTGAAGCCTTGAGCTCAATTCTTGGTGGAAAGTGGCCAGGTGCAGGTGAAGCCTAACTGTTTGTCAGAGATCTGCCCTGTCTCTAGCGTGGGGTGGTTTTGCCTGCCACTGCCGCTCCTCGGCTGTGGCCCAAGGGCTCACAAACCCAGTTTCCAGCTTTGAAAACGTGACATGTAGCCTCTCTCCCAGCATTTTTCAGTTGTAGATGGTGTTGTTACATCCCATACCCTCCCTGCTAGATCAAAAACAGTGGCGAGTGTAAGCTTTTTCTGACATTCAGTGATGGTTATTTCCTCATCAATGATCAGTTTGCTTAAATTTTTTCAATAGTGCATCTTGAATGTTGAAATGACACCTTGGTCCAAAGATTGGATTTTAGAGGTGGAGTTTTCAGCAAACAACTGACCTTAATTTTCCCGTTACGGCTGATAAGATTTTCTTCTGAAGGATGAGCGTGGCAGTTGTCCAATAGCAGAAGTTCCTTAGGTTTCAAGCTTTACGTACTTAAATGTGCACACACGGATGGGACAAAAAGTTTGTGAAACCATGCTAGAAAAATGTTGGCAGTCATCCAGGCATTTTTACTGTGACAATAAGAAAGAACCAAAACATAAAGAGAAAAAGATATTCACAAAACTCTTGAAGGAAGTTCACTTTAGCTAACAATAAAAATTATGATAGTGTGCTCATAAACCTTTTGAAGGACTACCATTGACCTGACTAGCCTGCTTATAATCGAATGAGAAAAACGCCCAAGTTCCGACCTAAATCGGGAGATGGACGTTTATCTCACAAAAACGAATAAAGCGGTATAATCGAAAGCCGATTTTTGGACGTTTTCAACTGCAATCCGTCGCAGATGCGGACAAAGTTGATGGGGGCATGTTAGAGGTGTGGCGAAGGCGGAACTGGGGCGTGGTTATCTGCCGAACAGAGATGGGCGCATTTCACCGATAATGGGAAAAAAGTATGCGTTTTTAGCTAGAATTTAGGACACTTTTCCTGGACCCTGTTTTTTCACGAATAAGGCCCCAAAAAGTGCCCTAAATGACCAGATGACCACTGGAGGGAATCGGGGATGACCTCCCCTGACTCCCCCAGTGGTCACTAACCCCCTCCCAGCACAAAAATGAAGTTTCTCAACTTTTTATTTTCACCCTCAAATGTCATACCCAGCTCCCTGACAGCAGTATGCAGGTCACTGGAGGAGTTGTTAGGGGGTGCAGTGGACTTCAGGCAGGTGGACCCAGGCCCATCCCCCCTACCTGTTACAATTGTGCTGCTTAATGCTTATTAGTCGTCCAACCCCCCCAAACCCACTGTACCCACATGTAGGTGCCCCCCTTCACCCCTTAGGGCTATAGTAATGGTGTAGACTTGTGGGCAGTGGGTTTTGAGGGGGATTTGGGGGGCTCAACACACAAGGGAAGGGTGCTATGCACCTGGGAGCTCTTTTACCTTTTTGTTTGGTTTTGTAAAAGTGCCCCCTAGGGTGCCCGGTTGATGTCCTGGCATGTGAGGGGGACCAGTGCACTACGAATCCTGGCCCCTCCCACGAACAAATGCCTTGGATTTATTCGTTTTTGAGCTGGGCGCTTTCATTTTCCATTATCGCTGAAAAACAAAAACGCCCAGCTCACACATTGTTGAATAAAACATGGGCGTCTATTTTTTCCCCAAAATACGGTTCGGTCCGCCCCTTCACGGACCCGTTCTTGGAGATAAACGCCCATGGAGATAGGCGTTTTCGTTCAATTATGCCCCTCCATGTCATCTATATGTCCAAAAGAGTATAATCATAGAAGACTAAATATTCTCTTATTAAACCAATTGTCTTATATATCCAGTGTGTTTTTACTAGCAAAAAAGGTGCCGGTACTCAAATGATAGGCCACCCTTCAGGGGTGAGGTGATCACTGATAGGCCCACCCCACAATAGCCAGGCCCCCTGCAACCAGTCACAGAATCTATGACAAATCAGAATTGTTGTGTAGAGCCTGAGATCTTTCATTAAAACTTGGGGCCCATGGGTCAATTTTAGCAGACAATGGAAAAGGTGCCGGTACTCAGTACCCCCAAGTACCCCCTCAAAAAAAGCCCTGTATATATGCCAAACTTTTTGTGAAATATAACCGTGAAATATAAAGAATACTTTTATTACTTATCTCACCCATTCTCGCCGCAACTGTAAATTTGCTCTGGAACATAATCTCCTTCTTCTATGATAGCTTTTAACTTTGGTGGATAATTTTCAGCCGTCTGAATGTCCCTGAAATTGTAACTTTCTGGATGCCATGCCTTTTTTAAAATCGGGTAAGCCAACCCTTATTTGCTTTAAATTTCTTCTCCTCTGTTTGTAGCTCACACTGGTGGTCCAGATCTTTTTTTTTTTTTTTTAGTGTTTCTGCTTCACTCCTTATTATTGCTCCAGAGGTAGGTGTTCCTTCTGCTCGTTTTTGGGTAAACCAAGTGAACACCACTTTATCTAGGGGGCTATCGCTTGCTTGCTTTAGCCGTTTTCCGTTGGAAACCTTCATCAGCATCAAAATCACTTGTTGCTTGCCATAAGTTTACTTCATCATTAAACTTCCCCAGTAGAATGGACTCGCTGGTGCCCGTGCCTGAGTTTTTCCTGATTTTAAAAGATCTAAAGCTTCTAGCTTTTCTTGTACTGACTATGGCATCACTTAAAAGAACCCAAACAAGTTTGACACTAATTAGCTCACATCTGAAGCACTTGAAAAATCAGTGTCCAAGCTCTGACCACTATATAACCGATTCCACTAATATCAAGTCACATTATAACAGGTCTATGCTGTACCTCTTGCGTCTCTATGTAAGTAACGTGGAGGGGCGTAATCGAAAGCGACACCCAAGTTTTGCTGAGGATGTCCTCGCAAAACATCCCGATGAAGGGGCGGGGAAACCCGTATTATCGAATCAAGATGGACGTCCATCTTTTGTTTCGATAATACGCTCAGGGACGCCCAAATCTTGAAATTTAGGCCGTCCTTAGAGATTGTTGTCCCTAGACTTGGTCGTTTCTGATTTTCGGCAATAATGGAAACCAAGGACACCCATCTCAGAAATGACCAAATGCAAGCCCTTTGGTCATGGGAGGAGCCAGCATTCATAGTGCACTGGTCTCCCTGACAATGCCAGGATACCAACCGGGCACCCTAGGGGGCACTGCAGTGGACTTCAGAAATTGCTCCCAGGTACACAGCTCCCTTACCGTGTGTACTGAGCCCCCCAACCCCCCCTAAACCCACTACCCACAACTGTACACCACTACCATAGCCCATACAGGTGAAGGGGGGCACTTGGATGTGGATACAGTGGGTTTCTGGTGGGTTTTGGAGGGCTCGCTGTTTCCTCCACAAATATAACAAGTGGGGGGATGGGGGTGGTGGTGCTGGGTCCGCCTGCCTGAAGTGCCTCACCCACTAAAACTGCTCCAGGGACCTAATACTGCTGTCATGGAGCTGAGTATGACATCTGAGGCTGGCAAAAAATATTTTGAAAGATATTTTTTGAGGGTGAGAGGGGGTTAATGACCACTGGGGGAGTAAGGGGAGGTCATCCACGATTCCCTCCGGTGGTCATCTGGTCATTTCGGGCACCTTTTTGTGCCTTGGTAATGAGAAAAACACGACCAGGTAAAGTCGTCCAAGTGTTCGTCAGGGACGTCCTTTTTTTTCCATTATGGGTCGAGGACAACCTAGTGTTAGGCATGCCCAAGTCCCGCCTTCACTATGCCTCCGATACACCCTCTTGAACTTTGGCCATCCCTGTGACGGAAAGCAGTTGGGGACGTCCAAAATCGGCTTTCGATTATACTGATTTGGACGACCCTGTGAGAAGGACGTCCATCTTACGATTTGTGTCGAAAGATGGGCATCCTTCTCTTTCGAAAATGAGCCCGATAGTAACATAGTAAATGACAGCAGATAAAAGACCTGCACGGTCCATTCAGTTGGCTCAACAGTCACATTAATTATCAAGGCATTATTGAACCAACAATCCAGTAGTATTATTACATTTTACTTGTTAAGTTCCACTATACAATGTTTTCCCCACCCCCACTGAGATATACAATACTTGCACTCATATGATATAATATGATGTGGTATAAAATACACATACTTGCTCCTAATCCATCCTTGCCATTTTTAGGGCTCTGATTGTAAAAAAAAAAGTCTGCTCTGCAGCAGCCCTATGCTGGAACTGCCGTCGAAACCCACTCCAGCCCATCCTGATCTGTGCTGTCATATACAGGACACATACCGTAGAAGTCCGTCCAGCATTGGCTTCACTTCCCCACTGCTGAAGTTGCCATTGAAGCCCACTCCAGCCCATTCTGATCTATCTTGCCATATATAGTAGATGACGGCAGAAAAAGACCTGCACGGTCCATCCAGTCTGCTGAGGAGGAAGGAGGTGTTTTAGAGAGCTCTGCTGACTTCCAGTGGAAAGGGAGTAAGACCTAGCTCCCTCCCCAAAGATGAGGAGGGTCCCTGGGGAGAAGGCCTCAGGAAAGTCCCAGGCTATGGGGCCTCCTGGGGCCCGGGACCAGAAGGCCGAAAGGAGTGGCTCTCTCCCTGGTTTGACTACCGGGAGAAGGGAAAGGAGTCCAGTGGACCGAAGGGAGAAGCAGCCCAGTGGAGGCCACCAGAGCATTTCCCCCTCCATGGCCCAGCTTGCGGAAGGTAAGCGAGAAGACAGTGGAGGGGGGAGGAAGATAGTACAGGCCCCAGAAGGGCGCTTCCAAGGAAGGGAGAAGGAAGAGGCGATGGAAGTTTGCCAGAAGCCTTTGCTGGAGGCAGCTGAGAGTGAGAGTGAGGAGAGTGGATCGTCAGATGAGGAGTTCCTTGAAGTGAGCTATGACCCTGATGATCCAGCAAGTAGTGTGGTAAATATTGTAAGACGAATTAAGCTGGTGGAAAAAGAAGTAGTGGAGCTAGGAAAACGTCTGAAAATGGCAAGAACTATGTGTAAATTTGCCCCAGCGGAGCACAGACAAATGTATGTTAAAGAGGAAGCCCGGATATCAAAGTTGTTGGGGAAAAAAGAACACTTGTTGAACTGTTTAAAAAAGGGCTCTGTGAATCCTTTGAGGGAGCTCTATGTTAACCGAGAAAGGATGGCTTCAATACCACAGTCTGGGGGTTCAGGAACACTACAGTTGCAGCAAGCTTCAGTGTCTTCAGCAGCATTAGACTCAAAAGAGTTGTCTGGGTTCAGAGGTGACCCCACTTTAAAATACATGAGACAGTTGGCAACACAGTCCAGAGCACTTACCCAGCAGCCAGAGGATAAGGAGGCAGCGGCAGGACATGGCTCTGAGGTGGGGGCTGGAGTAGAGATCCTACCTGTGGAGGGGAGGACAGAACTCAGTAACTTTTCAAAACTCCAGATAATGGAGGCAGCAGAGGGAGACGCAGGTAGCAGCCTGTTTTCTACAGAGGTGGTGGTCGAAGTCTCAGAGGGCTTACCTGCAGTTGTGCAAACAGCAGAGACAGTTGCCGTGAAGGAGGCCCTGTTGGAAAAGGGTCAGCAGAGGCAGACTCCGGTATTTTTGGCCGGGTCTGCAATGACTGAAGTGGAAACCGAAGCAGCATGGCATCTGGAGAAGCCCCGCCCACGAAGTCCGGGAGCAGGGGAGGTCTTCCCTGAGCATGGAGTAGCTGGCGGTTTACAGGAGAGGGGTCGGAGAGAGAGGAATAGGAGCGGGCAGCAGCTGGGAGCTCATTTGACCAGCTGTCCATTACAAGAGGTGAAATCGGGGGGTGCTAACAGCCAGCCTGTGGCGGAATCAGGAACAGACAAGCCATGCCCCCGGGAAGCGCCAGCCATTGGGAGAACGCAGGAGGGACTGCACCAGAAGCAAGGGGGAAGTAACCCGATTGTTGAGAGACTTTCGTTGACTACAGAAGTGGACATGGCAAGTCTAACAGATGTGCAGCGGGTGGTGGAGCAGACCTGCCAGCAGGACGGCTGGGAGCGAGGAGCCAAGGGGAGCGGCGGAGTTCCGGAGGCTTCGCCCCTGGTGCCGGAGGTTGGAGGGAGTTCGGGGGCAGAGCGAGCAGGGAGTCTGGTATCGCCAGCTGCAGACCTGACTGGGCAGGTGCCAGAGTATCGCCAGGAGACAGAGGAGAGGAGGCGATTAGCCCAGAGGCTGGAGCCTGCAGTGGCAGGGACGAGCAGGGACGTTCCAGGAAGTGGAGATGGGCAGGACAATCAGTTGGAGGCAGCCCAAGCCGCAGAACTGACTATGGACGGTGCTGGATGTTTGTCTGAGAGGGAAGGGGACGGGGGACAACGGGAGGGGGAGGGGGCGGTGGATATTGAGGAAGGGAGAGGGATGAGGGGAGGGGCAGAGGGACAGAAGGGGGGGGAGGCAGAGGGAAGGGCTGGAACAAGTGTGGAGGGGGGGCGGTGGGGGCTGGGGTCCAAGTCCTTTGCGGCAGTAGTCCAGGGAGGGGGAAGGAGGGAGGGGGGGAGATCGGGTGGTTTTGAGGGCCCAGGGAGGGGTTGGGGGGGAGCGGGGACAGGGGGTGGACAGCTGCCTAAGCGGCGAAATGTGGTACAGCTCAAATGGATAGGGGAGGGGGCAATGCCCTCCAGGGATCGGGTCTTGAGGCTGGTGATGGGGATGGGGTTTATACCCGAGGACTTTTACGCGTGTATACACCCCATCAACATCCCAGAATATGACTTGAGCTTCATGACCCAGAGGGGGATGGAAATATTCTGGGAAAGGTACGAGGGGGTGAGGGGAAAGGGGGAGTGGCGGGACCTCAGGGCCATTCCAGTCAGCAAGCCGGACCTGGTGCAGATCACCCTGCTCGTGAGAAATGAGTCTATCTCTGGGGCAGATTTAGCCTACTGGCTACAGAGGTACGCGGAGCTGAGATCCCCACTTACAAAGTTACCGGATCCAAGCAGGGTTTGGGCAGGAGGTTGGGGAGCCCTGGTCAAATTGAGACAGGAGAGCCATGTGGTCCAGCACATTCCTTCGGCTGCCTTTATCGGTCGTGACAGGATACTGTGCTTTTACAAGGGGCAGCCGCGGCAGTGCTTCAGATGTGGTTCGTTTAGGCACTTCAGCATGTCATGCCCAGTGGTAAAGTGTGGAAGATGCGGGGATCAGCATGCCACAGAGGACTGCACCGCGATCAGGTGCAACCTCTGCGGCGGGTTAGGCCATGCATATCGGAACTGCCCTAGGGCGGCCCATAACGAGTGGGATATGTGGGGGAAGGGACGGGGAGGGGGGGTAATGGAGGAGGGGATAGGGCAGGGGGTGATAGGCAGGGAGGGGCAAGGGGGGGAGAAGGAGGGGATGCAGGAGGGGGGGCGGCAGGGGGCTGGGTCAGGAGTGGAGCAGGGGGGAGAGGGGGAGTGGGTACAAGTGCCACAGAGGAAAGGGAAGTTTCGGAGGGGGGGGAAACTAGGGGTGGGCAGGGAGGGGTCGCTGCAGGGGAAGAGGGGGGGGAACAGATTTCAGGTGTTGGAGGAGGAGGAGGAGGATAGGGAGGTTGGGAGGGAGGAGGAAGAACAGGGGGAAGGAGAAGAGGTGGAGTTAATGGAGGAAGAGGGGGCGGCAGGGGGGATTGGAGAGGGCAAACGGAAATATGAGGAAGCACTGGAGGAGGGTACTGGTGGTAGGAAGAAGGGCGGGAAGGCTCTGGGGGGAGGGGGAGGGGTGAGGGAGGAGGAAGAGGGAAGGGAGGGAGGGAGGGGAAAGGGGAGTAAGAGGAAAGCTGAGGGGGCCGGGCAGGTGGTGAAGGCCCAAGTGCAGGCTTGGGGGGACAGAGTGGAGCTAGAGGAGGATCTGGAGGACTTGGGGGAGGTGGAGGACTCGGAGGAGGAGGTAGGGGGCGGGGGTGAAGAGGGGAGAGGGAGGGATCAGGGGGTGGGTCCGGATAGAGCAAAGAAGAAAGGAAGGAAGAAAGGGGGAGGGGGGGGTAAGGTGCAGACAGGACGGCTGCGGGGGGGGGGAGGGGGATCTGGCAGGGGATGATGTAGACCGCATAGCAGAGGACCTGCTTCAGGGTAAGAAGGGGGTATCCCAGGAGATAAGGAAAGAAGTTGGGAGTGAGCAGACCCGTGACTCGCAATGAGGATGGCAGGCTTAGTGTTGACATTTGCCACGCTGAATGTGGCCAGCATCGCCTCTCCGAAGAAGCAGGGTTTAGCGTATGACTGGTTCGCGAGGGTCCAAGCAGATTGCTTCCTGCTCCAGGAGACTCGGCTGCGGTCCATTGAGGTGATCAGGCGGGCAAGGCGGGCCTGGAAGTGGGGTCCCTCGGTGTGGGGGTTGGCGGGGGAGAGGTATGGTGGGGTGGGGATCTTATTTAAGTCCCACCGGGTGAATATTCAGCGAGTGGTGGAGCTGGGGGTGGGGAGATGTCTTGTTTTGGATGCGATTTGGGAGGATAGAGCACTGAGGGTGGTGAATGTGTACGGGCCCCAAAGCAAGAAGGAAAGGGTGCTCCTCTTTGGGAAGATCAAGCCCTACCTATACACTTCGCGCCAAGTAGTCTGGGGGGGAGATTTTAACACCATATTGCGGAAAAAGGATAGTGGGGGACGATCGGTACAGGTGGGCTATGACGGGGTGAGGCTGGCAGGGATCATGCGGGAGGCGGAGCTGGTAGACGCGCATGTGGCCTTCTGTGAGGAACAGGAGGGGTTCACGTTCTTTCGAGGGCAGTGTAAAGTAGAATCGATAGATTCCGGGTAAAGAAGGGGGTTTGTCTGGGGGGTCCACGAACCGTGGACGTGGACTTTTCAGACCACCACATGGTCCTCCTTCAGGTGGGGGGGGCGGCAGCGCAGAGGCCAGGGAGGGGGTTATGGCGACTAAATTTAAAGTGGTTAGGTAGCGAGCAGGTGCGGGAGGAGTACCGCCGGTTTTTGGAAGATCAGGTGTCAGTGCAGGGGGCATTTCAGTCATTGGGGGAGTGGTGGGATACAGTGAAAAGACGAACGCGGGGATTCTTTCTCAGACAGGCGAGAAGGGAGGGGAGGGAAAGGACAAAGTTGGGCATGGCAATAAAGAAAAAGAGGGACACATTGATTTCACAAGGGGGGAGGGAGGAAGAAATACATGATCTCCAAGCACTCCTGGAGCAGGTACAGTACAACCGCTACACCTCCTTGGTGTATGAGCGGGACTTCGGGAAAATGTGTAGCCCGGACCCCTTCGCATGCTGCCGGGAGCGGAGGGCGCGCAGGGTGATGGAGGGGGTGCGGGATGCACGGGGGGTCCTGCAGGACACCAAGGAGGGGATTCTGGGGGCAGTGAGGGACCACTTTGCGGCGTTCCTTTCAGCCCAGCAGATTGATATGGAGCAGATGGAGTGTTATGTGGAAGGAACCCCGGGGATAGGTCACGAGGGACCCCAGCTTCAGGCCCTCTTGAACCCGTGGACAGAACAGGAGGTGGAGGAAGCCATCGGGGCGCTCCACAGGAAGACCTCGCCGGGGCCGGATGGGCTAACAACTGAGTTCTACCAGGCCTTTAAGGAGCAGCTGGTGCCGATCCTGGTGAGGGTATGGGGGGCAGCCCAGTTGGAGGGTTCCTTGCCTAGTTCCTTGACAGAGGCGGCTCTTATCCTACTAAGTAAGGGGAAGGACCCGGCGATGCTGGCCAACTGGCGGCCTATAGCACTGCTTAATACGGATCGAAAAATCTTCGCACGAATGCTATTCCAGAGAATGAGGCAGGTGTCTGGGGATTTGCTAGCAGCCTCGCAAGCATGTGGGGTTAAAGGGAGAGGGGTCTTGGAAGCTGCAGCGTGGGTGCGGGAGGGGGTAGAACGCAGTAGAGTGGGAGGGCATGGTAGGCTGTTGGTAACACTCGACCAGGAAAAAGCGTTTGATAGAGTGCAGTGGGGTGTCCTATGGAGCATTCTGGAGCGCTATGGGTTTCCGAAGGGTTGGATAGAGCAATTACAGCTACTCTATCGGCATGCGGGGTGTTTTCCCCTGGTTAACGGGTGGAGAGGGCAGGGGTTTGAGGTAGGGGCAGGGGTCCGACAGGGGTGCCCACTCAGCCCGCTGTTGTATGCATACGCCATCGACCCTTTTATAAGACGGCTGGAGAAGGGGGGGGCGGAGGGGCTGGAAGGGGTGGAGGTGGGGGACAATAACCAGTTAAGGGTCGTGGCGTATGCAGATGACGTTACAGTGTGGGTAGCGGACCAGAGGGAGGGAGGTAGATTGCAGAACCTGATCCAGGAATACTCGCAGGCAACAGCGTCGCAGGTCAATTTTCAAAAGTCCAATAGCCTGTGGGTTGGGGATCAGGGGCTGCAATTTGAGTTGGGAGGTAGGTTTCCTACAGCTGTGGAACGTATACGGGTCTTGGGAATATACTTCGAGAAGGGGGATTATAGGCTCTACAACTGGGATAGGTGTCTCCAAGAAGTGAAGGGGAGGGTGGATAGATGGAAGGGGTGGAAAATGACCATGGGGGAGCGGGTACAGCTCATCAAGGCACACTTAGTTCCTTTGTTTCTGTTCGTCAGTTACATCTGCCTGCTGCCGGAGAGCCGGTACGCGGCCTTGTATGGGGTGTTCTTCCGGCTGCTCTGGGGCAACAGGACGAATCCGGTAAAACGGAATGTTACCTATCTGCCTAGGAGGGAGGGGGGGGTGGGCATGATAAACCCAGTCCTGTTTTTCAGCGCTTTGTTCCTGCAGTTCAATCTGGGGAGGGCGGTAGGGCGGGAGCCACCGGGGTGGGCTAGGAGTGTCCTGCAGTGGTGGCCGAGATATTGGGACCTATGGCGGGAGGGGGGGAGGGTAGTGGCACTGCGAAGGGGGGCTCCGGGGGGGGTGAGTTATTGCAAGACCCTAGTGAAATTGGTGAGGGTGTGGGGGCTGACGGTGGGGGAGGTGAAGGCAGGACAACGGGGGGTCTGGATGGACAGAGTACGGGCGCAGGTGTTCTCAGCTCCTCTGGCGCTGAGGGACGCGCCGGCCCCACGGATGCAGCAGGGGTTACGGTTGATTGCTTCGAACCGCATCCCGGTGAAGTATAAAGACCTGGCGTGGCTGTCCTTTCACGGTAGACTGTACGTCCGAGGAAATTTGAAATATCGCAATGTGCGGGATAGAGGGTGCCCACGGGAGGAATGTGCTGGAACTGAAGAGACGATGGAGCATTTCCTGGTGAGGTGCCCATTTACAGTCCAGGTCTCTGACCGGGTTTCCTCGTTGCTGCAGATCCCCAGTTTCCGCAACTACAGCTATGCGGACTGGGTGTATGGCCCAGAGGGTGGAGAGGGACGCGGGGATCCGGTAACACGCTTTCTGATTTCGGTGATATTGCGGTACTGCCTCTGGATGGCGCGCTGCAGGGTGTCCCTGTACCAGGAGGTCCGGCCGGCGGAGGTAGTCAGCTGGGATGTGGTAAGGGCGGTGCAGGAAGCGGCGAAGTGGGAAAGGGTGGAAAAAGGGGTGGGGGTGGCTTCGAGGTGGTGGAGACACGTGAGGCTTAAGCCGCCATGAGGGGACATGCTTCCCAGGGGATTGTGTGCCAGTTGTCTGAAGGGGTTGTGGGGGGTCGGGGGGGGGGGGGGTTGATCCATTGTATTATTGAGGAGGGGGTGTACATAGATAGGCAGACCATGTCTAGCTAGGAGCCTGGGGTTTGATTTGCATGTCCGGTTTTTTTCTTTGGTCTTTCTAATAAACAGTTTCCACTGTACTATTGAGGAGGGGGAGGGGGTGTACATAGATAGGAGGACCGTGTATAGCTAGGGGCTTGTTTTTGATGTGTATGTTATTTGTTTTTAGTTTTTTCCAATAAAAAGAGTTTTCCAGTCTGCCCAACAAGAAAAACTCATATGTGCTACTTTTTGTGTATACCCTACTTTGATTTGCACCTGTGCTCTTCAGGGCACAGACCGTATAAGTCTGCCCAACACTATCCCTGCCTCCCAACCACCAGCCCCGCCTCCCACCACCGGCATTGGCTTCACCTCCCTACTACTGAAGCTGCTATTTAAGCCCCACTCCTGTGCATTATAAATGAACTTCTAGCTGTTGATGTGTTAAGTTTTGTTTTGATACTATCTTCTTTCTAGTTAGGGATCCTTTGTGTCTATCACACGCAATTCTATCACTGTTTTTGCCTTCACCACTTCCATTGGGAGGGCATTCTAGGCCCCCTCTCCATGAAGAAGTATTCATTGACGTTACTTCTAAGTCTACCATCCCGCAAACTCAAAATATGTCCTCTAGTTTGACTGCTTATCTGTCTCTAAAAAAAATTTGTTTGTAGATTAATACTATTCAAGTATTTAAACATCTGTATCATATCTCCTGTATCCCATCTTTCCTCTAGGGTTATACATATTCAGGTCTTCCAGTCTCTTCTCATATGTCTCTTGGCACAATCCTGATATCATTTTCATCGCCTTCCTCCTGACCATTTCAAATCATCTTACGTCCTTAGCAAGATACGGCCTCCAGAACTGAACACCACAATATTACAAGTGGGGCCTCACCAATGACTTGTACAAGGGACTTAACGCCTCTCTTTTTCTACTGGTGATTCCTCTCTCTATGCAGCCCGGCATCCTTCTGGCTATGACCACCAGTTTTTCACATTGTTTTGCAGCCTTGAGATCCTCAGACACTATCATTCCAAAGTCTCTCTCTGAGTCTCTGCATATCAGCTTCTTTCCCCCCACACAAGTGTACATGCATAATTTCAGTTACCTAACAAACCAATCTCTAAACACGAAGACATCGCTACCTTGTTGTTGGGTAGACTGGATGGACCGTGCAGGTCTTTTTTCTGCCGTCATCTACTATGTTACCATGTTACCTTGAGACTAAAAACTGGCTGATTTTATGTGAACTGAAAAATATGTGTGTACTTATAAAGTTAGCTGCCTTAGGACCATATAACTTCCTTGAGTGTCTCCTAGTCTTTGTACTTTTTGAAAGAGTAAAATATTGATTTAAGTTTAACTGTTCTACACCACTCAGGGGCAAATGCTCAGAAGTCACCATTAGCATCCGTGTACAGAAATAGATACCGCTTAACTTAATTTCTCCCAACTTCTGCAAAATAGTTACTGTGAGGTTGATAATCTCCATGGTTGTACAGCATTGATTAAACACTGTTTCTTCCTCATAATGAAACAAGAGAATGTGTCAGAATGATACAGCAATATTTCCCATTGTTTTGGATGTCTTAAGGATTGATTCATGACACTGCTACGTGTGGAACACACACACATATAATACACAAACATGGTACATTTCCTTACAGACAATAAATGGACAGGATATTTCCCCAAACACGTACAGATACTATTAAAAAATGCAAGCACAATGCTATCCAACAGGAAGAAGACACACATAAAAAATACACGCAGATGGCATATTTCCCCTCATACATGCATGCAGATACTATTAAAAAATGCAAGCACAATATATAAATACATGCAGATGGCATATTTCCCCACTCACATGCATGCAGATACTATTAAAAAAATGCTACTATACTGCTCCAATGAGAAGTTGCCCTCACACAACGATAGTTCAGACTAGTCAGAAAATTTGGAACACTACAGGTACGCGTTCCTTTCTCTGCATTACTCAGAAATATCTGTGCATTACACAGAATGCTCATTTTAATACTAATGAGCTTGTTTTCATAGATTTGCTTAGCATTTTCGTTCACTGCTTCCATGAATGTTAAAAGCAGTGCTGAGATCCTTTGTGCATTACGCAGACAATAACATGCACACTAAACTTGCTAAAACTGGTCTAACTGAAATATTGCAAGCCTGATTTGCTTTGTGCATCCCCCCTCCCCAGAATTTTGTAGACCTCTATCATATTCCCCTGAGCAATCTCTTTTCCAAGCTGAAGAGTCCTAACATTTTAAGCTTTTCCCAATATGAGAGGAGTTCTATCCGCTTAATCATTCTGGTCACCCTTCTTTGAATCTTTTCTAATTCTGTTATATCCTGGTGTGACAGGGTGTATGTATAAAAGAAAGTGGGATGTTTGACCACGGCAAAACAAAACCTGGAGAGATGGATCTTAAAAATACTTGTTTACTGATGAAAAAAAAGGACTCGACACAACCGTTGTGTTTCGGCCGTTAGGCCTGCATCAGGAGTCTCGCTCGGCGGTGATCCATGGAATGGGTCTCAGACACCGACGAACAGCTGATGCATGCGTTAGAAGGCACGTAATGTGTAGATCTGCGAAGTGGGTCTTTAAAAAGACCTTTGACGGGAAAAAGTGCTCGTGGACAAAAGGATTGTCCGCATAAAACATGAGAAAATATGTGTTGCCTGAAAGACGGACTTAAAAAGACCCATTCCACGGAACACCGCCGAGCGAGACTCCTGATGCAGGCCTAACTGCCGAAACACAACGGTTGTGTCGAGTCCTTTTTTTCATCAATAATCAAGTATTTTTAATATCCATCTCTCCAGGTTTTGTTTTGCCGTGGTCAAACATCCCGTTTCTTCTATACCTGTGTTCTCCTGTCGGGCGTTCGAGTTCTCCTCTTGACTGCGGATTTGTTTGAACAGGGTGTATGTCCCATCCCTTGGCGGGATGGGGATGGGGCATGCCGAGGGGCATGGTGGGGTGGTGGGGTGGCGAGGAGGCATGGCTAATGGTGTCCTCTTTTTTGTTGGGGCAAATATGGTAACCCTATACTGAAGGAAGTTCTAGCAGCTCTGCTGGCTGACCTTTTCAGTTTCTCTAGAGTTGGGAGTGGTCCCAGAGGACTGGAGAAGAGCACATTTGGTCCCTCTCCACAAAAGTGGAAGTAAGGAAGAGATTGGGAACTTCAGGCCGGTAAGTCTGACTTTCCGGTAAGTAAATTAATGGAAATGCTTTTAAAACAGAGAATAGTAAAATTTTTGAATCCAATGGATTACAGGACCTGATGCAACATGGTTTCACTAGAGGTAGGTCTTGTCAGACAAATCTAGTTAATTTTTTTTGTCTGGGTGACCAGACAGTTGGATCGAGGAAGAGCTATAGATGTGGTGTATTTAGATTTTAGCAAAGCCTTTGACATAGTTCTGTATAGATGACTAATAAATAAATGGAGTACCCTCAGTATGGGCCCTAAAGTGATTGACTGGGTTAGGAACTGGTTGAGTGGAAGGCGAAAGAGGGTAGTGGTAAATGGAGCTCATTCTGAGGGAAAAGGATGTTACCAGTGGTGTTTTGTAAGCGATAATGCTGAAGGGCTGTCTGGTAAGGTTTGCCACTTTGCGGATGATACCAAAATCTGCAATAGGGTAGACATCCCTGATGGTGTAGATAACATGAGGAAGGACTTAGCAAAGCTAGAGGAATGGTCTGGAATTTGACAGCTTAGATTTAATGCTAGAAAATGCAGGGTCATGCATTTGGGCTGCAAAAACTGGAGGGAATGGTACAGTTTAGGGAGTGAAGAACTTTTAGTACAGGAAGGAGGAGCAGGACTTGGGTGTGATCATATGTGATGATCTTAAGGTGGCCAATCAGGTAGAAAAGGTGATGGTGAAAGC
Source organism: Microcaecilia unicolor (assembly GCF_901765095.1). NCBI lineage: Eukaryota > Metazoa > Chordata > Amphibia > Gymnophiona > Siphonopidae > Microcaecilia > Microcaecilia unicolor. The sequence goes on from NC_044034.1 coordinate 46,897,420, forward strand.
TAGAAAAATGTTTGGGTGCATAGGGAGAGGAATGGCCAGTAGGAAAAAGGAGGTGATGATGCTCCTGTATAAGACTCTGGTGAGACCCCATTTAGAATATTGTGTACAGTTCTGGAGACACATCTTGAAGAAGATATAAACAGGATGGAGTCAGTCTGAGGGAAGCTACTAAAATCGTCAGTGGTCTTCGTCATAAAGTGTATAGGGACAGACTTAAAGATCTCAATATGTATACTTTGAAAGAAAGGCGGGAGAAGGGAGATATGAGAGAGATATTTACAGTGGCGTTCCTAGGGGGGCTGACACCCGGGGTGGATCGCCGATGTGCCCCGCCCCCCGGGTGCAGCGCCCCCCGGAACAGCGCAACGCCCCCCCCCCCCGGCGAAACAACCTCCCCAATCCTCCAGCGAATAAACCCCCCCCGGGTGCACGCCGCTGGGAGGGGGGTGCCGCGCGCCTGCTGGCTCTTCGTTTTCATGCTCCCTCTGCCCCGGAACAGGAAGTAACCTGTTCTGGGCAAAGGGAGCATGAAAACAAGAGCCGACAGGCGCGCGGCACCCCCCCAGCAGCGTGCACCCGGGGCGGACCGCCCCCACCGCCCTCCTTGGTACGCCACTGGATATTTAAATACCTATGCAGCATAAGTGTACAGTAGGCGAGCTTCTTCCAACTGAAAGGAAGCTCAGGAACAGGGGCGGGGGGTGGGGGAGTGGGGAGAGGATGAAGGTAAAAGGGGAAAGACTCAGAAGTAACATGAGGAAATGCTTCTTCACGGAATGGGTAATGAATTAATGGAACGGCCTCCTAGTGGAAGTAGTGGAGATGAAAACAGTATCTGAATTCAGGACAGCTTGGGACAAGTACACACGATCTCTAAGGGAGTGATATGGAGAGTAGATGGCATGGGTGGGCAGACTGGATAGGCCATATGGCCTTTATCTGGCTACATTTGTTTTTGCTATTAAACTGAACCACTGTCTTTGAAGCATTCCTAGAAACATTTGTGACTTACAAGAACACAAGAATTGCCATACTGGGACAGACTGAAGGTCCATCACGCCCAGTATCCTGTTTACAATAGTGGTCAATCCAGGTCACAAGTACCTGGCAAGATCCCAAAAGAATAAAATAGATTTTACGTAGCTTATCCTAGAAATAAGCAGTGAATTTTCCCAAGTCCATTTTAATACACTGCACCCTCATCATATTGCACACCGTCATAATGCAAATTCCTTTACGATGCGGTAGCAAATATGATTCGCAGAACTTTTGTACCTTTTGCTTAATTACACTGTACAAGCTTAGTATGGCTCACAGCTCACATAAAGCGTACTTCCAGCTCATAGCTCTTGAAAATGGCAAGCGGTTTGTTGAAGTGCCAATCACATGGTTGAAGCGCCCTTATGGTTCCCATGGTCGATGCATACCATTCCAGCGCACATGGTTGATACACCCTTCCAGTTGAGGCGTGGTTCATTGCTCTTGAAAATCGAAAGTGGCTCGTTGAAGTGCAAATTGTATACATTGGAAGAGAAACTAAGAGCAATACAGCGCATTGATTATGGTGAAACACAAGCAAATGTCTCTAGAGACAAACATGTCTATTGTAAGTTTGATTTGCAGTTGGGAAAAGGATTTTATTGTACCTGTATTGCCACTGTAAATCCAACTACATTCATTAAAATGATTAAAAAAATTAAATTCAGTTTTTATTTGATCGGGTATTGGCAAGCTAATACATACACGTATGCACATGCTTTTCATTATAATGCGACCTTCATTATTAGGTGGTCCTGGTATTGGTTCTAAAGTAGTGTGTTATACCAAGGAAGTGGTGCAACGACATATGGACCTTTCTTTTAGGAAATGATCCAACCCTGTTTTAAACCCTGTTAACCTAACTGCTTTTATGACATTCTCTGGCAATGAATTCCAGCGTTTAATTACACAGAGAGGGGCCTTTTTACTAAGCTGTGGTAAAACGGGGCCTGCACTAGCGTCAGTGCGTTTTATTGATGTGCGCTGAGGCCTCCTTTTACCACAGTGGGTATAAGGCTGTCTTTTTTTCTCGAAAAGAAATGGATGTACGGTAATACTTTGTAATCCCTATTACTATGTAAGCCGCATTGAACCTGCTTTGAGTGGGAAAGCGCAGGGTACAAATGTAATAATAAATAAATAAGTAAACCATTTCGAGGGGAGCACTTACCGCCACTCATTGAGGGCTCCCACGCTAACCAGGTAAGCACCGTCGCTACAAAAATAGGAAATTTTCTGTAGAATCAGAAATGGTGTATGCTGGTGGTGGGAACTACCGCCGGGTTCCTGCAGTAGTTCTGGATTTGTGAGCAGTGGGCTTACTGCCACTTAGTAAAAGGGCCCCTGAATGAAGAAATATTTTCTTCGATTTGTTTTAAATTTATTACTTAGTAGCTTCATAGCTTTATAGGATAACAAACACATGACTGAAGAATCACAGAAGCCCAGTGGTTCTCAACCCAGTCGTTGGAACTAGAGAATGACATAGGGACGGGGAACCACAGAAACCGCGGAGATGGGGACAGAGTTCGCGGGGTGGGGACTGGGACAGATCCCATGGGGACGGGTGGGGACGGGGACAGATACCAGAGGGATGGGGTGGGGACGGGGACAGATACCACAGGGATGGGGACAAACTTTGTCCCCGTGACATTTTCTAGTTGGAAGGGTAGAGGGTGGTGGTGGGAAGGAGGATTATTATAGCTGCTCATTGTTATTATTGTTTTCTATTTGTAATTTATACACAGCAGTTGCACAGCATATTGTTCCTTTATAACCCTCCATTACCCTGCGTGTCCTAGGCTGAAGTATGAAACCATGTATGCTACCACCTTTGCCTATGTTGGTACTCACTTGTGGAATGCCCTACCAAAATCAGTGAAAACGGTTCAGGATCATCTGACTTTTAGGAAGTCGCTTAAGACCTGCTTATTTGAACAAGCATACCCCAAAGATCCAGTCCAACCCCACTAACCTCAGGACGCTGCCATTATGGACTGGCGCTGCTATTATGGACTGACCCATTTCTTTATCCTTACCTCTTTGCCCTGCTTACCCACTTCCATTCACTGTACCCTGACTATTTGTTATTCAAATGTTGTAAGCCACATTGAGCCTACCAGAGGTGGGAAATTGTGGGATATAAGCACTGTAAAATAAATAAATAAATAAAAAGATTTAAATATAAAATCGTAAGTGTTCAAGGCTTCTATAGATGAGAAGAGCGCCCACGGTGATGGGGCGGGGATGGAGACAGGGCCTGCGGGGTTGGAGACAGAACCCACAGGGGCGGGGACAAACTTTGTCCCTGTGTCATTCTCTAGTTGGGACAAACCTAGTCAGTCAGGTTTTCAGGATACCCACAATGAATATGCATGAGATAGATTTGCATACAATGAAGGCAGCACAGGCAAATTTATCTCATGCATATTCATTGTCGATATCTTGAAAACAAGTTTAGCTTGATGTGTTCTGAGGACTAGAATGAGAGAACCCCTGCCCTAGCCATTGTTCAGTTGTTTGCTCAAGTTTGCAGAATATTCCATGACAGACAGGTTAAAAATTCCTTTTGTCACATATTTTTGTGCTGAGATTTATCACAAGTTTATTTCAATTCTCCAGTCATGCTGCTGCTGTCTGTGAAATCAAGCCCTGGGAATGCACTGAGGAATTTAAGTTTTGGGCCAGAGCAGGCCGAGCATGTTGCAAGGTTATGTGTTTCAGGGATGAGTGCATTAATCACTACCATTATCCTCATAATTTTTATTTATAGACCAATTTATTACCAAACATTAGCAACCAAGGCAGTTAACAACAATCAAAAATACAAATAATGGTTAACATGTTGTTTTAATAATTCCCATTATAAATGAACCTCCCTAATTTCTTATTTGTCCTGCTTACCTGTCTGTCTTGGACAGATTGTAAGTTCTGTTGAGCAAGGACTGTCTCTTATCTGTTTGTGGTCAGCACTGTAGTGCTATAGAAATAGCATTTCAATACCATATAGCAGGGGTGGCCAGACTATTAGGCCACTTGAGATGGGGACTCAGGCGGCATTCTTCAGAGGCGGCATCTCCCCATTCTTTGGGGAGCGGCCAACCCGTTCGCGGCATTTACCTGTTTGGTCAAATTCCAAACCCAGCAGTGGCAATGATTCCTATACGATGCCCTGCTACCTGAACCCGCCTCTTCCCTTTACTACGCCTCTCTGATGTGACTTCCTGTTTTGTCAGAGGCTCAGGCAGCCACAGTAAAGGGAAGAGATGGGTGCCAGCAGAAGGGCAGTGTACAGGAATTGCTGCTGCCGGGTTTGGAACGTGATGACACAGGTAACGCATCTCAGCCTGGGGGGAGGGGCACCATCTCGGCATGGGGGATGGCATTTTAGCTCCGCCATAGCTGGCATCTTGCCTTGGGCCGGCACTGCTATGTAGAATAATTAAAACATTGTATGTGTCCACTACTGTGGTACAATATATAATCTAATACAGTATATTTAACTATTCAAAGCTGTACGATCCACAGAGATATTGAAAAGCATATAGAGTGACTTCACAAGTTAGGTGGTGCAAGAGAATGCCTGGTTTCATGTACTAGCTAGCTTTATTTCGGAAGGAGCAGGTATTACCATCAAGCAATCATCAGCTGAACACGAGCAATGAGTAGGCAAATGATCCATCAGATAGCTTCTTAGGAACAGTGACCCTTAAAACTTTAAATATCAATGAAAGAATCTTAAAACTAGCATGGTAATTTAGTGGTAACCAATCAATTGGAATAAAAGTGGATTTATTTGGTCAAACTACCTTCAGTCTGTGAACAGGTGAAGTGCAGAATTTTGTACCAACTGAATATTTCTTAAGTTTGATGCAAAACCATAATGGAAAAGGTACCCAGCAATGGCAGTGATGCTGTGAAAACACAGACACACTCTGATTTTTTTGCATCCTTATAACCTCCTAATTAGCTGGAAAATAAACAATTCAATTTGCAATGTATAAATGTCATAAGAGTGAAAGCCCTACTTATATCAGCTTTACCCTCTTTCCCCTGAGAAAGTATAACCTGCCTGTTCACGGGTGCTTCCTTGACCTTCTTTCCTGATCCTGTCTTTTCGGGTAAAATATCATTTGTTAATTCCAGCTACTGCAGAAAGAAACTAGCTGGGGAAGATTTCCACCCCCCCCCCCCCTATTCTTGACACTGGGTTGAAGTCAGTTGCTCATTTCTCTTTATTTCCTAAATTCTAGTCAGATGAGACATATGCTACCAGAAAAACCCTGAGCCACTCTGAAGAGTCACAGCATTCATATTTTAACATATGATTTTTTAAAACTTAGTAATGTGCCTCACGTTTGACTCCATCAGCTTATACTCTGTCTTTAAGATCAGTCAAATACGATATTCCAAATTTGAGAGGAATGAAAAGATGGGCTTTTTTTGAAGGTCTTGAAGTAGCTGCCTCTATTTTGTTTTTAAATGTATTAATATTTATACATTTGCAAAAACACTTTTTAAAAAATCTTGGTTCTGAAAACACAGGGTACAATAAAATCAAATAAATACGGAAATAACATCAAAGAAGGCATTGGAGAAAAGACACTTAAAGGTGGTACGTCTCATCCATTGGAAACCTTGAGGCTCTTTTACTAAAGCTTAGTGAACGCTAAATGCTAAAAAGCCCAATTTATACCTATGGCTTTCTTAGCATTTATTTTTTTTATTTTTTGTTACATTTGTACCCCGCGCTTTCCCACTCATGGCAGGCTCAATGCGGCTTACATGGGGCAATGGAGGGTTAAGTGACTTGCCCAGAGTCACAAGGAGCTGCCTGTGCCTGAAGTGAGAATCCAACTTAGTTCCATTTAGCAGCTTTGCTGGACACTGCAGCTTTGCTGGACCAGAAAAACAATGGAATCATGACCCTAAGGGCCCTGTTTACTAAGCCTCGTTATAGGCGTGTTAGCTTTTCTAACACACATTAACAATGTACATTACTACTACTACTACTACTTATCATTTCTAAAGCGCTACTAGACATACACAGCACTGAACATGAAGAGACAGTCCCTGCTCAACAGAGCTTACAATCTAATTAGGACAGACAAACAGGACAAAAAAGAGATAAGGGAATATTAAAGTGAGGATGATGAAATAAGGGTTCTGAACAAGTGAGTAAGGGTTAGGAATTAAAAGCAGCATCAAAAGGTGGGCTTTTAGCTTAGATTGAAGATGGCCGGAGATGGAGCTTGACGTACAGGCTCAGGAAGTTTATTCCAGGCATATGGTGCAGCAAGATAAAGGAACAAAGTCTGGAGTTAGCGGTGGAGGAGAAGGGTGCAAATAAGAGAGATTTACCCAGTGAACGGAGTTCCCGGGGAGGAATGTAGGGAGAGATGAGAGTGGAGAGGTACTGAGGAGCTGCAGAGTGAATGCACTTATAAGTCAATAAGAGGAGTTTGAACTGTATGCGGAAACGGATACGAAGCCAATGAAGTGACTTGAGGAGAGGGCTAATATGAGCATAACGACACTGGCGGAATATTAGTCGTGCAGCAGAATTTTGAACAGATTGAAGAAGAGAGATGACTAAATGGGAGACCTGTGAGAAGCAAGTGGCAATAGTCTAAGCGAGAGGTGATAAGAGTGTGGATGAGGGTTCTGGTAGTGTGCTCAGAAAGGAAAGGGCGAATTTTGGTGATATTATAGAGAAAGAAACGACAGGTTTTAGAAGTCTGCTAAATATGTGCAGAGAAGGAGAGGGAGGAGTCGAAGATGACCCCAAGGTTTCGAGCTGATGAGACAGGAAGGATGAGAGTGTTATCCACAGAAATAGAGAATGGGGGAGGAGGAGAGGTTGTACATGCGTTAACTGCAGAATTGCCTATAATATCTCTATAAGTGCCTACACTGTTAGCGCACGCATTAATTGTAGCTGAGTTAAAAACGGTAACGCGCCTTAGCAAACAGGGCCCTAAGAGAGCTATTTATTATTTATTTATTTATTAGGATTTATTTACAGCCTTTTTGAAGGAATTCACTCAAGGTGGTGTACAGCAAGAGTAAGTCAAACATAAGCAATAGACAATTACAACAGTAAAAATATTCAAACAACAATACAAAGTATGGCACAGTATGCAACATTATAATGTCAACACAATAAAATATTTTAACAGACAGCATAGGGTATAAGAAAAGATGGAAGATATAGATAAATAAGATAGAGTAACAGGAGTAAGAAAATAAGGGACTAGTTAAAGAGAGTTGCAAATGAGCTCAGAAAGGTGTTTGAACATTATCTTGGCTAGGGTAGGAGTGGATAAACATGTCCTGCTATAATATGTGAAGCCGGTGTCATTTACTTCTTCCGTTAAAGGCTTGATTGAAGAGCCAAGCTTTCAACTGCTTCCTGAAGTAGAGAGAGTCTTGTGTTAAGCGAAGCCTTTCAGGGAGTACATTTCAGAGCGTGAGGGCAACTCCAGAGAAGGCTCGCATGCAGGTATCACATCGTGTGATGTCCTTTGGAAAGGGTGTGGTTAGGGAAACTCCTTGGGAGGACCTTAGTGACCTTGAAGGTGTATAGAGGGAGATCCTGTTCTTCAAGTACTCGGGGCCATTTCCTTTAAGTGCCTTGAAGGTCAAACAGGGAGTTGTAAATTTGGCTGTGTATTGTATTGGTAGCCAATGAAGTTCATGCAAAAATGATGTGATGTGGTCATGTTGCTTGCAACTTTCTATTAACCTTGCTGCAGCATTCTGACTCAATTGGAGCTAGTGCAAACCCTTTGTAGTCAGACCAGTGTACAGTGCATTACAATAATCCATTCTTGATGTGACGGCATTCAATCCAGATATTCAATATCAAGCCATTTTCGGCAACCAGCATTGAATATCTGGGTTTTTCAATGCTGGCTAGCGCATGACTGATTAAGTTGATATTTCAGACTTAACCAGCCATGGCTTAGTGGGCAACGATAGGCCCGCTTTTTATGTGGCCTTATTTGCCCACTAAGCCTGTCTGGTGGAAATATCATTAATTGGATAAAAGGCTTCATCACCTCGAGATCTTACCAAGTTAAATCATCCTCAACTATCTCATCCCCCTGGATACCAAATTGCGGTGTACCTCAAGGATCCCCTTTATCGCCGATACTCTTTAATCTTATGATGATCCCACTTGCCAAAGCTCTATTCAGACATGGTCTCAATCCTTTCATTTACTCTGATGACGTCACCATATTCATTCCCTTCAAATCTAATCTTACTGAAATCTCCGACAAAATATCCATGGGCATAAACATCTTGACTTCTTGGGCCAACGCCTTCATGATGAAATTGAACAAAGAAAAGACACAATGCCTAATCCTCTCATCTCAACACTCTGTGCCCCTCCCATCTATACTTAAAATCTCAGACATCACAATCCCCATTTCCGACAACCTGAAAATCCTTGGAGTGATACTAGACAACCACCTTTCACTTGAAAATCACGCTATATCCACTACAAAGAAAATGTTCAATATGATGTGGATACTGAGACGCATAGAACCCTATCTCCCCCTGAAAACTTTCCGGAATTTGGTGCAATCCACGGTACTTACCCATGTTGACTACTGTAATAGCATTTTCTTAGGCTGCAAAGTCCATATCCTGAAAAACTACAGATGGCCCAAAATACAGCAGCGAGACTCATTTTTGGCAAATCACGTTTTGAGTGTGTAACCCCTCGTGCTAAACTTCACTGGCTCCCTATCAAAGAGTGAATCAACTTCAAGGTCCACACATTAGTCCACAAGATTATCCATGGTGAATCTCCAGGCTATATGCTCAATCTGATTGACCTTCCTACCAGAAACATGTCTGAATCTTCACAAAATTATCTCAACCTGCATTACCCCAATTGCAAAGGAATCAAGTACAAGACCTATTATTTTTATTTATTTATTTATTTGTTTGTAGCATTTGTATCCCACATTTTCCCACCTATTTGAAGGCTCAATGTGGCTTACATTTGCCGTTATGGCGATTGCCATTTCAGGACTTTAGATATACACATGATTTTGCAATCAAGTGCGTATATACATGGTAGAAGAATGCATTGTGTGCTTGCGTACTTGTTAACACTTGGTTTTATAATCAAGTGCGTATATATGTGGTAGAAGAATACATTGTGGTCTTGTGTAGGTGTTGGCTTTATGTAGTTGCTCAGGTGATGGTATTATGGTGAGAGTAATAGTGTTGGGCAGTGGTTATGTCATTTCGGTCTTATTCTTCGTTGTTGTTGTTTAGAAATTAGGACGATTGTTTATGGAGCCAACTTCTCCTTCCTAGGCAGCCAACTCTGGAATGCCCTCCCCAGATCTATCTGATCAATCTATGACTATCTACCCTTCCGGAAAGCACTAAAAACCCATTTATTCAAACAAGCCTATCCAAAAGACCCAGACTAATCTTATGAACCCATCTACCTAACACATATCCATATGATAATGACATTGTCCCAGACTATATCTCCCACCTTACTCCCCTCTCTATTGCCCATCTCTACCTACTCATCTCTTCTATTTCTGGTACCTACTGATCTCTTCTATTATTCTGGTATACTTAACTTTTACCCTCTGTAACAATATTCTGTATTCCTATTACTATGTAAGCCGCATTGAGCCTGCTTTGAGTGGGAAAGTGCGGGATACAAATGTAATAAATAAATAAATAAATTATTCTTTGTTATGTATCCTATACTGTTTATTGTAAGCCACATTGAACTCAAACTTGTTTGAGATAATGTGGGATATAAATGTCACAAATAAATAAATAAAATAAATCTAGAGATGGGAGTAACTAGTGAATTAAATTGTTGTTGAATTGCAAGAGGATTGTGAAAAATTACAAGAGGGCCTTATGAGACTGGGCATCCAAATGTCAGATTACGTTTAATGTAAGTAAGTGCAAAGTGATGCATGTGGGAAAGAGGAACCCGAACTATAGCTATGAGATGCAAGGTTTCATATTAAGAGTCATGAACCGGGAAATTGATCTAGGTTTCATCATTGATGATACGTTGAAACCATCTGCTCAGTGTGAGGTGGCGGCTAAGAAAGCAAATAGGTATTATTAGGAAAGGAATTGAAAACAAAAATGAGGATGTTATAATTGCCTTTGTATAGCTCCATGGTACGACCGCATCTTGAATACTGTGTACAGTTCTGGTCACTGCATCTCAAAAAAATATAGTGGAATTAGAAAAGGTACAGAGAAGGGCGACAAAAATGATAAAGGGGATGGGATGACTTCCCTATGGGAAAAGCTAAAGTGGCTAGGACTCTTCAGCTTGGAGAAAAGATGGCTGAGGGGAGATATGATAGAGGTCTATAAAATAATGAGTGGAGTGGAACGGGTAGATGTAAATTGTTTGTTTACTCTTTCCAAAAATACTAAAACTAGGGGGCATGCAATGAAGCTAGAAAGTAGTAAATTGAAATCAAATTGGAGAAAATATTTCTTCACTCAACATGTAATTAAACTCTGGAATGCCAGAGAATGTGGTAAAAGCAGTTAGCTTAGCAGGGTTTAAAAAAGATTTGGCTAATTTCTTAAAAGAAAAGTCCATAAGCCATTATTATTTCTAGAATAAACAGCATAAAATGCATTGTACTGTTTTGGGATCGTGCAAGGTACTTGTAACCTGAATTGGCCACTGTTGGAAACAGGATGCTGGGCTTGATGGACCTTCGGTCTGTCCCAGTATGGCAACGCTTATGTTCTTATATTATGTTCTTATGTATACCTCTTCCAGAAACGTGGAGGAAGGAGAACTAGGGGACATGAATGGAGGTTGTAGGGTAGTAAACGTAGGGGTAATGTCAAGAGTTACCTGGCCAATTTTTCATGGTTAAAATTTCCTCCATGCAATGTTTGTACCCTTCCAAGGAGTAAATAATGCCTATACATCCACTGCTCTGTAACTTTATCAAATTATACATGCATAAGAAGTTGTGGTTGTAAGTTTGGAGGTCTGCTTAAGTGCTTTATGAGGACTAGAACCTAGTACCTGTGCAAATGAGTGATTACCAGTATCTGTCAATGCTCACTTCACTGCCTAAGGGAGACTATAGTGTTATTCTTATTACAGGATGGGTAAGTGGCTTGTGCACAGAACTGAATATGCAATTTTATAAGTACCCATTTCTGCACATCAAGTACTGTTTTTTGTAAAAATATGTTTTGAAAATTGCCCTCACAATTTTCTAATTCTCAGTTTCTGTATTACCCAGGATCATATTAATTGATTTATCTGTCTCTCCATAATTAGCCTACAATCAATAATACCTAAGATTTTGATCAAACCTTCCAGAGTATAAGTTGTATTATCTACTGTAACACAGAGAGGCAAAAAAAAAATCCAGAAGAAAGCAAAGTCCACGAAGACTAGGTCCAGTTCTATTAAAAAAAAACTAGGATGTACACATTATTATTGATTAAAACTACAAAATTCAATGTACAAACAAAAAAATTATGTCTCATTTATATAGGAGGAAGAAGGCTGGTTTTACAAATGTTTTGGAGGGATTAAAAAATGGGGATATACAACTCATGAATTCAAACATGTTTTCAAACTTTTCAACAGAATTGTTATAAAAACAACTTTACTGCTATAAAATTCTGGCTTTAAAAATAGTGCCTGCCAGTGAACTAATTTAAAAATAAATAGAAGGAATACTTGTAAAGAAGAACTAATTAGGTCCATTGGAGGGGAGCTGATAATACCTTCACTAAGATCAGATCAGAAATGCCATGCATGCAGCTGTGGAAAACTGTGCAACATGGAGCGGGAAACTTGGCCAGCCAAGGAATTCTATTGCACAATTTCCGTGGTTGCTTCATGCTGAGGGCATCAATGAGGCAGAGGTTTTGAGTTCATGACTTAGCTTCTATGTTTCTGTCTTCTCCAATTACACAGTTGGTGAGCATGACGGTGTCATTGTAGGGCTCTGCTTTGTGTTTTCCCATTTCCCATAGCAGTTCATTCCTCTGGCAACACTGCAAGCTAATACACTTTCAGGCTCATTTTCAAAGCACTTAGCCTCCCAAAGTTCCATAGAAACCTATGGAACTTAGCCTCCCAAAGTGCTTTGAAAATATGCCTCAATGTGTATGATGGCTGCATCACAACCTGTACATACATCAGGGATGGGGGAGTCAATTCAGAATCAAGAAACAAACTCCGCAAGCCCTCCTCCCAAAAATGGGAACACAGATTCAATGCAGCAGAACCACGTTTCTGGGTTCCCTCCCCTCCTCCCCATACTTGTTCTGCACCCTGTCTTCACTCAAATCACATGAGGTTTGTTTTGTAGTTTCTCAGCCTTGCTGTTTTGACAAAAAATATCCTAGTGCATCAAAACTGGGATGAAATATTACCTCAAAATCATGGAAAACTGGATTTGACAGACTCAGAGGTGGATCAGTGACTGGGTTTACTGTGACCCAGAAGATTTAAACCTGAATCTCAGATGGATTGAAGTCAATTCCCACACTGGGTGCTAAAGTAGTTATTTGGGGGTCAATATTCAGTGAACGGCGGTTAGCGTCTTTTTTAACGTGCTGACTACTGCTGGCTACGTTAGACCCAGATATTCAATATCGGGCCATGTCTGGGTACCAGCATTGAATATCGGGTCTTCGTTGAACCTGAATGTGGTGCAGGTGCCAACTGGTACCTCCATATCTAATCGGGCACTGAATGTTGCTGGCGCCTGCACAACTGGCTCCTGACTGGTTAAATCGCTTATGCAGGACAATCTGCTGATGTTCAGTGGCACTTAACTGGATTGTGTCACTGAATATCAGCATTAACTGCTAAATCAGTAGTTGGGTAGTTTTTGGGTGGTCCGGGAATGGAGTTGGAACTTATGCAGTTAAGGGGGGAATTCATCAACCCCCGGATTCTATATAGGCCGAGTAGCGCATGTAAATTTGTGTGTGCGGTCAATTTATGTGCACTAATTTATTTATTTATTTATTTGTTGCATTTGTATTCCACATTTTCCCACCTATTTGCAGGCTCAATGTGGCTTACATTATGCCGTAATGGCGATCGCCATTTCCGGAATGGGAAACATAGAGTGGTAGTGCATTAAAGTTCATAAGTGATAGAGTAAATTAAGCAGTCAGGTATAGAGAGTTCATTACCGGAATGAGAAATAAAGTAGTATTGCGTTAAAGTTCATTAGTGACAAAGCATATAAGCAATCAAGTATAGAGAGTTCAGTTTTGTCCAGTTCTGGTATAAGTTTCATTGTCTGGTATTTAGGATGGATCATTGTGGTAGGCCTTTTTGAACAGGTTGGTTTTTAGTGATTTTCGGAAGTCTGTTAGGTCGTGCATTGTTTTTTTTGACGTTTGGTAGTGCATTCCATAGTTGCGTGCCTATGTAGGAGAAGCTGGATGCATATGTTGATTTATATTTTAGTTATTTGTAGCTGGGGTAGTGGAGATTCAGGAATGTGCGTGCTGACCTTTTTGTGTTCCTGGTTGGTAAATCTATAAGGTCTGACATGTAGAACGGGGCCTCGCCATGAATGATTTTATGAACCAGGGTGCAAATTTTGAACGCAATACGTTCTTTAAGTGGGAGCCAGTGTAGTTTTTCTCTTAGGGGTTTGGCGCTTTCGTATTTCGTTTTTCCAAATATGAGTCTGGCTGCTGTGTTTTGGGCAGTTTGACGTTTCTTTATGATTTGTTCTTTGCATCCGGCATAGATGACATTGCAGTAATGTAGGTGGCTTAGCACCATTGATTGTACCAGGCTGCGGAATATTTCCCTTGGGAAGAAAGGTTTTACTCTTTTGAGTTTCCACATTGAATGGAACATTTTCTTTGCTGTATTTTTCGCATGGCTTTCTAGTGTGAGATTTCGGTCAATTGTAACTCCGAGAATTTTCAGGCTATCTGAAACAGGGAGGATGTAGGTAACGAGCTTATTAGTGTTGATAATTGGCCGAAAGCACCAATTATCAAGACTATTTAGCAAGGTTACAGAGCAAGTGGTAGTGACTTATCTGAAGAAGTTTCTAGAGACGCATGATGCGTTACATTCTAATCACACAGGTTTTCGTCAACACTGAAACAGCTCTGCTAGGCATGCTCTCAGACATTCAACTGACATTGGCCAATAATAAATCAATTTTTTTGCTTTCACCTGACTTGACTGCTTCGTTTGATATGGTATATCACTCACTGCTTTTATCTCATCTGGCAGAAACAGGCATATCTACAATGGCTCCACTCATGTCTCTCGGATCGGTCCTACAAGGTTCTCTGGCAAGATGAACTATCTGCTTCTTTTAAGCTGCCCTGTGGGGTGCCACAAGGTTCTCTCCTTGCACCTGTTTTACTCAATATCTTTTTGGCACCTTTGGCATTCCTGATACAAAAATTGGGATTTATACCTTATCTGTAGGCTGATGATGTACGATTCTCGTGTCTTTGGACATGCCTGAAGATCATTCCATGATGGACGTTGTGAGTAAGCTTAAACAGATCGAGTCCTGGCTTGAACGGAATAAATTTGTACTTAATTTACAAAAAACACGGTTCCAAATATTTCATAAAATTTCATCACCATCTCCATCGCTCACTTTGAATTTTGGTGATACATCTTTACAGCCTAGTGACACAGTTGGAGTCCTGGGTGTGCTGATGGATTCTACCCTTTCTTTTAGGATTCATATTTCTGAAGTGGTCAAAGCATGTTTTTTTTAGGTTACATCAGATATGCTCTATGCAGCATCTGTTTGATAAAAAGGCTTTGTGTGTTGTAATTCATGCCTTAGTCATGCAATGACTGGATTAATGTAATGTTCTTTTTAGGGGCATAGGTAAGAGAGACTAGGTGATTGCAACTGATGCAGAATGTCACTGTAAAGCTACTTTTTCATACTACAAAATATGACCATGTGATTCCCTTACTGAAAACTGAACACTGGTTACCAGTGGAACATCGCAATACTTATAAAATATTGCTTCTGGTGTTCAAGATTTTTCATACAAAGCTGCCTGCTTTCTTGTCGCCTAGTTTGCAGCCTTATGTGTCTGGACGGCCTCTCCGCTCTAGTCAACAATCACTACTGTTTGCTCCTTCGTTCTGCACCATACCATTTTCTACATTTCGGAAGGTGACGTTCAGTGTGGTGGGACCAACACTCTGGAACACCATCTACCCATACTCTTACGTACAGAAATCTTGCTCCCTTCATTTAAGGCTTTGCTTAAAACCCACCTCTTCCAGTTGGCTTTCCCTAACTAAATTTTGGTTCTCTAATTGTTGATCTGCCTTGGCCATAGGATAATGTGAGATACTGCTGGTTTGCTAGGGTTTGTTTGTGTTTGCTTGCATTTGCTGAATTATGTTTGCCTGTGTTAATATTTTACTTTTATGTATGTGTCTGATGTATTTTGCTTATATTGTAACTTTTGAAATACAATACCTTATGCTGTATGTTTGAATTTTTATTATATGTAAATCGCTTTGATGGCCTTAGGTGATCAATCAAATAAATGTAACCTTGATAACTGGAAATTATACGTGCATCTTTTAGGCACATTCTAAAAAAGGCATGCAAACATTCCAGTGTGCATAGCCAAAAAAAGGAGGGGTGGTAATTGGGGAGTATGGGCGTGTCAGGCCAATCAATCAAATCTGTGCACATGGTTATAGAATTCCAGGGAGAGTGCTTAGATTTAGGCGTAGGCATTTACACCAGCTTTTCACTGGTATAAATGGCTGTACCTAAATCTAGGCACATCCACCCGGCCTAAGCGCTATTTTGTAATTTGTGTCTGAATGTTGACGTGGCTTATAGAATGCTGCTAGGTACGTAAATTGGACGCACCTAGATTTTAGTCACCATATATAGAATCTAGCCCTAAATGCTAAAAGCCCATTCTGTATCTATGGGCTTTTAGCATTTTGTGTGCGCTAATTCCTTTAATGCGCATTAAGGTGTGGTAAGACCATAATGCCCCTTGATAAATTCCCCCCTAATTGACAATATTCAGCACCTAACCGCCTAGGTTAACCGGGAAAATTGATTCACTTAAAACTCAGTCCTATCTTTATCCAGTTTCAGGTGGTTAAGTGCTGAATATTGCATTAAACCAATCTGTAATGCAGGAAGCCATCAATTATGTCACCACCGTACGTAGATACAGTGGTTATCCAAGTAGTGAGCCCTTGTGCTGTTCCGGGACCAGATGGTCTTGCCCAAAAGGGTTGAGTTCTGTTCCAGGGTCAGCAGTCCGTAAGCCCAGTGCTTCACCTGCGAAGACCTCCGTTTCCCAGGGGTTGAGCCCCTAGGTGCTGGCGGCTGACAGGACTTAAGGAGGGTCTTGGGCAAGAGAAGAGAGCAGACTGCAGGTCCAGACAAGGGGCAACGTCAAATTCAGGCTCAAAGGTTCATACTCAAGGATTCAGACAGGCTGCTCCTAGAAGGCAGCATCAGGATCAGGCTCAAGGGTACAGCAGGCAGCTAGCAGACAGCGTCAGGTTCCGACTCAACAGGTCCAGGCAGATGGTAAGCTGAAGGCAGCGTCAATTCAGGCTCGAAGGTTCAGACAGGCGTCTGGCAGTGTCAGTTTCAGGCTTCAAGGTAAAGATAGGTAGCTGGCAACACACAGCTTCAGGGAACAGACAGGCGGCTGACAGAAGGCAGCTTCAGGTTCAGACTTAAAGGCACAGGCAGGTAGCTAGCTGAGGACAGTGTCAGGTTCAGGCTCAGAAGAACGGGCAGATAGTAGCAAAGACTGTGTCAGTTCAGGCTTGGAGGTACAGACAGGCAGTTGGCAGAAGACAGCGTCAGATTCACAGATAGGCAGCTTGCAGAAGACAGCGTCAGGAGCAGATTAGAGGTACAGAGAGGCAGCTGGCAGAAGGCAGTGTCAGACTCAGGCTTAAAGGTACAGACAGACTGCAGGTATAAGGCAGAGTCAGATTCAGGCTAGAAGTACAGACAGACTACTGGTAAAAGGCAGTGTCAGGGTCAAACTAGAGGTACAGACAGAAAGCAGACAAAAGAGTCATAATTAGGCTCAAGATTCAGGCAGGCAACTAGTAGAAGAACGACAAAGCTTAGACTGGAACAACTAAGTAATGCACCTGGAGCGTCCAACTAAGTAGTAGCTGAGGCAAAGAGACCCGGACTGGCTCCCCCTTAAAGGTTGAAGGCGTCTGATGTCAATGGGGAAGATCCACCCCCATGAAGAAAAAGCTATGTGCGCCAAGCGCTGCAGCCTGGGAAAACGCGGGCACGAGCTCACAATGCCACTTCCTTCTGGGTCAATGATGCTGCAGCCACATGCGCCGAATGCACTGTGCCTGACGATGGACTTTGTTCGGTGAGTGTGACAAATGATACCTTACTTTGTAACTTTTGTTAAGCTTAGATTGGAAAGGTGTTTGTAGGAGCAAAACCAGCACTATGAAGCACTATGGGAATATAATACATGGCACTATCTAGCATCAATGACCTGACTTTCACATGCAGACCCAGACTTTCCATACAGATGAAGACTGCTGATAAGATTCTCAGTGTACTAGAATAACAAGGTTGCTATTTTAAATCAACATCTTGGCCAGAACAGCCAAGGACTCTTGGAATTACCCTTGCAGCCAGAGAGACGCTGTGGCTGGCAAAACCTCATCAGTACAGCTGCAGTCCGTGATTCCTCTATAAATACGGGGCCTTATCAAAGACAGGGGCCGTGGTATCAACATCCCATCCAAGGAGCAAGCCTGTGTCGTACCAGACTGACCATCTGAAGAACACACTGCCATCTAGAGATCTGTATCAGGTTGTATATGTGCCATCTACCGTCATGTTATTGCTCTGTGGGGAAAGATTAGCCTGACTGGAGTAGAACTGCATCTAGGGATCTATGTATGTTTACTCTAAGGCAGCTGTTGGCGTAACAAGACTTCCTGTGTCTTTATTCTTGCCTTCTTTGCTACTCTTGTAAATAAAAATAATTGTTCTATTTTTATAATACTTGGTTGTGAAGTTGGTTCTTTCTATTATTTGGGCTTGGATCTAAGGATAAGGGGAACACACTTGCTACTGACACGTCACTCACTAATGTTAGTCTCGTTTGGGACTCATTATTTCAGAATTTGTACTAAGTGTCAGGTACCCCAATAACTCCCCAAAAGTGTGTTATCTGTATTGTGCCTACAAGTTAGTGAATTCAGATTCTTTTGGTGTGTAAACGGAGTGGAAGAATAACCTAATGGCTAGCACATTGGGCTGAGAACCTAGGGAACAGGGTTCAGTTCCCACTGTGGCTCCTTGTGATCCTCAGCAAGTCACCTAACCCTCAATTGCCCCAGGTACAAGAACTTAGATTGTGAGCCCACTAGGGACAGAGAAAGTACCTGCATATGTAACCCAGGTCTACTATCCCAGGTTAGGTGGGGCTCAAGACACTGGTCTTCACTTCGGTCCAGGTCCTGTCAACTCATCCATTCAGGAACCACATGACACTCAAAGGTTTAAGAATAACTGGAACATTTATTAACAGGCTAACTGATGATTTTCACTGCATTGATCTTAATACTGTCCAGGTTTGAACTCATAATTGCTTTTCAAGATGATCACAAGCAATAGTTTTTCTGGGTTAACACATGTGCAAAACCCTTATGCCTATCCTGTGGCCTAATTGGATCCCAGAGCAGATTTCACTCTCCCAAAGTACTTCAATACCATCAGGGGCTAGACTCCTTATAACTGTCTTATCCTTTCGGGCTTCTACCCCAAAAGTCTCACCTCAGCCACGGGTTGACTGCATTCCACCCGAGCCACAGTTACGACTGGACTCCCCAATCCGCCAAGTTTCTGGCTCCTCCAATGGCTGATGCAATGTGACAGCTTACTGTCTGTGAATCTGATCCACTGGGTTTGGCACTACAGGACCCCCCTTTATTGCAATGGGTCACCTGGCAGGGGGCTACAGGTAACTCAGACCTTAGGCAACCAAGGACAATCTTTTCTCCTTGAACTTCCATTTTATTTCCTCTGATCTCCTCCAGTGTCCTCCAGTCACTCCCCTAATGAGTTGCTGCTCAGGGCTCAATCTATCATAAATCCCAAACAAACCAAATCGGTATAATCGAAAGCCAATTTTGGACATCCCCAACTGCTTTCCGTCGCAGGGACGACCAAAGTTCATGGGGGCATGTCGGAGGCGTAGCGAAGGCGGGACTTGGACGTGCCTAACACATGGACGTCCTCGACCCATAATGGAAAAAAAAGGGCGTCCCTGACGAGCACTTGGACGACTTTACCTGGTCCTGTTTTTCTTACGACCAAGGCACAAAAAGGTGCCCGAACTGACCAGATGAGTACCGGAGAGAATCGGGGATGACCTCTCCTTACTCCCCCAGTGGTCACTAACCCCCTCCCACCCTCAAAAAAAATCTTTCAAAAATATTTTGTGCCCGTCTCTATGCCAGCCTCAAATGTCATACTCGGGTCCATCACAGCAGTATGCAGGTCCCTGGAGCAGTTTTAGTGGCTGCAGAGCACTTCAGACAGGCGGACCCAACGCCATCCCCCCCTACTTGTTACACTTGTGGTGGTAAATGTGAGCCCTCCAAAACCCACCAGAAACCCACTGTACCCACATCTAGGTGCTCCCCTTCACCCGTAAGGGCTATGGTAGTGGTGTACACTGTACAGTTGTGGGTAGTGGGTTTTGGGGGGCTCAGCACACAAGGTAAGGGAGCTATGTACCTGGAAGCAATTTATGAAGTAAACTGCAGTGCCCCCTAGGGTGCCCGGTTGGTATCCTGGCATGTCAGGGGGACCAGTGCACAATGAATGCTGGCTCCTCCCATGACCAAAGGGCTTGCATTTGGTCGTTTCTGAGATGGGCGTCCTTGGTTTCCATTATCGCTGAAAATCAGAAACGATCAAGTCTAGGGACGACCATCTCTAAGGACGACCTAAATTTCATGATTTGGGCGTCCCCAACCGTATTATCGAAACGAAAGATGGACGTCCATC
Source organism: Microcaecilia unicolor (assembly GCF_901765095.1). NCBI lineage: Eukaryota > Metazoa > Chordata > Amphibia > Gymnophiona > Siphonopidae > Microcaecilia > Microcaecilia unicolor. Next base: position 46,917,519 of record NC_044034.1, read on the forward strand.
TTGTTTCGATAATATGGGTTTCTCCGCCCCTTCATCGGGACATTTGCGAGGATGTCCTCAGCAAAACTTGGTTGTCACTGCCGATTATGCCCCTCCACGCCATACTTTGTATTTATTTTGAATTTTTTACTGCTGTAATTGTCTAATGCTCATGTTTGATTTATTCTTACTGTACACTGCCTTGAGTGAATTCTTTCAAAAAATGCTTGGATGTTTCACTTATAAATATACTGTTATCTACCACATTTGCTTATTTCCGATCTGACGAAGAAGGGCAACCTTCGAAAGCTAATCAAGAAATGTATTAAGTTATGTCCAATAAAAAAAGGTATCATCTTATTTTCTTTTCCATGTTTTATTTTGTTTGATTTCTATTGATAACCTTTCGAAAAAGGGTAAATAAATCCTAATAAATAAAATTAATTTGCTATTAGCTCAACTAGGGGCGCTACTCCTTTAGCTTGGCAATAGTATTTGGTTTGGAGCCAGAACTTCGGAAGGTTAAATTCCACGATCTCTGACTGGAAAAAAATGCAGTGCTGAGAGCGGAGTCTTCCGAGTGTATCAGTGGCCCGTTTAGCTTTGTTTTGAAAACTTCATCTCTTCTTGTGTTATACACTGGCAGCTTTTAATTGCTTTCGCTCTATCCAGCAGGGCTTTTAAATGTACCATGAGAACACCAGGTTGAAGCCGCCTCTTCTCTTCATACTGACACCCATTGTAACACAGCTCCAGAGGTTTTATAGCTGCCTGCTTTGACTTCTCACAGTAACCTCCTCCATTCTTGAGTGAGGAAGCAGCCCCTGGGGAAGGCTTAGGCATCTCCACTTGGCAGGCCTTCCCATTCCCATGAAAGAAAGCACAGCCCTCACACTGCCATTAAACAACATGGTAAGATTCTCATGCGTTTTGCTGGCTTCCTTACTTGCCTGATGCTGGTGAAGAAAACATATGAACAGATACCTTAAACGGTCCATCTCCTCTGCTGTCACAGTATACTCTTACAGCAACACAAACCTATCCAACTGTATGGGATACTCTAGGATTAGGCAACAAAAGGCAGTGAGCATTTCACAATCTCTACTCCTCGGGGCACATGTACTGGAATTTATGAGAGGCATCTTCACTTTTTTAAGGTCATGCGTTCAATATTGAATTTCCATGCATTCAGCCCTGACCCTGCCTTCCGTGAGCCTAAAACTATGTGCAGAGAGTTTTATGGCCAGGATAGATCTGCTGCCAGACAGAGAAAAAACAAACAAACACAGTGCTCTGAAGCTTGTCAACTTTATTTGTGTGTCTGAAATTTAAAATGGAATTATCACATCATAAAAAGGCTTATCGGGGAGATTACATTGTTGCATCCTGTCAGAACTGGGATTTGCTTTTGGTTAGTCTGGAAGGGGTAGATTTGTAAAACTCAAAACATAAAGCACAGCATTAAGTGTGTCTATAAGTACTCATTTGTCCTGCTAGAGTAGAGAGGAACAAACAATGATTTATTTTACTGAATTTTATTTAGGGGCTCTTTTACCAAACCATGGTATTTTTTTGGTGCTTACTGCAAAGAAGAACGTGTATTAAGTGCAAAGGCTGCACAGTAGTTGCAGGGGGCATGCCCAGAATCTGCTCTGCATTTAGTACATAGGGCACACAGTTCATGCAGGGCCACCACGTTACATGCCTGGGACAATAGTGTGAGCCCTGGCTTTGTATTAACACGCTACATGACAGCCTGACCCCCCCCCATCAGTCTCTGAGCTCCTGATGTAACATACAAGCCCCTCGACACAACCCAGACCTCCTCAGATGTAACACTTACATGAATGGGAGAGACGCAAAGAACCTTCATAGAGGGTCAGGCATGAGAGAGGATAAAGAGATTGAGTAAGGTCTGTACCAGCACAGTAGAGAAGTACAAAAGGGCAGAGTGGTTGAATCAAATGGTCTTATCCTATTGGTATCTTCTACGTTGCTATGGTTTTCAGCACCCGCTCATGTATGCAATTAAGGCTGGGCACATTTTGACCCTTCTGGCAGGTATTGGAGAGAGCAGGTCATGGCTGACCTTAAAGCCTGTGCATGAGCAGATGCTGCAGGTCTGGTGCTGTAGGCTTAGCTCTGGTAGTGGGGACAGAGGCAGCAGTGGCAGTGGGAGGTGTGGACATGGGAGGGTGGAGAAAGGAGATAGATGCTGGACACCTTGGAGGACGGCAAGAGAGAAATGTTGGACACCTGTGGGGGGGATCAGATACTGGAAAACAGAGGGAGATTAGGGAAGGGTAGATACTGGACTAAGGGCAGGGGTGGGGGAAGTGGAGCAAATGGCTGATGATTTGTCTAGGGTGGCACATATCATTGGGCTGGCTCTATGAGAGCTATCTGTATAATGGTGATATTCAGCTGCTATACATATAGCCAGGAGTGGACTGACCGTTCGGGGAACTGGGCAGTGGCCGAGGGCCAAGTGCAGTTGGCGGGCGCCAGTTCCTCCTCCTCCTCACATGTCCATCTCTCTCCTCTCCATCCCCAGGTTCAGTGCGCCCCCTCTTTCACCCCTCCCCCCCTGGTTTACCTCAATAGTCCCTTTCTCCGTACAGAGCCCCAGCTGTTTGCTGCTGATTGGAACCTTCTCTCTGCCACAACCCGCCCCTTTCTGATGTAACTTCCTGTGTCCACAAGGATGGGCTGCTGCAGAGAGAAGGTTCTGGTCAGTGGCAGACAGCCAGGGCACTGTACAAAGAAATCAACTTTTGAGGTAAACATGAGGGGAGAGAGCCAGATCCAGGGACAGTCTGCTCCTGCATATAGCTGAGCAGTATAAGTTAGGATGGCATTTTAGAATACTGGAATGTACACACATAGGTGGTAATGTCCAGTGGTTTTGTCAGAATTCAGGAAGAGTGCTTTTTGTTTTATACAATACTTACAGAAGTGTGCTATTAGTTTTACATATTCAGATTCCTGATGCAGGCCTAGTGGCCAAAACACGGTCCGTATTGAGTCTTGAATTTCAAGGATAAAGGACTTTTGCACAAATAGAGCGTGGCTTGTTGTGGGTTCGCTGCCTCTTCTGTGTTACTAGGGGAAAGCTACTGCTTGTCCCTGGGAATAAGTAGCATGGAGTCTTGCTACTTTTTGAGACTCTACCAGGTACTTGTGACCTGGATTGGCCACTATTGGAAAGAGGATTCTGTGCTAGATAGACCTTTGGTCTGACCTAGTAGGGCAACTCTTACATTCTTAAGTTACACTGGCTGCTGCTGTTCTTAAGTGCTTAAGTCAGTCATTCCCAAGCCATTCCCTCCTAGTCCTATTGGGTTTTCAGGATATCTGCAATGAAATATGCATGAGATAGATTAACATGCACTGCCTTAGATCTAACTCAAGAATATTCATTGTGGGCATCCTGAAAACCCAATAGGACTAGGTGTGCCACAAAGACTGGATTGGGAATGGCTGGCTTAAGTCATAGGGGGAAATTCTATATATGGTGCTGTAAAACCATGAGGTGCTTATAAATAGAACTTGCTTTGACTTACATTTGCTGCTGGAGTCTGTTTGCCCATCCCTACTTCTTTCTGCTTGGACATTATTTTTACATAGGGGTTTTTTTCCTGTTTCCTTTCTGTTTTTTTATTGGTGAAAATGCCAGTTTTTACCATACCTTACCCTCCTGTTACTAAGCCATGCGGCAATGTTGACACAGCACAGCCCATTCAAAGTGAACGGGCTGCGTCGGCATTAGCACATGGCAGCCGCTAGCATGGCTTAGTAAACAGGGGGGTTAATAACTACCTCCAAATCAATAATTGATTTGGTCTTCTCCAGTAAGTTTCCTGTCCAAATAGGAGATGAAGGGATAGATATAGGTAAGATAATATTTTATTTTCTGAAAAATCACAGTAAATTTTACTTATGTAACATTCACAGTTCAAAGCACTAAACAGCAATATATGAATGTGACTTAGAGGGGCATTTTCAAAAGAAACGTCTAAATCACAATTTGGACATTTTACAAAGACATCCAAATTCCAAACAGGAAAGAAGGTCATTTTTGAAAAAGATGGGCGTCTATCTTTTGTGTTTGAAAATACTATGGACATCCTGTGATTTGGACGTCCTTTGTTTTGGTCCATTTTCAAACAAAAGACGTCCAAATGCAAGATGTCCAAAACAGAGGAGGAGTGGCTTAAAGGTTAGTGGGCTTTGATCCTGGCATCATGGGTTCAATTCCCACTACTGCTCCTTGTGACTTTGGGCAAGTCAAATGCACAAGGGGCATTTTAGGATATGACATCTAAGTCTGAATTTGGACATTTTTTGTAAAATGTCCAAAATCAGAACAGGAAAGGTCATTTTCTACAAAAAAAAGTCTTTTTCCTTTTAAAAGTGCTGTTTGGAAAAATGTTTTGTGATTTGGGGGAGTAAGAGGAGGCGCTCCCCGAGTCCCTCCAATGGTCATCTGGTCATTTGGGGTACCTGTGAGATAACGTTCAAATGCTGACGTATGTCACGTTTTGGACGTCTTTCTCTTTTGAAAATGAGCTTGACAGACACTGTAGCACCTCCAAATCTACATATGTAAAAATGAGCCAGCATGCATTTGCAAACAAAATTACAGATGCCATCCATTAACGCATCAAAACTCATCTCCTACTTGTTCCTGAAGGCTAATGACTTCCAATTAGCAAATCCCACCTGAGATGTCTTCAATTTGACACAAAGTAATTGTGACAGAAATTAAAAACATTGCAGTTTAATTTAACTGAGGCTTTAGCCACCAAAACCATGTTCAAATCCTTTTTATGGCTTCCAGACTGGTGAAACAATTATCTGTTCTGGATGAAAGAACCTGCAGTAATTGTTTGAACACTGTTGCTTCTGTTTGGTTACAAGGCATTACAACTCACTGTAGCTAAATATTTAAAAGTGTACTGCATGCTATAAAAGCTTACTTTTCCTAACCATTATTAACTTGTACTGTACCAAAAACAAACAAAAAATAATAATTTTTTGTTGTTGTTGTAGTATACTATAAAGTGAAGACAAGGAGGGGCATAACTGAAAGGGACACCTAAGTTTTTCTGAGGACGTCCTCGCAGGACGTCCCCATGAAGGAGCGGGGAAACCCGTATTATCGAAACAAGATGGACGTCCATCTTTCGTTTCGATAATATGGCCGGGGACGCCCAAAACTGGAAATTTAGGTCGACCTTAGAGATGGTCGTTCTTAGACTTGGTCATTTCTGATTTTCGACAATAATGGAAACCAAGGACGCCCAACTCAGAAACGACCAAATGCAAGCCCTTTGGTCGTGGGAGGAGCCAGAATTCGTAGTGCACTGGTCCCCCTCACATGCCAGGACACCAACTGGGCACCCTAGGGGACACTGTAGTGGACTTCAGGAATTGCTCCCAGGTGCATAGCTCCCTTACCGTGTGTGCTGAGCCCCCAAAAACCCACTACCCACAACGGTACACCACTACCATAGACCTTATGAGTGAAGGGGGGCACCTAGATGTGGGTACAGTGGGTTTCTGGTGGGTTTTGGAGGGCTCACATTTACCATCACAAGTGTAACAGGTAGGGGGGATGGGCCTGGGTCCGCCTGTCTGAAGTGTACTGCACCCACTAAAACTGCTCCATGGACCTGCATACTGCTGCGATGGACCTGAGTATGACATTTGAGGCTGGCAAAAAATATTTTTAAAGAATTATTTAAAGGTTGGGCGGGGGTTAGTGACCACTGGGGGAGTAAGGGGAGGTCATTCCCAATTCCCTCCGGTGGTCATCTGGTCAGTTCGGGCACCTTTTCGTGGCTTGGTCGTAACAAAAGGAAAATGGCAATATCCTACTCACCTGGATACTAAAAAATACCAAGAAAAATACAAATGAAATCACTACCTACCGTACAGTAGCATCTATCCCGCTGGTAGTCAAACTGATGGACAGCATGGTAATCAAACAACTTATAGATTATATAAACAAATTCTCAATATTACATGAATCACAGTCAGGATTTCGCCCACTCCACAGCACAGAAACAGTACTACTCACTCTCCTAGCCAAATTCAAGCAGGAAATAGCAATAGGCAATAACATCCTTCTCCTCCAATCTGACTTGTCTACTGCATTCGACATGGTAAACCATAATATACTAATAAGATTAGTAGACAACTTCGGGATTGGTGGAAATATACTTAGCTGGATCAAGGGTTTCTTAACTACAAGAGCATATCAAGTAAAATCAAAATCAAACATATCATCACCATGGAAAGCAGAATGTGGAGTACCACAAGGATCACCGCTATCACCGATCCTCTTCAACCTAATGATGACCTCACTAGCCAAGTCCTTATCCAACCAAGGCCTTAACCCTTTCATCTATGCAGATGAAGTCACAATATACATTCCTTACAAAACTAAACTGACAGAAACCACCAACGAAATCAAGCTCAGCTTGAACATCATGGACTCATGGGCAAATGCATTTCAACTAAAACTCAATAAAGAAAAAACACATTGCCTCATCCTCTCATTCCAGCACAACGCGGACAACCTCACAAGTATCAACACCCCAGATTACACCCTCCCCATCTCAGACAGCCTGAAAATCCTCGGTGTTACAATGGACCGTAACTTAACACTAGAGAGCCAAGTGAAATCCACAACAAAGAAAATGTTCCACTCAATGTGGAAACTCAAATGCATGAAACAATTCTTCCCGAGAGAAACATTTCGCAACCTGATAAAATCAATGGTACTAAGCCACGTCGACTACTGCAATGGAATCTATGCAGGATGCAAACAACAAACCTTAAAGAAACTTCAGCCAGCTCAAAACACGGCAGCTAAGCTTATATTTGGAAAAACGTGATACAAAAGAGCAAAACCCCTCCGTGAAAAAACTACACTGGCTCCCAATCAAAGAACGCATTGCTTTCAAAATCTGCACCCTGGTTCACAAAATTATCTACGGTGAAGCCCCGGGATACATGACAGACTTGATCGACCTACCAACTAGAAACACATCCGAATCAACACGAATATATCTGAATCTGCACTCCCAAGCTGCAAAGAACTTAAATACAAATCAACTTACGCATCCAGTTTTTCCTACATAAGCACACAACTGTGGAACGCATTGCAAAAAGCCTTGAAAACGACATACGACCACCTAAACTTCGGGAAAATACTAAAAACTAACCTGTTTAAAAAAGCATACCCTACCGATCCAACTTAAATGCCTGATCTCTGCAACACAACAAAACTGAAGTACGGAATGGACATAACACAACTCTTCCGCTGTACGATTCCCTAATGTGGCTCTGCCACATGAATTTTATCTTACCACAACATCACTTTGTATTTGTTCACACCGGAGTCAGCAAACGCCTCTCCGGTACTATGTAAGCCACATTGAACCTAGAAATAGGTGGGAAAATCTGGGATACAAATGTAACAAATAAATAAATAAATAATATGGGGTTGTTTATTCTTTCTTATTTGCAACGGCACCCTTATGTAAACTGTCCAAACATAATTTGGCAAATTACACAGACACTAATTTATGGACATACTATATAAGAGTGGTCAGATCCAGAAGGAAGGAGGGAAGAACAGCTGGCCCCCCAGGGCTGAGAGACCACTCAAGCATTACAATACACTGTGCGTGTGTGTATATTGAAGTAAGCTCAGCTGAAATAGCTTATTACAATTAAAGCTTGAGCTTGAGTTGAGATGAGGCAGTTTGCTTTGGGGGAGCTCAGAGATCCAAGGTCCTTATCTCTGAAAGCAGAGAGCTGTGCTACTGAGTGGTGACATGCAGGCAGTCTGAGACGTATTTGTAAGTATGAGAAACTAATACAGTAGAACGCTGATTATTCGAACGCCGATCATCTGGATGTCCAATTATCCGGACCGGCATCACCCCCCCAGTCTCCCACATTTCCCACAGATAGTTGAAAAATTAAAATTGCTCACCAGAAGGATGAGGAACCATCCGGAGGTGGACAGAAAGAAGCCCCCGCGAAGTGCCCTATCCTTCTGGTGAGCAATTTTAATATTCCACAGTTTATTTCCAATTATCTGGATTTATGATGATCCAGACCACCCCCTGCAGAGGATAATCCAGATAATTGGTGTTTTACAGGATATGATTTTATTATTACAATCAAATGAATTGCTGAAGTGATAACTACTGGCTGAATATTTGAGAGAATAATAAAGTTCATTTTGGCTGCTAATAGGTTTGTGGTTTTCACCCACTCATACAATTATTTACCTGACAAATCAGGGAAATGTGAATATAAGGGTTTGCTGTAGGGAATCTCTCCCCCCCCCCCCCCGAATTTGTCAGAACATGCACATTGAGGAAGAGAAGTAAACGGCACACACAGAGTACATCATCAAAAAGCTACAGTATTTGGGCTCAAACATTTAGTGAATCAGGTTGCGCTAGATTTACCTGCTGCTGCTGTGAAACAGGGTATTGCAACCTTGAGACCTGCTGATTTTGTTGCAGTTTTTGGAGCATCATCTTCTGTTGCAATGGTAAGGGCAAATTTGGAGGCCTCTGAAGTGGCTGGCTCTGAAGAGGTTGTAGGGGGTATTGCTGTTGGTTTGCCACAGAAGGTGGTGGTTGTTGTGGTGTATAGTGCAGAATAGAAGGCTTATTTTGGGAGCTCAGAACTGAAGATGTCTGTTTTTTTTGCTCTGAGTTAAAATGAAATAAAGCCTTGGCGTTACTATGATGCTGTTCTAGTAGCGTGTAAGTGTTATTCATAAAACCTCTGTTCATATCATGTGCCTTCTGCTGCATCATTACATCAATGTGATTGTTCTGTGGGTTGGAGTTAGGCTTATAGAGGTAGTTATTTATCCCTTTTGGCTGGTTGCCATTTACTGGGAAACCTGACAGTGTTGGACTTTGAGGGTCAAACTGCTGCTGCCGAAAGGAAGGACTTAGAACTTTCTCCTGCCCAAATGACTTGGATGAAGGCCCTGATGTTGGCAAAGTTGACCAGTTAGATGGTTGATTCTGTTGGTGCTGCTGAATCATAGAATGCTGCAGGCGATTGGCTGCTATTTGCTTTAGCTGTTCGGCATGTGATATTTCCTGCCAACCAGAAAGAGGACAGTTTGAACCAGAAGAGACTGGAAGTGAGGCTTGAGTTTGAGGCACTGACGTTACTGGTGAAGAGGTAGACATTGCAGCATTAGACATAGGAAAAGATGGCCCTGCAGAAGAAGGCCTCATCTGTGGTGAGCCAACAGAGGTCTGACTTAAACCAGGTGAATATTCAGTTTTTATTGCAGTCTTTTCCATTAGTAAAGATGATCTGGATGAGTTTCTCTGATTTTGTTGTCCAACGTCCACACCGAAAGGCTCATCTTGTTTTATGGTGATATTTATCATATTCTGTAGTTCAAGGTCAGTCATTGGTGACTCTGACATACTAGTAAGTTCATTAAACAACTCCTGAAGTTCTAGGTCCATCACATGTTCATTCATATCATCATATCTATTAGAGAACAGATTTTCTTGAGATATATGCCCATCCAAGTGTTTGCTGCAAGACATGGTTTCTCCTGGTTCTTTTTTTATGTCTTTTAAAGTCATATTAAAGATGTCATTTTCACCACTGTGAACAATATTTGTTATGCCACTGGCCTTTGTATGAAGCTCTTGTCCCATTGGAATAACCCTCACTTGGTTTCGTCGATTGTTAGCATGCTGTCCACTTTGTTCTGTGGAAAGATTGTTATTCAGTCTCATCCTCTTGATATCCAGGGAAGAGCCATCAGCAACACAACTGGGACTTTCACTGGTGGGTGACAGACCCACCACTAGCTTTCTCTTCAAGGAGCCCTGGAGCTGAAAGGGGAAAAAAAGTTATTAGATTAATCTGTCTTGACCCACAAGAAATATCTAGAAAACGTGCAAGTATGTAAAAAATAAAGGAACCTGTCAACCAAAATTGTGCTTTCATCTGAAAATCTAAAAATTTTGAATTTTAAAAGATGTGGCATGTTAAAGGGTGCCATGATACGTGCTATTTTATAAAGAACAAGTAGGTGCCTGCTTGTCTTTATAAAATACTAGTGTATGTGGCACAGAAAGCAAAAACTATTCAGGGTAGCATTACCAAATAACATAACAATTAATATTTATACACTACCCTGACCATAAAACTCTGGATGGCATACCATGACAATGGATTGTTAAAATATTAAAAATTAAACAAAGACAGGAATAATCAAAAATGCCCTCACAAACATTTGGGGGCCCTTTTTCTAAGCCACAGCAAAAAGTGGCCTGCGGCAGTGTGAGTGCATCTTTTGGGTGTGCAGCGGCCAATTTTTTCCATGTCCTGGAAAAAGGGCCCTTTTTTAAGGGGCAAGATATGGACATATGGCAAAATAAAAACCAGCTCGTGTCCATTTTTGGCATGAGACCTTACCTCCACCCACTGACTTAGCGGTAAGGTCTCATGCGCTACCCGGGCCTGTAGGCATGCAGCGTGCACCCACTGCTATTTATGGCTGGGTAAGCACCACGTGGTAAAAAAAATAGAAAATATTTTCTACCACATGATTTTAGCGCACGCCAAATTCAGAATTACTGCCGGGGGCAAGCGGTAGCCAGGAGGAAATGCTGATCTGGAGCAAGCTAGATGCACATAGGCTCTTACACACCTTTGTACAAGGGCCCCTTGGTAAATAATCAGGGTTTGAAAGATTTACAGTTCAGAGTGCCTCCCAAATACTTGGTAAATAACCAAGGGGTCCTTTTACTAAGCTGTGGTAAAAAAATGGCTTGCGATAGTGTAGGTGTGGGTTTGGGGCACGCGCTGAAATATTTTTCAGTGCGCATACCAAAAATGCCTTTTTAAAATTTTTGCCGAAAATGGACATCAAAATTGCCACGTGTCCATTTTGGGTGTCTGACCTTACCGCAAGCCATAGATCTATCGATAAGGAATCTGTGCAGTAACGACCTACGCATGCCAGATAACACTTGGCACATGTCCGCTACGCACATCCGAAAATAAAATATATTTTCCAGATGCATGCAGCGGATGCGCGCCAAAAATGAAATTACTGCAAGAGGCACACGGTATTCGGGTGGTAAGCTCATTTTGGCACATGTTGAGCGCACATAGAACCTTATGCAGCTTAGTAAAAAGGGCTCCAAGTTTTTAAAAGCTTGAGGAATTTCATATAATTTTGTTCTTGTCTAAACAATAACGATAAAGAATTCCAAAAGGAAGGGGTAGATCGTTGTAAATCTGTCTCTTTGCTAACATTAACCTAAATTCTGTAGGAGAAGGAAACATAATCTTATTCTAATGAAAAGATCAAGCGGAGTAAACTATAGATTTCAACTTTTAAGTATAAAGTCAAATAATTAGTACTAAGACCATATACGATTTAAAAGACAAAATACCTTAAATTCAGTTCTGGATGTTATTAGAAGCCAATGTAGTTGTTTTTGCAGAGGAGTGACTCTATTAGACTTTGACTTGAATAGGATCAATTTTGCAGTAACACTGAAGCATTTGAAATCTTCTAAACAATCTTTAAGGCAATCCCAGATAAAGAACATTACAATTATTTAATATTCCAGAAGATGTATTGTCAGAGGACTTTTTGAGGGGAAGACAACTTATTTTGTGAGTATTGCATTTAAACTTGGGGAAAAGGTAGACTTGGGGGTAGATATAATCTCTGTGCCTTTATTTTAAGTTACTTTGCTTACTTAGCAAAGGCAATTTAGAGAACAGTTTAGCATTTAAAGCTTTTGTTTTAGAGTTTACCATAGAATGTGTTTGTGATTCATCAAAAAAATTGTTAGTGGGCATTGCCCTAGAAGCACAGATATATAAGTAAACCAGAGCTCAGTTGCACTCAGTCCAGAAGAGGTACTATGACAGGACTTTCTGAAGGGAAGAATACTCCACTGGTGAATATTTTACCTGCTGGGAAATTGCATTTAAACTTAGGAAAAGGTAGACTTGGGGTTAAATAGATAACCTCTGTCCCCCCCTGATATTCAAAACTATTTAACTGGCACAGAAATGCTCCTGGTCAGTTAAATAGCAGTTAAGCGCCAAACCATGGAAATTCAGTGGAAGATAACTGGTTCTCTCTTGCTGAATATTCCAGTTAGCAGCTAGCTGCTAACAGGCTATATCATGCGACATAAACACGGCATACAGTAGAGACAGTTCACGCAAATACATCTTCAGCATATTTATTCTGAAAATCCTTTTGTGCTTCTTAATCTACCAGCAGCAGCATCTCATAATTCATGAAGTAAGCAGAACAGCATGGGGTTTGGCAGTATTTTTAGAGTGGAAGAAAGATTATTTTTTAATGTACTGTCTGCAAACCATTGAAGTGGTGTACATTCAGGTACTATAGGTAATTTCCTCTCCCTGGGGGATTTATAATCTAGGTTTGTCTGAGACACTGGAGGGTTAAGCAACTTGCCCAAGATCACAAGGAGCTGCAGTGGGATTTGAAGCAGACTCCCCTGGTTCTTCACCCACTTATATAATCATAGACTCCTACATGAAAATAAGTAGCGTCAAATATGAGTTTAATATATAGGGGAAAAGCCTCAATCCCGGCGTGAGCTCCTTGTGTTGTGAAACAACGTAAGGGAGCGCCGCCCGATCATCACTGGCTGAAAAACCCCTATTAAAGTAACCCACTTTTATTATCCAATTTTAAAGAAATCTCAAATTAATGGGTACTTAGCTCGCTGCTGAAAAAATTCTAAGCAGTCAACCGGAATACAGTCATCTGAACCCAGTCCACAGCCCGACTCAGCCCAAGTTTCGCTTTCTTCTTCAGGGTCCGCGGGTCAATCAACTGTATCTATCAGAAAATATATATCATATGTTTGACGCTTCTAAGTATAAACAGTTCCACCTCCAACCTTAACTTAATTTTCCTTACTTCAATCGGCCTTTCGCTCTCTTCAATGTGAAATTCTCAAGATGGCGTTGGTATTTATAATGGATGACATCAGACACGCTGTTTCGAGCTCCACCTAACATCCTACTGGGCAGGGCTAGCTTATGTTCATCCAAACCTATGTGGATCATTTATTTATAATGGATGACGTCAGACGCACTGTATCGGGCTCCACCTATCTTCCTACTGGGCGGAGCTAACCCATGTTCATCCAATCCTATATGGATCATTGCCAAAAAATATTCTATTTACAAAAAAGGGGAAGGGAAACCGTTTGAACTTAATTAAAAGAACTGGTTCCATTCAATTCTCATGTTTAAACCGTCCGGTTGTAGAGAATGTAAACGATATATCCATCTTTGCTCTTGTTGTAATAAGATTAATTTTATCGCCTCCTTGTATGTCCCATTTGATCTGTTGTAGAATGACACATTTTAGAGTATCGAAAGTATGATTTAGCTCAATGCAATGCATGGCTAAAGGAGCAGTCTTCTTCTTTATATTAATATTGCTCTTATGTTCTATGAGTCTAGTAGTAAATTTACGTGATGTTTGTCCCACATAAACTTTCTGGCACGGGCATATGATGGCATAAACCACCCATTCTGAACTATAAGTGGTGTTCTGATGAAGGATGTAATGTTTCTTCGTCCTAGGGTCTATAAACTCCTTTGTATTAATCATTATTCCACACATGTTGCATTGTCAGGTTTCTAAAATATTAAAGAAGAATTGGCATATAATTCAGACTTTACCGGAATTTCAAAATACTAATCTAAGACTAGCTTACAGTCGTGGTAGAAACCTTAAAGAGATTTTGGCACCAGCTATTCTTAAAAGATCTCATGTACCAGACTCCCAGTTAATGGGACATAGAAGCTGTGGACAATGCGAAACACACACACGGTTGAAAACTTACATGACGCAGAAGCTATAAGAGAGCGTGAAAACAATTTCAAATGCCTAATATGAGACTGTCAGAAATAATGCAGCAAATGTTTCCAAGATGAAAAGAAATTCAGAAGAAAGTAGTGTGTTTTAAATGTTATAAGCCACCTTTTCCAGGCATAAGCTTGTAAAGAATGGGATAAAAATTTGTGATTGACAATTTAAAATTAAGAGAGTTCCAAACTAATAACATATGGCTGCGATACTCATTTAGGGGTCTTTTACAAAGGCACGCTAGCGTTTTTAGTGCACGCTAAATGCTATAGACATTTAGCACATGCATATTTAATGCACACACTAAAAAACGCTAGTGCGCCTTTGTAATGCACTTCCTAGCAAAAGATTTTAGTGCTCCAGAAACAGAGGCTAATTTTGAATCTGCAAAATATATATGCAATAACCATTAAACACTTTGCAGTAGCAAATACAGGAGGAACCAATTTAACTCTGCTAAAAGTGGTCTGACAGAATTCAATACTGCAGTAGGATGGCTTGAGAGATGTATCAAGAATTAGGCTAATCAGAAGGCAATTTGTGAACAAAAATCAGAAAAGAATTTGATGCAACTATCATAGCCAAAGTTCTTGACAATGGGCCACACAGAAAGGTGGAACATGTGGAGGGGCATGTTCGATAAGACGTCCAAATCCGAATTGGAACGTTTTGCTCATTACATTAAAATAAAATCCATCTTAGAGCCATTTTCAAACAGGAAAAACATGTGGGCGTCCGTTTCGAAAATGGCACAAAGATGGTCTTTTTGTACAGATGACGTCTAAGAAGAAGAGCCATTTTTCAAACTATGTCCAACTTATAAATACCAAAAAACCAGCCACAAGAACGTCTGTCTGGCATCATTTTGAGAGAAATGACCACACAGACGTCCCTGCAGATCAGAGAGGCAGCCTAGTGATTACTGCAGTAGACTTTAAACAATGGCACCCAGGTACAATTCCCACCATAACTACTTTATTTTCTATTGTGAACCCTCCAGGAACAGAATAAAGCCTACTGTAACTAAGTGTACACCACTACAATAGCCTCAAAGCCTACAGGTGTCTCCTAACGTAGGTACAGTAGGTAGTTTGTTTCATTTGGAGAGTTCACAATTTCCACCACACACATACTAGATAGAGTGGGATTTGGACCTGGATCCCTTTGTTCAAAGTCACTGCACTGACTACTAAGCTACTTCTGGGAGCTGCTTGCTGCTCTTTTGGGTATGCCCATAATACCTGATGCTGTCATAATGCCTGGTATCCCCTTTCAGTTTCACTTCTTCAGGGGGGACAGCATCAACTGGAAGATTATGGAGCGGTCAAACCTTAATCCCTCCAGTGATCAGTTGGAGAATCAGAGCATCTTTTCGTTACTTGGATGTGATTGAAACAGGTCTAAATACAAACGTCCTTTTTTGACTTGGATGTGTCTTCCTGTTCATTTATTGCTGGAAGATGTCCTAATTTTGGGTCTGCCCTAGTCCTGCCCAAAACATGTTTCCAATACACCACCCTTGCTATTTGGATGAACTCAGTGGAAAACAACCAAATTCTGCCTTTTTGAAAATCTCGAATTAGATGTTTTCAGCAGATGAATGTTTTTTTGGCCATTTTGAGACATCCGTCAGCTTCGAAAATGAGCTCCATGCTGTCTTTAAGTGACCATATTTTAAATATGATAAGCCACCTTGTCCAGGAATAAGCTTGTACAGAGTGGGGTATAAATTTGTAATTGAATTAATTTAAAGTTAAGACAGTTCCAGAAGACTTTACTAAAGCCTAAGTCCATAGCCTTGAACAAAGTTCTGATGCTGCTGAAGTATGGAAGGAACTGAGTATGACCTTGAAATGAGTCACAAGCAATGACAGAATTTAATTACAGAAATAGACAAAAAAAAAAAAAAAGCAAATGGAACACGCAGTATCTACACTAGTGGAACCTGTTGAAACTGCTTTCATGTTAGACTTCCACAAAGTATTCATAACAGAAGAGAGCAGCCATTAGTTGTCCTTTGCTGCAAACACCTCCTTGATCATTCAAGGTCGGTTTGACATTTCTAGTAGATAACATAAAGAGAGTAAGTTCACAGGACACACTAGAAAAATGAAAATACAAAAAATACAGTATAGACTAATTTCTTCTCTTTCAGACCAACTCTCACCAATTGTAAAATCTACTGTGTAACTGGATATATGGAGAGAGATTCAAAATAAAACCACATTTAGATCTTGGCAGGAATTGCATTTATTAATTTAGATTTAGCTCACAGCTTTTTTGCATAGTGGGTCAAGCTGAGTTATGTTCAGGTACACTAGGTATTTCTCAATCCCTAAAGGGCTTACAATCTAAAGTTTATACCTGAAGCAATGGAGAGTTATGTGTCTTGTTTAAGACCTAAATATGTATGCAATAGAATACAGATTATACGCACATCATTAATGTATGTGATTGCTTTTCACACGGTAATAACTTGTCTCCCAAAATCATTAAGGGGTCTTTTTACCAAGATGTGGGAAAAAGGGCCCTGTGCTTGCGGCAGGGGACGTTTTTCCTGCGTGCCAGGGCCATTTTTATGCAGCCAGTAAAAGCCAAAAATAAAATGGCCACGCAGTGAGATAACTCTTACTGCGTGGCCATGTGGCGGGGAGCCCTTACTGCCTCACATTGAGGTGGCAGTACAGGTTCCTGCACTAACCTGGCGGTAACTGAGCAGCACATGGCGATGCCTGATTACCGCCGGGCTATTGCTGCGCAAGCCTTTTCCGGGGGTTTTCTTTTCCCCCGGAAATGGCGCACACTCCGGGCGGGACTATCACCGGCGGCCACGTTGGGTTGGCGGTAGTCCCGGGAGAGCAGAAGAGTGAGCAGTAAGCCCACGTCGGGCTTACCGCCGCTCTGTAAAAAGGCCCCTAAATTAATTCATGGTACTCGATAATATGCGGTAGGCTGTACCGGAAATGACATGGCAGTAGCAAGAATGAACTTCCTTTCTGATCCAAGTGTGACAGAGATGAGGTGTACTTCTGCCTAATTCTGCATATTTTAAATTTGAGGTAGATGGAAATAAGTGAAAGAGTTGCTACTCAGTTGAGGAAAAATTATTTGCTGTGGATAGAGTACACAAAGGAGAGTTGCAAGTTAAAATTTTGAAGGACCTCAAAATTTCTGAATCAACACTCAGAGGCTGGCTTGGAAATGAAGCTAAACTACGTCACTTCAATAAAAACATTGACACTTCACAAGGACTCGAACGAAAACACGTGAACTAGGCGGCCAAACCCAAGCCTGATAAAGCACTGCGCACATGAGTTGCACAAAGGCGAGATAAAAGAACACCTCTTAGTGGCCCAATGCTCCAAGCACAAGCTGAAAAATTTGGACATTTAATTGGGCATGAATTTTCTGCTAGTAGAGGGTACATAAATAGATTTAAGAAAAGCATGGAATTTCACAAGTGTTGATTTTGGGGGAAAGCTGATCTGCAGATGAAGCTGCTGCCAGTATGATCCCCAGCAAGTTCCCCTTGAAAATGTAGGCTACACAGAATAGCAAGTGTATAACTGTGATGAAATGTCCTTGTTCACAAAATTGTTACCAGATAAAACTTTGGCCGAAAAAAATGGCCGATAAAACAACTGGCTATATGAAAATTAAATATCTTGTCACTCTGCTTTTCTGCATGAATAAAACTGGTGAATCACAAGCTACCTCTGCTGCTGGTTGGCCAATTTGAAAATCCATGATGCTTCAGTCACCCAAATAAATCAAAACTGCCTGTAATTTATAAAAGCAGCAAAAATGAATGAATGAAGAGTGCATTATTTGACGAATGGTTTCACCAGTCATTTATTCAAAAGCATTTGCGTTCAAAGAAACTGAAGTAAAGGCACTCCCGTTGCTCAATAACTGTCCCACACACCTTCCAGTGGAGTCTTTGATCTTTAGAGATGGGAAAATTTGAGTTCTTGACCTTCCCTTGAATACCACATCCAAAATCCTTCCACTAAACCGAGGCATAATCGTGAACTTCAAACACAATTACAGACTAGAGGTAATTTCTGCCCTCGTTTCATCATAAAATCTTAACATTCCTGAATTTCTAAAAAAGTTGAATCTGAAAGAAATTGCTTATATCATTAAGAAGGCATAGGATGATGTAAAACAACTATCCATTGAAAGCTGTTGGATGAGAGGCCTGGGTGATGCCTTTGCTGAAAGCAGTTATTCCAGTGATTCTGGGAGCGAGTCTGACTTTGAAGACCTCACTGAAACAGAAATCATCAATATGTTTAACCAGATAAATGAACAAAAAGCTGCCTCATAAGTATTGCAAACATGGGTAATGACCCCAGACACTATCTCTCTTACGTTATATTGGGAGTGCTGATGGGGAAAGAATATCTTTTACAGTCTTACTCCTCTTAAAAACTAACATTTCTTTATCTGCAAAATGAGGAATGCTTTGAATTATTTGGCCAATATTTCTTGAACATTTTAATTTTATATGATAAACGGTCATAAAGTGGACTTACAACCTTACTAGTATCTCTTTTGTGTCCTCAAAAGAGACTATTTTTCAGCTCTAATGCCATCTTTCACATAATCTTTATTTGATTCGTCATATCATCTTTATCAGAATAAATTCCTTTTACTCTTAAGAACTGGCTGTATGGCAAGTTACATCTGAAAGCCTATGACAACTCATAATGTAGTAACTTATAATATAAGTAACTTTGATACAGTGTGGTTGCAAATGTACCATTTGTTATACTGAATAGTAACATCCATAAGGTAACACTTCCTTGTCATAACTAATCTTGTTGGGCAGACTGGATGGACCGTTCAGGTCTTTATCTGCCGTCATTTACCTTGTTACTATATGTTACATAAGTATTGCCATACGGGGACAGACAGAAGGTCCATCAAGCCCAGCATCCGGTGGCCACTCCAGGTCACAAGTACCTGGCAAGATCCCAAAAAAGTACAATACATTTTACGCTGCTTATCCTAGAAATAAGCAGTGGATTTTCCCCAAGTCCATTTTAATAATGGTCTATGGACTTTTCCTTTAGGAAGCCATCCAAACCTTTTTTAAACCCCGCTAAGCTAAATGCTTTTACTACATTCTCTGGCCCTAAGTTAAAGCTAGCTGCTTGTCATTCTGAAACTTTTTCCTACTGTTTTTCTAGATGAAAATTTGTTGTTTGTTACAGTGCAAATATTTTGGATTTTGTTTGAATTTACTATCACTGTCCTCATATTTTTCTTGAAGCTGGTCTTTATCTGCTGTCATTTTCTATGTTTTTATGTTATTTATTCCAAAGCACTGTGCATTGTTAAAAAAAATGACATGCAATACAGAAACAGGAAAGTAACTACGCTTCTCTACTGGGCCCAATATTCATCTGGAGCAGTCAGTGATTTTTAAGCTGCTGACACCCATAGGCTGAATTAGGCCCGTATATTAAATGCCACGTCAGTTCTTGGCTCTGTCATTCAATATCTGGATCAGAGTAGTTACCTGGAAGTTAACTGGGTATTGGTTGATATTCAGAGTGGTGCTTGATTAGCTTGGCAGCCTTTTTGAGGTCCTAACTTTATTTAGATTTTGCCCACACCTTTTTCAGTAGTAGCTCAAGGTAAGTTGTATTCAGGTACACTGGATATTTCCCTGTCCCTGGAGGGCTCACAATCTAAGCTTAAGGTTAAGTGAGTTGCCCAAGATCACAAGCAGCAGCAGCAGGATTTGAACTGGGCACCTCTGGATATCAAGGCTGTAAGAGGACTCAATACCACTACTAACCAGTTAAGTGCCAGTGCCACCCACAGATCACCCCAGCACTAACCAGACCACCCATGTCACTGCAGTTAGAGCTGGTATTTAGTTGCACCGCCTGGTTAAGTGGAGTACAAAAAAAAAAGGATAAGGTCCTCACGATGATGATCAGCAAAACAAAGCAGTGAGGAGATGGAGCCCACTTACAGAACCAAGGGACTTTATTGTAGCCAGCATCTGTTTATCAGTAGACATTTCTTCAAGGTTTATTTGGCTGAGCCATACGCCAGCCAATCCAGGCTCTATATCAGTGTCTTCTCCCACACTGAATCAGCAATTCATCTTTTTGAGATTTGTTTTGACCCCTGATACAGGCTTTGTTTTTGCTGAAACATGGCCGTGTCAGGTCACTTTGTGCTACAGACGCTGGTTGCAATAAAGCTCCTTAGGTTCTGTAAGTGGGCTCTGTCTTCTCACTGCTTTGTTTTACTGACTGGTGTTTTAATTTGAGGGGTCCAGAGACCCCCAAGAAGGCTGGAGTGACCTTAAATCTGACTCCATCTCTAAATAGCACTAGTACTGGGGTAATCAAGGAGTTGTGAAGTTCTAAAAGGAATTGCCACTAAGAGAGATGTTAGGTCTAAGGAAAAGATACCAGCCTTATGACAAACTGGATTTAGGTCACAGGTTATACAATGCAGCGAAAGATAGCCTGATACAGCAAAAGCATTTATACTTACAGCCTTTCATCATTAAGTGAAGCCCACAGATCATCATTTGGGATGAGGAGTTTATTTGCCAAGGTACAAGTCAAATCAGTGATTGACAACAGGCACGTACAATCAATTAGTTATAGGAATATAATAATCCAGCTGCAAACAGGTGTTAATTAGTTCCTAATCTTTTATCATTTCTTTTACCAATTAAAGGTTTTACAAGGTAAAGCAATTAGGTAATTTGTCAATTCTGCTGGACACATTGGTTTCCCTTGGAGAGAGAGAGTGGCAACCCTTCTCTCTAACCTAAACCAGGAAATACCCTGATTTTATAGGTGCCCTCAGGATATGGATAATATGACAGTAGATATACCTGATTGGATCTATGCTAATGTCATGGTTGTCACTGATTGGCTCATGCTAATGAGTAGCTTCTATCTTGCTAACATGGTTTTGTCTTTAGCTCGCTTGACCACAAATCTTAAGCAAGACCCTGCATCCAGCTACACCTTTCCTTTCTCACACCATGGCTGACCACAATCCTGCTCACAGGAAAGTCTCCCTCCCCTCTTGGACAGCTAGTTCCCTATTTTCTTTGCACCTGGCATGACTCACTCATTTCTCAACTTGTTTTTCTAACTTACATTAGAGAAAATTCCACTTTGTAACAGATACGGCTTCCATTTTGTGCTGAAATCCTCCATTTTGTTTCCATATCTATTGACCTAACTTTTCCTAATTTAGCTTATTTAGGCCTCAATCCGGGCTACAAACTAGGCCATACTTTTCCAGTAAGCTCCCAGTTATGTCAGCCATCAGATTTCTGACTCAGCCAAGGTCTGTAATGGCCTGAGCTCTATGACTGGGCCCGCCACCATTCCAGTGGGGGGGGGGGTCTCTGGCTGTACCATAATTATACATTCCCCACTTGTCACTCCATCTGGGGGGGGGGGTGTGACACAAAGCTCGTCAAGCTTGTCATCATCCATTCCAGAAGGTGGCAAGCTATCAAACGAGAGGGCGAGTTTGGTCTTACAAATTGCTAGAAGGTATGGTGCAAGATAGGAAACAAAAACAAAAAGGAGGTGAAACCCTCACGAAACCGTGGAATGAAAGATAAAAAGTGAGGAGAATGGGTGAGGATACCAACACTTGTATATTTTATTTAAAAATAAAAAATAAAAAATTACACTGTATAAAAATGACCCAAGATAGGAAACTTCATTCTCAGGTGATATATTATTTAGGGTGTATGGAATTCCCTTTATATTACCCAATCCCTTGGGCCTCAATCATGATGTCACCCCTCTTGAGACTTGCTCAAACCTGTGGTAAGAAAGGTTTTATGAATGGGACAGACCTATGGGTTCATCTACAAAATCCATCAGGCTTATCCTATTGATTTTGCAAGCATAGTTCCATGAAATAAGTGTACTGTAGGTATCAATGTGAGCAGATTGTACATAGCCTCGCAGGTTATATATGGATTAGCAATCCTAGGTGTATCATACTACTATATAGTTGCAGGTCTTTCTATGGTTTCCATTGTATCTGTTGCATAGTGCATGGGGAGATAATCTAATGTATCTATCTCAGTGGTCTTGGGAAGGAATAGTGGTTTCGATTATGGGATCAACAAATATATGATTAGTACTCTGATTGTAGTCTGTCTTAGGTTACAGGTATCCAGAATCGCTAAGCAGGTTGGAATTCTTGGGCCTAACTTTACCGTCATAGCCATGCAATTATGAGCACTAAGAAGCAAATAGTAGTCATAAGGTTGCATTATACAACAAGGTGGTAGCAACAATTCTATGGGTCAATCCCATGTATATTTATAATTATGAAACTGTACAGGAGAAGAACTTTGGAAAATTATACTAAGGGCATAACGATGGGGGAGCATGGGGTTTCCCCATCCCAGGGTACGTATATATCCCTTACTATAACCCCACTTGGAGCTTGGTCAAACCTACAGAAAGACATGCAACTGAGTCTACAAATATCTACTCTGTTATGTCATAGTATTATAGGTTCTGGTGTTATCCTAATTGAAGCAATATCAATTTGAATTACATAAACAGAAATAACAGGGAAACTCTTAGAAAAACAATAAGAACAATAAAGGAAATAATAGGAAAATAAAAATAAAACCTTTTCAATATATAGACAGGATTACTGCTAAACTGAAAATAAAACAAAATATGAATCTATAATGTCCATAAACAGCAACAGTAAATCTCAAATTAAGTATCAGTTGGTTCTGAATTCTCTTTCATCGATCATGGTTGAGGCGGTGGAAGCGCTGAAGAATCTGGACGGAGATCTGGAAGATCTAACAGGGCTGGATTTTCACAGCGACTTGGGCAAGGAATCAGTAGAAGTGACAGTCGCTGCTGACCAGCTGAAGGAAGTGGTTGGTCTTGAGATAGTTGGGCCGGTAACATCTGGTTCTACAGCTGAGTAAACCCATATATCTTTCACATGGACCCAAGACTTGTGGTCCAGTAGATTGCAAGGTGTAAAGATTATTGCCACAACCTTGGGGGATCTAACATCATTTGGGCCTGAGTATCAGTGGCTGGCCAGTCCAGCATGATTTATGTGGGCCAGAGCTTCTTCTGCCTACTTATACCATGCTGAATATTAACCCCATTCTTTTAAAAGGTGATCAATAGAAATCAAACAAAATAAAACATGGAAAAGAAAATAAGATGATACCTTTTTTATTGGACATAACTTAATACATTTCTTGATTAGCTTTCGAAGGTTGCCCTTCTTCCTCAGATCGGAAATAAGCAAATGAGGTAGCAGATAGTATATATGAGAGAAACATCAAAGCATTACTTTGACTGTCTGACAGAGTGGGAGGGTTGGGGTATTTTCTTTTCCATGTTTTATTTTGTTTGATTTCTATTGATAACCTTTACGAGTGGACTAACACGGCTACCACACCTCTCTGTTTTAAAAGGTGGAATTCATACTGCTAATATTTTTGGACTGACATCTCTTCTCTTGTGGGAGGTGCCATGTGATCTCAAATGCCCATGAGTGTGGTGAATCTCAGCTTAATGTCTTATCCAAAAGAAAAAAACAAATAAACCTTCGGCTTAAGTTACTTGTCCATTCTAAGGACCATTAGCATTGCTCTGGAATATTAGCTGAACAGCTGCAGGAGCACCATTTCCCACAGCACTTGACTTTCTTTGGAGATTTCTCATCCAGCTATTTTACAGGACTACTTTACATGCTCATCTTCAAATGTGGTATATATCATTCAGTGTAAAAAATGTAACGAAGGATGCTATATTGGAGAAACAGGCCAGATGCTTAAGACAAGATTCAATCTGCACAGACATCACATGAAAATAGCTGGTGCCAGTCAGGCCCCCACCCCTGTGGGCCAACACTTTACAAGACCAGAACACTGCACCAGTGATTTCACAGTAAGAATACTGAAAGGTAATTTTAAAACAATACAGGAACGTAAGACCTTTGAAATAAGAATGATTGAATATTTTGACACCCAACAAACAGGACTTAATAAGGATCTGGGTTTTCTAACCCAGTATAAACCATAAAGCTGTATTTCTCTGTTTATTCTCTGTTTATTACCCTCCTCTCACCTACCAACACCCATCCTGTTAGAATATCAATGAAATGCTTTGATGTCCCCATGCATACGCCCACCCTCCCACTCTGTCAGACTGTCTAAGTAATGCTTTGATGTTTCTCTTATATAAACTATCTGCTAACACATTTGCTTATCTCCGATCTGACGAAGAAGGGCAACCTTCGAAAGCTAATCAAGAAATGTATTAAGTTATGTCCAATAAAAAAGGTATCATCTTATTTTCTTTTCCATGTTTTATTTTGTTTGATTTCTATTTATAACCTCATCCAGCTACAAACCAAGTTCAACCCTTATGAACATCAGAGAATTTTTATTCTATTTATTTTTAGTTGAAAAGATTTCTTACTCACTGTATCTACAATTGTTTGATCTCATGAGATCAAAGCTCTACTTAGCAATTAAACATTTGGGTTTTTTTTTTTTTTACTGTTATAAGACAGCAGCATAACTTTTACTTCCTTCTGAAATATGAACAAAAACCATCAGATTCACATAACACCAAACTCCAGGTGATGTTTCTCTTGCTCTTTCCCTTTGGCATGTTCACTCCAGTCGCCGGACAGAGGGGTAAGCAAACCTCTGACTTTCACTTGCATTTCACACAAAACTCAAGGGAGGCGATACACTGTACACAAACTAGACCAGTGGTGTGCTGGAGCAGGCTCTCACAGGCTCTCGAGAGCCGTTTGTTAAGTTTTTAAGAATTTTGGGAGCCGGTTCTCCATGGCTACTTTAACAAATGGATCCCAAAATGTGGGCTTGGGCCCCTCCTGAATTCTCTTTTACTTTGCTGGAGAGAGAGCGAGCCCCCTGTTAACAATTTACCAGCACACCCCTGATTTACTAGACCTACATATGCACCTCTTTACTGCACCGAGTTGGTACAGGCCTGAAACCATATTGGGCTAGTGAGGGCCCTGAAAGCAAATACATGAATAAGTAAATAATGTTGTGCAGCACACCAGACTCCGGTGTGGACACGGGAGAGAATACACATGACCACAAGAAAAGCTGAGGAAGCCCTGAAAGCTCCACCAGAAATTCTGAAGGAGGCTCAGGTAGGGGAAGAGGTGGTGGGGCTTTGTGTAATGTGTGTGCTGAACAAAACTGGGTCTGTCAATCTGTGCCCCACAAACTGCCTGTTAATTTCCACACTCCATGTCCCATGCTTTACTGTACCTAGGAAGGAGAAAGGTGTGTGTATAATTATATATGTACTCAAACAGAAATAAAAATGCTCCTGAATTTTAACAACTGCGTTACTTTTGTGATGAGGATGGCAATATGTTTGTTGAAACAGAAAAGTATAGATACCTGTTTCTCATAAAGATAAACCTTAAACACCAAGAGATAGCAAGTGCAAGGACCACAAAATGTGGCAGGAATTATACACGATGCCCTAGACCTGTGGCATCAGCTAATAATGTATATGAACTAGAATAGAATTCTAAAGATAGACAAGATCCAAGCTTTGAGTGGGCTGGCCTGTCTAGAATCTAAGGCAACGACAATTGCAGAGAAGAGTGACAAAGAACCCAACCCTGGCCCTTGTGCACAGTCATGTGATGGGACCACTTGATATGTACAGCATGGAGGTGCATCCTTAACAATGTCAATGCAGTGATGAGATACATGCTTGTGTTCTTACTGCGATATGAAGGCAGTGAGCTGAAAAAATTCAGAGTGTATCAGGATGCTGAGAGAGAGATGTATAAGATCTTGAAGAGAATCTACACTAAATTGTACACTGGGCAGGATGATGTACATCCTACAGCTGAAAAGAGTAGTGAAGCAGATGAATCATACCATGTTTGATCAGGAGTAGTGGTCTACTCAACACAGCTTGGGTGGAATTGACAAATATAGCAGGTTACATCAGGACATTTATTAAACTAGGTATGGCAAAGCAATGATACCCTCACCAACAGAACAAACCCACTTTTCTAGTTATGCCAGGGACAATATATTACTCAAAAAACCATATGATGGATGACTACAATGAGAATACTCTTTATAAGATATAGTTTGTGTGTCTGTGGTTCTGAAATGTGTCTTCTCAGGTCTACTTAGGAGGTCCAGACTGACTGCTTGGGACTACAAAAGTACACTGGTGGAATACAGACGGCAAGGATGTTGATGGTGCCTATACAGCAGCATATTGCTGAATCTTGAGACGGGAGTGAGAGGGGCCACAAGTCAATAAGACAGCCTTCCATTCTTTAACTACTTTACTAACATCTGCTCGAAACTGGAGTTGAGGATGTCCACAAAGAGGAAAATCATCCAGATGACAAAGATGGAAGATCATCTCTCACTCACATATACAGCTGAATGGAGATCATCTGGATGAAAAAGAAAGTGGAAGATGAAGCTATCCATGAAAATTCAAGAAGCCATCAAGAGATTACCATTCCAAAGAAGAAGGTGCCCTAAGAAAGACTTTTGAAAAAGAAATGAGCCGTTTCCACAGAAAAGGTATTCAATGAAGTTAAGAAATCCTCTATGACCATAGATAGTGTTCTGGAGAGGCTTGGAGTCCTGAGAATCCACAAGTTTGGACTGGGACAGAATGTGCATGGCTCACTGAAGAGTGAAGCAGACAAGTCCACCTCATATTGTGAAGCTTTCAAGAGCCTTGATGTGACACAATGACTTGAAGCAATGAATGCGAAAATTTCTATTCCAAGCTGCCTTGGGTCATCTTATGAACTATGAAGACAAGACCAGGACAAAAGAAATCAACATTAAACACCATTTTCTTGAGGAATGTTGGAGATGAGCCTTCAGAATGAATCAGGACATATAGGAGACTCACTGGGAAAAGTTGGACAGATAGCACTGACAGGAAAGTTAGAATGGGACCCTAACGACAGCTCACGAGCTGTCGGTAGTTTTCAGTCGTTACGGCAGGGTTTTATGTGAGCTGATTTTCTGTGCATTGTATGGAATTGCTAATGAGCTCATTTTAATACTAGCGAGCTCATTAGCATTGGATTGTTTCCATGCAGGGTAAAGCAGTGGCCAAAACCTTCTGTGCATTAGCTGCAAAATAATATTTCATTTAGACTGGCTAAAACCAGTCTAAATGAAATGTTGCAAGCCATTTGCTGTGAGCATCTCCTCCTTAGTCAGCTTGTGATGCAGGCTGTGGTTGCAAACAAACGCAGACACCTAGCATAGTTACAATTATGATACTTAGCTTTTATTATGTATAGGCGATAGGTCAAGCAAAGTAGATAATCACAGTGATCAAAGAGCCCAGGAACAGCACAGGAATTCCTACTCTGGGGGAATTGCTAGAGTGCAGAAGGTTACAAGCATAAGAGCCCATCTGTACATAATCTGATGTAAGCCTAGATGCAGGTGTGTTTATATACAATTGCCCCAAATAGCAGGAACATACAATAAACATTATACTCTCCGTGTTCTGGACGATGGTTGCTGTAGCCAATCAGGAACCGCAAAACATTTGAAAAAACATGTGCGCAAGCTGAGGGAAAGATGGATATGTTTTTCCCATTTCTGTGTTGAGCATGTTGAGCAGTGTCTGTCTGTTCTATACACTACTGATAAGAAAGTATGCAGAAAATAAATGTTTTCTTGTACCAGCCTGGGAAATCTCTCTCTAGAGCAGAAATATACAGACAGAAGAAAAAGGAAACAAACGAAAAAAGGTAAAGTCATTCTAATTTCTAACTGAGGTCCCAAGTCCGTCTTTCAATAAACTAGCCATGATTGTCCCATCTTGCATGAGCTTGCAGCCCTATCTTCTTTACATACCTCATCCCCATGACTAGCTCTCCCAGATACAGACCCCCCTCAGCCACAATGGGCCTTGGAATGCTGATGTGTGAAGCTCTGTCCATGAGTTGACAGCAAATTATAGTGCCAATGGTTTGGCTACTGCAATGCACAGTGCTTCCCAAAAGCATGGAGCCTGTGACAGTTGACATTTTGTACCTTGACCACTCTCCGGGATTGTCTTGCCTTCATGTTCATTTGACAGGCATGAGATCAGACACTGAGGGGAGAAGAAGGAAATCAGTCATTGGAGTTCTTTGTTGGGTAAGGACAGACATCGTAAGGCTGATACTGGAGGTCCAGGTGATGGCAGAACTTGAAGTTCATAGGATGGTAGGAGGCAAGAAATTTGTTGCCAGATTTTCAGCACCCTATGCACAAGCCTTGAAGACCTGTGCATAAATCAAGGGTTGACCCTTGCTAATAGCTATATTCTAACCGTCTGAAAATAACAAAAAGCAGCATAAGGAGTGTAAAAGCAAATGCAAGGCGCAGATCAAGAAGGCCAAGAGGGATTATGAAAAAAAGATAGCATTAGAGGCAAAAAAACATAGTAAAATTTTTTTTTGGTATATTAAAAGCAGGAAGACGGCAAAAAAATCGGTTGGGCCGCTGGATGACCGAGGGGTAAAAGGGGCGATCAAGGAAGACAATGACGTAGCAGAGAAATTGAATGAATTCTTTGCTTCGGTCTTCACTGAGGAAGATTTGGGTAGGATACCGGTGTCGGAAATGGTATTTCAAGCGGACGAGTCGGAGAAACTTACTGACTTCACAGTAAACCTGGAGGACCTAATGGGGCAGTTCAGCAAACTGAAGAGTAGCAAATTCCTGGACCGGATGGTATTCATCCTAGAGTACTGATAGAACTGAAAAATGAGCTTGCGAAGCTACTGTTAGTGATATGCAATTTATCCTTAAAATCGAGCGTGGTACCGGAAGATTGGAGGGTGGCCAATGTAACGCCGATTTTTAAAAAAGGTTCCAGGGGAGATCCGGGAAATTATAGACCAGTGAGTCTGATGTCAGTGCCAGGGAAAATGGTAGAGGCTATTATTAAAAACAAAATTACAGAGCACATCCAAGGACATGGATTACTGAGACCAAGTCAGCACGGCTTTTGTGTGGGGAAATCTTGCCTGACCAATAGATTTGAACACCTACTAAGGCACACTGTTTAGCTCTTCAGGGGGGCAGAGCAAACCCTGTCCCTGTCACTAATAAAAGAAACTGGGAGGCGGGGATAGTGCTGGGCAGACTTATACGGTCTGTGCCAGAGCCGGTGGCGGGAGGCGGGGCTGGTGGTTTAGATGCGGGGATAGTGCTGAGCAGATTTATATGGTCTGTGCCCTGAAAAGGACAGGTACAAATCAAGGTAAGGTATACACAAAAAGTAGCACATATGAGTTTATCTTGTTGGGCAGACTGGATGGACTGTGCAGGTCTTTTTCTGCCGTCATCTACTATGTTACTATCCTGCTTATAATCGAACGAGAAAAACACCCAAGTTCCGACCGAAATCGGGAGATGGACGTTTATCTCACAAAAACGAATAACGCGGTATAATCGAAAGTCAAACTTGGACGTTTTCAACTGCACTCCATCGCGGAAGCGTACAAAGTTGACGGGGGTGTGTCGGAGGCGTGGTGAAGGCGGGACTGGGGCATGGTTATCACCCGAACAGAGATGGGCGCCTTTCGCCGATAATGGAAAAAAAGTATGCGTTTGTAGCTAGAATTTAGGGCACTTTTCCTGGACCTTGTTTTTTCACGAATAAGGCCCCAAAAAGTGCCCTAAATGACCAGATTACCCCCAGAGGGAATCAGGGATGACCTCCCCTGACTCCCCCAGTGGTCACTAACCCCCTCCCACCACAAAAAAAATGATGTTTCACAACTTTTTATTTTCACCCTCAAATGTCATACCCACCTCCCTGGCAGCAGTATGCAGGTCCCTGGAGCAGTTGTTAGGGGGTGCAGTGGACTTCAGGCAGGTGGACCCAGGCCCATCCCCCCCCCACCTGTTACAATTGTGCTGCTTAATGCTTAGTCGTCCAACCCCCTCAAACCCACTGTACCCACATATAGGTGCCCCCCTTCACCCCTTAGGGCTATAGTAATGGTGTAGACTTGTGGGCAGTGGGTTTTGAGGGGGATTTGGGGGGCTCAACACACAAGGGAAGGGTGCTATGCACCTGGGAGCTCTTTTACCTTTTTTTTTGTTTTTGTAAAAGTGCCCCCTAGGGTGCTTGGTTGGTGTCCTGGGATGTGAGGGGGACCAGTGCACTACGAATCCTGGCCCCTCCCACGAACAAATGCCTTGGATTTATTCGTTTTTGAGCTGGGTGCTTTCATTTTCCATTATCGCTGAAAAACAAAAACGCCCAGCTCACAAATTGTCGAATAAAACATGGACGTTTATTTTTTTCGAAAATACGGTTCGGTCCGCCCCTTCATGGACTTGTTCTCGGAGATAAACGCCCATGGAGATAGACGTTTTCGTTCGATTATGCCCCTCCACGTTACTTCAATTCTTTGAAGGAGTAAACAAACATGTGGACAAAGGGGAGCCGGTTGATACTGTGTATCTGGATTTTCCACAGCGTATCATATATAAGATTGCCATTCTTACTTTCTTGTTCGACAGCGTACCATATACAAGGCTCTCCATTATGGCTTTCCAGATTATCTCGCATCACTCAAAATTCCTTACTCCCTAGCACGTGTCATCCATTCAATTAATGACCATCGTTTGATTCTTACAAGTCCAAATCTGGCACATTATGAATCCACTAGACAATCTGCATTTTTCTTTCAGTCACCCCAGGTATGGAATAATCTCCCATGGTCTCTCCGTAGCACCACATCACTAAAACAATTTAAACTCAACTCAAAACCCATCTATTTACCCAAGCCTTCAGAGTACCAGATAAATGAAGTTTGCCTACATATTCTACTTTATTTCTCATCACCCCCCTTTTGTTCTTGTCCCCTTTATATTTAACTTTTCTCTTTCTATCCATTCCCCCTTCACTTCCTTTGTGAATGTTTTGTAAAGCATGAATTACTGTCCTTTCCTATCAAATAACTGGACTTCCTTTTTCGTTTTAAGAACATAAGGGCAGCCATACTGGGTCAGACCAAAGGTCCATCTAGCCCAGTATCCTGTTTTCCAAACAGTGGCCATGCAAGGTCACAAATACCTGGCAGAAACCCAAGTCCTGGCAAAACTCCATACTACAAATCCCAGGGCAAGCAGTTGCTTCCCATGTCTGCCTCAATAGCAGACTATGGACTTTTCCTCCAGGAATTTGTCCAAACCTTTTTTAAACGTAGATACACTAACTGCTGTTACCACATCCTCCGGCAAAGAGTTCCAGAGCTTAACTATTCGTTGAGTGAAAAAATATTTCCTCCTACTTGTTTTAAAAGTATTTCCATGTAACTTCCTTGAGTGTCCCCTAGTCTGTACTTTTTAGAACAAGTAAAAAATTTGATTTACTTCTACTCGTTCTATGCCACTCAGGATTTTGTAGACCTCAATCATATCTCCCCTCATCCGTCTCTTTTCCTGCCTGGCCAGTCCAAGCGGTATAGTAAGTACCAATAAACTATAAACTATCTATTCAGCCATGATCAAGGCACAGACTGTAGAAGTCTGCCCAGCAATGGCTTTGATTCCCAATTACCGGTGTTTCTACCTAATCTCTGTTAAGTTTCTTTGGATCCATTCCCTCTAAACAGGATTCCTTTGTGTTTATCCCACACATTTTTGAATTCTATTACTGTTTTCATCTTTACCACATCCCGCGGGAGGGTATGCCAGGTATCTACCACCCTCTCGATAAAAAAACTTCCTGGCATTATTCCTGAGTTGGTCCCCCTTCAACCTCAATTCATGTCCTCTAGTTCTATCACCTTCTCGTCTCTGGAAAAGGTCTGTTTGTTTATTAATACCTTTCAAATATTTGAACATCTGTATCATATCACCCCTGTTTCTCCTTTCCTCCAGGGTATACATGTTCAGGTCAGCAAGTCTCTCCTCGTACAGTCTTCACCCAGTATTCTGGGGGATAATATGGGTTTGTTTAAAATTAGGCATATTTAGATGTGCCATATTATACTGCAACAGGAAGAATCCCATTTCTCAGC
This sequence comes from Microcaecilia unicolor, assembly GCF_901765095.1. Classification (NCBI taxonomy): domain Eukaryota; kingdom Metazoa; phylum Chordata; class Amphibia; order Gymnophiona; family Siphonopidae; genus Microcaecilia; species Microcaecilia unicolor. The sequence continues at coordinate 46,949,533 of NC_044034.1, forward strand.
AGTTTTCAAGTATTGTGTGCTCTCTGACAATAGCTCAGTTTCAGAAAACACACACCCCGCTGTGCTGCATTCAAGCGATTGTTTTGTTGAAATAAAAAAAGAAAACAATGCTTGCTTTCAGATACCAGAAGTTCTTTGTATTCTAATAAAAGCCTAAATGTTTCAAAAGGTTATCACTATTTTTTCCACGTCACTAGCATTGTTTTGAAATCATTCTCCCCCCAACTCTCTCCCTGATTTAAAGGTTTTAAGAAACACACACACACATTTTATAATATAGGTAATTCTGTAACTGAGAGTGCCTTCATTTAGACACCTTGAGGATGAGGGGTAGGAATGCATTCTGTAATGGAACCTAGGTGCCTAGATTTCATTACATAACACTCGAGCAACACGGCATCAATGTGCCTAACATTTAATCATCCACACTTATGCCAGCCATAGAGCTGGCCACAGTTCCCTCCAAGCTGTGTGGGTGTCTTTGTATCGCTCCATGGTGCGACCGTACCTTGAATATTGTGTTCAATTCTGGTCACCGCAACTCAAAAAAGATATAGTGGAATTAGAAAACGTGCAGAGAAGGGCAAAGAAAATGATAAAGGGGATGGGATGACTTCCCTATGAGGAACGGCTAAAGTGGCTGGGGCTCTTCAGCTTGGAGAAAAGACAGCTGAGGGGACATATGATAGAGGTCTATAAAATAATGAGTGGAGTGGAACGGGTAGACGTGAAGGGTCTGTTTATGCTTTCCAAAAATACTAGGGCTAGGGGCATGCGATGAAGCTACAAAATAGTAAATTTAAAACGAATCAGAGAAAATGTTTCTTCACTCAATGTGTAATTCAACTCTGGAATTTGTTGCCAGAAAATGTGGTAAAGGCGGTTAGCTTAGCAGAGTTTTAAAAAGGTTTGGATGGCTTCCTAAAGGAAAAGTCCATAGACCGTTATTAAATTTGACTTGGGGAAAATATTTCTGGGATAAGCAGAATAAAATGTTTTGTACATTTTGGGGAATCTTGCCAGGTATTTGTGACCTGGATTGGCCACTGTTGGAAACAGAATGCTGGGCTTGATGGACCTTTGGTCTGTCCCAGTATGGCAATAGTTATGTACTTATGGTGTCCTCCAACTATATTGATGCAAATTGCTGCATTGCTGCCATTGCTGCCAATATTGTGTTTTCAGTAGGGGTAGGCAACAATTAAAAATTTTAATTGGAATTAATTGCACGATTAAAACTTTTAATTGCATGGTTGCTCGTGCTTGATCACAGCATGCATTTTAAGCATTTCTCTCGCCCTTTCCTACTGGCTCTCTCCTATTAAACACAATCTTTCTCTATTTCTCTCACCCTCTTTGTTTCTTTTCCTCATGCTCTCCTTCCCAGCCTTCACCCAGTTTCTCCCTAGCACGTGACGGCAGATAAAGACCTGAACAGTCCATCCAGTCTGCCCAAAAGTCACATTCATTATCAATCTAAGATTCAATGAACAATGAACGTGATATTATATACTTAATCATGGTTTTTCTTTGGTGTTTTTGGGACATAGACCGTAGAAGTCCACCTTGCTATGCCCTTATGTTCCAACAACTGGAGTTGTCGTCAAATCTCACTCCAGCCTATCCGTATCTTTCTTGTTGTTTGCGGGACACAGACCGTAAAAGTCAGCCCGGCACTACCCTCACATTCCAAATAATTGGAGTTTCCATCAAAGCTGTCTCCAGCCCATCCTAAACCGGATTGCTATATGTGGGTCTCAGACTGTACAAGCCAGCCCAGCATCGGCCTTTAGTTGATGCAGCCAGAGTTGCCATCTAAGCATCACTTGACATGCAAGTATACATGAAAAAACGACATTTAAAGGGTTGCATATCATTCATTTTCTAATTAGAGATCCTCTGTGTTCATCCCACGCCTTTTTGAATTCCACCACAGTTTTTTTCTCCATCACCTCCCTCCAGAGGGCATTCCAGGCATCAACCACCCTCTCTGTGGCTGCTTTTCATGTAACCGTCGGCAAAATGAACGGGCTTAACATTGAAGACTGGTGAATAGATCTACTGAAGACTGTTGGTCCTGAAGCAGCTAATGCGAAACGGGACTTGTTGACCACGGTCCGATCATGGTCTTGGCTGAAGAAGGCTGCTCGTCTGCCTAAGTTAAGTAATTTTCTAGGACTGTACGGCAGTGCGATGTATTTATAAATTGAAAAAATAATTTAAAATATGGAGGTTTTTAGCCGCCGATGATGATGAAGCCTATCAGGTTCTCAGGTTCAGAGCCCGCGGGGCCGGGCTCTGGAGCAAATGTGAGCCCTTGGGCTGCTGACGAGGAGAGACAGCAGCAGGCAAAACCCACCAACCAACGCTGGGCAAGCCCACCAACACCGGCAGGGACTGCAGGCACCACCCAGTGAGCCGGAACACATGTACTGGAACACGGGACTGGAATTCCCGGGACTGGAGGACACAGGACTGGAACCCCGGACTGGAACACTGGACTGGAATTCCCCGGACTGGAGGACACAGGACTGGAACCCCGGACCAGAACACTGGACTGAAATCCCCGGACTGGAACACTGGACTGGAATTCCCCGGACTGGAGGACACAAGACTGGAACACTGGACTGGAGCACACCGGACTGGTCCACACAGCTTCACCTGCACTTAGCTACTAAGCCCCCCAGGAGTTGAGCTCCTGGGTTCGAGTAGCCGGCAGGACTTACTGGATACCGGATGACACAGGGACCAGAACTGGAAACAGAAGTACTCCTAAACCTAAACTGATCTACGTGCTCCCAAGCCCTAAACCAGCAGGAGTGTTCCTAACAGTAAACTGACAAAAGGACTTCCTAAGCCCTATACTAAACAGGAGCTCCTAAGCCCTGCTCAAGAAAGGGACTTCCTAAGCCCTAAACTAACAGAGCAGGGAACTAAACACAAAGCTAACACAGGTGCTACTAAGCACCAAGCTACAAGCAGAGCTCTACACTAACAAGCTAAACACAAAACTAACAAGCTACCTAAGCACTGCTCTAGCAAGCTAGATACAAAACTAACAAGGAGCTTCCCAAGCACTACTCTGGCAAGCAACCAGAAGAGCTCCTAGCACTAAAAGGGAAGACAAGGGAGCCACAAGGAAAAAGCAGGGAAGCTAACACATAAGCCAAAAGTGATTCTAAATCACCAAACACCAACAGCAAAGACTGCATTGCTCCCAATAGCACAAACACCAGAAGTACTTCTAACAGCAAACTCTGCAGTGTTCCTAACAACACCAAACCCTGAAGTATTTCTATCAGCAACAGAGCTTCCAAAGCCCTACACATAGCAATACTTCCAAAACCAAGAGGGAAAAGCAGGGGAACCATAAGGGAAAAGCAGGAAAGCTAAACACACAGTCACCAGTGCACACTGCACTAACACTAACCTGGACCTTAGCAAAAGCAAGCAGGGAAACTAGACACAAAGTCAGAAGTGCACACTATACCACCCTACCTAAAGCAAACACCACCGTTGCAAAGGCTCTGAAGGAAACAACACCACTTCCTTATCAACCCAGAGAGCACACTGAAACCCATAGAGGCCCAACCCACACCAATGCAGCACCGTGAAGCACTTGAAGCCAGTACACCCAAAGAGAGGTAGAGCTAACTCAGTCCACCCACACAGCTGTAGTAAAGTAAAACAATTAACCCCATGCTGCTGGAAGCTGCCAGCACAGAGAGACAGAGCCAGCTCAGAAAGGACAGACAAAAGAAACAGAAGCCAGCTAAGAAGCTGACCCCCAGGAAAGAGGTAAGTTTGAGAGGGGTTCTGACCCCAATCATAACAAAGCCCTAGCCCTCACCTTGTTATTAATACGGAGAGGTGCTTCTAGAGGCGTATTCCTCCAGAAAAGTTATACTCATGCTTACATACTTGTAACTGTGCTTCTATATTTATATGCATAAAAATAATTTTCTGACATTACTCCTAAGTCTACCACCCTGCAACCTCAATTTATGTCCTCTAGATTTACCATTTTCCCTTCTCTTGAAAATATTTGTTTCTATATTAGTACCTTTCAAGTACTTAAACATCTATATCATATCTTCCCTATCCCTCCTCTCCTCTAGGGTATATATATTCAGCTAGAAGGATGATTGGGTGCACAGGAAGAGGAATGGCCAGTAGGAAAAAGGAGGTAATGACGCCCCCTGTACAAGACTCTGGTGAGATCTCATTTAGAATATTGTGTACAATTATGGGCACGGCTCCTTCAAAAAGATACAAATGGCAGATGAAATTTAATGTAGACAAATACAAGGTGATGCACATTGGAAAGAATGGTTTCAACGTATTATCAACGATGACACCCAGATCCCTTTGCACGACTCCTAATGTGGCACCTTGCATTACATAGCTATAGTTCGGGTTCCTCCTTCCCATATGCATCACTTTGCACTTGCTCACATTAAATGCCATCTGCCTTTCGGATGCCCAGTCTCGTAATTTTTCACAATCCTCTTGCAATTTAACAACTTATATTTTTAACTACTTAATTCTATATATAGAGCTTAAAATTGCACTCTCACAAATTTGGGTATGTGTCCAATTTGTGTGCACAATTTATTTGCCTAATGAGCCAATTTGTGCTGATAATTGGCCGCTAACAATCAATTATCGGCACTAATTGGCAATAACTGGAATTTACGAACGCATCTTTATAGTCATTATTCCAAACATATGTGTGTGTAAGTTTTTCCATGCAGATCTGAAAAGGGTGTGTGGCCATGGGAGAGGTATGGAAGGGTCAGGGGCATTTCTAGGATTTGTGCGCAGTATTATGGAATTCAGGGGAGCCACACCTAATTTAGGCACAGGGGATTAACACCAGGGTTCAGTTGGTGTAAATCCTTGCTCCCAATATGGGGCATGGATCTGGACACTAAGGGCTAGATTCTATATATAGCACCTGAAAAATCTGTGCAGGAAAAAATTCCGCCTAGGCGTATTCTCTAAACTATGGCTAAATTTTATAGACGACTTAAATTTCCACACGGTAAATAGAATATGCCGAGCAGCTCACCACACAATGAAATTTGGTCGCATCTATTTAGGCCACATTTTACTTGGGGTAAATCCCAATACCTAAATTAGGCACAGATGGGTGTATTCTATAATAATGCGCATAGATTTTAGAAATGCCCAAGCCAAGGCTGTGCCCCCCTTTTCAACTATGCAACTTACAATTTAGGTGCACCGTATTACAGAATACTCTTAGGAGCCCTTTTACTAAGCTGCGGCAAAAAGTGGCTGTAGCAACGTGAGTGTGTCTTTTGGGCGCGTGCTGGACCAGTTTTTACCGTGTCCTTGGAAAAAAGGCCTTTTTTTTTAAGGGGCCAGAAAATGGACCTTACCATCACCTACTGACTTAGTGGTAAGGTCTCACGCGCTACCCGGATGGTAGGCATGCAGTGCGTACCCACTGCTGTTTACCACCGAGTAAGCACCATGCGGTAGAAAATAGAAAATATTTTCTACCACGTGTTTTTGAACAGCGCCGGCCATAGGATTTGAAGAGTAACACTGTTTGAGGCTTTTCTGCTCAGTTTACAGCTTCCCACCCATGGACAGTCTGACCTGCCAGCTCTCACACAGAACAGCGGAAGCAGCATGCTTTGCAGTTCCTCTCTTCACAGGCCGACTTTGTTGAACAGGAAGTGAAAGAAGTCGGGCCTGTGAAGAGAGGCACCACGGAGCACGCCGCTTCCGCTGTTCTGTGTAAGAGCTGGCAGGTCAGGCTGTTCATGGGTAGGAAGTTGTAAACTGAGCCGAAAGGCCTCAAACAGTGTTACTCTCCAAATCCTATGGCCGGCGCTGTTCAGGACAGGTTTGGAAGGGACGCTGGCTTGAAAGAGAAAGGAGTAAGGAAGGGGTAGACAGGAGAGGTGGAAGATAAAGAAAGGAGAGAAGAAAGGATGTGAAAGAGAGGGATCAGGAAGAAGAGAAGGTAAAGGATGGAGAGAAAACATGGAGGACAGATGATGGAGTGCAAAATAAGGGAGGGAGAAATGAAGAAGGAGAACTGAGAAAAGGAGCTGTAAAAGATATGACATGAGAGAGGAATGGGGTAGAAGAAAAGGGAAGGATGACCACTGTCTATGTGAGGGTAGAGAGGAGTAGTGAGGTACAGCAAGCTATATATTTTTTGTTGTTGTTACATTTGTACCCTGCACTTTCCCACTCATGGCAGGCTCAATGCAGCTTACATGGAGCAATGGAAGGTTAAGTGACTTGCCCAGAGTCACAAGGAGCTGCCTGTGCTGGGAATCAAACTCACTTCCTCAGTTCCCCAGGATCAAAGTCCACCACCCTAACCACTAGGCCACTCCTCCCTATGGGTGAGAGATTTGGGAAGGGAAGTGAGTGTGCAAGGTGGGAAGGGGAGCGGAAGGGAAGTGTGAAGCACATATCACATTCCTGAGCTTCAAGCCATGGCTCCTGCTACACCCTGCTTGTAGGTTTTGTGGGCTGCCTCTGACAAAACATTTTCATGCAGAAAATACATTGTACTTTCTTCATTCTCTGCAATACAACATTCTAAATCATGAGATCTGACACTTCAAGGAAATGTCTAACAAACTGTGGTCAGCAATGCGGAGAATCATGAAAACCTCCTTTCCAAAGACCATGGCACATTTCACCACCCCCTGCAGAGGAATTAGTCTCACAGAGTACATCAGCTTCTAGCTCTTGGCCAGATCGCTTGCTATGCGCTCATTGCTCAGAAATGATCAACATTTGCAGCTATGATTTTTAACTGGTAGTGATCACAGAGACATAACAAAAATAAAAATTCTATAACCTTCTGAATGTAAACAGATTTGTTAAAATTGCACAGGATCCCAAAACAACAATTTTGTTCATTCAAAGCAACGTGCTTCATGATTATATAACCCATACCTTCCTCCCCCCGCATACTGCTTGCACATAATCCTCTACTGAAGCTTTTTCGGAGGTAGAAAACCCCAATCTTATTTATGTGTTAAAACCTCACCTTTTTCATTAGTGATCAGAGGGCTAAGCTTTTATCCAGCTGTAATAATCTTCAACACCAAACCATGTAGCAGAAGGAGAATTTTCTGCAAAAACTGGGTAGAACTAACCAAGACCAAGTAACTCTAGCATTATAGACAGGGCTGGATTTACTATTAGATGGACTGGGCATGTGCCTAGAAGCACCAAGCAAGAAGGGGAGCTGCAGCATCCCCTTTCTATTGTATTTCATTCTCTTTTCCTGGCCCCAGGCCCATCTCGTCAAGCCAATGCACTGAATCTAGTCAGATAAGACTTCCCGAAAAAAAAAGAAAAAAGATTCCAGCACGATCCCACATATATTATTCCTCTGACCCACTCCCAAATCAGAAAGCTGACATTCATATAACATGCTCCAGACCGCCAGGCAAACACAAACCATACTTGGCCTCTCTATTATACCACCATGCGCAATAGCAGGTACATAGCACTATCCCCTCCCCCCCGACCCCCTGTCACCTTCCACCAACCAATCTGACCCCCGGCATCCACTGCAGTCTCAGAATGGCCACCTATCACCGCCCCCTTCCCGCATATATACAGAAACATTCATTCCACACACTGCATAAAAGAGAGTCAAAAGAAACATTCATATAGTACCAACTCATAAATCTCTTCCCCATACCCAGGCACATCTGACAAACAGACCTCCATGTACACACAGTACTGTAGGTAATAGACTGAAGATATCAATCCACAGATGAATGCAAGAAAATGACACGTATATGATACTCGACACATAGAAAGTCTTATCAGTCAGATGGAACCAGCTTGGCAGTTTCTAATAAAAGATTTAAGTTTGTTAGGATCCTCAAAGTGGTGCATACGATTTCGGTACGTAACCTTCATAAGAGCAGGGTAGAAAAGCCCATATTGAGCACCCAATTGCTTCAATTATAAACGCATGGATAAAAATTTCTTCTGTAATTGTGCCGCATGATGTTCAAAATCTGGAACAATTAGATGCTCCATTCCACTGGAGATTAGGCATAACCTTCACTTTAGCAAGAATATCCAGAATTTGATTGTGACAGAGCACTTTTAAGATGAAAGGCCGCACACATACCTTGTGCTCCGAGTGCCGCGTCGGAACGTGATGAGCCTGTTCCACCTCAAAAGGATATTTAAAGGTAAGCTGTAATAACTTCAGTAAAAACTCTTCAATGAAAGGCACCAGATTAACTGCCTCAATACCCTCCTGAAGCACTAAAAGCCTGATACTGTTACGGTGACGTTGATTATTAGCATCTATCAACTCTTTACATAGCATCACGAGGGCCTCATGATCTGCCCACCATTGCTGTACGTCGTCTTCAAGCACAGAGACCCGTGCCTCTACTTGTGAAACTCTCCCCGCACTCGCAGTAAGTTGTACTGCCATGTTTGGCATCTCTTGTTAGATTTGATAGTTCCCAGTTCCGCCATTATTGGGTTGACAGTCTCCTATAGCTCCCTCTACGACGTCATCTTTAGTAGAGAGGACAGATCTTGTTTTGGCCGCTTCCCACCTCCTTGGGCTCTGAAAGCTGTTTTGATTTTATTTTGCTTGCAAGCAGGCATGGTACTGTGTGTCTCACTTAAAAGGTAACAAAAATTTCAGAAAAATCAAGGTGCTGTTAGAATAAATACGAAGCGGGTAGGGAGAGAAGCAAGTTCAGGGAGCCATTCCACAGCCTTGCAGGCTCTGCCCCCTCAAAGAGTAGTTCTTAAAATACTTTATTCATAATCCTATATAATAATTTGCACTTCCAACGTTCTACGTCTGGATGCCTGGGTTCGTAATATCCATAACCACTCATTGCCCCGCCCTTGCGTCAAAACGTAATGACGTCAGAGGGCGGAACAGTGAGAGGGATGGGAAGCCAGTGCCAGCCAGCCAGAGAACGTTCAGGTACAAATCGAGGGGAGGAGAGAATCACGAGGGGAGGGAGGAAGGGAAGGGGAGGGAAGGGCAGGGCAGAGGAGAATTGATGGACATGGATGGGATGGGAGGACAGTAGAGGAGAGAATCGTGGGACATCGAGGGGAGGGAGGAAGGGAAGGGAAGGGGAGGGCAGGGCAGGGCAGAGGATAATTGATGGACATGGATGGGAGGACAGTAAAGGAGAGAATCGCAGGACACAGATGGGAGGGCAGAGAAGAGGAGAATCACTGGACATGGAGGGAAGGGGAGAGAAGAATTGTTGGACATGGAGGGAAGGGGAGGGAAGAATCGCTGGGCATGGAGGGGAGGGCAGGGGAGAGAGAAAAAAAAAAGCTTACATGACAGCCTTCCTAGGGCCCGTTTCATTGTTGAGGAAACAGGCATGGTTCCACTAGTATTCAATAAATATCTAAAAGCCTAACACGGCCATGTTTCACCAATGGAAGGGCTGCATCAGGAGCCAATAAAACTGTTAATAAACAAATATAAAACATATTAGTACAAATCATACAAACTCAATTTAACTAATATACCACATATTCATAATAACATAAATATCAAACATATTAAAAACCATAAAGTCCGTCCCTGTAAGTTTTATGACAAAAACCATTTAAGAAGACAGATTCTGGACCAGCTCCATCCAGTTTATATCCTGTTGAAGGTGTGGTCTCCAGAAATGCACACAGTACGCCAAATAAAGTCTCATCAGAGACTGGCACAATGACATTACCACCTCCTTATTCCTGCTGGCCATTCTTTCCCCTTTGCAGCCAAGCATCCTTCTGACTTCTTCTGTCACCTTTTCTATTTGTTTGGCCACCGAAGCGTTTAGCCAGAAAATATTGTTGAAATATCATATGCTGACATTAAACCAAGATAAGGAGAATTATAAGAAAGGAAAAGGAAGCTGTGGTTTCAAATAGGGTAACCAGAGAAAGGATAAGCTTCTTTTTAATACTAATTAAGATTTGAGTATTGAGCTATTTCTATGTCTAATGGTAACAGTAATCTCAGAAAGCTCTTTTTCTGTTTTAAGCTCATTCATCCCGATGTTGCTGTTCTCTGTTTTACACAAATCCAAAAATCATATACTTTGTGCCAACACTAATCATACAACATTATGAGGTCAGGACATCACTCACCACCCATCCATAGGAGTTTAAGCTTTCTAGAATAAAACAGCATTACTTATCTCTCTACTATAAAAAAAATGAGGAAAGGATGAAAAAGACATATTTAGAATGGCACAACAAATTATAAAAGGGTTATATGATCAAGAATTATGTGCAGGGTTTCCGATATGAAAAAGTTTCATTTGTTTTTTTGATTCAATTCGTTGCAGGCTGCGAGACCTTTTTGCATAGAAAATATGAGTTTTTCAGCCATAAATTTCTCTGTTATTATAACTGCTACAGCATTGTAACTCAGGGATTTATTTTTCTAAAGTAAGCTCATGCAACCCTGGGTTAGTTTGGGAACTATGATAGAGTGATCCCTGGGCAGCAAGTCATTAGTGGAGTGCCTGGATGACCCTGGAGGATCTCAGAGGTTATGAAAGGGAAGTTCAGGGGGAAAGGATTATCTTTGGTTGTATGAGGTTTGAGCTACCTATAGTCCATTGCAATAAAAGGGGGGTTCTGTAGTGCAAAGCCCAGTGGACTGAATTTACAGACAGTAAGCTATCACATTGCATCAGCCATTTTGAGGAGCCAGAAACAGAGGATTTGGGGAGTCCGGCTGTAACCTGGGCTTGGGTAGGACGTAGTCTACCCGTGGCTGAGGTGAGCCTTTCAGGGTGGCAGCCCGAAGGGGAAAGACAGCTATAAGGAGTCTAGCCCGGATAGTATTGAAGTACATCAGGAGCGTGAAATCCGCTCTGGAATCCAATTAGGCCACAGGACATACATACGGGTTTTGCACATTTGTTAACTCAGAAAGACTATTGCTTGAGATCATCTTGAAAAGCAATTATGAGTTAAAACCTGGACTGTATTAAGATCAATGCAGTGAAAATCATCAGTTAGCCAGTTAATAAATGTTCCAGTTATTCTTAAACCTCTGAGTGTCATGTGGTTCTAGCCCAGTGTAATAAATATAGCACTGTCTTTTCATAGTTGGGTTAGGGCTGTTATAGATTGCTGTCCTGGAGTACCCCCTTGCCAATCAGGTTTTCAGGATATCCACAATAAATATGCATGAAATTGATTTGCACATACGGCCTCCATTACTTGCAAATCTCTTTCATGCAGATTCATTGTGGATAGCCTGAAAACCTGAATGGCGAGGGAGTACTCCAGGACCACCTAGGGAAACATTTCTCTAGGCCTTGGTGTGAGTGGAGGAGTGGCCTAGTGATTAGTGTGGTGGACTTTGGTCCTAGAGAACTGGGTTCAATTCCCACTGCAGGTACAGGCAGCTCCCTGTGTCTCTGGACAAGTCATTTAACCCTCCATTACCCAAATAAGTACCTGTATATAATATGTAAGCCACATTGAACCTGCTATGAGTGGGAAAGTGTGGGGTACAAATGTAACAAAAAATAAATATGTATATTTCTAGCATCATCTTTTCATAGGTGGGTTAGGGCTGTTATGGTGTGGTAAGTTTTGGGTGTCTTTTTGAAAGGGTTTTGTGCTATTTCACAAAGTGTCTGGCCCTACTAGAAAGTAGGCTCAGCTGCTGTGGGGCAAGGGCTGCCTTTGGTGACCCTTGCCACCCAAAATAAAAATGCTCAGGACTAGTGGTCTCCACATCTTGTAAAGTCGTCACACAAACAAAAGCTATCTGATTTAAACAAAGCGTCTAGCAGTGGAAGGAGTGTGTGTGTGCTGTTCCTGAGGTGATGGTCACAATTTGAATATTTTTACTTTGTAGTTAAGACAGGTTGCCTGTTCTGGCCAGTCCGGGGACCTCTTCTACATCCTGCCTCCTGATGTAACTTCCTGTTTCCTTGTAGTCAGGACATAACAGAGACAGCCTGTATTAATCATTGCCCGCCACAGCCATTGCACCTGAGCAACAACACGGGCATTGCTGTCAAACCAGCACCTATTTTATAAAAGTCTGCTCCCCCTGACGTCAAAACCTGGCTATGCCTCTGAAATAGATGTGTGGCTATACTGAAGGTAAATTATATCAGAGCTGCCAAGTTACCCATTCCAGAAGGGAGACTTTTTGGCCGGTCCTGGATTTCTGCCAACTTCATCCAGTGCATTATGGGATCTGTAGCACTGATGTCAATGGATAGAATCATGGACTTTAAATACTACACTGCTTTGGGATGTAAGTTTAAAATCAGGATTGGCCAAAAAGTCTTCCTCCTGGAATGGGTAACTTGGTAGCTCTCATTATATGTCCAGTTGAATAAGATATGAGAAACTGTTCTATGTTACAGGGTGTTGAGCAAGCTAGTCCAGGTCCGGAGTGAGTGGATAGTCAGTTGCCATATGTATAAAAGATATAGGAGAAAAGCCAGACTTTCACCTGCTTCCTGAAGTAGAGGTAGTCTTGAGATAGACATACCCCCCGGGAGTGAGTTCCAGAGTGTGGGGGCTACTCCGGAGAAAGCTTGGTGGTGGGTATCCCATCGTGCAATTTCTCTTGACAAGAGTACAAATAGAGATGCTCCTTGAGAAAACCTTAGAGGGCTCTAAAGTGAGTAGACGGCTAACTTATTCTTTAAGGGCTTCTTTTACAAAGCTGCGTTGCTGATTTTTGGTGCGGCAAATGAGAGGAAGTCCATTCAGTTCCTATGGGGTTCCTCTCATTTGCTGCGTGGCAGGGGCATAGCCAGACAACAGATTCTGGGTGGGCCTAGGCAAGAAGTGGGTGGGCACCAAGTGTTCTTCACCACCACCACCACCAAAAACATATCTCAGCTGGCGAGAAAATGCTTCTTTCCACCTTGGCTTATCATCAAAGGGAAGTCTTCAGCTGATAGAGCTTGGGATCTCCACCAGCTACCACTAAATGTATGCTACTGTTGGGTGGGCCTGAACCCTAAGTGGGTGGGCCCTGGCCCACCCAGGCCCACCTGTGGCTACGCCATTGCTGTGCGGTAATCGCTATTGTGGCTTTGTAAAAGAAGCCCTAAGTACTCTGGCCCATTTTATTTGAGAACCTTGAAAATCAAAGACAGAGTTTTTTTTAAAATTTGGTCCTGCAAGGTACTGTTAGTCAGTGTAGCTTTTGCAGGAAGGATGGCATGTGGTCAAGCCACTTTCAGCACTCTTTTAGTCATGCTGCAGCATTCTGAATTAGTGGCAATATCACGGCACGGACCACTGTGGTTAGATTCAATCTTTATGACAAATGGAGGGAGATTTTGTAGTTGCAGCAGGTGATAGAAACAGTTTTTAAATATTGCTTACATTTGCAGGATAAAAATAAGTGAGGAGTCTAGCGGTATCCCAGGATTCCTGATCTGTTATTGTAGGGGGAGTTCATATTTTCCAAATGGTTTTACAAGTCAGCCACCGGTTCACTTTTGTTCAGAACCCACAGAACTCTGTTTTGCTTAGGTTCAGGTAGAATATGTTGCTTTTTGCCCATTTCTGAGCTGCTGTCAGACAGGCAGTCAATTTACTTAAAGCTGTGGGTAGATCTGGTTCAGTGGGTATGAGCAGTTGAACATGCTCGTATTGAATTTTGTGTCCATCAACCGAAGCAGCTCATCTAAAGGCTTGAAGTAGATATTAAATAAAAATAGCTGACAGTGTAGATCCCTGTAGTACCCTGCAGGTCAGTGCCCAAGGTGAAGATATGCTGTTGCTGAACAGAACTGATTACTGGTTGTTTGACAAATAGGATTTGAGCCACGTAAAATGCTCTCTCACTGATACCTGTTTCTGCCAGTCTTGTAAGCTTGATAAGAGTTGAGGACTGCTAAGAAATCCAGCAACACTAGCATTGAGGCACAGGAGCCATTACAGTTTCTGTGAAGATCATTAAGAAGGGATACAAGAACTGTCTCCATTCCTTACGCGTCTGAAGCCAGATTGACATAGGTCTAGCCAGTTACTTTCATTTAGCCAGTCGTTAGTTGAACGCAGGCTTTCTATAAGTTTTGCCAGGAGATGGATGTTAGAAACTAGTAAATAGTTTTTGAGCTTGACATAAGTACATAAGTATTGCCATACTGGGAAAGACCAAAGGTCCATCAAGCCCAGCACCCTGTTTCCAACAGTGGCCAATCCAGATCACAAATACCTGGCAAGATCCCAAAAAAGTACAAAACATTTTATACTGCTTATCCCAGAAATAGTGGATTTCCCCAAGTCCATTTAATAATGGTCTATGGACCTTTCCTTTAGGAAGCCATCCAAACCTTTCTTAAACTCCGCTAAGCTAACCGCCTTTACCACATTCTCTTGCAACGAATTCCAGAGTTTAATTACGCGTTGAGTGAAGAAACATTTCTCTGATTCGTTTTAAATTTACTACATTGTAGCTTCATCACATGACCCCTAGTCCTAGTATTTTTGGAAAGCGTGAACAGACGCTTCACATCTACCCGTTCAAGTCCTCTCATTATTTTATAGACCTCTATCATATCTCCCCTCAGCCGCCTTTTCTCCAAGCTGAAGAGCCCTAGCCGCTTTAGCCTTTCCTCATAGGGAAGTCGTCCCATCGCCTTTATCATTTTCGTCAACCTTCTCTGCACCTTTTCTAATTCCACTATATCAAGGGAGCTCTTTTTTTCTTTAAGGGATGCACCACAGCCCTTTTTAGTGTTGCTGGCAGCTGCCTTTCCACAAGAGAGGAATTAGTTTTAGTGGCTGCTTCAATGAGGCCTTTGCTTGCTAGCTGTTCTGTCTTTGCTGGGCAGGGGTGAAGACGGAAGAATGTCAGGCACAGACATTTCAAGATATTTTTTGAGAGCCTCCCTGTAACCTGGTTGAATGAGATCCACATGGCTGTGCATGGTGGAGTGGGGAGAAGGGAATGTTCTCTTCATTAGTTGATGGGAAGCTCGACGGAACTGTCTGTAGGTCCTGATTGAGATCTTTAATTTTGTTTGTAATGTATGTGGTATTGCTGGTTTGATGTGAGTGGGTAGGCTCATTCTGTGTTGGGGGTTTGCAGTAGACTGTTTTCTATTTTGATAGCTGCTTGGTTGAATTTGAAGCCTGTTCAAAGTGTTGAGAGAAATATTGCTTTTTAGCTATTGTTAAGGCCTGGCGATATGTTTCATACAGTTGAGGCAGTCTTCACCTAGGTGAAATACATTCTTGATGCTTAAGGATGCATAGTTAGAAAAACAAGGGGAGCATTTGTGTATAGCGCATAGGACCTTCTTCGGTGGGGTAGTTTTTTTCTAAGGCTATTGCTAAATATGTATTTCCAGATGTCAACCTGTTCTGACACTGTAGTCAACTTTTCATCAAAAAAAAAAAGAAAGGGGGACAGACCAAATAAATTCCAACACAGGGATATTTATTAAAAGCAAATTAACTCAAAACAAATGTATATAAAGAGACTCGACACAGTCCTGCGTTTCAGCACTATGCACACCTGCCTCAGGAGTCTAAATACTTCAATCTGAGTTGATATCAAAGAAATGTCCAGTGTATTATCCAAAAGAGACACAGATAAATCACCATCAATAGGTGAGTATAATTAAAAATTGCCAGACGCAGTTGACAATAAACATGACAAATGTTTGCCAAACGGAAAGACACCAAACGCCAACAAACTTCCATACTGGGAAAAGCATAAACCGCACACTGCAGTCATTTGTTGTTTCCATTTGGCATTCATTTGTCACAATGGGTCAGACCAATGGTCCATCTAGCCCAGTATCCTGCTTCCAACAGTGGCCAATCCAGGTCACAAGTACCTGGCAGAAGCCCAAATAGTAGCAACATTCCATACTACCAATCCTAGGGCAAGCAGTGGCTTCCCCATGTCTATCTCAATAGCAGATTATGGACTTTTCCTCCAGGAACTTGTCCAAACCTTTTTTAAACTCAGACTACGTTAACTGCTGTTACCACATCCTCTGGCAACGAGTTCCAGAGCTTAACTATTTTTGAGTGGAAACATATTTCCTCCTATTTGTTTTAAAAGTATTTCCATGCAATTTCATCGAGTGTCCCCTGGTCTTTGTACTTTTTGAATGAGTGAAAAATCGATTAAACTTCACCCGCTCCACATCAATCAGGATTTTGTAGAACTCAATTATATCCACCCTCAGCTGTCTCTTCCAAGCTGAAGAGCCCTAACCTCTTTAGCCTTTCCACATTTGGGAGCAGTTCCATCCCCGTTATCATTTTAGTCATTCTTCTTTCAACCATTTCTAATTCCACTATTTCTTTTTTGAGATATGGCATCCAGAATTGAACGCAGTACTTAAGGTGAGGTCACACCGTGGAGTGATACAGAAGCATTATAATATTTCTGGTCTTATTTTGCATCCCTCTTCTAATTATTCCTAGCATCCAGTTAGCTTTTTTGGCTGCCGCTGCACACTGGGCAGAAGATTTTAGCGTATTTTCTACAATGACACCTAGGTCTTTTTCTTGAGTGCTGACTCCTACAGTGGACCCTAGCATCAAATAACTATGATTTGGACTATTCTTCCCAATGTGCATCACTTTGCATTTGTCTACATCTGCCATTTGGATGCCCAGTCTAACAATTTCCTAAGGTCTTCCTGCAATGTTTCACATTCTGCATGCGTTTTGACAACTTTAATCACCTCACTTGTCGTTCCAGTTTCCAGATCATTTATAAATATGTTATATAGCACCAGTCCCAGTACAGATTCCTGCAGCACTCCACTATTCAACCTCCTCCATTGAGAAAAATGGCCATTTAACTCTACCCTCTGTTTTCTGTCCAATAACCAATTCTTAATCCACAGAAGGCCATTGCCTCCTATCCCATGACTTTTCTTAGGAGTCTCTCATGAGGTACTTTGTCAAAAGCTGTCTGAAAATCTAGATACACTACATCAACCAGCTCACCTTAATCAATATGATCATTTATGCCTTCAAAGAAATGAAGCAAATTGGTGAGGCAAGACCTCCCTTGGCTGAATCCATGCTGACTTCATGTTTGTCAACGTGTTCTGAATTTAGGCTTACTGGTCTATAATTTCCTGGATCACCCCTGGAACCCTTTGTAAAAATTGGCATCACATTGGCCACCCTCCCCTCCAGTCTTCAGGTACTACGGATGATTTTAAGACAGGTTACAGATCACTAGAAGCAGATCAGCAATTTCATTTTTGAGCTCTTTCAATACCCTGGGGTGTATACCATCCGGTCCAGGTGCTTCTGCATTCTGTTCAACCAACAACATTTGATGGCCTGGCAAAACACATAGCCCAATATTCAACTGCATTTATCCAGTTAGTGGCACCTGCTATCTGGATAAGTTCTCTATCCAGGCCCTATCTATGGATTTTCAGTGGCACCGGACGAATAGTGCTGCTGAAAACTTACAGACTGCTTTTAGCTCTGTCCAGATAGGGTTGGGGCAGAGAAAGGGCCTTCCACGTACTCTACAGATAGCCACTGACATTATTTGGATTGCTATGTGAGATACAGTTAGGGCTGCAAAAAGCTAGCATCAGTCATTACTGAATACATGTTTTAAGCACCGCCCCCTCTGCAGAAAATGGCACTGAAAATATGTCAAGAGTTTAAAACATGTCCAAGTGTCAAAGAGAAGCACCAAGAGCCTTCAAAATCGGGACACAATTACTTTATTAATACACTTCAAACATTTCTTCCTTAATGACTCGACACTGGCCGTGTTTTGGCGCACAGCTCCTGCGTCAGTGGGGTACTAGTTTTAAAGAGAAACTAAAACTTTCTTCTTCGATGATGACAAAATGGATGACTGTCCCACTTCTTACAAAATCAATGCACTGAATCGTTCGATAAAGCTGGAACCGGAACGGTCCCTTTGTAAACATATCAATGAATTATCCATTTTGTCATCATCGAAGAAGAAAGTTTTAGTTGCTGTCTAAAACCAGTAACCCAATGACCCCTGACGCAGGCACTGTGTGCCAAAACATGGCCCATGTCGGGTCATTAAAGAAGAAATTGATGTTTGAAGCAGGGGCGTAGCCAGACTTCGGTGGGAGGGGGGGTCCAGAGCCTGAGGTGAGGGGGCACATTTTAGCCTCCACCGGCGCCACCGGCACCGCCACCAACAACAACTTTGACCCCCCCTGCCGACGACCCTCTTGACCCCCCTCCCACCGCCAACCCTCCCCCACTGTCGTCTTCCTTTGCTGGTGGGGGATCCCAACCCCCGCCAGCCGAGATCCTCTTCTTTCCATGCAAGGCTTCGTTCAGTTTCTGAGTCTGATGTCCTGCACGTGCAGGACGTCAGACTCAGAAACTGAACGAAGCCTTGCGCGGGAAGAAGAGGACCTCGGCTGGCGGGGGTTGGGGTCCCCTGCCTGCAAAGGACGACGGCGGGTTGGCAGCGGGGGGGGGGGGGTTGAGAGGGTCATTGGCAGGGGGGTCCAGGGCCTAATCTACGGGGGCCCAGGCCCCCATGGCCCCACGTAGCTACGCCCCTGGTTTGAAGTGTATTAATAAAGTAATTGTGTCCCGATTTTGAAGGCTCCTGGTACTTCTATTTGACACTTGGACTTGTTTTGTACTTTGGACCCTCTCTGTGCTATATATAAGAGTTTAAAACACCACAGCCAGATTTTTAAACAACACTGACTGCAACATTTCAGTCTCAGCTGGGTCCTTAAATGCCATCATCTTAAGTCAGAGTATTTTTGTAATCTGTTATAGATCACACATTCAAAACAGTATCCTTCCTCATATGGATCTTATTTTTGTTGATGTCATTAACAAGAAATCCATCTTTTCACAAACGACTCCTTTTTGCATTCTGCTTACTAAGCTAGACTTCAGTATGTCGTGCAGTGTTTTTCCGCATCATTTTAGAAGAGACCTATTTACTAAAATGTGGTAAAGTTTTGTGATTACAGTGGAGCACCATTAGTACACGACCAATTATTGCATGGTTCCGGATAATGTGTGAGGTAGCATGCCTCCCAGTTTTGTACATGGGACACGCTCCCTACTTTAAATTCTCTCTTTGATCAGGTCTTCAGCTGCGACAGTGATTCAGACAGGCCGTCTACCTGAGTTTGGAGTCTGCTTTCTGCTGTGCCCAGTGGTGTGCTGGAGCAGGCTCTCACAGGCTCGCAAGAGCCGGTTGTTAAGTTTTTAAGAATTTTGGGAGCCGGTTGTTAAAGTAGGGCCCTCCATGGCTACTTTAACAACTGGCTCCCAAAATGTGGGCTTGGGCCCCCTGCTGAATTCTCTTTTACTTTACTGGTGGGGATGCTGAGCCCTGCCAGCCAAGTAAATAGACTGCTGCTGCTCCTGCTCTTTGTTTCCAGCTCTGAGCAGCAGGCTGGGACTTCTCGAGCATGTGAAAGAAGTTCCAGCATGCTGCTCAGAGCAAGATGTTGGGAGTGGTGGCAGGCCATTTATTGGCTGCCAGCAAAGGTATGCCTAGCATGGCCGCACGAAGGGAGGGAGGAGAGAGAGGCAAGTTTTGCTCTCCACACCGCCCCCCCCAGCCACCCCTGGCCCTTCCAACTGCAGAGCTGGCTACGTCCGGAGAAAGAGCCTGTTGTTAAAAATTTACCAGCACACCCCTGGCTGTGCCCCACCCTTGCGGAAGCAGGAAGTTAGGTCAGAAAGGGGCAGGGCACAGCAGAGAGCATCTCTGAGGTCGGGCAGACAGCCCATGTGAATCACTGCTGTTGCTAAAATCCTGGGCAGAGAAAGGATTTCAGGCAGGGAATGCAGGACCTGGGGCTAGAGGAGGGTGTTGAGGGAGAAAGCCAGTCTGCTGCGGTGTTAGTTAAAAAAAATGGCACCCTCAGGTTCCGGACTGCAGACTGTGGTCTACCATTTGAGTAGGCCTGATGATTCTTTTACACACGCACTGATAGTACGCGGTTCAAGGTTCTAGCCTCCCGAGAACCACGTACTATTGGTGCTCCACTGTACCACACATTCATTGCCAAAATTAACATGTGCTAAATACATAACCTGTATTCAGTTAATGCAGCCCGTGGGAGTTAG
The DNA here is from genome assembly GCF_901765095.1 of Microcaecilia unicolor. Lineage (NCBI taxonomy): Eukaryota > Metazoa > Chordata > Amphibia > Gymnophiona > Siphonopidae > Microcaecilia > Microcaecilia unicolor. The sequence continues at coordinate 46,969,618 of NC_044034.1, forward strand.
ACCGGGTAACTCCTGTGGTCATTGCTGAACCTGGATATTCAATGTCGGGCTGTTTCCGGTGACTGACATTGAATATCGGTTTATTTTTGGGTGGTTTCAAGATAACCAGCTAAGTCGATATTGAGACTTAGCCTGTTATCTTGAAACTGCCCAAAAATATTCTATGGTTTCACGCAGCCAAATATGGCCACTAAACTTGCTTTAAAAATCGATGGATAGCCGGTTATATCATGCAATATAACCGGCTATTTGCTAGCCGCTAACCGGCGATATTCAGCGGGAGATAGCCAGTTAAGAACTATGTACTAAGCTGTGTTAGATGCTAACACATGCATAACACAGGTTAAAGATAATGTAGCACTGCCAATTTAATCCACGGGCTTTACTGTCTATTAAAATGCTTTATTGCATATTGTGTTGACATTGTAATGTAGCACACTATCAGGGGCATTTTCGATAGAGAAGGGCGCCCATCTTTTGACACAAATCGGGAGATGGGCGTTCTTCTCTCAGGGTCACCCAAATCGGCATAATCGAAGGCCGATTTTGGGCGTCCTCAACTGCAGTACATCACGGAGATGACCAAAATTCCCAGGGGCATGTTGGAAGCGTAGCGAAGGCAGGACTGGGGCGTGCTTAAGAGATGGGAGTCCTCGGCCGATAATGGCAAAAAGAAGGGCGTCACTGACGAGCATTTGATTGACTTTACTTGGTCCATTTTTTTTCACGACCAAGCCTCAAAAAGGTGCCCGAACTGACCAGATCACCACCGGAGGGAATCAGGGATGACTGTCCCTGCTCGACAAAGCTTACAATCTAATTAAGACAGACAAACAGGACAAACAAGAGATAAGGGAATATTAAAGTGAGGATGATAAAATAAGGGTTCTGAACAAGTGAATAAGGGTTAGGAGTTAAAAGCAGCATCAAAAAGGTGGGCTTTTAGCTTAGATTTGAAGACGGCCAGAGATGGAGTTTGATGTACCGGCTCAGGAAGTCTATTCTAGGCATATGGTGCAGCAAGATAAAAGGAACGGAGTCTGAAGTTGGAGGTGGAGGAGAAGGGTGCAGATAAGAGAGATTTACCCAGTGAACGGAGTTCCCGGGGAGGAATGTAGGGAGAGATGAGAGTGGAGAGGTACTGAGGAGCTGTAGCGTGAATGCACTTATAGGTCAATAAGAGGAGTTTGAATTGTATGCGGAAACAGAAGGAAGCCAGTGAAATGACTTGAGGAGAGGGCTAACCTCCATGTGTACTGTAATTTGCAATGCCCACTTCACTCAAGATGGTGTATAGTAAGAATAGATCAAACATGAGCTAAAGGCAATTACAGCAGTAAAAATATTCAAATAACAATACAAAGTATGGCATGGTATACTGCTTACAATGTCAGCACAATATGCAATAGAACATTTTAATTAATAGTGAGTTAGTGCACGTTGACATGTTAAAAGCTAATGCAGTTTAGTAAACAGGCCCTAATGTGTTTTGGATAACTGAAAAAATGTGTCAGGGTATACTGGACTAGATTATGTAAATGGAACCCACATTTGGGTGCCAAAACAAATGAGCATTAAGCGCTATTCTGTAAACGGCACACCAAGTTGGGCACTGTTTATAGAATTGCATGCAGCGACGGGATCCACGCCCAGCTTTTGGCGTGAGGATTTATACCAACTGAAACCTGGTGTAAATCCTTACGCGTAAATTAGGCACGGATCCCCCAAATTCTGTAATACTGCACACATCTTTAGTGACCGGCCCTGACCTGTCCATGTTCCCCCATGGCCAGACCCTTTTCAGTTGCATGCTAAAAGATTTACGTGTGCATCTTTATAGAATAGCACTTAGGAAGATGTACATGTAAATCCAAATTGGTGCCAATTAATACCAATAATTGATTGTTAGCACCCAATTATTGGCACTAATTGGCTTGTTACTCAATTAAATTGCACACACAAATTGGCCGCATGCCCAAATTTTGAGCGCCATATATAGAATCCAGGGGACTCTGTTGTCCTTCAGGAAAAAAAAAATCAAAACATGACTTCTTCCTGAGGTTAATGATTGTTAATGGTATAGTCAGACTGCAATGGACTTAGATACAAATCAACTTATGCATCCAGCTTTTCTTACATAAGTACACAACTGTGGAACGCTTCTGCCCAAAACCGTGAGATCTATCCATAACCATCTTAACTTCAGGAATTACTGAAAACCAAATTGTTAAAGAAGGCCTACCCCCCTGACCCAAGTTAACTTTCTACTTCCTGCAACACAGCAAAACTATGGACCGTATTGGACTTCTATCGTCACTCCCTCTTTATTTCTTTGTTGCCTTATACTTATGTTTCTTACATGCTTACTACTATATTGTGTATTTGTATTTTACTGAACCGGAGCCTGCCTCTTCGGTATTGTGTAAGCCACATTGAGCCTGAAACTGAGTGGGAAAATGTGGGATATAAATGTGTTAAATAAATAAATAGTAGTATTCCGATGAAATGTAATTGTTTTCTGGTAACGTGGCTCATGCTTCTCTCTCAGCTATATCGCAGTTGGTGTTCTACGTGCTTGGTGGTGTGTATACTCTTTTAGATGATTATTTGGGGAAGCGGATTTATAAATGTTGGGCCTGATATTCAGCTGGCAGTGATCAGCATTTTGTTGACTGCCGCCGGTCTTCAACCTGGAAATTCAATGCCAGGTCATGTCTGGGCACTGGCACTGCCAGCTAACACATAAGTGCGATATTCAGCACTTAACTAGCTAGGGGGCACTGTATAAAGATAGGACTGACTTTTGTGCCGTCCTATTCATGCAGTTAACCTGGCCGGTTGGGTGCTGAATAATGGCACTCCTCCTTGGCACGCCTCCAAAATAGCCAGTTTTCAGTTCAGTGCTATCTGGTTATTTTTAGCAGCACTAACTGGTTAAGTGTAACTAAAAATTTGCAGTTAGCCCTGAACTGGCAATTTAACCATCCAGGAGTCATTTCTGCCTGGTTAAATTGCTTTGAATATCAACCCCTTTATAAAAATATAGGGCCCGATATTCAGCGCTATTTAACCACCCAGGTGCGGAACAGCTGGTTATCTCTGCTGAATATTAATGTGTAGCACATGGGGGAGATTCTTTATATGGCACCTAAAAAATCAGCGTAATAGCTGGTTATCTCCGCTGAATATTAACGCTTAGCGTATAGGGGGCGATTTTTTATATGGCGCCTAAAAACTGGTGCTGAAATCAGTGGCGACTAAGCTAATTCTATAATCAGTGCCTAGTCTTAGGTACCAATTATAGAATACACAGTTGATATTTCAGTGCCAAAATCTACGTGTATCCATTTACACTGACAAAAATGTGGCGTAAATCCAAGTGCATAGATTTAGGTTCACTGGGCCATATTGTATAACTAGGTGAATAAATTTATTTTATCTATTTATTTGTTACATTTGTATCCCACATTTTCCCACCTATTTGCAGGCTCAATGTGGCTTACATAAAGTACCGTAAAGGCATTCGCCAAGTCCGGTAGGGGACAAGTACAAAAGATGTTATGGTGGAATAGGGAAGATAAGATACAGTCAAGTGGGGTTAAAGGTAGGAGGGTTTGATAATGTCCAATACGATCTTAGATAGTGAAGTGTTGCAGGGTTGAAGCATTTAAGTTGGGTCAGTCTGGTATGCCTTTCTGAATAGGTGAGTCTTTAATGATTTTCTGAATTTTAGGTGATCGTAGGTTGTTTTGGAACACCCATGAAATGCCCATTTCCTCGCCCTTAACCATGCCCCCTTTTTGCCTGCGTGCATTAGATGTTTGGCGCGCATTGTTACAGAATGTGTTTAGCGAGTTGTGTGCCTAAATTCTAATCAGTGCCAATTAGTGCTCATTAGCTTGTTAAGCTTGTTAAATTGCGCGCATTATTATAGAACCTGCACCGATTTCGGTGCCGATCTCTAGGTGCGCTATATAGACTCCGTGGGATAGCGTCTAACCAGCTATATTGCCAGCTATCCACAAATATTCAAGTACTGGCCGGCTAAGTTTAGCAGGCAAATCAGATTGCCTAAATAGCAGTCTTATCTTTGCACACTATTAACTTAACCAGTCAGCACTGAATATTCACCTAGCCGGCCAAAAAGCCCTTGGATATTTAATGCCAATCACTGGAAATGGCCCGACATTGATTATCCGGGGTCATGCCTGCAGCGACAGATAACTGCGCTGCCTGCCGTTGGCTGAATATCAAAGGGATAAAGGTTAGTCTAACTCAGGAGTTATCAACCCAGTCCTTGGGACACACCAAACCAGTCTGGTTTTCAAGATATCCGTAATGAATAGGCAAGAGATAAGTTTTCCATGCTCTGCCTCCATTGCATATAGATCTGTTTCATGCATATTCATTGTGGGTATCCTGAAAACCTGGCTGGCCAGGTGTGTCCTGAGGACTGGATTGAGAACCTCTGGTCTAACCAGTCTACAGACTATTGTGTTTCTAGGGAACCATAAGAAGTGAAAAGAACAATTTATAATTTTTGCTTTGTTCTGGGTGTCTAAGACAAGCTCACACAAGGCCTCCATCAACATAAGGTTGTTCCTAATCCTGCTAAATATGAAGCTATTTGGTTACCTCATGATAATTATCTCTTCCCTTCTCAAATGACCATATATAACACCTGCATTCCATTTAGGAAATCCTTTACCTCTTTTAGGGGCACGAGTAGTTGCACATAATCAGCATAGATGTAGAATTTTGTGTCCATCGGCCGAAGTAGCTCAACCAGAGGCTTGAGGTAGATATTAAATAAAAAGGGAGACAGTATGGATCCTTGTGGCACTCCACAGTTTAGTGTCCAAGGTAATGATGTGATGTTGCTGAACAGAACTGATTGTTGTTTGTCTGACAAATAGGATTTGAACCATGTAAGTGCTGTGCCACTGACACTTGTTTCTGCCAGTCTTGTAAGCATGGTATGATCCACAATGTCAAAAGTGGCTGAGAAATCCAGAAATACTAGTATCGAGGCAGATCCCCTGTTACAATTTTGATGTGCAGATCATCAAGAAGGGACACAAGAACCATCGCTGTTCCATACCCAGGTCTGAAGTCAGATTGACATGGGTCTAGCCAATAACTTTCAACTAGCCAGTTGTTGAGTTGAATGCAGACTGTCTTTTCTATAAATAAATCCCAATAAATAAATTGTTCCTTGTGATTCTTATTTGTTGGACTGTTAGAATCCTGCCTGTGGGTGGATGTAGCTAAGAGGAATAAGCTACGAGGAAGGAGGGCAGGAGGGCAGACTGCAGTGTTATGTCTGATCCTGGACATATAAGAAAATCCTTACAGCTCTGCAAGTGTATACTTTGAAAGGAAACTCTCTTCATTTGAATATGTTTTCGTTTGTTTTCTGGATTACAATGTTTTGCACACTGCTGAAGTGTTGACGAAGAGAAAGGAAACGATAAGCTTGGAACCTACAGCTCCTCTGGAAGGACCCAGCCCCATTCTAGGAGAACTGGGTTAAGGCTGAAGGAAATGGGTGGCGGCAGATTACCCAATGTCTTCATGGTCACTTGGCCCACACCTATGGGTGGGCGGTGTAGGACAAGAGGTCTGCACAGTCACTAGGCCCATGCCTATGGGTGGGCGGGGTGTAATAGTATGATCTTCTTCCACCAATTAAAAATCATAAAAATTATACAATATATTTTTGTAAACTGGCAGCACCTACTTTTTCACAAAAAGATATTGCTATAAAGTTACACATTATTGCTTGATCTAGTATTTGGGTGTTTGTATCGGGATTTATACCAACTATTTTCACAAGAGTGAATGAAAAAGATAACTTCTGTCAAACTAAGAAGCTGCAGGCAAAGCTTTCTCATCTAATCCCACCTTTGTAAAATATGTGCTGTGGAAATAATGAGACTGATGTTGAAGAAAACTAGATTTGTATCTTAATGTGCATACTTTCTTGGATAATTTGTATTAAGCATATGACACGAAGTTTATGGCCAAGGAACAAGGAAAGAGCTGCAGCTGGGATAAAACTGAGACAGGCTGAACCCGTCCTTTAAAACACAGAGCTCTCTGGTCAACTGGCTCAACAGTCAACAATGAAATCTGAAGTCCCTCCTTAATAAGTACAGCCACAAAGGTATTTCTAAATCAGTAGCCATCTGTATCTAATCTAATCTAACCACGGCATTTGTTACCTGCCTAACCAGAAGTTCTAGGCAGGTTACATAAAAGACTGAGTATACCAATTTTCTCAAACACCTTTCACAAGCAAAGAAGTGGAAAGTGGACCAATGACGCCAGGAAACTGTAACTATGATGGTGTATGATGAACACAATGCAATGTAGACTTGCTTGGTTGGTGTTTGATGAACAAACTTTAATGTAGACTCGACACAGTACTGTGTTTCGGCCACAGGCTTGCCTCAGGAGTCTAAACAACATATTAAAAAGACATAAATTAGACCAGAAAATATAATATATAATGCATATACCATGTTAAAACGTATGTCCAAAAAAGACAAGAAAGTAAGACTTAAAATAATACATAAATACAATTATAAAATATGATTATAATTACATAGATACAATTCTGAAATGTAAATTATAAATCCCATAAGTAGTGTATAGATATATGTGGGAACAAACATTGAATAAAAGTATAAAATGAACCATTTTTAAACATATATAACTGAAAAGATTAAGATATTGGAAACCATATTTAAACAGAAACAAAATACATGTAAACAATGTATAAGTACATAAGTAATGCCACACTGGGAAAAGACCAAGGGTCCATCGAGCCCACGACAGCGGCCAATCCAGGCCAAGGGCACCTGGCAAGCTTCCCAAACGTACAAATGTATGTGTACAAACGTAAGTGTTATAAATAGTATAAATATGTTTAAAAGAATACCAATAAATAAGTACAAGATCATGACCGTGTACATCATATATGAAACTACATGTGAACAGCCCTGAACACTTCTAAGTGGACACATGGAGTGAAAAATATGTATCACGATGATATATATTAAAGTATCACATCATATTAACCAGTATCCAAATAGAATATATTCAAAAAGACATAAGCCAATGTAAATAACAGAGCCATTTCTATCTTCATATGATATTAGCATATAATTAGACTGAATGATCATGAACAGTATATGCTACTAGTAACAATTAACTAGTAACAGTGGAGGAGTGGCCTAGTGGTTAGGGAGGAGTGGCCTAGTGGTTAGGGTGGTGGACTTTGGTCCTGAGGAACTGAGTTCAATTCCCACTTCAGGCACAGGCAGCTCCTTGTGACTCTGGGCAAGTCACTTAACCCTCCATTGCCTGCTGCATTGAGCCTGCCATGAGTGGGAAAGCGCGGGGTACAAATGTAACAAAAATAAAATAGATACTATTGGAGATTCTACGTGGAATGTTGCTAATCCACTAGCAACATTCCATTTAGAAGGCTGCGCAGGCTTCTGTTTCTGTGAGTCTGACGTCCTGCACGTACGTGCAGGACGTCAGACTCACAGAAGCAGAAGCCTGCGCGGCCACATTGGTGTGACTCTGGGCAAGTCACTTAACCCTCCATTGCCCCATGTAAGCCGCATTGAGCCTGCCATGAGTGGGAAAGCGTGGGGTACAAATGTAACAAAAATAAAATACATACTATTGGAGATTCTACATGGAATGTTGCTATTCCACTAGCAACATTCCATGTAGAAGGCTGCACAGGCTTCTGTTTCTGTGAGTCTGACGTCCTGCACGTACGTGCAGGACGTCAGACTCACAGAAGCAGAAGCCTGCGCGGCCACATTGGTGATCTGCAAGGGCCGACTTCTACATGGAATGTTGCTAGTGGAATAGCAACATTCCATGTAGAATCTCAAATAGTAGCAACAGTGGAGGAGTGGCCTAGTGGTTAGGGTGGTGGACTTTGGTCCTGAGGAACTGAGTTCAATTCCCAGCACAGGCAGCTCCTTGTGACTCTGGGCAAGTCACTTAACCCTCCATTGCTTGCCGCTGCCATGAGTGGGAAAGTGTGGGGTACAAATGTAACAAAAAAAAATTTAATATGTTGTAACTGGAATCGGGTGAGTACAGTTATAAAAAAAAAAGCCAACCATGCAAAATGCAAATAGTGCCAAATAAAATGAGTAACGTAATTGCAAAAAACGTTTTTTATAAAGAAATGAAAAATTGAAAAAAATAATAATTGAATAATGGCTCATGATGTATAAATGAAATAAAAGTATCGAAACTAGAAAAGACTGATGAACCTTTGATGGTCTAGATGTGGATAAATAATTTCAATGTGTGCTGGTCTAGAATAAAAATGAACAGTATGTTAATTTGAGTTCTAAATAAACATACAGGGATGCTATATATGAAAAGATACGGACTTTGAGGGAATGATATCCTCTAAAAAGGCTTATGTAGTGGCCAGAGGTTTCTTATCCAGAGGGTAACAATTTTGTCACGGAATTAATTTTCAAAAGACGTTATATGTGATAAATAGGTGTGGTCATGACCACAATTATCGAGTTAATCCACAGATGTAATGGGTTTTTTAAAAACTTTAATTCCATTAAATTAAAATAAAAAAAACTATGAACATTATTTAGTTTATGGATTATAAGTGGTCTATGATAAGGTGAATCAAAACAAACATCATAATATACATCCAAATAGACATACATTTGAAAAAATATATCTATATATATATAAAAGTCACCCTCAACGTTCTATTTGCACTGACGTCACTGAAGCCAGGTTCGTAAGTTCAAAGCTCTGAAGCCACACAAAATCAGTCTGTGGGCCCCGCCCTCGCGTCAAACGTTATGACGTTGAGGGCAGAGCACATTCTCAGCTCCAACGTTGTACTGCACTGTAGCTCTGCTCCGCCCTCGCGTCAAAACGCGATGACGTCGAGGGCGGAGCACACGTTACTTCGGCAGGTCAGTGGGGTGGGGGGGCCTTCAGAGAGGGGGGAGCGCCGGCAGCGACGACATCGGTGGGGATGGAAGGGGGTGCACTGGCAACACACACATCGGGGGAACAGAACGGTCATGGACGTTGGGGGGCGTGCCAAAAGGGCCAGGGTCACAGCACATTTGCACGGAGGCTGCAGGGGGGCCGGCGACACACGGAGACACAAAGGGACGGAGGGGAGCCTTGCTAGCGCCCGTTTCATTGCGATTTGAAACGGGCCTTCGTTACTAGTATATATATATGTATATATAAGAAAGGGGTATATACCACCCTGATAGACTGCTCGTTACTCGTGCACCGACTTAACTAAAAAAAACCTTTTTACTTAAAAGAAGGAGGGGAGGAAGCCTACCTTGAAAAATACCTTCACAAGTTTTTAAGTAAAAAACTACTTTTGATACATTTATTTTCATGGCAGAGTTTATTTTGAGTCTAGATTCAGTCCCTACCCAGGTTCTCCCCTTCTGCCAGTTCTCTTCACCACTCCTCTCATCTCCTGTCTTCTGTGCACTGATAGCAATGGATAGAAATTGACGCAGGACCTATGAACAATTGTGCACTCGAGGACATTATGGCAGTCTCATCCCCTCCTATGCAACAGCTGTTTGTCAGTAAGGAAATCCATGAAAGTGAGAGGCAAGCATGTTAACCTCAGTGGTGTAGCTAGGTGGGGCACAAGGGCAGCAACTGCTCCCCCAAATGGACTTCCGACGGTGTTGGCGCCTATTTTTGTGTGTCTGTCATGCATACACAGTCCGCACACGCGCCTATGCAGTCCGCTGTCTGATCCCCCCGACATCATAACCTGGCTACGCTTTTGGTTAACTTCTTTCCATTGCTTCTGCAGGCCAGCCTGAATAAGGGAGGAACATCTGTAGTCCTACCAACATGCTTCATGCTCTGGACTAGTGCCAGAGATGGGACTGGCATACTGGGAACATCTGAGTTCAGGTCATCCTAACATTACCGTTGATTAGCAGGCTGTGGGGATAATCCATATCAACTTTCTCTCTTCCACTGTCTCACTCCCCCGCTAAATAATCCACTCCCCCCACCCACTGCTCCCCCCAGGGAAGACACCAGCAGAACACAGCAGCCAAACTTGTTTTGGGACTTAAGAGACATGATTCGACCACAATATCACCTTGTATTTGTTTCTCTACCGGACTTGGCGAATGCCTTTACGGTAGTATGCAAGCCACATTGAGCCTGCAGATAGGTGGGAAAATGTGGGATACAAATGTAACAAATAAATAAATGATAGGTCTACTGCTGCTTTGACATCTTTGCACTGGCTTCTCATTCATTGTAGAGCTCTTTTCAAGGTAGCTTGTTTTGTTTTTAAAAATGTTTGATGGTTCGTCTCCAGTGTGCCTTTTAAATTTGGTCTCATTTCCCAATGTTCATGGTTCAACTTTTTTAGGAGTTAAATACAAGAAGATTTTAGAGATGTCTTCCTGCTATTTAGCTCCTCAGTTTTGGCTTATCTTCCTATTACACTTCGAAGTTCTTATTAGCAATTTCATAAGAATCTTAAGACTTATTTGTTTAAATTATTTCTATCTTAACAGATTTATTGTTCAATTTTTTTTCCTTTCAGTTTTCTGATATTTTGTTACCCACTTTGAACCTCTGTTAGTGGGATTTAAGAATTAAATTACATTACATATGATAGAAGTCTATAAAATACTGAGCGGAGTGGAAACGGTAGACATGAATCACTCGTTTACTGTTTCAAAAAATACAAGGAATAGGGGGTACACAATGAAGCTACTAATTAGTAAATTTACAACACATCAGAGAAGATATTTCTTCACTCAATGTGTAATTAAACTCTGGAATTCGTTATCAGAGAATGTGATAAAAGCAGATAGCTTAGCAGGGTTTAAAAAAGTTTGGATAATTTCCTAATAGAAAAGCCTATAAGCAATTATTAAGAAGGACTTGGGCAAATCCACTTCTTTTTTTTTTCTAGGATAAGCATTATAAAATCTGTTTAATCTTTTGGTATATCACCAGGTACTTGTGACCTGAATTGACCACTGTTAGAAACAGGATACTGGACTTGACAGACCTTTGGTTTGTCCCAGTATGGTAAGGCTTATGTTCTTATGACCTGCAGCACTGATTTAAATGGGTAGAATCAGAACTGAACAAAATGTGACCCAACCCCCCCAAGAACTGGGCAACTGGACAGTTCTATATACATTACTCACAGCTCTTTTCTTCTCCCCCAACTCTATCTCAGCCAAGTTTCAAGTCCTAGGGTCACAGACAGGTAAAGGCTGAGCCATTTCTCTTTCAGCTCCTTTTTGCTCTCCATATGTTTTGCCTGTTGACACATGTTGAAGATGAAGTTGGTCACATTATAGTAGAAATAAGCTCAGCTTAGTTCTCCATCCCTACCGCTCCTATTCCTTAAAATCTGTCTGAGGGGAAAGACCTAGAAAATCCATGAAAGTCTGTTGTGGAAGACAACTGCCCACGTTGCCTACATTTAAATCCGGGCCTGTTTAAGCATCAAGGCACAGTGAATAATAGACTAAGTTAATCATCTATAATTTACTAGAAAAAAAAATACATCTGTTTTGTCATTGTCATAAACCAAGCCAGATGTTCAGAGTAGGGTGTTCCATATGGTAAGGAGGCTTCGACTCTTGGAACTTGCTAAACCATGTAGGGCTGTTATAATGGAGAAAACAGGAAGACCACTTCCTCTCTGCACATGCACCATTTCCTGGGGAGGAAATGCAGGATTAGTTGGTCTTTGTTGATTGTGAGACAGAAAGACAACCATTTGGTAGGATCCATAAAAAGTTCATATAAGCCTTAGGAAATTGTTTCCATTATATATTGAAAAAACGTTTGTCATATATTCATTAGAGAATCTTGTACATGGATTATTATATATTGTAATAGAGTGGTAACACAAATATTTAGGTTGCTGTCCCAATTGTTGTTATGCACAATAGCACCCCCCTCTTCACTATTTCTTCTATCATTTGTTTCCCTTTTCCTCGTCTCATTCACTTACTCTCCTTTCTTCCCTATGCTCCTCTTCACGATGGTTACTAGCCATAGCAGTGACTCTTCAATCATCAGTACCTTATTAGCTAAGCAGATCATCCTGCTGGCGCCATCAGCAACCTATGGATCTTCAGTGCAACAGCATTTGCTCCTTGTACCACTGAAGCATGGAGGAGATTCTGCCAAACTTCCATGCATATAAGAGAGAGAGAGAGAGAGAGAGACAATTCACCTGATGTATTTGCCAGAGAATGCATGTACCCAGGAGTTTTCCTTTTCCCAGCGGTTTCCATTGTCCATCCTGTCTGAATACAATCTAGGAGATCTGCCTCAGAGTTTGATAATCTATGCTCTTATAAAACCAGTTGGATTATTCTTGGTTTTGGCCACAGGACAGAGCCATATCACAGTTTACGGTGGTCCTGTTAGGAAAAGCCAGATTGATAGCTGAGCTCTTCTCTAATTCAGCCAATCTTAGAAGCTACAAGCAGGGCTCAGAGACCATCTTATTATTTTTTTTTAATAGAATTGCTAGGTGACCAGAAGCAACTAATGGATGAGTATTTGAACAGCAGTTTTAGTAAAACTGAAAAGGTACCAGGGAGACTATAGAAAGCTAGAGGGGAAGGGAGGGGTGACTGCAGCAACAGAGGCATGAGGAAAAGTGATAAGGATGAAAGCCAAGGCAGACAAAGCAAAATCAAATCACATTGTAGGCCATGGAATAGCTAGTTTGCTACCAGCAGAACACAATGCCCCAGGAATCAACCATGTGGATACCAGAAGGCTGGTCGTGACTAATTATTGACCATCGCCAGTGTTTCACCTCTGAAGAAGTGATTTCAAAGGGGTTCACCCTTTGGAGAGCCCCATATATAAGTGCTATTTAAAGGAACAGGAGAAATGTTTTTATTGCTAATAATGCTGCATTGCAAGCTCTCCATACCAATATGAATTAAACAGAATCTTTTAATGGAAAGGTGCAGAAGAGATGAGGGGCCTTTGGTATTTTGATACTGTGGCTTCAGCTACCAGTAACGCCATCAAATAGGTGGCAGGGTGAAGAGCTGGCTCAGTATTTTGAGCCTCACAATGTGTAGCAGGGGCGTATCTGAGATTCGGCGGTAGGGGGGGCAGGGGCTAGAGTGAGGGGGCACATTATAACCCCCCTCTACCGCCACCGCCGCCCCCACCACCACCACCGTCGCCCTCGCTGAAGGGCAAATAGGCATTTTTGTTTATTGGGCTTTAGTTTGCAATGACATCATGGTCAGAGCATGTTCAGTGTGACTTCCTGCTTTTTTCTATAAGATACCAATGCCCCCCAAGCAAGCAACTAAAAAGGGATAGTCAGGCATATGCATGGGGAAATGAGGCAGCTAATGCATTCTGCAGATCAAATCAAGGGTGTTGCTTCAATATATGCCCATTTTTTCTCAATTTAAACATTCTGATCTGTTGGCTGCTCCTGCGACTTTGAATATCAAATATTTTTAGTTGCTTGTTTTCCTAGTAGTTTTCTTCTTAATCTTCTTGCTGGACTCACAATGGTTGAATCAATGGAAGGACCCTTATAATATATCAAGTCCTCAATGCAAGCCACAGGAAAAGTGCTCTTAATAAGGTATTTCTTCTAGAAACTACAGTTCTGCTTTCACTGAAAACTTTTAACACTTTACACCTCATCATTATGTTGCTTTTAGAGTACTTGTTAATACAGATGGGAATACGACACCCTAAAATTCAAAGATGAAAAACTTGTTCAATTTCAGTCAAGTGGTGTCAGGTTAATCAACATATATCTTCCCATGACACAGTGTATGAGGTATAACCATATTCCCAGGAATTGTAGGGTATACATTTCACTTCTCTTTTTGGTAATTTCCTGCAAATTTACTCAGCTGGCTTTAATACAAACTAACATCTGTGGGAATGTTTCTCTTTGTCTATGCTATCAAGCTACTTTAGGTCCTTACACTGATAATTTAGTGCTAGTTCAACACATGTGCGCAGATGGGAAACCTGAATTATGTGTTTCTTTAAGCTTTCTAGCTTCATGTTTTAATATTATACATGGAAATATGTTGAGCTCTGTAGCAGCAGAATATGCAGATCGTTGCTTCTGCAGATCTGGGGCAACAAAAAGGAAAGGGGTTTTTTGGTTTCAGGTCCTGAGGGGTGGGAGCAGAGTTATCTCTCAGGGCCCTAGATCAGTGCTTCCCAAACCGTGGGTCACAACCCCAGGCTGCCCAATACCATCTACTACTACTACTACTTAACATTTCTAGAGCGCTACTAGGGTTACATCTATTACCTCAGCCTCTCTCTGAGAGACTCTATATGCTTGTCTCACACTTTCATGAATTCAGATACAGTCTTTGACTCCACCACCTCCACCAGAAGCCTATTCCACGCATACACAAATCAGTCTGTAAAGACATATTTCCTTAGATTAAAGAAGTATTTCCTTGTGTGGGTAACCTGCAGTAAAATGAGTTTGGCCGTCCTTAAAGTTACCACAGGTTCTGCACTTTAGTGAAAAGGAGAAAATCTTCAGGTTCCTTAGTCACTTTTGATAAAATCTTTTGAAGATTCTGAAAGAACTGCCTCACCTTGCAGTTTATAGGTTGGACGCATCTGGTAGAAGTCTGCTATAAATCTCCCACATCTCCACAGGTTGAGAGATGAAGACCCCAACAGGACAAGCATCCATCTCATTCAGTTCCTGAAAACGAGCTTACACTAGAGCACCATAAATTCTTCCTGTTCAATAGATGCATTCATAATTTCTTCCTACATTGCAGGCTCTCATATAGTCATAGTAACATAGTAGATGACAGCAGAAGAAGACCTGCACGGTCCATCCAGTCTGCCCAACAAGATTACTCATATGTGTTACTTTTTGTGTATACCCTACTTTGATTTGTACCTGTGCTCTTCAGGGCACAGACCTTATAAGTCTGCCCAGCACTATCCCCGCTTCCCACCACCGGCTCTGGCACAGACCGTATAAGTCTGCCTAGCACTATCCCCGCTTCCCACCACCGGCTCTAGCACAGACCATATAAGTCTGCCCAGCACTATCCCTGCCTCCCACCACTGGCTCTGGCACAGACCGTATAAGTCTGCCCAGCACTATCCCCGCCTCCCAACCACCAGCTCTGGCACAGACCATATAAGTCTGCCCAGCACTATCCCCGCCTCCCAACCACCAGCCCCGCCTCCCAACCACCGGCTCTGGCACAGACCATATAAGTCTGCCCAGCACTATCCCCACCTCCCAACCACCAGCCCCGCCTCCCAACCACCGGCTCTGGCACAGACCGTATAAGTCTGCCCAGCACTATCCCCGCCTCCTAACCACCAGCCCCGCCTCCCAACCACTGGCTCTGGCACAGACCGTATAAGTCTGCTCAGCACTATCCCTGCCTCCCAACCACCAGCCCCGCCTCCCAACCACCGGCTCTGGCACAGACCATATAAGTCTGCCCAGCACTATCCCTGCCTCCCAACCACCAGCCCCGCCTCCCAACCACCGGCTCTGGCACAGACCATATAAGTCTGCCCAGCACTATCCCCACCTCCCAACCACCAGCCCCGCCTTCCAACCACCGGCTCTGGCACAGACCGTATAAGTCTGCCCAGCACTATCCCCGCCTCCTAACAACCAGCCCCGCCTCCCAACCACTGGCTCTGGCACAGACCGTATAAGTCTGCTCAGCACTATCCCTGCCTCCCAACCACCAGCCCCGCCTCCCAACCACCGGCTCTGGCACAGACCGTATAAGTCTGCCCAGCACTATCCCCGCCTCCCAACCACCAGCCCCGCCTCTTTAAATTTCATCTATTTCTTCATCTGACTCCTTCGTGCATACCATGGGCAAAATAATTTAGTTTGGTCTTTGCCCTTATCCTGACCTTTGCTTTGTACCACTCATACCAAAAATATGCAAAGCATTTTCTAAAATGTGAATGTTGTAAAAGGTGAGTGTTGAAGTGCCTAAAACAACTTTAACAGCGTTAGGAGGGTAACATGAAATGAAAAACAATTCACACTGGGCCTGACATTTAGCAGCTTGGTTTCCATTTCAGGCTAAATGGCTAAGGGACCCTTTTACCAACCAGTGGTAGAGCTACCACCAGGGTAGCACACGGTGAATCAGCCTTACCGCTGGCCTCTTCCACTATAAAAGAGGGTACGGAGTCTTTATTGACATTAAAAAAAACTGAGCCATCCTGCGGGAGATATGCTGTAAAAATACAGCCTCCAACAACAGAGTAACATTGAGTCTCCACAGAGATGAGTTAGGCTTACTGGCTGTCCAAGCGAAGTCACAAGTTCTGCCGCATGCCGTTTCCGGTGCTAGAAAATAGGGATATGGGGAAATGGGGAGATAATGTAATACTGGGGAGATGGGGAGAGGGGAGATGCTTGACTGTTCTGAGGGTTGAGGGTAGGGAGAGAGGAGATGCTTGAGTGTTGAGAGGGTTGACACGGTAGGGATAGGGGAGAATGGGGAGAGGGGAGATGCTTGACTGTTCTGAGGGATGAGGGTAGGGATAGAGGAGATGCTTGACTGTTGAGAGGGTTGGCATGGCAGGGATAAAGGAGAATGGCAAGGACAAATCAAACTCAGGCATACATATAAAATATCACATACCATGTAAAATGAGTTTATCTTGTTGGGCAAACTGGATGGATCGTACAGGTCTTTATCTATGTTTTAAATTTACTACTTTGTAGCTTCATTGCGTACCCCCTAGTCCTAGTATTTTTGGAAAGAGTAAACAAGAGATTCACATCTACCTGTTCCACTCCACTCACTATTTTATAGACCTCTATCATATCTCCCCTCAGCCGTCTTTTCTCCAAGCTGAAGAGCCCTAGACGCTTCAGCTTTTCCTCATAGGGAAGTTGTTCTATCCTCTTTATCATTTTCGTCGCCCTTCTCTGTACCTCTGTACCATAGTTAATGGAATTCTTTCCAGCCCCTCTGTATATGTATATGTTTCTCTGTGTGTGCCTAAACTGGAGGGGAGTGGAAAAGGGGGATAATCTGAATGGAACAGTTGTCAAATATTCTATTGGTTTGTAAAAAAAATAATAAAGTGAGACCAAGTTTCAAGTTTCAGGTTTATTTGATATATCACTAATCAGTGTTTTTTTTCTATGGAAAAAGTGCCGATACTCATATAGGGCCAACCCTAGTGGGTAGGTGACTATCCATGGCTCTGCTCCATAGTACAACACCTTCAGAATAGGCTATTTATAATACAATTCAGGCAAACTCCTTATATTCAAAACTTCAAAATAATGGAGCACCAAAGAACATCTGAACTACATCGGATCTCAGCAGTGACACTTCAAGGTCTAGTAACTTTCAGCCTGAAGAATTATGCACCCACCTCTTCATCGATCCGATAGAGCAGTCAAATTATTTATACAAAAGTTACAATATCTAGAATAATTATATCATAGGTATACTTCTTTATATGTATATATTTATGCAAAATCTTATAAAATTGTACTAATCTGAAAATAATAAGGTCAAGTCGGTTGTAACCCTATTCCTACCACCAGCTGACTTGAGCTTATCATTTTCAGATGAAGGGCGACAAAAATGATAAAGGGGATGGGACGACTTCCCTATGAGGAAAAGCTGAAACGTCTAGGGCTCTTCAGCTTTGAGAAAAGACGGCTGAGGGGAGATATGATAGAGGTCTATAAAATAATGAGTGGAGTGGAAAGGGTAGACGTGAAGAGTTGTTTACTCTTTCCAAAAATACTAGGACTAGGGGGCATGCGATGAAGCTACAAAGTAGTAGCCTTAATACGAATCGGAGAAAATTTTTCTTCCCTGAACATGTAATTAAACTCTGGAATTCGTTACCAGAGAATGTGGTAAAGGTGGTTAGCTTAGCAGGGATAAAAAAAGGTCTGGCAGGCTTCCTAAAGGAAAAGTCCATAGACCATTATTAAACTAACTTGGGGAAAATCCCCTGCTTATTTCTGGGATAAGCAGCATAAAATGTATTGAACTTTTTCGGGATCATGCCAGGTTTTTGTGACCTGGTTTGGCCACTGTTGGAAACAGGACTCTGGGTTTGATGGACCTTTGGCCTGTCCCAGTGTGGCAATACCTATGTACTTATGTTCCCCATGCTTTCCTGATTTGTTTGTGATTTCAATTACAATTTCACAAGAATTTTACCACAATGAAAATTCCTGTAAAGCCATTTCCATATTATGTAAATGCCCCAGCATTGCACTTTACGGTTTAGTAGTACATTGGCTTTTTTGTCTATGAAGTTTAGTGAATCAAGTCTTTTATATATTTCTTTGGTAACACATGTTCAGATTGTCCCGGTAGTCAAGTTTCTCGAATCTGAGTCTACTGAAAGAGTGAGACAGGGAGATGTTGAGACGGTATGACCTGGAGAGAGTGTGGGAACTGATTTTAGAACGCCGCTCATCTACATGCAATGAGTGGGTACAGGAAATATAAATCATATACGTGAGCAGCTCTCTGGCAGGAAGTTGCATAGAAAAACTCACAAGGCAGCATTTTGTTCTCATAATCACAGAACAGCATCTAGAGTATACATATGACCAGTCTTTCACAGGCAATTCAAACAAGAAATTCAAAAAAGAAAAGAGGGAAAAAATGAAATTATGAATCAGTCAGCATTATTGACAGGCATGGAGTAAGTAAGGCTTGAAAGTAACCACATCCCAAATTAATACAATTTTGAAAGAGGGAATTTGGTTTCCACCTTCATATCGTCAGGGTGCAGCATTTGTTCTGACAGGTATCTATTTTTCACTCGTGTTTGGAATCTGCATCTCTGCTTCGTACATTGAAAACTACAGGCTGCACTGTCAGTAGGACCATTCAAAGGAAGCAGTATTAGTTACATAGAGGGGCATAATTGAACAAAAACGTCTATCTCCATGGGCGTTTATCTCCGAGAACGGGTCAGTGAAGGGGCGGACCGAACCGTATTTTCAAAAAAAATAGACGTCCATGTTTTATTCGACAATTTGTGAGCTGGGCATTTTTGTTTTTCAGTGATAATGGAAAATGAAAGCGCCCAGCTCAAAAACGAATAAATCCAAGGCATTTGTTCGTGGGAGGGGCCAGGAGTCGTAGTGCACTGGTCCCCCTCACATGCCAGGACACCAACCGGGCACCCTAGGGGGCACTTTTACAAAAACAAAAAAAAAGGTAAAAGAGCTCCCAGGTGCATAGCACCCTTCCCTTGGGTGTTGAGCCCCCCAAATCCCCCTCAAAACCCACCGCCCACAAGTCTACACCATTACTATAGCCCTAAGGGGTGAAGGGGGTCACCTATATGTGGGTACAGTGGGTTTGGGGGGCGGTTTGGAGGGCTCCCATTTACCAGCACAAGTGTAACATGTGGGGGGGGGGGGGGGATGGGCCTGAGTCCACCTGCCTGAAGTCCACTGCTCCCCCTAATAACTGCTCCAGTGACCTGCATACTGCTGCCAGGGAGGTGGGTATGACATTTGAGGGTGAAAATAAAAAGTTGTGAAACGGCATATTTTGTGGTGGGAGGGGGTTTGTGACCACTGGGGGAGTCAGGGGAGGTCATCCCCGATTCCCTCCAGTGGTCATCTGGTCATTTAGGGCACTTTTTGGGGCCTTATTCGTGGAAAAACAGGGTCCAGGAAAAGTGCCCTAAATTCTCGCTAAAAACGCATATTTTTCTTCCATTATCGGCAAAAGGCGCCCATCTCTGATCGGCCGATAACCACGCCCCAGTTCCGCCTTCACCACGCCTTCGACACGCCCCATCAACTTTGTCCGCATCCGCGACGGAGTGCAGTTGAAAACGTCCAAATTCGGCTTTCGATTATACCACTTTATTCGTTTTTGTGAGATAAACGTCTATCTCCCGATTTGGGTCGCAATATAGACATTTTTCTTTTTCAATTATAAGCTGGATAGTAACATAGTAGATGACGGCAGAAAAAGACCTGCACGGTCCATCCAGTCTGCCCAACAAGATAACTCATATGTGCTACTTTTTGTGTATACCCTACTTTGATTTGTACCTGTGCTCTTCAGGGCACAGACCATATAAGTCTGCCCAGCACTATCCCCGCCTCCCAACCACCAGCCCTGGCACAGACCGTATAAGTCTGCCCAGCACTATCCCCGTCTCCCAACCACCAGCCCCGCCTCCCACCACCGGCTCTGGCACAGAACGTATAAGTCTGCCCAGCACTATTCCTGCCTCCCACCACCGGCTCTGGCATAGACCGTATAAGTCTAGTTAGACTATAGTTAGACTATAACTCTGTTACATCCCTTTTCATTCTTATCTCTCAGTCTCCTTTCTGGGTTTTTGTTTTGTTTTTTGTCCAACTCTACCTCATTTTTTGTGTATTTTTCATTCATTGGAACAAAAGGTGTTTTATATTTTCTTTTGGAAACTAGTAAAAAAAATGCCTTTGTTTCAGTCACTAAACTAAGGGATTCCAGTAATTTAAGGAGTATCATTTCATGGTTCCACATCCACATTTCAGGGTATATGTCCTATACGGCCGGTACCTTGTGTAGGTGAAGGTAGAAGCGGGGAGTGAATGTTATATACACATGGCTGAGTTTTCTACATGAATATTCTCTGCATTGCATAAACCTATGCATATTTGTGCAGAGTGGCAAATATTTGCACATTTCCACTGGGAAGTTTTATTTACTTTTCATCTATAGATAATTCCAGAAGCTTGGTGAAACTCAATGGAATTCAAAAAAACATGGGAGAAGTACTAGAGGACATTGGCGTAGCCACAGGTGGGCCCGGGTGGGCCGGGGCCCACCCACTTAGGTCTCAGGCACACCCAACATTAGCACACATTTAGCGGTAGCCAGTGGGGATCCCAAGCTCCGCCAGCTGAAGACTTCCCCCTGATGGTAACGAAAACGCTACTGTCCACAATACCAGCACCTGTTCAGCTTTCAGCGCATGCCTGCTACAGACTGCCAAGGTGGAAAGCAGCGTTTTTTCACCAGCTGAGATAATTTTTTTTGGGGGGGGGGGGGGGGGGGTGAAGGGAACACTTGGTGCCCACCCACTTCTTGCCTAGGCCCACCCAAAATCTGTTGTCTGGCTACGCCTCTGCTAGAGGAGGATGAATTTTATTTCTCACCTTTTCAAATATGTGCTTAAGGCAAGTTACAATGTAGGTATTACGAGTGGTACTTGGGGCAACAGAGGATGAAATGACTTGCTTAAAGTCACAAGGAACATCAGTTGGAGAAGCAGGATTTGAATCCTGGCTTCAGCCCATAAATTCAAATTAGGGGCCCTGTTTACTAAGCAGCATTATAGGCGCGTTAGCATCGTTAAAGTGCGTTAACCATGTATGTGTGTTAACTGTGTACGCACCTACAATATCCTTATAGGCGCCTACACAGTTAACGTGTGCGCTAATTGTAGGCGCATTAAAAATGCTAACGTGCCTTAGTAAACAGGGCTCTAAGAGTCCTCAAGTGACAATTTCAGAGATTGCCCCTTGATGGGGAAAGGAAATCTAGGACTCCTTTTATTAAGACGCGTAGGCGCCTACGTGCGCCTAATGTGTTCCAAAATGGACTTACTGGCCGACTACCATGTGGCTCTTGCGGTAATTTCATTTTTGGCACGTGTCCTCTAGGTGCGTCTGAAAAATAATTTTTATTTTTGGACGCACGTAGTGGACGCGCACCAAGTGGCATCTGACGCACATAGGTCCTTACGCCCAAATTCTTTACCACACAAAATGGACATGCAGCAATTTTGATTTTGCCCCATGTCCATTTTCTTGGGGAAAAAAAGAGGCCTTTTTTACAGGCGCGCTGAAAAATGATTCTTCGCGCGCCCAAAACCCGCTTCTACACTACCGCAAGCCACTTTTCAACGCGCCTTTGTAAAAGGACTCCTTGCTTTGGAAGATTTGGGGCAGATGCATGGAGGGCCCCTTCTTCCTTGGGCCCATCCCCTGCACAACAGAGGCTGCATGGGCAGAATTTGCACCAGTATCTGGTTCCTAGCCCACTGCTCTAACCACTACGTTACTCTCCTACCAACTCCTCTAAATTCTTCACACAAGTCACAAAATCCAAACAGAAACCTGCAATTTGTATTTCAATTAGAAAAACAAATTAAAATTATTACTTTTTAAAACATGTTGAACTTTCCTTCTGACTTTAATGGCTATTGCATATCTTCGTTAAGGAAAATTCATCACATCTGTTGAGTAATAATACTTTCTTTACCATCCAGGGTTTAAGCTCATATCAGTGAGCAATAATTAAAACATAAGTTATAGCAGCAGTATAATTTATTGTGGCTGAGTGCTCAGCTGTGTTAAACAGCTGGTCTACAGATGTATGGTTTGTACAAAACTCTTTAACTGAACTCTGCAAAAGAGGATGAGGAGCAAAGGTCAGTTGAGCTTGTGAAGGCTCAGGCTAATTTTTGAGTGTTACACTTCTACTTTGGGGTGTTTAATACCACTCAAGACTAAAGACCAGATTCTATAAATGGCGTTGAAAATTCAGCGCTGGCGTTCAATGCTGTTCTATAAAGGACACTTTGGGATGAGCACTTTTTATAGAATAGTGTTGAATGCTGAATTCGGCACTCAACTTTGGGCGTGAGGACGTATGCCAGCTGAACCCGGGTGTAAATCCTGGTGTGCAAATTGGACGCAGATCCCCGCTATTCTGTGACACTGCATGCATTTTTTATGAACACTCCTGATCTGCCAATGCCCCTCCCATGACCACGCCCCCTTCTGAGTTACACACAATCCAATTTAGGCACCGATTGTTACAGAATAGCATGTAGCCAGATTGGCACCCAAACCATAATCAGTGCCAATCAAGTGCTTGCTAGCTCCAAAAATTAAATCATTGGAGCCTATTAACTAGTTATTTTGGGTGCAGATCTGGGATCCATGCACGTACCAGTGTGCCATTAGGCCCAACTAGTCAGGTTTTCAGGATTTCTACAATGAATACATATGAGATAGATTTGTATACAAGAGAGGAAGTGGTGCATGCAAATTTATCTCATGCATTTTCATTGTGGATATCCTGAAAACCTGATGGGACTTGGTTTGCCCCGAGGACTAGGTTGAGAAGCCCTGGTCTAAGGACTTGTGTTTGAAGCTCTTCGGCCATTGATGAAAACTGATCCCTCAGCTGCGGAATCTGTTGCCCTCCCCTGTTTCATGAAGATAAATACCGGTAAAAACAAGTTTTGCTGTGCCTTGCAAATTCACCCCCCATGTGTTGTCTCTTAGTCTTGTCTTTATGGTCCTTTATTATACACTCAAATATAAATATAAGGGTAGGATTACCAAATTGCTAGATTATATATAGAATCAACTAAATCCAATTAATCGATGATAACATTTGTTAATTTATCTGCAAAATTTCCCCAGTTTTAGAATTTTAAAGAAGGAAAACGGCCTCAAAGAGCTCAAGGATATGCTTAATATCTACAGAGCTGAATCAGATCCAATTGATCCTCTCTTCATCACTGGCCGTGAAAAACCTTCAAAAATGGAGTACTGCTCACTCTATAATATACGTTTAATCATTTCATTACTTCTGCAGTCCTCCATGTTAGATTATTTGACAGACTAAATACAGATACTGTTATCATCAGGTGAGCTCAAACAGTTAAAGGACACTTATCTTCATTCGAGTGAGTCGGTTCTTTCTGTACTCATGTCCGTATATGAAGTCTATGCACAGCAGCTCCACTGCTAACACTTTCCGCAGTCTTTCCCCTTCTGCCCCAAGCCAACGGTGGCCAGCGTTTTGCGCTGCTGCATCAGGGTCTTGGAGTCTGGGTTATGCTGGATGTCTGCTGTACGGCGTCATTTACACTTTATTACACACTGCCATGATGGATAGTTTCAAATGGCAGTCTACTACATGACAAACAAATAAATAACAGCAAAATATTTCTTTCAAAATTACTATGGGGCTTATTTTCAAAATAGAAAAATGTCCAAAAAATGGCCTAAAGTAACCTCCTAGGCTATATGCATGATGCAATTCTATAACTGGATATTACAATTTAGGTGCTTAGATGCTGCACACTGAGTGCTAATTCTATAGCGGGATCTGGGCACCACGATTCCATTATAGAATACTAATGTAAATCAACATCAACATGCCTACATTTAGGGTCACCCCACTTACGCTATGTCAAAAGCAGGTGTAAGTGGGTGCATCTAAATGTGGCAATTTGGTGTGTAATTTACCATATTCTGTAAGTTATTCATAAACAGGGATGGGTACAATGGAATATGATGGGGATGGGATTGGAATGGAGAAGAATTGACTGGGGATGGGGACCAGATTATGTCCCTGTGCACATCTCTAGTGTGTAAATGCTGGTACCTTCCAGGTCCTGCCCATGCCCCTCCCCTGTGAGCGCTCCCCCCCCCCCCACGCTATGCAGGTTGCATGCATCATTTGTAGAATAGCGATGAGTAGTCAGCTAGCACTTATGAGTGCAAGTGTACATTTTATTTCTCCCGCGCAAGCAGTAGGGATGGTTTGCCCCGTGCATCAGCAACAAGAAACATTACACTCTAGCACCACACTTCAGCATTCAATATACAAGTTACCACTGAGGTCTACGCGGAGTTGTTACTGACGTCATTTTACTAAAATAACATCAGCATATTAGTGACTTATCAGCAGACCCCTGAAGCAGGTGATTACGTTGAAACACGGTCTTGTGTCGGGTCCTAGCTCTTTGGTCTCAGCTGATACTTCAATAAACATTTGAACAAACATTTTTGCATCAGTTTCCTGTGTTGGAAGACCGTCTACAACCCTACTCCTCCCATCCTATATAATAATTCTCACCTCCAACAGGATGTGCCTGGGACCGTGCCTGCCGGAAGTGGTCTGCTAGGCAGGCACGCACTGACCTCAGTATCATCAGTGACAGACAATTTGGCAAAGCAAAACAATCTGAGTGCTGGCCATTAGGGCACAGGGTTGATAGGAGAGTTTTAAAAGACTGAAGGAACCGAAAGTGTTAAAGGGGGGGAGGGGGGAGTTCTGAACGACTGAAAGACATGAACATTTAGGAAAGGAAAACAATCTGAATGTGGGCCATTAGGACACAGGGTAGATAAGAGAGTTTTAAAAGACTGAAGGAAACGAAAGTGTTAAACTGGAGAAGGGGGGGGGGGGGGGGGAGTTGTGAATGACTGAAAGACATGCAAATTTGGGACAGGAAAACAATCTCAATGCTGGCCATTAGTACATAGGAGAGTTTTAAAAGACTGAAGGAACCAGAAGTGTTCGGGGGGGGGGGGGGGGGGGGGGGCAAGTTCTGAATGAATGAAAGAAATGAAAATTTACGAGAGGAACACAATCTGAATGCCGGGCATTTTTACACAGGGTAGATAGGACACTTTTTTTTTTTTAAATGAAGGACGTGAAAGTATTACATCTTGGGGGAGGGGTGAGGAGGAAAGCGGTGGGGTATCCGGATACTGGGCGTTAGGGCCACGGGGGTACATAGACTTTTGAAAGCCTTAAGGAACCCAAAGTGTGGGAAGGAGGAGGAAAAGGAGGGGAGGGAACGGGATGAGGGGCATTAGAAACAGGGGAGGGGGCCCTGTCACACACTCTCATTCTCTCACACACACTGTCACACAGACAGTCTCACTCTGTCACACATCCGCACATTCACTCTGGCTCTCTCTCTCAAACATACACACTCCCAGAAAAACCTTGCTAGCGCCCATTTCATTCGTTCCAGAAACGGGCCTTTTTTACTAGTTTCTCCTATAAATTTATGTGTTCAATCAGCTCATAAATTTAGGCATCATGTTATGGAAGGATGGGGTTAGTGGCCAAGTGTCAAACTATACATTTCTAAGAAGAAATCCGCCAAGAGACGGAGAACTCAAAATGCCCCACGGTAGATACAACAGTACAACAAAAAATGTGGGAGAGTGACCAAGGGTACCAAAGACTGGAAGATGTATTTTGATAAGAAAGTTTATTGAAGTATGAAGACGTTGTGTCGAGTCTTCATGCTTCAATGGGATGTAAGAGGAGCCAGCATTCTTAGTAGACTGGCCAAACAGCCATCCCAGCAGAGCAGTGGAGCATTCTAGGGGACACTGCAGTGGGCTTCACATAAAAGGTACCAGGTGCACATCTCACCATTACCCCTTTATATTGTACGGGGAGCCCTCCTAAACCCACCAAAAACCTACTGTACCCAACTGTAAATGCTACAATACCCCTTATGTCTGCAGATGTCACCTATATGCTGTTTGTGCATATTCTTATGGCTTTTCCCCATATGTTTTTGTTTTTGGCTCATGCTCTTTTGAATTTCCTACAGAGTTTCTTCATGTGTAGTTGTTTGTCATTAAACCAGGGACGTGATTGTTCTGTTATTTTTGTTTTTGTTTTGAGTGGTGCTATATTGTTTAGTGTGTTTTCACTTGTTTTGTCCCAGTTTCTCATGAAATGTTTATCCTCTGGTGGTATTTCATTGAGTTCATATGTGGTTGTCTACATTTTCTCTGGTTGCAAATGTGTGTTGGGTTCTTGGCTCTCTTTTCTTGCTGCTTTCTTTCCATTGTAGTGTGAAAGTGAGCTTGCTGTGGTCTGACCATGGCACCTCTTCCCATGTGTGGTTTGTTAATATGTGGTTGTTATTTGTTGAGAATCTGTGGGCTAGTATGTCTAACTGGTGTCCCTTTGTGTGCGATGAGACTCCTTGTGCTGTTCTGAAGTTCCATTGTTTTATGAAGTTCATTAGTATTCTGGTGTTTGTGTCATTTTGTTTTTCTAGCTGCAGGTTTATGTTACCTATTAATAGGACATTTGGGTGACTGGTGCAGATGTTTGATATGAAGTCTGTGAAGTCATCTTGGGCGTTTGTCCAGCTTCCTGAGGGCGGTAGAATAATGTGATGCATAGTTGGTCAGTTAGTGTTTTGTCGGTGATTTTGCATTCCAGGATTTTGATTGTTGAGGATGTGTGTTTAACAACAGATCCTGCTGTGAAAGAGGATTTGTATATTATTGCAACACCTCCTCCCCTCCTTTTGGTTCTGTTGATATGTATTATTTTGTATCCTGGTGGGCACAGGTCTAGTTGTGCAGGGTCATCTTTGAGGTGTAGTCACGTTTCAGTTATGAGCTGTAGTACGAGTTGTTCCGTTTCTATCCAGGGTCTTAGTAGTGTTGTCTTATTTATTGCTGATCTCGCGTTTATATAACCTATTTGTACCGAGACATACGTGTTGTGTTTAATGTTGTTTTAACAGTTTGTAGTTGTCTGTGTGGTCTGCCTGTTTTGCTGTTGTTGTTTTGTTGAGTGTTGGTCATGTTTGGTTTCATGTTGCTGGTTGTATGTTTGGCCTCTGTGTTGTTGTTTAGGTGGTGAATGGGCTCTTCCAGTTATTGGAGTGGTTGTCTTCTTCCTTTGATGCTATATGGTATTTTGTTCCATTTGGTTGGAGTTGCTGCTGTTATCCCCATTATCCAAATTCTTATTGTATAGTAGAAGATCAATGCCCTTAGGATGGCCATTTTGGGGGGTTACTTCTGGCTTGGAGGTGTTTGTGTGTGAATATGTGTGTGTTTGGGCTCTGAGGTGCATGGGGCTGGGGATTTGCCTACATCAGTGAATGATCAGATAGAAGAAAGGTAGCTAGTACATAAAAACAATACCCACAGCAGTGAAAAATGTCATTTAGTAATGGTCACGTCTACATGGCAATAGAGTTAACCTGAGAGAAAACAATCAAGGCTGAAAACTTAACTGTAGTGGTGTTGCCACAATAGTTGAGAGGCAAAAGTGTTCAGCTATGAGTATCCGTGGCAGTGAGTAATTGGGCTGGTGGGAAGATCATGTCAAGATGCCTTAGTAGCTGCGCAGCATGTGAGCTGTGTGCTTGCAGGAGTAGATTTTAAATCAGGCCATTTGGTGCTCCGGAGAGTGTAGGATGCTGTGGTTAATTGTGATAGCCGAGAGGAGCAGCATAGAGGGCACATACTTGCCGCATCACCCCCAGGTGAGAGGTCTTGGCTCTGGGCTGCCGTTCTTCAATGGTGGGTCATGCGGCTCCAAATAGGGTGCCTGCAACTTTGTGTAGGGTGCCTGCAGTATGGGTGGTGAGCCATCCAGACCTTGGCTCTTGCAGGGCGTGGACCCTGACCCCCAGTAGCAGCTCACCTTTCGCAGTTCATCTGCATCCAGTGTTCCCAGAACCTCAGGGTGCACCGCTGTACTGACTCCTCGGCTGGCCATCGCCAAGTGTGGTGAGAGTGAGACTGTGCCGCCCTTCTGGGCTAGAGTATGCTGTGGTGTGCCGATGTTTGACTGCACTGCCAATCCAGTCTGCCTGCTCTGGTCCATTTTCCCCGCTAATTTTGCTCCTAGGTTCCTCCAGACAGGTTGTAGTGTTGTTCTCTGTCTGATTTGACAATTTCCTTTGTTTGCTGTTTGAAGAGAGGTTACAAATGCATACTTCTCTTTTTCAGGTTGCTGGAATTACTGCAGGCAATGGAGAGGGGAGGGGGGGGGGGGGGGGGGGAGATGAGCTGAGTATAGGACAGGTATTTTTGAGACAAAGAAGAGTAATTGACCTTAAGCACTTTTTGGAATGCAGCTATGCTTGTTTTAAATCTCCTTTATTTAAGTCAGAAAACATTGCTTTTCTTGAGGCTGTTGTATCTTCTTCCTCAGATTATTAGAGTATATGAAGATCTTTGATTTATTTGGCCAGAGCAGATTTTTGTATTAAAGTAGGTGAGGTTTCAGAGCTTTCTATCTATTCAGTTTGACAAAAGCCAGTTTGTCTCTGGCTTCAATTAACAGGGGAGTGTTAATTTCACAGACAGTGCTGTTTTGGGATCTTGCCAGGTACTTGTAACCAGGATTGGGCACTGTTGGAAAGAGGATGTTGGGCTTGATGGACCTTTAGTCTGTCCCAGTATGGCAACGCTTATGTCTTATGTTCTTATCTTGACTAAGTCTGAGATTACATTTTGCATACTACTTTACTCTCTTTGGAATTCACTGATTTCACACATGATATTACCACACCCCTGATGTAGGCAACTGCCGAATTGTGTTCATGTTACATAGAGGGGCATAATTGAATGAAAACGTCTATCTCCATGGGCGTTTATCTCCGAGAACGGGTCCGTGAAGGGGCGGACCGAACCGTATTTTCGAAAAAAATAAACGTCCATGTTTTATTCGACAATTTGTGAGCTGGGCGTTTTTGTTTTTCAGTGATAATGGAAAATGAAAGCACCCAGCTCAAAAACGAATAAATCCAAGGCATTTGTTCGTGGGAGGGGCCAGGATTCGTAGTGCACTGGTCCCCCTCACATGCCAGGACACTAACCGGGCACCCTAGGGGGCACTTTTAGAAAAACAAAAAAAAAGGTAAAAGAGCTCCCAGGTGCATAGCACCCTTCCCTTGTGTGTTGAGCCCCCCAAATCCCCTCAAACCCACTGCCCACA
Organism: Microcaecilia unicolor; assembly: GCF_901765095.1. Taxonomy (NCBI): domain Eukaryota; kingdom Metazoa; phylum Chordata; class Amphibia; order Gymnophiona; family Siphonopidae; genus Microcaecilia; species Microcaecilia unicolor. The sequence continues at coordinate 46,999,206 of NC_044034.1, forward strand.
AGTCTACACCATTACTATAGCCCTAAGGGGTGAAGGGGGGCACCTACATGTGGGTACAGTGGGTTTGGGGGGGTTGGACGACTAAGCATTAAGCAGCATGGAAAAGAGTGCATCGTCTTTTGAAAAGACCTTCTTCAATAGGGTGCACTCTTCTCAAAGGGGGCATCCACTTTCAGGCTACATCGATATTGCTCCTGTAATTAAAATAATAATAATAATAATAATAATAATAATAAAAAAGAACACAACAAAAGTTCCTGGAAATGACATGGGATATGATAGACAATGAAAATGCCTCAGCTGCACACTCCAAGTGGACACGGGAATGGATTCAGCAAGACTGGTCTGGGAGAAAAATGACTCAAGAATTGAGGGAGAGCCTAAATGAAAAATGCTTAGCTCCATTTCTGAGGGCAGTAGAACTCTGGACAGGGAATGGCAGATCTGAAGATTTCAATTCATAAGAAAATAGATGAAGATAGAAAAAAAGCCCCAGAATCCTTAATTGTTATAATTGCATCCTGATAGACACTCTGCTCCGCCTTTCAGCCTGAAGACTTGGTTTGTCAAAGTTGCTCACAGGCGATGAGCTTGAGAATAAATACATTTGTCTCATGTACTGTTTGAATATGGCAGCAGCTTGCTGCATATTTTTCCAGCAGTCAAACAGGAAAAGCTATGAGCAAAAACCTTCATGCTGCAGCATGATGGGAGCCGTGCTAAGCTCAGAGCTCAGCAGCAGGCATAGACATAATTTCAATTATTTTCTGTCTAAACAAAGTGAAAATATTTTATTTTTAGAGAAATGAAACTGTTGCAAAAACAAATTCTGTAAAAGATGTTTTAATTACCATTTAGATGACAGCTTAAATAAAGCACAGCCTCTCCCCCCAATCATTTCTCTGTTTAATCTTCCTGGGAACTGGCTGATATTTACTCATCCCATGAGAGCACAGAATTGTAAAGAATCCAAAAGATACTATGGACAGGGCTTCAAGTTCTCCACCAGTGGTTACCTAATGGAAACAAGTGGCACAAGTGCATTAGCGAAGAATCACTCCTTTTATCTCAAAAAATGATGCTTGAATTCATAATATAAAATGTGGGCAGCCACCTCGGTAAGCCCTTTGAAAGAATTCATTGCTTTTTATTTATTTATGTTGCAGCCTGTGCCTAATATCAGACAGTTGAACAGGGCATGAAAGAGAGCAATGGAAAATAAAATAAAACATGTCATGCATCTTATGAATTTTAAAAACACAAGAAGAATGTGGCTTTCAGAAGCAAAACACTTTCACTTTGTATTGAAATGGAGGCAAAGTCTGCCCAGCTCTCACAAAATGTAAAACAGGTAATGGGTGCCCACCCATGAGAATGTAGATACACACTAAAAATTTCTTAAAACACTTGTATGCTTCAAAATCTCTGTTGCTAAGATCAATGGTTCCACACGAGTTCACTTTGGCGGGAAGCTGTAGGTACTGCTTTCTACTGAGGCTGCCGGTGGCTCGGGGGATTGGAAGGGGGGGGAGGAAGGGTTAGCGATATCGGGTGCCACTGGAAGACTCCAGTGCCGTGGTCGATGTGAGGCAAAATACCGAGCCAACAAAGGATCAAAGCGCTGCGATTGTTTTCCTATTAACTGCTGTACAGTGGTCTCTCGGAGTTTTCAATCGTTTGCCCACATGGATTATGAAAGCTGGGTCTCATGAAGTTTCCAAGCTCTCCACTTTCCGCCTTGATAGGATAATAGAATTGCGTAAGTGCGTCCGAGATTGCAGCCTTGGATCGGCTGCAAGGCTCGAGCCCGTGTCCCACACCCATAGAGGACCTTTTACCCATGCCAATGCCCCTTTCCCCGGTTTTCCTCCCCTGCGCTACCCTGTCACCAGCGTTCCGGGCCGAACCGACCATGGGCGTAGTTTGGGGAAAGAAGATGTGATGCATAGTTTCGAAACCCTGTGGCTGTTGTGGCCATGAGTTGGTGAACAGAAGCAACACACAGCAGGGGAGCCCAAGATATGCTTGGTAATTTTACTGATTTCCCTGCTGCAGCTCAGGGCTGTTCGGGTCAGTACCGCCAGAGTTGGCTTGGAGCATTGTGTCACAGGAGGACCTGTGAATACAGTCGGTTTGGGGGAAGGGGGAGCATAGAAAGGTCAGGTGTGGGGGGAAGGGGAACAAAGAAGATGAGTGGGACTTGGTGGGGGAGGGAGAGGGAGAGGGAGCAGGAGATGAATGGGACTAGGGGGTGTGGGAGAGAGAGGGAGCAGGAGCAGAAGATGGATGCGTCTAGAAGTGTGTGTAGGGGGGGGGGAGGAAAACAGAGCAGAAGATGAGTGGGACTTGGTGGGGGAGGGAGAGGGAGCAGAAGATGAATGGGACTAGGGGGTGTGGGAGAGAGAGGGAGCAGGAGCAGAAGATGGATGCATCTAGAAGTGTGTGGGGGGGGGGAGGAAAACAGAGCAGAAGATGAGTGGGACTTGGTGGGGGAGGGAGAGGGAGCAGAAGATGAATGGGACTAGGGGGTGTGGGAGAGAGAGGGAGCAGAAGCAGAAGATGGATGCGTCTAGAAGTGTGTGTGGGGGGGAGGAAAACAGAGCAGAAGATGAGTGGGACTTGGTGGGGGAGGGAGAGGGAGCTGAAGATGAATGGGACTAGGGGGTGTGGGAGAGAGAGGGAGCAGGAGCAGAAGATGGATGCGTCTAGAAGTGTGTGTAGGGGGGGAGGAAAACAGAGCAGAAGATGAGTGGGACTTGGTGGGGGAGGGAGAGGGAGCAGAAGATGAATGGGACTAGGGGGTGTGGGAGAGAGAGGGAGCAGGAGCAGAAGATGGATGCGTCTAGAAGTGTGTGTGTGGGGGGGAGGAAAACAGAGCAGAAGATGAGTGGGACTTGGTGGGGGAGGGAGAGGGAGCAAAAGATGAATGGGACTAGGGGGTGTGGGAGAGAGAGGGAGCAGGAGCAGAAGATGGATGCGTCTAGAAGTGTGGGGGGGGGAGGAGGAAAACAGAGCAGAAAATGAGTGGGACTTGGTGGGGGAGGGAGAGGGAGCAGAAGATGAATGGGACTAGGAGGTATGGGAGAGAGAGGGAGCAGGAGCAGAAGATGGATGCGTCTAGAAGTGTGGGGGGGGGGGGGGGGAGGAAAACAGAGCAGAAGATGAGTGGGACTTGGTGGGGGAGGGAGAGGGAGCAGAAGATGAATGGGACTAGGGGGTGTAGGAGAGAGAGGGAGCAGGAGCAGAAGATGGATGCGTCTAGAATTGTGTGGGGGGGGAGGAAAACAGAGCAGAAAATGAGTGGGATTTGGTGGGGGAGGGAGAGGGAGAAGAAGATGAATGGGACTAGGGAGTGTGGGAGAGAGAGGGAGCAGGAGCAGAAGATGGATGCGTCTAGAAGTGTGTGTAGGGGGGGGGAGGAAAACAGAGCAGAAGATGAGTGGGACTTGGTGGGGGAGGGAGAGGGAGCAGAAGATGAATGGGACTAGGGGGTGTAGGAGAGAGAGGGAGCAGGAGCAGAAGATGGATGCGTCTAGAAGTGTGTGTGGGGGGGGGGGGGGGGGGGGAGGAAAACAGAGCAGAAGATGAGTGGGACTTGGTGACTGAAAGGCAGATGCACAAAGGTCCCATTAAGGATCTGTCTGCGTTTCCAAATCGGTAAACATTTACATTTACCGATATAGAGACACAGAGGGATACACAAAGAAAATCATATGCAAATGAGCTGCTCGTTGCTTTTGCGACCCAGCTCATTGGCATGAGATATGGGGGTAGCAAGTCGGTGAGCTGAGCATGCACAGAACAGTCAACCGCTTATGTGTGGCTGCTCTGCGCATGCTACAGACGGCTCTCATACATGAGTAGATTTACCCTTTTTTTTTTTTGCCAAACACAAAAGCGCTTTTTTTTTGGATGGGCATACCTGTATTGCAGCTCCCTGCCTCCTGATGCTGGGAAAAAATGGGAAAAACCTTTCTGCTGCTCTGTGCTCTTCTGTGAAGAATCAGCAGCATCATGGCTTGGTTCCACCCCCAGCTGCTCCTGCTGCTTCCTTCTATTGGCTGGCTGACTTCCTAGAACACCCATCTCCCTGAAGATGGACTCTCATTGGCTGGCTGCTGTTCCAACTCCTCTTCCCTGCAGGACTTCCCTAATGACATCACTTTAGAGCTGTGAACTGATTGGATCTGAACTTCCTGGTGTCCCCCTCCAGTAGTGAGTAGGTGGAACATCCTAGGCTGATGCTGTCCAATTGGTTTAGCCCCTCTCTGTGGAGGGGGACATGGAATATGAAAGCTTAGCTAGGTCTCATGAAGTTTCCAAGCTCTCCACTTTCCGCCTTGACAGGATAATAGAATTGCGTAAGTGCGTCCAAGATTGCATCTGAGTGGAGGAGTGGCCTAGTGGTTAGAACACCAGTCTTGCAAGCCAGAGGAGGACGGTTCAAATCCCACTGCTGCTTCTTGTGATCTTGGGCAAGTTACTTAATCCTCCATTGCCTCAGGTACAAACTTTACATTGTGAGCCCTCCTGGGACAGAGAAATATCCAGAGTACCTGAATGTAACTCACCTTGAGCTACTACTGAAAAAGGTTTGAGCAAAATCTAAATAATAATAATAATTTGAAAAAGAAACATATGGCACAGATTTCAAACACGCAAAGAAGCTGTTATACTATTTTTTTTGTGCTCCATCTTCCCTGCCTTATTTCTTCCCTTGTCCTACTTGCAATAATGAAGAACCAGCAGGTCCACACCTCCCGTTAAACTTTCCACGGTAAAGGCAGGGACTGCTTTTGTGCATGGGGTCAGAAACGGTAGTGCATCGCATTGCGTTCACATTATAATAAAAATTAGCTAATTTGCATTCTGTTTTTGTTAGCTGCTACTGTGACAGGAAAATGGCTCGGAAAACTCTTTTGTGCATGTCCCGGTTTACTACTTGCACGCTAAACTGGCTAGAACCAGTTTAAAAACCACGTTGCTGACTCGTTAAGTTTAGTGCATCTGGCCCTGAATGGAAAAGAAAGACAGCGAGAGGAGAGAGAAGAAATGAGAAAGCCAACTTGGAAAAGAATTTAGAAGACTGACACATGGAAAGTGGAAGAGAGAGAGACCAGTCCAATCAGAAAAATAAAGTGCCCAGAAAAGAAAGGTAGAAAAGAAAAAAATATATTTTTATTTAATATTTGTAAAAAAATTTAGATATGCCTGCTTTGTGAAATGTACATTTATTTTTTTATTATTTTATATTTGCAGAGTACAGGAGAAAAAAACATTTCTGTTTCTCTCTTACCAGTATAGTTTTTGTCTGAATGGGCCCGCCCCCTCTCTGGGCAGGCCCGTACCCCTCTCCGGGCGGGCCCGTACCCCTCTCCAGGTGGGCCCACACCCTGGGATCCCCCGGGCCGGCCCACCCTGCCGCCACCCCACTTCCCCAGGGCCCGGCGCTAACATTAGTTTCCTGTTCCTGTGTGCAGCAGTGCCGCAGAGCAGAGTACTTCCTTCCTGCCGCGTCCAAACAGCCTCTTTGGATGAGGCAGGAAGGAAGGAAGGAAGGAAGGAAGGAAGGAAGGAAGGACTCTGCTCTGTGCTAGTGCCGGGCCCTGGAGAAGTTTGCTGTGCACACGAGCAGGACAAGTAAGTGGGGTGGCGGCAGGGTGGGTGGGCCCAGGGGTCCTGGGGTACGGGCCCGCTCAGAGAGGGGGCGGGCCCAGAAGGGGACAGGCCTGGGGGGGGGGGGGGTTTGCCCCGGGCCCGGCTGTGTCTCTCAGTGGCCCTGTCTAGCATTAGCATGCACTAATTTTTAGCTCACGCTAAAAACACTAATGCACCTTAGTAAACAGGGCCCTAATTGTTAACTTTTTCAAAAATTACAAGGACTAGGGGATACACAATGAAGTCTCTAAGTAGTACATTTAAAACAAACTGGAGAAAATATTTTTTTGCACTCAACACATAGTAAAGCTCTGAAACTTGATGCCAGAGGATGTAGCAAAAGCAATTAGTGTAGCTGGTTTTTTTTAAAAGGTTTAGACAAATTCCTGGAAGAAAAGCCCATAAAGCATTATTAAGGTAGACCTGGGAAAAGTCACTGCTGATCCCTGGGGATCAGTATCATTGAATTTTGCTTCTTTTTTAGACCTTAGATTGGCTATTGTTGGAAACAGGATGCTGGTCTAGATGGACCTTTGATCTTATCCAGCATCACAATTCTTATGTTTTTATGTTGGAGTGCCTGGCACACATCCCAAACCATGGCACTCTCTCTCTCTCTCTATCAAACCAATGCCATTTTGAAAACTGGAGATACAAACTTAGATTGTGAGCCCTCCTGGGACAGAGAAATATCCAGTGTACCTGAATGTAACTCACCTTGAGCTACTACTGAAAAAGGTGTGAGCAAAATCTAAATAAATAAATAAATTGACATAAATAGAACCACCACCATCTTATCCTCAGGAAACATCACTAATATCAGTTGATCTGCTGCCATTTTCCAGGATGGCAGTGGTTCAAGTGGAGGATGGACGAGATGTTCTTGGACCAGGTCAGTCTTAGTGGTCCACTGGAGGGGGAGGGGGAAGGTGGTTTAAGGGCTGTTTGGGCATAAGTTCCTGTGTCAGGAGAGGGGTGAAATGAGTCCAAGGGCAGGGGGATCCTGTCTCTGTGGAGTCTGGGGCAGGGAGTCTCTAGACCAAAGAGCCTCCAGGATGATAATGAAATTAAAGTTAAAAAGTTAAACCTATTTCCATTTAACACTGGAGTTAAAATGGACATAAAGGGGTCCTTTTACAAAGCTACGCTAAAAAGTGGCCTGCAGTAGTGTGGGCGTGTCTTTTAGGTGCGCTGGGCCATTTTTTTCTGCGGCTGGGGAAAAGGCTATTTTTTAATGGGCCTGCGCTAATATTAAAACTAGCGCAAGCCTATTTATGACCTGAGCCTTTACCACCACCCATTGACCCAGCGGTAAGGGCTCATGCGCTACCCACGTGGTAACCATGCAGAACGCACCAACATGGGCATGCTGCCGGTTACTGCCGGGAATGCCCCCTGCAGTAGAAAAAAAGAAAATTATTTTTTACCATGGAATTTGGTGCATGCCAAAATTGGAATTACTGCCGGGTGCACGTGCAACCCCGGTGGTACTGCCGATTGGGTGCGCACTACCCGCGTGTTAGCCTTCCTGTGTCTTTGTAAAAGGGCCCCAACAGTTTTTTATTGATATTTTCTAAAATTTACTTTATGCAAATTACCATGAAGGAATAAGCAAAATTCAAATCTCTAAAAATAAGAGCAGAAAAATTGGGCAACAATGTCAATATTGCAGCTCATATTATGAAGGAAGTAGTTTACTTTGATGGTTTCATTTTAATGGATTATTTCCAGTTTACAACTATTCATTTACTTCTATTTAGGTGCATCTTTTTACTTTGGTGCTTCTTATATTTAAATAACTTTCCATTGGAAATACAATTTTTTTTTTAATGCAAATGTGGAAAGAAAAGCTGTTAAAAATCGAATGCTACTTTTAGTGCAGCACTACGCCTTATTATTACATGAAGCTACTAAAGCGATATCAAAAGTTATCCTTGGCATTGTTTTACTGGGGTGCATTTAGTACTGTGGGGAGAGGCTAGTATTCTGCTACCCAGGCCTTCTACAAAGTTTACTTCCTGCAAGGGGAGAGGGGGCTACATACACTGAAGCATTTCCTCTCCCCAAAACCCACTCTACCCCCTCCGTTGAAAGCCTTCTACACCAAGATCCCCATTATCCTGTTCTTCCTCTAAGCGTGTGTCACGTGAGTGTGCATCACTTAAATGTGCATCGTGTTAGAGCATGGAGATTTACAAATCCTCAAAGGGAAGAGACCAGATATAACTGAATGGCTATTCATACCGTTTCTCACGGAAAAACAAGCCTACTTTGAACTGGAAATGTGACCAACAGTGTTGCAATGGTAGTTTAACTACCTCATTGGATTATACTACTGCATATGCGTCTTTTCAAGAATTGCCACCTCATAACCATACTCTCGATCCTGCCTCCAAGGAGCTTAAAGTGAAACTGCAAACAATGTTACTTGATGGTGCCATAATAGGTTTCCTCCTCGATGTATGATAAATTCTTCATTGGCATCTTCTCGCTTCTGCTCTTCTGAAAATGTCTATTGCTCACAAAATCCACATGCTCGGAAGCGCCTTGATGGATACGAAGAAGAGCCAAGCTCTACAGTGGGTTTGCATATTCCAGATAAATATCAGACTACAATTTATCTGGGTAAGACTGTGCGGTTTCTGCTACATTGTGAATTTTAAACCAATGATTATTTATGCTTCTGACACAACAATGCTTGATGTCTTATGTGCTGCAAAAGTTTGGATGTGCGATGGGACTTTTGTCAGCTTTTCGCTATTCATGCAGTTTGTGGTGGTGAAGTTTATCCTTGTGTTTATGCAATCCTGCCTGATAAAACTCAATCAACTTATTTGCTCCTGTTTGCTGTTTTCAAGACCTTTCGCTGTTGTTTAGCTCCAGAAACTCGTTTTATGGATTTTGAGCTTGCTTCAAAAGCAGGCTTTGAGGCTGAATTCCCGGATGTCAATATTCAGGGATTTTTTTTTTCATCTGACTCGGTCCGTATGGAGGAATGTACAATGTAACGGTTTGACGGCAGCATATACAGAGAATGAAGATGTTCACCACGTGGTAAAGTCATTGTGTTCCCTGGGCATTTTTACCTATCCAATAAATGCCTGAAACTTCTGATGATATTCTAGATGAAGCCGAGTTATTAAATCTCAACATTTCAGATTTGTTGGACTATTCTGAAGATACTTACATAGGCTGCAGAAATAGAAGAGGTGTCCGTAGATGTCCTCGGTTTCCTCCTAAGATGTGGACAATTCGTGAAAGGATCATTGAAGGCATACCACACACTAATTATAAGCTTGAAGGCTTGCATCGTGCATTCCAAACACAGATCGATTATCACATAAGTACATAAGTAATGCCATACTGGGAAAAGACCAAGGGTCCATCGAGCCCAGCATCCTGTCCACGACAGCGGCCAATCCAGGCCAAGGGCACCTGGCAAGCTTCCCAAACGTACAAACATTCTATACATGTTATTCCTGGAATTTTGGAGTTTTCCAAGTCCGTTTAGTAGCGGTTTATGGACTTGTCCTTTAGGAAACCGTCCAACCCCTTTTTAAACTCTGCTAAGCTAACCGCCTTCACCACTTTCTCCGGCAACGAATTCCAGAGTTTAATTACACGTTGGGTGAAGAAAAATTTTCTCCGATTTGTTTTAAATTTACTACACTGTAGTTTCATCGCATGCCCCCTAGTCCTAGTATTTTGGAAAGCGTGAACAGACGCTTCACATCCACCTGTTCCACTCCACTCATTATTTTATATACCTCTATCATGTCTCCCCTCAGCCGTCTCTTCTCCAAGCTGTATAGCCCTAGCCTCCTTAGTCTTTCTTCATAGGGAAGTCGTCCCATCCCCGCTATCATTTTAGTCGCCCTTCGCTGCACCTTTTCCAATTCTACTATATCTTTCTTGAGATGCGGCGACCAGAATTGAACGCAATACTCAAGGTGCGGTCGCACCATGGAGCGATACAACGGCATTATAACATCCTCACACCTGTTTTCCATACCTTTCCTGATAATACCCAACATTCTATTCGCTTTCTTAGCTGCAGCAGCACACTGAGCAGAAGGTTTCAGTGTGTTATCGACGACGACACCCAGATCCCTTTCTTGGTCCGTAACTCCTAACGTGGAACCTTGCATGACGTAGCTATAATTCGGGTTCTTTTTTCCCACATGCATCACCTTGCACTTGCTCACATTAAACATCATCTGCCATTTAGCCGCCCAGTCTCCCAGTCTCGTAAGGTCCTCTTGTAAGTTTTCACCATGCATCCTTTTTAAAATCTCTGCATGCTCTTCAATGTGAAGAAGGATTGCAGTTTGCCTTGTATTTCAGAGTTTCCGGTGCTCAGGGAGACAACCAAAAGTCAAAGAAATATAAAAATTTGAATTCACAGATTATTAATTTAATTCAAGAGTACTATAAGAATAATATTGATTGAAAACCTTTCTGTCTAGCATTGCTTACAATATCAATTTGAATGTTTAAAGTGAAAAGGATCTATTTCTTTGTAAGCTTTGGTTTAATACTTCTTTTTTTTTTTAATTTTTAAGTACTTTTTTTTTACCGTTGCTTTGTATGCACTTGTATGCTCTTGGTGAAGGCATCAATAAACGTTTCATGGATTTTATATATTCTGTGTCTTTCCCTTCTCCATCTGAGGTTCACTTTAGTAAGTGTTGCTTGCTTAACTGTCACGTCTGTGGCCGTGACCCCTCTCAGACTCACCTTATTTCCAGTGGTCAGCTTCTGAGCTGGCTTCTGTCTGTTCTTTGTGAGTTAGTTCTGTCTCTGTCTCTGTGTGCTGGCTATATTAGATTGTCGGTGTGCTGTCACCTGTTCCAGATTTCAGCTCAGTCCAGTCCGGATCTTCCAGGCTGCCCGACCCTTAGTTGCCTGGTGATTGTTGCACCTGAGTCTCAGCTGCCTGCTGGGCTTATTAGCCATTTGGAACCTCTCTGCCTTTGCCTTTGCATTGCTCTAAGGCCCTGGTATGTTGGTGCTTGTTGCACTTCTGCTAGTCCGGTTGTTTGCCTGAGATTCTTGCCTGTTTCTAGTTAGTCTGTGTTTAGTTTAGTTTAGGTTTTACTTGCTTTCCTTGCCTGGTTTCTTGTTGTTATTCTGTGTTTAGTTTCTGTTTGTCTGTGTTCTGGCTTTGGGGCTGCTTGCAGCTCTTAGTTCTGTGTCTTGTTAGTCAGTGTTTGTTCCCTGTTTAGTGGCTGTTCTGCAGCTTTCTGTTCTGCCCTTTAGCTTTCCTTGCCCAGTCTCCTGCCTTGCTGCCCATGTTCCTCCCCTTCTCCTCTGACCCTCAGTTCCTGTGCTGCCTTGCTGTTATCCAGTCCTGCCCTGTCCAGCAAGTCCGGCCGGCCACCTGAAGCCCAGAGCTCAACTCTGGGTGAAAAGTGGCCAAGTGCAGGTGAAGCCTAACTGCTTGCCTGAGATTTGTCTAGTCTCCGGTGTGGGGTGGTTTTGTCTGCCGCTCCTCAGCAGTGGCCCAAGGGCTCACAACCCAGTTCCTGCGTTGAAATTGTGACATTAACAAATACGCTTCTATAAGTGACGTGCTATAAAAGTGTCACGTGGCTATGTGTTGCACTTGACAATATTACTCTGGTCATAGTGTTGCTCGAGGAAGTGTCGCTTGCTCATCCGTCGTACAATTGCCTGGGAATCGTGCCTAACTTTAGGAGCGGCCATTTGCACCCATTGAAATGTGATACAAATGTATGCACCTACATGAGGCGTGCATCCACATTATTCTATAACGCGCCTTAATTTTAAGAACTCCCCCGTTCTGCCCATTTCCGCACCCCCTTTATCAAATCATGTGTAAATTTCAGGTGTGGATTCTGCATCTAAATTTATGCACATAAAGTTCAATAAACTTTAATTAGGGCCAATAATTACTTGCTAAAAGCCTATTATTGGCTCTAATTAGCTTGTTATTCAATTAAATTGCGTACAAAAATCGGGCGCAAACTCAAATTTGTGCACACAATTTTTGGTGACTTTTACAGAATTAGGGGGTTTATGTGCCATATTTGGAGTGGAGGAGTGGCCTAGTGGTTAGGGTGGTGGACTTTGGTCCTGAGGAACTGAGTTCAATTCACTTCAGGCACAGGCAGCTCCTTGTGACTCTGGGCAAGTCACTTAACCCTCCATTGCCCCATGTAAGCCACATTGAGCCTGCCATGAGTGGGAAAGTACAGGGTACAAATGTAACAAAAAAAATATATTTTCTCAGTGCAAATGCTATACCACTGAGAGGCAGCCTCCTCACTGCTTTCCCTTCCTCTGGCTTTCTACATTTCCAGTCCATCATTCTTACTTCATCCACCCCCCCTCCCTCCCTGTTTCTGCCTTTGCTTTGCCACTTAATTACCTGGGGCTCTGTAGTCCCTCCTTTACTCATGGCACATCTAGTTTATTAAGTCTAGAATGTCTTGCTCAAGAGAGACATTTACAGATAAATCTCTTTTCAGGCAGTCACCTATGTCTCAACAGTAAATTTAATCAGGCAGCTGTCAAAAGACTGCCAGTAAATGGGCTACAGATGATGGTCAACAACCTGTTCCTTTTATCCAAAGAATGGCATTTCCCCTGCACTTTGTTCTAATAGGTTTTAAACAGGACAGCTGGTGCTAATGCTTATCTAATTGCTGGGCTGCATTATCCAAATTCGGCAAACCATCTCAAGATTTACTGTATAATGCTATTTGGTTTAAAAGAAGGACCTTTTTCCTGTACACATGGTACTTATATTCTGTAAAAGAAATGCTTTGAAATAAGTGATTTATAAGAGCAGGCCTGGAACACCATGGCAGGACTGCCTTCCAAACCAGCAGACACAATGTGGTGAAACAGAATAGAGAATGTTGGGCATTAGAGTGAAAAATCTATCCTACAGTGCTTCAGTTCACCTACAAAACTTTAAATATCAGTCAGAAAATTAAAATAAAATAAAATAAACAGGAGATTAGGGATGCACTTTGATTGCTAGCTTTACATCCTTCAACTGATCCCCCACATAGTAAATATAGCAGGTCATTTCAGACACATTACGCAGCATTTATATGTGTAAAAAGCAAGTTTGCACATGTGTGTGTGTGTGTGTGTGTGGGGGGGGGGGATTCTATAAATAGCACTCAAAGGGGTCCTGTTACTAAGCTGCAGGAAAAAGGGCCCTGCAGTAGTGGAGGGGGCCATTTTTCCTGTGCACCAGGGCCCTTATTACCACAGTGGGTAAAAAGCCCCCTCCAAAAAAATGGCCATGCGGTAAGATAACTCTTACCGCTTGGCCATGAGGCAGGGAACACTTACTGCTATCTATTGAGGTGGCAGTAAGGGCTCCCGCGGTAACCCAGCAGTAACTGGGCAGTGTACGGCGATGCCTGATTACTTCCGGGTTAGCGCCACACTAGACAAAAAAAAATGTCCAGGAAATAGCGCATGGTCAACCCGGAACTACAGCCACATTGCCCCAGCAGTAGTTCAGTTTTAGTGTGTGGTAAGTCCGCATTAGGCTTACCGCCACTTTGTAAAAAGGCCCCAAAAAGAGGTGCCGATAAAAATGGTCTCTAAGAACTATTCTATAAAGGGCGTGCATAGTGTTGATTGCCATGCCTAAATTTGGGCGCCAGACTAATGCCTGCTGAAACGTTAAGCGCGCTTACCAAGTATTTAATGACTAAGGGCCTCTTTTTACAAAGGCGCACTAGCTTTTTTAGCGCATGTGTTAAATATGCATATAGAGATGCACATATATTCCTATGGATGTCTCTAGCATTTAGTGCACGCTAATCATTAGCATGCGATGAAAATGCTAGCGCGCCTTTGTAAAAGACCCTCTATCTGCCTATTGTTTTGGAGGAATGCCCCTGACATGCCTATGCCCCTTCCATGGTTACACCCCCTTTTGGGATACACACTATGGATATTAGACGCTCTGCCTCATAGAATAGCATGCAGTCTGATGCAAATTTTAATTCGTGCCAATTAACATCAGCAATTGGTTGTTGACACCTAATTACTGATGGTTGAGAGCTCATTATCCACTTAATTTCCACGCATATTGTGGCAGTGCACCCAAATTTTGGCACCATATATAGAATCTGGGGGGTAAACTGCACACAAATGTACATAGAAAAGCCACTATTTACACATTTATATTATCAGTGTGCACGGATTTCAAGTGGGCCTGCTCGGCATGTGGTATACTTCTCATTTTACATGTAAATTTCAAAATATGTCCCCAGTGGCATTTACTCCTCCTTTGAATCAGAAATTTCAGCTAATTTCTCATCCGGACCTGGAGTCTTGAGCAGCGAGTGAGGGCTCAATAATGCTTAACTCTCGGCCTTAAAAACCACCTCAAAAAGGAAAAAAACACAATGTGAGGTTTAGCGCTGAGCTCCTAAACTGGTTCTTCTTGTATGGGTAATTTGGTAAGATCCGGCACTCACATGTGTAACACCTGGAGTAAAGCTGTTCTTTTATTGCGCATTTTTTTCCGTTGTAATCAATAGAAATAAAACAAAATAAAACCTGGAAAAGAAAATAAGATGATACCTTTTTTATTGGACATAACACTACATTTCTTGATCAGCTTTCAAAGGATCGGAAATAAGCAAATGTTGGTAGATGACAGTATATATAAGTGAAACATCAAAGCATTTCAGTGACAGTCTAACAGGTTGGGGGTGGATAGGTGAGAGTCAGGGAGACAGGAGAGCAATACAATTTACAAAGCAATACAATTTTATGCTTTGTAATGGGCTAGAAAACCCAGATCTTTGTTAAATCCTGTCTGGTGGGTGTCAAAATATTTAATCATTTTGACTTCAAAGGTCTTACGTTCCTGTATTGTTTTAAAGTTCCCTTTCAGGATCCTTACCATGAAATCACTGGTACAGTGTTCTGGTTTTGTAAAGTGCTGTCCCACAGGCATGACATCTTTGTTTGTACTGGCATTTTTCATATGATGTCTATGTAAATTAAATCTCTTCTTTAGCATCTGACTTGTTTCTCCAATGTTCATCGCACTTTTTACACTGAATGATATATACCACATTGGAAGATGAGCATGTGAAAGATTCCTTAATGTTGAATATTTTTCCTCTGTGAATGATCGTGGGGTCCTGTGAGATATTTTGGCATAGTTTGCAGCTGGATATATTGCAAGGATGTGTGCCATTCTTTTCTTTTTGAGTCTGTGTTGGGAGTTTACTTCTAATTAGCTTGTGTTTTAAGTTGGGTGGCTGTCGGAAAGCCAGCACTGGTGGAGATGGGAATATCTCTTTCAGTAATTCATCTTCCTGGCTGCAGATCTCTTATGATTTTTCTTAATTTTTTTTTCATTGCTTGCACGCCCTTGCATGTATTTTTCTAATACCTTCGTGTTCAATAAAGACTTTTGCAAAATATCCAGGAAACTGTGAATGTCCTGACCTGGCTGTCTCTTTACTGTACAGATAAACACCAGTGTTATTCGCTCTAGAGAACTGGTTTATGCCCTTAGATTAGAAGTATCCCCATATGTAAATGGCAGCATATACACACGTAGATTGGACTACATGTGTAAATGCTGTTTCAGAATAACATTTGCATGCAGTGATGCTGATCATGTTTACCTTGGCAGGAGGTGTGGTGAGGATGGGGAGAGGGACAGGTTAGAGAAAGCCTAACAGATTGACATGGATTCCCCATTTTACAAACGAAACATATTTGGTGGAATTTACACTTGCCCTGAGGCATGCATAAGACCTACTTGAAGGGCAGGTGTAAAGGCTATGGTCTGGTCCTTCTGACACCACGATCCCTCTAAGCTGTGCGGGTGTCCTCAAATTGAATTGCTGCCAGTGAGGGGTGGTGCTTCAATATTGTGTTTTCAATCGCTAGGGACAGGCAGATTCCCTGGAGTCCTGAAGAACTTGCCTGTCTTTCACTATTGAAAATGTGATAGTGAAACAGCACCCCCCACTGGCAGGACTGTAGATGCAGGACTACTGCTCAGCTTAGACAGAACAGCACTGACCACTAGTATCATCCCCTTCCAATTTCTTCCCACGATACCCTATCCCTCTCTGGCAAGAAGCCCTCCATTTCTGAACCCTCCCAGGCATGAAGATCCCTGACTTCTTCTCCCCATGGCAAACTCCTCTTGGCTGCTCCATGGGAGACCCACTGCCATCCAGAGGCCCCCTGGCAGACTCACTCCACCCCATCCCCAACAAGCAACCATTTTGTTGGGATTAAGAACCAATTTGTGAGACAAAATCCAATTAGCCAAAAAACTTGTAAGCATTCTTGCAGATTATGGAGGTCGATGTTCACAGCAGAAGTAAGGAAGAGAAGCAGGATGCCATCTGCTTAGAAATAAAAAGAAATGTTGAATGACTGAATAAGAATTGCTAAAAGGCAAAGGAATATATTAAACAAGAGCGGGGACAAGAAAGAACCCTGGGGAACACCACAAGTAAGTGAATAAGGCTGAGAGTTATACCCGGAGAACCTTACTGAGAAAGAGCGTGCTTCCAGAAAAGAAGAGAACCAAGAGAGATCTGAACCATATAAACCAATAGTTATCAAGCGGTGTAGAAGAAGAGAATGGTCCAGCAGATTGAAAATTGCTGAAAGGTTGAGCAAGATAACAAAACAGATCTTGCCTCTGTCAAGAACAGAATGAAAGTCGTTGAGAAGTGATGTTACAACTGTCTCCATCTCAGCTTGGTGAAGAGACGGCTGAGGGGAGACATGATAGAGGTATATAAAATAATGAGTGGAGTGGAGCAGGTGGATGTGAAGCGTCTGTTCACGCTTTCCAAAAATAGTAGGACTAGGGGGCATGCGATGAAACTACAGTGTAGTAAATTTAAAACAAATCGGAGAAAATCTTTCTTCACCCAACATATAATTAAACTCTGGAATTCGTTGCTGGAGAAAGTGGTGAAGGCGGTTAGCTTAGCAGAGTTTAAAAAGGGGTTGGACGGTTTCCTAAAGGACAAGTTCATAAACCGCTACTAAATGGACATGGGAAAAATCCACAATTCCAGGAATAACATGTATAGAATGTTTGTACGTTTGGGAAGCTTGCCAGGTGCCCTTGGCCTGGATTGGCCGCTGTCGTGGACAGGATGCTGGGCTCAATGGACCCTTGGTCTTTTCCCAGTATGGCATTACTTATGTACTTATGTACTGTAGTGACAAAAGCCTGCCTGTCTAGGATAGAGTATGAAAGACCACTCTTAATGTGAAAACAATTGGGAGAAGACAACCTTCTCAGTGAGACTGAAAAAAAAACCACAGATTACAAACAGGTCCGTAGTTTGCAGGGATAGCAGGATCCAAGGTTGGTTTTATTAAAAGGGAGCAGACTATTAACTGTTTCCCAAGAGATGGAACTGCTCTTGATTCCAAACAATGGTTTATAAGGGATAAAAACAAAGGTAACAGATCTATGGTACCTCATTTCAGCCACACGAAAGGAAGAGGATCTAAGGAGCTGGTTGTGACTCACATAAGAGGACAAGATAGATTTAAGAAATGTAGGAGTCACATGTGATCACTTAATCCAAGAGCAGGAAATGATCAAGTTGGATGAATTATATATAGGGAGCAGATGTGATGAATGGTTCATTGGACCCTCTATCGAATGATCATGAGCAGGAGGGTCAATAATGGGCATATCCAATGGCTGTGTCAATATCTCTTATAGTTGCTGCATTTTTGTAAGAAAGAATTGAGCCACAGAGTCAGGGGGTGGAGCAGATGCCACAGGGGACCCACAATTTGGATGTCAGAGCTGGTTAACCCCCTGGTATAGACTGGTATAGACTCAGAGCTATTAAGAGTAGAATTCATTTTAGATGCAAAATAGGCATTTTAGCTCATTTCTGAGATAGTTGAAATAGCGGAGTTCAGTAACACAGAAAGTGCAAGCCTCGGTGCTTTTAATGGCTAAAAATAATGCACTTTGGAAAGGATTGCCAGGCTTCTGTAGTGGTATGAGTTGCCACAACTTGGTTATGAGTTTACAGCCCTATTACTTCTAGAGGTGTTCAGCCATACAGAGGTAGATGGGCCAGGCCATGTCCGTAAATTCAGAATGACTCATTTTAACTTTTGGCACACTAGAACAAGCAGGCTCTATGAATCACCTCCTTGATATCTGCTGGCCTTACAGTATCTTTCAAAGTAAATCTTGAATCACAAAGAAGAATGTGAATAAAACCTTGCCCAGGGGAACAGCATTATTTCTGAAATTGCAGTTTCCAGTAAAAATAAAGAATGCCTTAATGCACACGTGGCATTGCCCCTTTAAAGAAAACTTAATAGGGTGCCAGGGCAAAGGAAGAAGGACTGAACAAAAATCCATATTCCTGTTTATATTTTCATTGTGAGAATTATTCCCAAGGACGAAACAACAAAGAAAAGTCTTGTGTGGAAATACCAAGGATAAAATGCTGTAGGGTATCAAACAACAAAAGAATGTTTTCATTCAGGATAAATTTTCAACACTTTTAAAATTTGGTTCATAACAAGAGACACACCAATGGTTTTATTGTTGTTTTGTTTGTTTAATTTTAGATTTTAAATGAATCATTTCTGCAATGTATGAGCCATTCATCCAAGAAACATGCCACCATTGATTTCAGAAGGGTAATTTTAATCATGTCTGTGGTAGATTGAACCTACACCTACAGTTTTGCAGGAAAGACTTCATAGCATGCTGTGTAATCTAAGTTCTTCGGTTAATTTACTTTATTTTTGTTATATTTGTACCACGCTAACCTGATTACAGCTGGGTACACACTGGTGCTACAAAAATAAATATTTTTTTATAGCGCCGGATATGACGGCACGCTGGGTGTGGAAACTACCGCCGGGCTCACCGCTACTTTGCAAAAGAGGTCCTCAGGTTCTTATTGGGTGTTTCAACAAAACGTTACAAAAAAATTTGCAAAATCATAAACAGCTTTGCAGTAATATTTCCTTTCAAAGATCTACAGTATTGCTTAAACACTATTGCAGTGTAGTAGTATACCACAGAGCTCCTTCATTTGGGTCCTTCAGGTTAGTGATTTCCCCAAGTGCTGAATAAAACATTGGGTCCTGTTTACTAAGCCGCGCTATAGGCAAGCTAGAATGGGTGCCTCTAGCGTTTAGCGCATGCTAATTTTAGCGTGTGCTAAAAACACTAGCACACCTTAGTAAACAGGGCCCTTAATTTCTGTAGCACAGATTTTGGTGTAAAATTAAAAGGGCTTTTCTCCTCCACTAAGGGAACCTCTTCTACCTACAAAGTCTATCCACATTGTAAAGGGGGGGGGGGGGGGGGGGGGGGGGGTCCGCTTTACAGAATACTGCTGATACTGGGACTCAGGGCCAAAGTATTTTATTATCAAGGCAATTTCATACCAAAAATCATAATATATTCTTCAAAACAAAAGGTACAGCCCTCTTAATATAGTCTTCAAAAGAAAACGATACAGTCCTCATAGGATAATCTTCAAAAGGAAAAAGGTACAGTCTAGGTCCCAAAATCCCTCAGCAAACGCTCAGCTCCTCAAGACCTCAGGTTTTCTATTAGGGCATTAGCTTTCCCTTCCCCCTCCTTCAGAAGGGTTTAGTAAGAGTTCAGCACACTTCCAATATAGCACAACAGTTCAGAACAAATCTTCATGGACAGTCTTTCCAGGCCAAACCAATACCACAAATCACCTGCCTTTTCACAGCACAGAGGGAACCCTGTAAGGAGCAGGGTTGGCAGTTTCTCCCACCTCTCAGCACCACGCCCGGTGTGGCCTCCTCCACTGCCTTCAAGTGCTGGGCAGGGCAACCTTTGAATTCTCCCACTCCATGGTAGCTGGCTCCTCTACCTTGGGCAGCTCTAGTGGCAGGCTACTTCCTTCCTCCACATACTCCATGGAATCTCTCTCTCCATTCGTCTCCCCTCTCTCCTGGTGACTGTGAGCCTCCAGGAAATCTGCCCTCTCCTTCTCACAGCTGGGGGGAATCATATACTGATGGCAAAGACAAGGAAACTGAGCTTCATCCTTCCCTCTCCCTCTAGTGGGGAAGGGAGTAACAGGCTCACCCTGCCTCGAGCCATTGCTCCCCCTGCTGGGGTTGGGAATCCATTCCATTTTTTTAGGACTACTCTCTTCTCTCATTCCTACAAGGACTTCTGGGACCCGTAGTTCTTGGCTCAACTGCTTCACTGGGGAATCTCTGGGGCTTGCCTTGTCACAACATTAGAATTTCCTCTTTTAGTCAAGCTTTGAGTTGGTGCTTTCTCTTTCTTTCTCTCCTCTTGTGCTTGTAGTCCAAGCTTTTCAGTTCACTCCTTGTTTTGCAGTCAGGCAACGAGTTGGGTAAAAACCATCACGTGTACATTACAAATGGCATAAGACTCAAGGGAGGCTTCTTCACAAGACAAAAAGTAAAGGTTCAAGGGCTGTGTTCAACAAAAGAAAACTGCTTCTCACAAAACCCATGCTATCCCCCAGTGACTCTCTAGCCTATATAGAGAAACATGGGCTAAATCTGACTGCTCTAACTTGTCTTGGACAAACCAGAAAACTGTGGGAAATTTGTTGAACAGTTTGAAGCACACGTAAGTGCTACTTCACAGAATTTGTTCTAAATTGTCATAACCAATACTAATAATCAAAAGAAAGTATTCAATCAAAAAAATCTAACAAGTTAACCACTAACTCCAAAAAGATAGAATGAATGTAGTGCTTTATAGACGACATCTTCATGTTATGGAATGGAGACACACAACAATTACAAAATGTTGTGAATTGGTTAAATACTTGCAGTCTGGCTATACAGTTCACATACAATTTTTCAGGGACAAAGATAAATTGTAGTGATGGACTAGAAGAAGACAGGAGGAAACTGGAGAAAGAAAAAGGATAAACAGACAGCAACCACTGGAAAGAAAGTTAGCAGAAGACAGGAAAGTAGAAAAGAGAAACTGGGACCAACATGCTTAGAAAAATAAAGTACTTAAAGGCCAAAATAAAAAAAGGATTGGACCTCATGGAAGAATGGGCAACAACTTTCAAACTCAAACTGAACAGAGACAAAACCAAATTCCTAGTACTATCCAGCCTACACAACCCCACATCCTACCAAAAATTCACAATCGACAACAAACATACCACATCGAAACACACATCTTAAAATACTAGGAATCATTCTCGACAAACACCTAACACTGGATAATCAAATATCAACAGTAACATCAAAATGCTTCAGAAAACTATTGAAACTGAGAAGAATAAGAGACTATTTCTCTAGACAATCTTTCTGATACTGGTCCAATCAATGATACTATCGTAACTAGACTACTGCAATGCAGCATATGTAGGGAGCAAGGAAAACACACTCAAATTGCTGCAAACAGACCAAAACACAGCATCAAGACTGATTTTCAAGAAATCGAAATATGAAAGAACAACCCTACTGCTTGAAACACTACATTGGCTACCATTGAAGGCAAAAATATTTTTCAAAGCGAGCACCCTAATCTTCAAGATACTATTTGGAATGGCACCCGAATATATGGTTAACATGATTGAACTATCCTCAAGAAATGCCAGCCCAGAAAACAGAAACTACCTACTCCTGCATTTACCCAACTGCAAAAACACCATCTACAAAACTATCTAAATAGCAGAATTTAGCTAGCAGGGTTTGAAATGGTGGAACTCGATACCGAAAACCATATGAAGCATCACAAATCTCCTCCAATTCAGAAAAGAAATTAAAACTTACCTCTTCAAAAAATTCTACAGCTAATCACAAAGATATCGTCGCCTTCCTTTCAAACCTACCTCTTCAAAAACTATATGAATAAATATCACCAAAACTCTACAATTGAACACAAAAGCTGCCACTACCTTTTCCACTTCAAATCTATCTCTTCATAAACTCTATGAATAACCACATGAAATATAGATGCCCTCTCTACAATGCACTCCACCAAAATGTAAATTGTAAGCCACTTGGAATCAAAACTTGTTTTTGGATAATAGTGGGATACAAGAATGCATAAATAAATACAATAAATAAATAAAAAAGGTTGAGGACCACTGGGCACCTATATATGAGTGCACTGCATATGAATGCCCCACTTGGTTTCTTCATCTTCATCATCATCATCAGAACTTCAAACTTATGGTATTTTTCAAGGACCTTACAGATTTCTCAGAAGCAGGCAGCCCTTTGCATGGTTAACAATGGGAAGCAAGACGTTTTAAACATGGTGCTTGGTGTTCTGTCAAAGCTCAGGTACTAAACAATAATTTGAACTTACTATTGAACATTTGATAATAGGACAATCTTATCCATGGCAAAATGAGTGTGTATTGATTCTTCAATTTTGATTTTCCTAGACATACACCTCTAGCATAGAGAATATGTGTGCTCTTCTACTATAATAAAAAGCAACCTCAACGTTCTGAGGACACTGACGTCACTGAAGTCAGTCAGTCTCCCAGAACGGTTCGTGGATTCATGGGGGTGAAGCCACCCCACAGACCCGTGCCCCGCCCTCGCGTCAAACGTCATGACGTCGAGGGCAGGAAAAAAAATCACCTAAACAAACAGTTGACCCCCCCCAAAGCTGCAGCTCAACACAAGGACCTCCAGCACCCCCCCACAACAACCCCCTCCTGAGACACCCACCTTTGCGTTGCTTTGCCAGTGGGGGACCTGAAACCCCGCCAGCACAAGCCCTGTCTGCTCACTACGGCGTCATCTTCGGCGTTCCTAGCCTGTGGAGGCAGGGCTTCTGTGCATCTGACGTCCTGCACGTGCATGACGTCAGACGCACAGAACTCCGCCCTGCACAGCTACCAACGCCGACGATGACGCCGTACTCAGCACACAGGACTTGTGGTGGCGGGGTTCCGGGTCCCCCGCCGCCAAACCAACGCGAAGGTGGGTGTGATGGGCACGGTGGGTCGGATGGCTGCGGCCGGATGCATCGCCGTGGGTGGGATGGTGCCGGGAGGGGGGGCATCGCACCTCACAGGCAACTGCTCAATGAGGAAAACCTTGCTAGCGCCCATTTCATTTGGGTCAGAAATGGGCCTTTTTTACTAGTCTTTAAATAAAGCACAAAACAAACCTCCAGTTTTGCTGCAGACCTTTTCTTGTGCTGCTCCATGATATCATGTTATAAAGACTTTGACATACATGAAGGTGTTGAGTAGAAAACTTTGTGAAAGGAATTTTTCCCTGTGGCTGCAAATGAATAGAATTCTTTTTGGAGGCCTCGACAGTTCAGAGCACTGACACGAGGTTACAGCCTTTCACCTTTGGGCTAGTAGTGGCTGAAAATTGAAACCATCTGAAATATGTTCCTCGGTTAGAAAATTGGAAATCTCATACTACTGAGCAGAAGGACAAATATTGACATCACTACAACTGGTACACAACAACTAACATCATCACTGGTGATAATGATGATCTCAGTAGGGAGTAAATCAGCAAGGAAACTGAATTGCCATTTTACTCCTTATGGTCCTTCTCAAAATCCAAGTTTTTGCACACACCTACAGACTTATCATTGTGTTTATTCTTAGTGATAGTAAAACAACGGTATGATAAGATAAGCAGCGTTTGCAGTATGGCTGGAGGTAGGAACAGTCGATGAGCCTGGCAGTCTTGATTAAAGTTGCCAACTGGAGCCAGATTCCCCCAACAGGGTTGATGTAAAAGGGGTTAAAAAGGGGTTAGATAGTTTCCTAAAGGACAAGTCCATAAACCACTACTAAATGGACATGGGAAAAATCCACAATTCCAGGAATAACATGTATAGAATGTTTGTACGTTTGGGAAGCTCGCCAGGGCCCTTGGCCTGGATTGGTCGCTTTCGTGGACAGGATGCTGGGCTCGATGGACCCTTGGTCTTTTCCCAGTGTGGCATTACTTATGTACTTATGTACTCCTGTGTTTCTCCCACTGCAGGTCTTGTAGTCTTGCTTTTTCTTAGGGAAAACAGTTAGAAGTCTCTGCATACAGTGGGATAAACCCATGAGTAGGTAGGTCAACCCTCTCGGGTGGATCTGGATGCAATTGGCAACCCTAGTCTTGATATGCCACAAGTTTCTCTTAAACCTCTGAGTGTTAATTAAGATGGGATACACTAATTAAGACGTATTTTTAATTGCAGTATATACACTATATGGTAAAACTAGTGGAAGGCTATTGGTTTCTGACCATGAGGCTATTGCTCATTTCTCATCAAAAAGCTTTCACCAGCTCTGCTCCAGTCTATGAGATATTCTGTGCTTTCATAAAATCAATGAATGAGGGTCTCCCAGGATCCTCCTCTAGCACATCATTGAAAAACATGCAACCAGAAAATTTACTGAATGGTTAACAGGGGCCAGAGAATGAATCAAACAAACAAACAAACACAGACTACTGTAACTCTTTCTTGTCCAGTGGGCATCAGAGCAGGTTACTTTAAGTAAATTTAGGACTGGTTTGTGAGGTCAGAGTTGAGTCTAGCTGGAGTGTGGAGGCCACAGGACACATTAATCCACTCATTCAGCACTCTCTTTTCATCCAAAAAGTCAGTCCAGGCTAGAAGTTGAAATTCTGAGCCAAAATGTTTACTTAAACCTAGATGCACAGGAGCAAGAAACTTCTCAACATTAATTACATACAGTCAGTAATAAAATAAAAGTAGTTTCAAAACTCATTTATTACTAGGTTTCCTTATGAGCACTCTGCCTTGGTAGAGATTCTGGATAGAAGTCATTTACAGCTCTAACCTCTGTGGACCCCTCCTCCAGAGGAGAGCTGCTTTGCAAATGTCTCTTTTTAGACAGCAGGACTCTCTGAGCTTTCAGGTACAAAGTCCTTGCAGGTTCTTTGTCCAGTTGTTCTGACCCTTCTTGGTTGTTCAGGTTTATTTATTTATTGCATTTGTATCCCACATTTTCCCACCTTTTTGCGGGTTCAGTGTGGCTTACAATATGAGTTAAATGTTGGAAATACAATTTGTTACAGATTGGTTATGGATTACATTGTGCAGAGTTATGCGAAACAATTGAGGTGTCGTTAAGGAATGTAACAATGGAACACAAACATTGAAACTTTGGAAGGAAACAATGGGAGCTTAGAGGGCGATAAAAAGGCATGAAGACATATGGTATATATTTTTCTGTGCGTAAAGGTATGAGTGATGTGATATTACGGGAATGAGAGTTCAGAGGTGAATGTATGATGCATTAGTGAACAGTAAGTGTGGACTTTATGTGTTTTGTTTCTTTCCGTAAATTTTTTCAAAAAGATGGGTCTTCAATAATCTGCGGAAGGAAGCTTGCTCGTTGATTGTTCTTAAGTTGCGCAGCAGTGTATTCCAAAACTGTGTGCTCATGTGAGAAAAGGTTGACGCTTGTAGCGCTTTGTATTTCAAGCCCTTGCAATTGGGGAAGTGGAGGTTAAGGAAGGTTCGGGATGATCTTTTGGCGTTTCTGGGTGGTAAGTCTATTAACTCAGACATGTAGGCTGGGGCTTCGCCGTGAATGATTTTGTGGACTAATGTGCATACTTTAAAAGTGACGCGTTCCTTTTGATCTTGTTACTCTTTCTCCCCTTATTCTGTGCAGGCAAGTTGTGGAGCTGTCACTTGGTACAAATGAGCAGCTGTGTGGGCTTCTGTAAGATATACTTTGCTCCTACTCTCTCTAGGTGCAGTGGCTCTGGTAGCCAGAGACCCTCTTCTCCTTAGTTAGATGTATTTTAATATGGAAGAATACAGCCACACTTGGTCCCCTTGCGGTAATGGTGCAGTGGCCAGAGAGCTGGAGCCACAGACAAGGCTACTCCTACTGGGCTTGGTATTTATACCAACACAGAGTCCCTCCAAAGGGTGTTTCCATCTACCCCTCTTAGGGACCCTTTTATTAAGCTGTGTTAAGAATTAACGCGTGCTTAACTAAGATTAAAATCCACTACTGTGGTACAAGCTCAGGCATCCCGCGGTAGTTTTCAGATCTGCATGATCTAAAAAATACTTCTTATTTGTAAGCGCTGGGGTGATTAGCGCAGGAGCCCTTACCGAGAAAACAGGTGTCAATAAGGGTTCCCATACTAATGGCCACACACAAATTAGGAAATTAGCACATGGCCATTAACTGAGGAAATTGAAAATGCAAACGTTTTACAGCTGCGCTAAAAGTGGCCTCAGTACATGGGAAACCCACATGCTAGTCATACTGCTGGCTACTTTTTAGCACAGCTTTGTAAAAGGGCCCCTTATTCTCAAGCAGGATAACCACCCCTCTGTTCCAGAATCAAAGTCAAAAAGTCACAAATTTATTTCTGGTAGTCACTAGAGGTCTCTGCTAACCAAATTTTAGAAGTGGAACCTGAGGGCCTTCTACACCATTGGGTTCTCAACACCCAGCCAATCAGGTTTTCAGGATACCCTTAATGAATATGTATGAGATAAATTTGCATACAGTGGACACAGTGAATATTCATTGTGGATAGCTTGAAAACCAGACGGGTGGATAAGCCCTGCTCTGCATTGTCATGCCAAGATGTCCTGCAAGGTGTGAAAAACTAGCAAACAAAACAGCAGCCTGTAACACCATATAATGTTGTTTTATTATTCCTGAATTTATACCCCGTCTTTCTAGCAAAAATAGTACTCAAGTGCCCATGTAAACAAGACCTTGTAGAACTTGTTAACTGAAGAGCAAGGTGTTTAAATAATAATATTGTATGTGTGTGTGTATAAAAGAGAGGAGGGAGGGAGTTTATGTAGCCTTGGGTTTCAAAGGATTAGTGGCAGGAAGCACAGCTCATGAATTCAATTAAAAAAAAAAATCCTTTCATTTGTCACAGTTGCTTCCCGTCCATCTTTTAAGCATCTGCTTCACAACATACATTAAAAAAAAAAAAGCCTTAATAGTAAGTTCATACTTCTCGCAGAAAAAGAATATATGCGGTTCCTCTAACACACTCTTCTCTGCCTTCAAAGTTTATTTTATCTCTCTGTAACAGTTTCCTTGTGTCTTGCTTGTTCTTTCCGCCTTCACATTCTGGAAAATCTCAAGCTGACGAAAAAAAGACATTTTTCTTACATGATGATAATATCTGCAGGATTAAGTTGCCTCCAGGCATTTTTGGCCAATCGGAGGAAACGAGCATCTTGCTGCTTTCAAATCATCCTTTCCAGACTTCATTTCGCAGGCCCTACAAGGAAGTCACTTCCTGTTGTTGTTCAAGGCCTGAGCTTGACAAGCATGAATCCAGCAGACTGAGAATTAGAGGAGGAGTCTCTGAAAATGGTAGCTGGGCTGAACAAACACTTTAGAAGGCATGTCACCTGATACAAACCACTAGGTCTTTCTCATCTGTGTTCCAGCAGCACAGAACTTTGTTTACTATGGTTCTCAATCTCAAAGGGGGACAGGATGGGTTAGACTGTGAGAAATGCTAAATCTCGCTGTTTGCACAAGGGATGTGCACAGGGCAAAGATTTTCAGTTAGTCTGGCCTTTTTTCCCTCCATTTTTGGATGTTTTCTTCAGTTCATTTCACACATTAATTAAAATTTTTTGTTTAATGTATATTAGAAATGTTTTAATGTACACTAATTGATAATGTACATGAATTCATAGGCTAGAATGTAAGAAATTGATTCATTGCCTAATAAAAATTTTAAAGCAGACTAACAATCTAGGGTGCCAATGCACAACGGTAGATCCGCGGTAAACGTTTGAAATACTGAGCGATGGAAATCTCATGTAAATTTAAGTTTACAGATGATTACCTAACTTTTAGAAGTCTTTTAAAAATACATTTCTTTAAGTAACTGTGCATCAAGATGAATGGACATGACAGGGGGGGGGGAAGAAGGGGAAAGGGGGTAGATTGGATGGGGTGGGGGGAGGAGTGTTATGTTATGGGGTTGAAAGGTAATCTTGTTAAAGGAAATGTTATGGTGAAAGAGTGCACAGAGGATGGATAAAGAGAAGAGCGGGGGGGGGGGGGGGGGGGAAAGGGGTTCAATGTTAATGTAAAATGTTCTTTATGTTGCTGGAATTGTTGTCCACTGACAGAATAAAAATGATTGAAACATACAAATACATTTCTTCAGTCTGGCCTTTCTGAATACAAAGAACTCTATTTGAATTTTATCAACACCCTTTTCTTAATCTCGTTTCTCATCTAGTCATGCCTAATTATGCGCTCACCTATCCACCCTTAATTATTTGATTGTCCTTGAGATAGTCTAAATCCCTACTGCACATGTATTAATTTGCTTATTGAAGTTATTGTAATCTGTATTATATTCTGTATATATTATGTTTTATTCACTTTATTGTTTGTTTGTAAGCCACATTGAACCTGAGTCTATTTTGGGCTAATGTGGGGTATAAGTGTCATGAATAGATAAATTAATTAATAAATGAGCTGCTCACAATGACAGCAAGCACCTAGGTAGGGAAAGTGCCAGCATGCATAGAACAGCCACCTACTAAGCACTGCATGCGTAGGATAGTCACTCGCTAAGCGTTGATGATATGCCTATGCCTAGAACAACAAGTGCTATAGATGCGCCTCCAGAATGTTCCACTGCTACACATGGCTTTCATACAAGCATATAAGCAATAAACCAACTGGGGCATGAAAGTCTCTTTTTGTGGGGTTTCACGCCAGCTTTCATGCCCTGTGGGGGGGGGGGGGGTTTACTGTTTATATGTGTGTGTGTGTATGTACATAAGTACATAAGTATTGCCATACTGGGAAAGACCAAAGGTCCATCAAGCCCAGCATTCTGTTTCCAACAGTGGCCAATCCAGGTCACAAATACCTGGCAAGACCCAAAAAAGTACAAAACATTCTATACTGCTTATCCCAAAAATAGTGGATTTTCCCCAAGGGACTTTTTCTTTAAGAAGCCGGCCAAACCTTTTGTAAACTCCGCTAAGCTAACCGCCTTTACCACATTCTCTGGCAACGAATTCCAAAGTTTAATTCCTTTTATCTTGCCACACCTTATGCCTGGAATAGACTTCCTGAGCCGCTACGTCAAGCACCATCTCTGGCCGCCTTCAAATCTGGGCTAAAGACCCACCTGTTTGATGTTGCTTTTGACTCCTAACTTTTCACTTATTCGTAACCTTTATCTTGTCTTCCTCTCTTCAATAGTCCCTTATCCCTATGTGTCCTATCTGTCTGTCCTACCCTTATCCCTTATTTGCCCTGTCTGTCTGTCCTGAATTAGATTGTAAGCTCTCTTGAGCAGGGACTGTCTCTTCTTCATGTTCAATTGTGAAGCGCTGCGTACGACTAGTAGCGCTATAGAAATGATTTGTAGTAGATTTTTGTAGTAGCACACGTTGAGTGAAGAAAAAATTTCTCTGATTTGTTTTAAATTTACTCAGTGGCATTCCTAGGGGGGCTGACACCCAGGTCGGATCGCCGATGCACCCCGTCCTCCGGGTGCAGCGCCCCCCTCGGATGCAGCGCAACCCCCCCCCCGGTGAAAGGACACCCCCTGCAAAAGAACCCCCCGCCCGGGTGCACGCTGCTGGGGGGTGCCGCGCGCGCCTGTCCGTCATTCGTTCCATGCTCCCTCTGCCCCGGAACAGGAAATAACCTGTTCCAGGGCAGAGGGCGCATGGAACGAATGACAGACAGGCGCGCACGGCACCCCCCCCCCCAGCGGAGTGCACCCGGGGCGGACCGCCCCCACCGCCCCCCCTAGGAACGCCATTGAATTTACTACATTGTAGCTTCATCACATGTCCCCTAGTCCTAGTATTTTTGGAAAGCATGAACAGACGCTTCACATCTACCCGTTCCACTCCACTCATTATTTTATAGACATCTATCATATCTCCCCTCAGCCACCTTTTCTCCAAGCTGAAGAGCCCTAGCCGCTTTAGCCTTTCCTCATAGGGAAGTCGTCCCATCCCCTTTATCATTTTCGTTGCCCTTCTCTAGACCTTTTCTAATTCCACTATATCTTTTTTGAGATGCGGTGACCAGAACTGAACACAATATTCAAGGTGCAGTCACACCATGGTGCAATACAAAGGCATTATAACATCCTCATTTTTGTTTTCCATTCCTTTCCTAATATTCTATATGCTTTCTTAGCCGCAGCAGCACACCGAGCAGGTTTCAACGTATCATCAACGACGACACCTAGATCCCTTTCTTGGTCTGTGACTCCTAATGTGGAACCTTGCATGACGTAGCTATAATTCGGGTTTCTCTTTCCCACATGCATCACTTTGCACTTGCTCACATTAAACGTCATCTGCCATTTACACGCCCAGTCTCATAAGGTCCTCTTGTAATTTTTCACAATCCTCTTGCGATTTAATGACTTTGAATAACTTTGTGTCATCAGCAAATTTAATTACCTCACTAGTTACTCCCATCTCTAGGCCATTTATAAATATGTTAAAAAGCAGCGGTCCCAGCACAGACCCCTGGGGAACACCACTAACTACCCTTCTCCATTGAGAATACTGACCATTTAACCCTACTCTCTGTTTTCTATCTTTTAACCAGCTTTTAATCCACAATAGAACACTACCTCCTATCCCATGGCTCTCCAATTTCCTCTGGAGTCTTTCATGTGGTACTTTGTCAAACGCCTTCTGAAAATCCAGATACACAATATCAACCAGCTCACCTTTATCCACAAGTTTGTTCACCCCTTCAAAGAAATGTAGTAGATTGGTGAGGCAAAATTTCCCTTCACTAAATCCATGTTGACTTTCAGGCTTATTTTCGAAAGAGAAAGGCGCCCATCTTCTGACACAAATCGGGAGATGGGCGTCCTTGGCATAATCGAAAGCCAATTTTGGGTGCCCTCAACTGCTTCCCGTCACGGGGATGACCAAAGTTCACAGGGGCGTGTCGGCAGCGTAGCGAAGGCAGGACTGGGGCGTGCCTAACACATGGGCATCCTCGGCCGATAATGGAAAAAAGAAGGGCGTCCCTGACGAGCACTTGGCCGAGTTTACTTGGTCCATTTTTTCTAGTGACCAAGTCTCAAAAAGGTGCCTGCACTGACCAGATGACCACCAGAAGGAATCGGGGATGACCTCCTCTTACTCCCCCAGTGGTCACTAACCCCCTCCCACCCTCAAAAAAAATTAAAAAATGTTTTTTTGCCAGCCTCTATGCCAGCTTCAAATGTCATATCCAGCTCCATGACAGCAGTATACAGGTCCCTGGAGCAGTTTTAGTGGGTGCAGTGCACTTCAGGCAGGCGGACCCAGGCCCATCCCCTCCCACCTGTTACACTTGTGGTGGTAAATGTGAGCCCTCCAAAACCCCCTAAAAACCCACTGTACCCACATCTAGGTGCCCCCGTTCATCCCTAAGGGCTCTGATAATGGTGTACAGTTGTGGGGAGTGGGTTTTGGGGGGGGGGAGCTATGCACCTGGGAGCTTTTTCTCAAGTCCACTGCAGTGCCCCCTGGGGTGCCCAGTTGGTGTCATGGTATGTGAGGGGCAGGGCAGTGGGGGCGGTCCGCCCCAGGTGTCAATGGGTGGGGGGGTGCTCTGCTAGCGAATCCCTACCAGCTCCATCCACCCGGCAGCTGTGTGGTGCGGCGCCTCGTGTCTGTGCTGCTGTAAGAGAAGAAAATCGCCTAGTCGGCCCTTCCCTCACTCTGTCCCGCCCTCGAGGAAATAGGATGTTACATCAGAGGGCGGGACAAAGTGAGGGAAGGGCCGACGAGGCGATTTCAGCAGTGCAGAGTTGCACAAGGTGCCAGGTGGACGGAGCTGGTAGACAGGTGGAGACTGGGGGGGGGGGGTGCCGTGTCGCGGTGCCGTGTCATGCCGGGGGGGGGGGTGCCGTATTGCCCTGCAGCGGGGGGGGGGGGGGGGTGCAGCAGCGATCCACCCCGGGTGGCAGTGAACCACAGAACGCCACTGCAATACATATCCCAGTAAGGACCTTGCACTTTCTTCAATTTCTTGCTAATGTTGCACATGACACATTAGATTTGCTAAAGACTTAGAAAAATATGCTGCACGTAAGTACCTGCTGTTTCTCCTTCACAAACCAATGTTTCCTTTCTAGCTTGCCAGCATGTTTTTTTGGCACTCTTTAATTAGGTAATCTTTTAAACAGGAGGCTCTAGGTTGACAAGTGCAAGACACAAGTTAGATTCTGGTTTGGGCTCATGTGCACATATACATTGACTTGACTGATCATAAGGGATCTGGGAGTCCACAATTCCAAAACATTTTTCTAAAGCACAAACTAGCTTGTTCAAAAATTTGAAATGCATTCCTATTTTTTTGTTACATTTGTACCCCGCGCTTTCCCCACTCATGGCAGGCTCAATGCGGCTTACATGGGGCAATGGAGGGTTAAGTGACTTGCCCAGAGTCACAAGGAGTTGCCTGTGCCTGAAGTGGGAATCAAACTCAGTTCCTCAGGACCAAAGTCCACCACCCTAACCACTAGGCCACTCTTGATTATTGACTCTTGTCACTAGTGATTAAGTTAAAATTGTCATATTTAAGGAATGACTTTTAATCTAGATAAGAGTGTTTTTGTTAGAGACAAACAGCACAAAACAAAGTTACCGAAAATCTAACTTTAGGGAACAGTTCATGAGAACTCTTTAAGGTTAATTGGGCTAACATCTGGTGAGGGGAGGGGGGTGGGGAATGAAGAAGCTAATACGGAGTGAGTTTATTTTGGGATGTGCTAATGGAAATGGAAAGTAAAATTATTCTCAAAAAGGAAAATATTTGAAGAAAGGCAAAAACCAGGTTGTCAAAAGAGTACAAGGGGAGTGGAGGAGGAGCAGCCTAGCGGTTAGAGAACCAGGATAACAACCAGCACAGCTAGGTTCAAATCCCACTGCTGTTCCTTGTGATCTTGGGCAAGTCACTTAACTCTCCATTGCCTCAAGTACAAAATTCAATTGTGAGCCCTCTAGCAACAAGGAAATAGCTACTGTTCCTGAATGTGACTCACCTTCAGCTACTACTGAAAAAGAAGTAAGCTAAATTTTAAGATAAAGGAAGGTATTTCAAATTCTTATAAAAATTACAAAAGAATATAAAAAAAAGATGGTAAAAATTATTACTAAGGTAAACCCCGTTTGAAAAAAGATTGGAGATGGTGGAGTCGAGGACTGTTCCAGAATTTAAAAAGGCATGGGATAAGCATGTGGGATCGCTTAGGAACAGGAAGAATTAAGGGTTACAGAGGATGGACAGACTGGATCGGTCATATGGCCTTTATCTGCCGTCATGCTTCTATGTTTCTAAAAGAAACAAAGTAAAATGCAAAGGGATTTGTTTACTTAGGGGTAGTAAAAATGGGAGTCTTAGATGTGACATTTGGAGCTGGATTCAGTAAATGGTGCTGAAAATTTGGCGCGGAAATAAAAATCAGCACTGAACGATATTCTGTGATGGGTGTTCTGGGATCAGTGCCCTTTATGGACTAGCACGTACTGTCGGGATTCACGCTCAGCTTTGGGAGGGCGGATTTACACCAACTGAAACCTGGTGTAAATCTTGGCACACAAGTTAGGCTCAGATCCCCAGTGTTCAGAAATACTGCTTGCATCTTTATTGAATGCCCATGCCCTTCCCAAGGCCATGCCCCCTTTTGAGTTGTGCGCTATAAAATTTGTGCACAGATCTTCTTTAGAATAACACCTAGTGAGATAAGTGTGTAAATAAAAAATGTTGCCCGTTAACACCAACAATTGATTGTTTGAACCTAATTATTAGTGCTAATTGGCTCATTAGCCAATTTAGTCGTGTGCTCGTCTAAGGATAACAATTTTGAATACAGAAATTTTGCATCAGCCTTTGGCCTACAGGGAAAAATCCCAATCTCCATTTCCTAAATCCTCAGTGGTAACACAACTGCCCCCTCCCTAGGTAATTCAGAAATAGAGTATAGATTGTTGAACCCATGGGAGATCATTTTAGAAGTCTCGAGTGGCAATACTACACATGTAGACTGCATAAACATGCATGTTCTTCACTGTGGTTCTCCGACCTATCTTTCCTCCCTAATTATTCCTTATACACCTTCACGTGCTCTCCGGTCACTTGATTCTCATTGTCTGCTTCTACCTTCACCAAAGCAGGCTCGCTATGAATCTACTCGTCACTCTGCATTCTGCTTTCTGGCACCAAAATTATGGAATGACCTTCCTCGTGTCCTTCGTTCTGAATTGTCTTTAAAGTCCTCTTGAAAACTCATTTCTTCACTCTTGCGTTTGGTTTTCCACCTCCAGCATGTTAGCCCTGGGTATTGGCCATTGGTTACCCGCACATTTGGACTGTCAAATTTGTATATCTGTTTGTTTGCTCTTGTATGAATGAATCTGTCCTATCAAATTATGGAGCTCTTTTCTGTTTTAATAGTATTTTATTGTAAACCACTGTGATCTTTTTTTTATAGAAGCGACGGTATGTTAAAAGCGTTAATAAACATAAATGCCAGTTTTAGAATGCAGCAGTTTACATATAGAATTCCTGTGGGGATGCCCAGACTGCGTGTTTTGGGCAAACCTAAATATATGCACATTTTCCATTTTACAATGGGAAAACATGCATATGTTAAAAAATGTCTTCATCAGCGTTTGCACTTGCTCCAAGGCAGGCATAAGTGTCAGTTCGGCTGTGGTATCTAAATCCAGCAGATGCTTTTGTGAAATACTCAGGTAACTGTGAATGTCCTATTCAGACCAGTTCTATTCAGATGTCCTATGCAAAACGGGCTTCACAAAAAAATAAAAAATAAAAACCCCGAGCTAAGCACTGACGTACAGACTATGAGGCTAATATACACAATCCCTCTAATTCTAGAAAGTTGCATGCCCAAATTTGCAACTAGCAAGCAAATTTACACGCACAAGTTACAGAATAAGGTCAGTTGCACACATGACTTAATAATGTGCTGAAAATTGGTATTAATGAGCAATAATAGACTGTAATTGGCTTAATTGGTGCTAATTTGCATAACTGTCTTTAGTCAGTGTTCTATAAGTTATTTATGACATTTATATCCCACATCATCCCAAAGCTAGTTCAGGTTCTATGTGGTTTACATTGAAACAGAGACAATTTGTTATACAATTACTAGATTACAATAAACATAAAATATGCAGCAAAGATGGTTAAAGAAACATTGGGTTACAGGTAATAAATCCGGTGTTGAATGTGTTGGTGTCTCCGGATGCCATCTTGGGTCTGATAAAATGGGAAGATTTGAACAGAGTTTTTGACACCAGATTTATCAACGCAGACCTGTTCCTCTAGGCGACACAGTGGATTGACATATAAGAAGATAAGTTGTTTTGAACTACAATATTTCCATTATTTTTGAATTTTGTTTTCTTCTTTAAGACTGTGGCCTTAAATGAATGAGGAAGTGCAATGATAAGAAACGGTGACTATATATGTGAATTTCACTTGAATCACATTGAGGTTTGAGCACATTCACGGCACAAATTTAAATAATATATATATGGTTTCCTGGGATTTCAGTTACACAATTTAAGTAATTGTTACCCTGGGGTTATATTTGGGTTAGATGATTTGTTGAATACCATGTTAAAGTTTTTGTTATGAGGTTAAGCACTTAACCACCTAAATGACATCACATAAAGATAAGACTATATTTTATGCACTTCAATTTGCCCGCTTAACTTAGGTGTCCTTTTACAAAGGCGCACTAGCCTTTTTAGCATGTGCGCTAAATGCTAGAGATGCCCATATATTCCTATGGGCGTCTCTAGTGTTTAGCGCGCACTAAACACGCTAGTGCACCATTGTAAAAGACCCCCTTAAGTGCTGATTCTGCTCCTTGACCACCCACAAAATAGCTGGCTTTCAGTTTACTACTACTAATCGTTTCTATAGTGCTCAGAGAACCCTTTTGTGCATGTCCTGGTTTACTACTTGCACACTAAACTGGCTAGAACTAGTTTAAAAACCACGTTGCTGCAGTGGCGTTCCTAGGGGGGCGGACACTCGGGGCGGCACCCCGCCCCCCGGGTGCAGCACCCCCCCCCGATGCAGTGCGGACCCCCCCCGCGAAAGAGCCCCCCCTGGGTGCATGCCGCTGGGGGGGGGGGGGGTGCCGCAGCGTGCGCCTGCTGCGAGTTTACTAACTTTGCTCGTTCGCTGCAGCTCCCTCTGCCCCAGAACAGGAAGTAACCTGATCCGGGGCAGAGGGAGCTGCAGCAAATGAGAGAAGTTAGCGAACTCTCGCAGCAGGCGCGCGCCGCGGCACCCCCCAGCAGCGTGCACCCGGGGCGGACCGCCCCCACCGCCCCCCCTTGGTACGCCATTGCATTGCTGGCTCGTCAAGTTTAGTGCATCTAGCCCTGAATTATTTGATGGTGGAGAGGGGGGGTTCTTGTTACTCTGCTGGAAAAACAAAAGTCACCCAGTCCAGATAAGCAGTTTCAAAAATATTGGTAAGGTAGTCATCCCATCATCACTGAGCAATTCCACCTCACCTTGCTCATTTCAGTCTCACTTGTGATAGCCCAGCATGAGTCACCTGCAACAGCACCTTCACATTACACCCTAACTTGCTAAATAAATCAACAAGCTTTAGAGGAGATGACAGGGAAGATGTTCTGGGGCAGAACCGATTACAGCGCTTCTAGGACATGGTGAGGACAAGTGATGTAAAGGTTGTTTGAAGTTTCCTTCTTCGATTTATGATACATTCATAGTTTGACTGTGGTCACCTCCAGTTTACTCATAAATTGGAAACAGTGAAGGCTAATGCATCCAGTATCTACAGTGCTTTGACATTAGGGGGTGCTGGTGACCCCATACTTCCATGGAATTTATGTCTCTTCTGTATATATAAAAGAGTGGACTGGGTGTGATCAAAGCTTATGTGTCATAGCCACAGGTTACTCTACTAGAGAAGAAGGTGATAAAAATATTCGAGGGAAGAGAGTTAAGTTATGTTTGGAAGTGATTATCCTGCTCTCTGGAATCCATTAAAGGCCTGGTATCTGAGATACATATCTGAGTTCATGTCCTCCACACCGAAAAGTAACAGAACTCTTTGAAGTTAACTGCAGGAAGTAAATCAATGATCCTTTTAACCTGAAAACTTTTTAAAGTGAAACAGAATATAAAGAATGTGACAGTGGAGGGAAACGTTAATATGTCAACCTAGTTCAGGTGCAGTTTGGTGTTTCAGTATTCCCACACATGGCAAATTTAAGCACCAAAGATGCAAAATGCAGCAAAAGAGACTGAACCAAAGCAGGAGCAGCAGGACAAAACATTCTTTGTTGCCGGATGTGAGAAAAATGTGCCAGCATCTAAAAATAGGTCTAGGAAGGAAATGGAAGACTCTCAGAGGCAGGAGTGTGAAAGGCTGTAACTTTTTTTTTTCTACATGTAATGTAAGCTTGTAGTTCACTATAGAAGAGGAACTAACATCAAGTGGAAAAGCTGGTATCTTAAGCACAGATACTGTTGATTTGTTCAGAGAAATGGAGAATTTGGGTTGTAGGTCTTTGGAAGGCAATTAGATGTTATATGCACATGTACTATTGATCGATTGAACTTTGTTTTCTTTTTATTCCACCCCCAAATAAGAGGAAAACTTCCATTATTTGGCAGACTGACCTCTGGCAGCAGTACATCTCAACATACTGCTAGGGAACATAAGAACATAAGCACTTCCATACCGGGACAGACCGAAGTTCCATCAAGCCCAATATCCTGTTGCCCAACAGTGGCCGATACAGGTCACAATTACCTGGCAAGATTCCAAAACAGTACAATACATTTTATGCTGCTTATGCTAGAAATAAGCACTGGATTTTCCCTAGTGTATCTTAATAATGGCTTATGGACTTTTCTTTTAGGAAGATATCCAACCCTTTTTTAAACCCTGCTAAGCTAACTGCTTTTACCACTTTCTCTGGCAAGAAATTCAGACAATGTCATTGGCAGGAAGAGCAAGATGCCATTGTCAGAATCAGGAGTATTAGTGCCCACACTGAAGCACCATGCCAGAGCACAGGACGTCCTTGATCAGTTGAGTGCCTGGGCTAGGAATGCCCTTGACCAGATGATTCTGGGGGGGGGAGGGCAGTCAGGGGTCTGTTCCCACTAGGCCATCAAGGAACACTTGCACTTAGGGGGTGGGGCAGGGGCAGGGCATCAGGAGCCCACTAGGCCACCAGGGTATTTTTTTTTGGGGGGGGGGGAGGGTTGTTCCCCTTTCTGTTAGTGCATGAGTGAGAATTGGCTCATACACTGACAAGATGGGAAATAAAGCGAAGGTACTCACCTGTGGCAGATGTTCTCTGAGGACAGCAAGATGAATATTCTTACTGACGGGTGACATCATCCGACTGGGCCCAGAATGGCAAGCGCTCCCCAGTGTTTTTCCAGAAACTTTTGGAAGCTGCCTACCATGCATGCGTGTATCTTCCCACCTTCTGCTGCCGCACTGGACCACCTCAGTCTAGTACAAAAGCTGACAGAATTTAACTCCAAGAAGAGGTGGATGGGGTAGTAAGAATATTCATCTGCTCTCCTTGAAGAACATCTGCTACAGGTGAATAACTTTGCTTTCTCCAAGGCTAAGCATGATGGTAATATTCTTACTGATGGGAATCCCTAGCTAAGTAAACTGTCTTAAAAAGAAAAGAGGCATACAATCAGGGTCTGCAGCAAGCAAGGCCCAATACAAAAATAACTTTTTATATCATGGAACATCTTGGAACAGAACAAATGGACCTAGGAGGTGGAGTTGGATTCTAGACCTCAAATAAAGTCTGAAGGTCCAACTGTAACGTCAGGCAATAGTGAGATGTGAACATAGGCGGTCGGTGGCCCAACTGTTTGGGGAGGCTAAAGGGGGTGGGGTTAGGGGTGGGGCTTAAATCCATAATTGTCTGATAACACAGAAAAAAAAAAATAAAAGTCACAATACCTTTTATTAAATTTAGATATTAGATATGTATCATATGTCAAAGAATAAAGTGGTTGCTCAAAGCATATACTAACCACAATCGCTCAACTGCAAAACACTATGCACAACTTTGTGCAAAAACACACTCAGAACCTTACTGTACCATAAATATTACATTGGGCAGAACCTAATACACCAATATACCACCCATACAGAAAATGCAGACCATCAACAATATGAAACAAGGGATCATAATATCATAATTCTCATGTAGAGCCACAAAACACCCTAATTCATGTTTAATGTGGGATAAAATGCCATAAATAAGTAAATAAATTTAAACTTTTAATGTTGAGCACCTAATTCTCAAAGTGGACATATTCCAAACACTGCCCTCCCCTCCATCCACCCATGTCCAGCAACCTTCCTCTCCCCTCCCCTCCATCCACCCTTGTCCAGCCAGCAACTCTCCTCTCCCCTGCCCTTCCCTCCATCCACCCATGTCCAGCCAATAACTCTTCTCTCCCCTGCCCTCCCCTCCATCCTCCCATGTCCAGCAACCCTCCTCTCCCCCCTGCCCTCCCCTCCATCCAGCAATGTTAACTTCCAGCCCCCCCCCAATTCCCGATCCCCCGCTCGTCCATCCCGTCTGCCCTCAGCTCCCCCCTAGCCCTCGTTTGCTTCCTGCCGCTGCCCTACCTTTAAATATTGCATTTTTCTTCCAGTCGTGGCGCCATTATTAAAAGCAGAAGCAGGCTCGACTCCAGCCTTCCCTCACATGGCTCCGCCTTCGCGCAAACAGGAAATACGTCAGAAGAGGGTGGAGCCATGCGAGGGAAGGCTGGAGCCGAGCAGTGTTGCCAGGTGGGCGGTTTTACTGCCCAATTGGGCGGTTTTCCGCAACCCGTCGCGGGAAATTTTTGCCCGCGGCGGGCTGCAGTTTTTTGGGCTTCTTTTTTGTGTTTTGGGCGGTTTTTTTGGCGTTTTTTTGGCCGCGGGGGGCGGGGTTAATGACGTTTTGGGCGGGGTTAGTGACGTTCTGGGCAGGGCCGATGACGGGGAGGCGGGGCCGATGACGGGAGAGGCGGGGCCGATGACGGCGGGGGCAGGGTTGATGACGGCGGGGGCGGGGTTGGTAACGACGGGGGCGGGGATGATGACGCGGGGGTGGGGGTGTCAGGGGCGGGGTTTGAGTTTGGGCGGGTTTTGGGCTGGATTTAGGCTGGTTTGGGTGGGAAAAAATTTTTCCACCTGGCAACCTTGGAGCCGAGCCTGCTTCTGCTTTTAATAATGGCGCCGCGACTGGAAGAAAAATACAATATTTAAAGGTAGGGCAGCGGCAGGAAGCAAACGAGGGCTAGGGGGGAGCTGAGGGCAGACGGGATGGACGACCTAGGGAGTGGGGAAGCCTGCAGCTCGTCGCAGGGTGGGGGCAGCAGGCGAAGAAGGTCACAGTTGGGCTGGGGATGCCCCGCCCTCGCATCAAACGTCATGACGTTGGAGGCGGAGCAATGGAAGAATAACGAACGGGTTGGCCAGGGAGGGAAGGAGGGGTGTTGGAACACCTTGCTAGCGCCCGTTTCATTTGCTCTGAAACGGGCCTCTTTTACTAGTATATATATAAAACATTAAAATTCACCCTAAAAAAATATCACCCAATCACATTCACCGGGTGTAGCATAAACAGAATAAACCAACGAATGCCATCATTTCATTCAGAACTGGCAGGCCACATTTTCACAGGAATGAAATACGATGAGCGTATGGGGTGAATTTCACTGCCTGCCCCTTTCACAGAGGATTAAATTTAAAGTCCGTAATGAATGTTAATGAAATTCAGAGCAAGACCCAAGTCCCACAGCTTTATGGCATAACCCCGGGGGCTACACTCCCAGTCCAAAGGAGAGAGAGCAGGATTCCAAAACACTTGTAGTTTTTACTAAATGATAGGTAGTCCCATTTGCCTTTGGTAGTCTCCCACTTCTTAAGGCAGCCAAATATAAACACACCACTCCAAAAATCAGAAACTGACACATCAAAGCCAAATTAGGGCAGGGATAGTTTACAATTAGAGATTTTTAAGCTCAGCTAAGACCATGGAATTTATTGTAATCCTCTCAAACGCTGCAAAAGGTAGGCAGTCTTTGCTTCCCCCCCCCCCCCCCCCCCCCCCCCCCCACTAAACTGGCTTTCCAGAAAATAAGTGAAATAACAAAGAAATGTCAAATGAGCATGGTGTCAATATTCAGCTGGTACCATAGTTTAAATTCATATTTAGCAGCGGCTGCAGTATTCTTAGTGCAAGTGTATTCATCTTGCTCTGTTTTACAGCTGTTTGCTGCTATATGTTCTCTCTTTAAGGCAATATTCAGTAGCACCAGCTGCTTAAGTGCTACTGAATATTGCTGGATGGCCAGCAAAGTGGGTTTAACCGGGAAGGAAGTTGTCTTGCCCAGTTACTTCCTTTTGATTATCGGGGCTGGTGTTTGGGTGGTGGGGCTAGTTCTGGGCAAGACTTCTACGGTCTGTGTCCTGAAAATGGCAGATACAAATCAAGGTAAGGTATGCACAAGAAGTAGCACATATGAGTTTATCTTGTTGGGCAGACTAGATGGACCGTGCAGGTCTTTTTCTGCCGT
This sequence comes from Microcaecilia unicolor, assembly GCF_901765095.1. NCBI lineage: Eukaryota > Metazoa > Chordata > Amphibia > Gymnophiona > Siphonopidae > Microcaecilia > Microcaecilia unicolor. The sequence goes on from NC_044034.1 coordinate 47,040,461, forward strand.
CATCTACTATGTTACCACGTTACTTTGGAAATTTAAATGATGTCAGTAGTTGTTAATTAACATATACCATATACAGGCTCAGCTGTGACTCTTGGTGCAGCTGAGTTAGGGAGAGCACGCAGTTTGGCCACAAGATTGAATGCAGACAGTTATCTCACCACATCATACGGACTGGCTTTAGACCTCAGTGTAAGAAACCTCACAAATAAACAACCAGTCTGCCTTCTGTGCTTCACTTCAGACATAATAAATGTCCTGTATTCTGCAGTGAAACAGTAGGCTACAATCAATAACCCGACTGTGCGTTCAATGGAGCCGACTGGCTGGCAGATGGTCTACAGACTTCAGTTAGTGGCACTGTCTGAAAAACAACTTACAGCAGTTATTAGAGGGCAAAGTGAGCAGTTATTAGAGGGCAATGTTTCAGTCTCCCAAATTGTAACCCTCACATTTGCAAGCGGAAAATCAAAATAGTGTAGAAAATGCATTTATGTGAATAAACCTGAAAGCAGAGAAACAAATTGAAGTGGATACTAGAACAGTGTATTCTAGGTATGTGTGTGCATTTGAAAAGGCATGGGATATGCCTCTTGTCATTTCATATTGCTTGTAACCCAAAAAGACAGGAATAAACACTAAAGATCATGTTTCTTTTGCATGCCTTTAAATGTCATTGTTAGTTTCCCAGTGCTAATAGATATCAGGCACCAGACAGCCTTGAATCTGTGATCATCAGGTTGGAAGGCAGTTGCCTTCCAATCAGGGGCGTATCTGTAATGGGGCCACGGGGGCCAGGGCCCCCGTAGATTTGGTGCTGGACCTCCCTATCGACGGCCCTCGCAACTCCCCCTCCCGCCGCCAACCTGCCGTCGTCACACTCAGAAAGAAGAAAACAAACGAACGAAGGACGACGGCTTCGGCTGGCGGGGGTTGGGGTCCCCCGCCTGCACAGGTAAGCAACAGCGGGCGGGCGACAGTTGTTGGAGGTGGTTCTGGTTCTGGTGGTGGCAGCGGGTGGGCACGGGGGGTGGCGGCAATGGCGGCGGTGGCGCCGGGGGGGGGGGGGGGTTGCCCCCCTACCAGCGAAGTCCAGATATGCCCCTGCTTCCAATAAGAGATATTCTGCCTCTTAAGGGTCTGTAGCACTCAAAGAGTGGAGGAGTGGCCTAGTGGTTAGGGTGGTGGACTTTGGTCCTGAGGAACTGAGTTCAATTCCCAGCTCAGGCAGCTCCTTGTGACTCTGGGCAAGTCACTTAACCCTCCATTGCCCCATATAAGCCGCATTGAGCCTGCCATGAGTGGGATAGTGTGGGGTACAAATGTAACAAAAATAAAAAATAATCCATGTTTAGCTGTATCTTCTGGGGGCAGAGGGAGCATGGAAACAAAGGAAGCTGACCGGCGCGCGGCGTGCACCTGGGGGGGTTCTTTCACCGGGTTGGGGGGTGTCATTTCACCAGGGGGAGGGGTTGTAATGCACCTAGGGGGCGGGGCACATCGGCAATCCACCCTGGGTGTCAGCCCCCCTAGGAATGCCACTGCTAGTCTTGAACCTGTGACCCTTGCATTTTAGAAGGAGCTACTTTGCCTATTGAGGGCTGTCTATAGCCAGCCTATTCCTAGCTGTGTCTTATATTTTTGTTACAGAATGAAGCAGCAAAATAAAATTACTGAAAGCTTGACTTTGAGGGGCATTTTTGATATTACATCTAAATTGGACTTTGGACATTTCATACTAAATGTCCAAAATCCGAACAGGAAATGCAACCATTTTTGAAAGAGCAAAACATCTATCTTTTTTTTTTTTTTTTTCCTGAAAATACCATTTGTAACAAGGTTTTGGGTTCTGTGCATTTATTTTTTCAGGTCCTACAAAAAAAAAAAGTACAAGTGAAAAACGTAGAAAATCAAGCCATTGGGATGTAGCATTTTTAGCTGACTGGTCCCTTGGACATCCCAGGAGAGCAATAGGGCACCCTAGGGGGGCACTGCTATGGCCTTCATATAAATTCTCCCAGGTACACATCTCACTGTTGCTCCCTTTATCTTGTCTGCTGAGCACTCCAACACCTACCCAAAACCCACTACCCCCAACTGTACACCACTATGATAGTCCTTATTCGTGAGGGGGCACCTATATGTAGGTTCAGTGGGTTTCTGGTGAGTTTTAGAGGACTCACAGTCTTCACCACAAGTGTAACAGGTAGAAGGAAGTATGGGCCTGGGTCTACCTACCACTAGTGCACTGCATCCACCACTATACTCCAGGACCCTGCATGCTGCTCTAATGGACCTGGCTATAATATCTGAGGCTGTCATAGTGACTGGTGAGTACTATATTTATTCACATATTTTAGGGGTGGGAGGGGGTCAGGGACCACTGGGTCAAGAGGGGGTCATCCCTGATTCCCTCTGGTGGCCATCTGGTCATTTAGGGCACCTTTCTGTGCCTTATTCGTTCTGAAAACAGCTCTAGACCAAATGTTGAAGTTTTCACCCTAAATATTTTTCTTTTGTTCCATTATGAATACAACTACTACTACTACTACTTATCATTTCTAAAGCGCTACTAGACGTACACAGCGCTGAATATATAAAACATCCAAGTGTTAGGCACGCTCCATTTCCCCTTTTGAAATGCCCCCAACACACCCTCTTGTGGTTTGGATGCATTGCAGACAAAATGCATAGATAAACTTCTGCAAAACAGGTTTCAAAAATACCAATTTGGACGTTGGGAGAAGAAATCCGTCCAAATGGTGCTTTATGACACTTAATTATTTTTCTGTTTCGAAAATGAGCCCCTTAGTCATCTAAATATTAAATCTAATAGAAGAACTTTGCTAACTTTGGGGTCCTTTTACCAAGCTGCGGCAAAAGGACCTCTGTGGTGGCGTTAGCTCGCAAGGCCCCCTTTTACTGCCGCCCGATAAAAGGGAATTTCCAGGCAGGGGATGGAAATGGCCATGCAGCAAGTGAAACACTTGCTAAACAGCCATTTCCCAGGAGCCCTTAATGCTACCTTACCGCAGCACCTGATCGCTACCTTAGGACAGTGCCCGAATACCACTGGGTAAGCCCCTGGCGCAGAAAAGTTTTTAAAACCCAGCATGCTGGAAATGGCATGTGGAGGTGGAAAGCACTATCACCGGGTTCCTGTGGCAGCCCAACAGTAGTGCCTGGCTGGCAGAGCTGGTGGGGGGGGAGGGCTGGTGGTTAGGAGGCGGGGCTAGTGCTGGGCAGACTTCTATGGTCTGTGCCGTGAAAATGGCAGATACTAATCAAGGTCAGGTATACACAAAAAGTAGCACATATGAGTTATCTTGTTGGGCAGACTGGATGGACCTTGCAGGTCTTTCTCTGCCATCATCTACTATGTTACTATCCTGCTTATTTTCGAAGGAGAAGGCCAGCCATCTTCCAACACAAATCGGGAGATGGCTGGCCTTTTCCTAAACCCAGCCAAATCGGTATAATCGAAAGCCGATTTTGGCCAGCTTCAACTGCTTTCCATTGCAGGGCCGGCCAAAGTTAAAAGGGGCGTGTCGGCAGGGTACTGAAGGTGGGACGGGGGCGTGGTTAAGAGATGGCCAACTTCGGCCGATAATGGAAAAAAGGCCGGCTCTGACGAGCATTTGGCTGGCTTTACTTGGTCCATTTATTTTTAGGACCAAACCTCAAAAAAGTGCCCCAACTAACCAGATGACCACCGGAGGGAATCGGGGATCACCTCCCCAAACTCCCCCAGTGGTCACCAACCCCCTCCCACCCCTCCCAAAAAATATATAAACATCTTTGTGCCAGCCTCTATGCCAGCCTCAAATGTCATACCAAGCTCCATCACAGCACTATGCAGGTCCCTGCAGCAGTTTTTAGTGGGTACTGCAGTGCAGTTCAGGCAGGCGGACCCAGGCCCCCCCCCCAACCTGTTACACTTGTGGTGGTAAATGGGAGCCCTCCAAAACCCACCCGAAACCCACTTTACTCACACTTTACCCACTTTACCCTTTAAGGGCTATGGTAGTGTTGTACAGTTGTGGGGAGTGGTTTTGGGGGGCTCAGCACACAAGGTAAGGGAGCTATGCACCTGGGAGCAATTTGTGAAGTCCACTGCAGTGCCCCCTAGGGTGCCCGGTTGAGGGTCCTGGCATGTGAGGGGGACCACTGCACTATAAATGCTGGCTCCTCCCACAACCAAATGGCTTGGATTTGGCCGGGTTTGAGATGGCCGCCATTAGTTTCAATTATCAGCGAAAGCCAATGGCAGCCATCTCTAATGCTGGCGATCTCTAACGCTGGCCCAAATGTTGAGATTTGGCTAGCCCCGACTGTATTATCGAAACGAAAGATGGCCGGCCATCTTGTTTCGATAATACGGTCGGGTATGCCGCTTTATGGGGCCGGCCTTAGAGATGGCCGTCCTTATAGATGGCCAAACCCGTTCGATTATGCCCCTTACTATGTGCCAACGCCAAGGTATCTGTACTGCAGTGTTATAAGAGGGCCCCTTTGAGTTTACTCTAACTTTAAGTGGTCACTTTGGAATCATTATGGATGGCTATTGAAAATCTAGTTAAAGCTCTCTCTAAGAACCTTAAATCAGCCATTGAACAAGCTTCTACTGTTTCAGAACATTCAGTTCAATTAGTGGATGAAGCAAACGGATTTTGGAGTTAAATACTTCTAAACTGGAAACTTTTGAAACTTCATTGGTTAAAGAAAATTCAGTAATACAACAGAAATTGGAAGATATGGATAACTTATTTAAATCTAACAGTCTTTGGTTTGCTACAAAGCAGTCTGCAGAACAAATGTTGATAAAGGTTCTCTGGCTACAGCGAATACGGTGTATTACATAAGAACATCAGAATAGCCATACTGGGTCAGACCAATGGTCCATCTAGCCCAGTATCCTGTTTTCCAAACAGTGGCCAAGCCAGGTTACAAGTACCTGACAGAAACCCAAATCGTGGCAACACTCCATGCTACAAATCCCAGGGTAAAAAGTTGCTTCCCATGTCTGTCTCAATAGCAGACTATGGACTTTTCCTCCAGGAATTTGTCCAAACCTTTTTTTAAAAACTTTTCTATTTCTCATAGCAGTGAAACTGTACATTCAGCTGAAGGTGATGTTTCTTTGGCTAGTTTAAATGTGAATTGGGTCAGATGTCATTGGCCACTTTGATAGCCACGTTTGCTTCTGAAGTAGATAGCAATGCTATTTGAAACTTTATTCTAGAAACAGGAAACAGTCTTTTTCAAATTGCCATGTAAATGTACTGTACAGTATAATAGAATGAGGACGTATGAGGAGAGACTTGATGACCTGAACATGTATACTCTGGAAGAAAGGAGAAACAGGGGTGATATGATACAGACATTCAAATATTTGAAAAGTATTAATCCGCAAATGAACCTTTTCTGGAGATGCGAAGGAGGTAGAACGAGAGGACATGAAATGAGATTGAAGGGGGGCAGACTCAAGAAAAATGTCAGGAAGTATTTTTTCACAGAGAGAGTAGTGGATGCTTGGAATGCCCTCCCGCGGGAGGTGGTGGAAATGAAAACGGTAACGGAATTCAAACACGCGTGGGACAAACATAAAGGAATCCTGTTCAGAAGGAATGGATCCTAAGGAGCTTAGCCGAGATTGGGTGGCAGAGCCGGTGGCGGGAGGCGGGGATAGTGCTAGGCAGACTTATACGGTCTGTACCAGAGCCGGTGGTGGGAGGAGGGGCTGGTGGTTGGGAGGCGGGGATAGTGCTGGGCAGACTTATACGGTCTGTGCCAGAGCCGGTGGTGGGAGGAGGGGCTGGTAGTTGGGAGGCGGGGATAGTGCTGGGCAGACGTACACGGTCTGTGCCCTGAAAAGGACAGGTACAAATCAAGGTAAGGTATACACAAAAAGTAGCACATATGAGTTTATCTTGTTGGGCAGACTGGATGGACCATGCAGGTCATTTTCTGCCGTCATCTACTATGTTATGTTACTATGAAGCATATTTTTGGAGTCATGTCAATTGGCATTGTTTTTCAGTAATAAGTCTTACCTATCTATATGTTCCATCTTTGCTTATACTCTTCACTGTCAATTAAAATGTTCTATTATGTATTGTGTTGACATTGTAAGTAGTATACTACGCCATACTTTGTATTTTTATTTGAATATTTTTTACTGCTGTAGTTCCTATTGCTCGTGTTTGATTTATTCTTCCTGTACACTGCCTTGAGTGAATTCCTTCAAAAATGAAGTAAATAAATACTAATAAATAAATATATTTACCAGATTTACTTAAAACTTGGGATTCTTATCATCACCGGCGCTCGTCTCGGGTGTTGGTCCCCTTATCAGATCTGGAATATATTTACTACTACTACTACTATTTAACATTTCTAGAGCGCTACTAGGGTTACGCAGCGCTGTACAATTTAACATAGAAGGACAGTCCCTGCTCAAAGGAGCTTACAATCTAAAGGACAAATGTACAGTCAGTCAAATAGGGGCAGTCTAGATTTCCTGAAAGGTATAAAGGTTAGGTGCCGAAAGCAACATTGAAGAGGTGGGCTTTGAGCAAGGATTTGAAGATGGGTAGGGAGGGGGCTTGGCGTAAGGGCTCAGGAAGTTTATTCCACGCATAGGGTGAGGCGAGGCAGAATGGGTGGAGCCTGGAGTTGGCGGTGGTGGAGAAGGGTACTGAGAGGAGGGATTTGTCCTGTGAGCGGAGGTTTCGGGCGGAACGTAAGGGGAGATGACTATGGAGCTTTTATTGAGGGGGACAATGTAGAGTTTTTGTGCTATTATTTTTATATTAGTCTCCTCTCAGAGGAGATTGGGCCTTAGCTGTGTGAAGGGGAGGGTTGGGGATCTTGAGGGGGGGGGGGGGTTCTGTTGGTTGGGGTTCTTTTTGCATATGTATATTGTTGTGCTTGTTTCACTATGTTATATGATATTTTGTATTTCTTCCTATTTTTCATAAATAAAGTTATTTTAAAAATTACCCCGATGCAGGTGGTTTCACTGAAAAATGTTTAAACTGGATAAACTACCGTAAATAAAGTCTGGACGTACATACCTGGGGATCACCTCTTTACAGCTTTGCTGCGATCTGTATTGCCGTTGGATATTGCCTCCCCTTTATTTTGGTGCAGGAAGCCAGGGCAGCCAGCTGACTGGCATGCAGGAGAGGACTTAGCAGCTTGAGCAGCACTGGATGTATGTACTTCAGGTCAATGCTGGAGAATGTTCTGTGGAATATCCTAGAGGTACTAAATTCCAAAAATTGAATCATTACATGTGGAATACAACCACTAAAAATTAGGGGTGTAGCTACGGGGGGGGGGCACGGGGGCCTGGGCCCCCACAAAATTCTTCCGGGCCCCTGGTTTGGCTGGCGGGGGTCCACAACCCCGCCCAGCTGAAGCCTTCTTCAGCGCCGGTCTACGGCGCAGCTGCGTTAGCTGCCATGCTCTTCTTTCTTCTTGTTCCTCCTGTGCACGCTGACGCTCCTTCTCAGTTTCATGTAAAGGAGCGTCAGCGTGCACAGCAGGAGCAAGAAGAAAGAAGAGCAGGGCAGCGAACGCGGCTGCGCCGGAGACTGGCGCTGAAAAAGGCTTCGACTGGCGGGGTTGGGGACCCCCGCCAGCAAAGGTATTTGTTTGTGAGGCGAGGCAAGGCAGGCAGGCGGGCGGATAGGCAGGTGGGGCGGCACTCAAAATGTGCCCCCAACCTCGGGCTCTGGCCCTCTCTCACCGTAAGGTCTGGCTATGCCCCTGCTAAAAATGTCTAACGTTAAAAGTACTGCAGTTGAAGAAAGCTGGTATAGAGTAGTGACGGAGTAGGAGAAATCACAAGACCAACTGTTTGAGACTATCTAGTGATGTTACTAGAAAAGTGATGTTGATTACAGAGCCACTAATATACCTTGGCTCCTGAGGTAGATATCAAATTGGTGTGTTACCCATCATACGGTGATTTAAAAACAGCTTTAAAATTTGAACAGCATCCTAAATTTGTACAAACTTATATTGCTGCATAATGCATTAGGGGGTCGTTTTACTAAGATGCAGGAAAAGGGGTCCTGCAGTAGTGGCGGAAGCCATTTTCCCGCGCGCCAGGGCTCTTTTTACCGCAGCAGGTGGCGGTAAGGGCTCCCACTGTAACCAGACAGCGCATGGCAATGCCCAATCACTGCCAGGTTAGCGCCAGACTATTAAAGAAACGTTTTTCCGTTGCGCCAGAAATGGTGCACGCTCGAGGCGGAACTACTGCCGATGGCCGTGTTGGGCTTACCCATGCTTTGTAAAAGGGCCCCTATAAGTTTGGTTTAGTAAATGAACATTAACATTGAAATCATTATCCGTTGGATTCTGTATGTGTCACCCAAAGTTGGGCACACAGATTTGGGCATGGATCACGGATCTATATACTACTACTACTACTTATTTCTATAGCGCTACTAGACGTATGCAGCGCTGTACACTTGAACATGAAGAGACAATCCCTGCTCGACAGAGCTTACAATCTAATTAGGACAGACAGGACAAATAAGAGATAAGGGAATATTAAAAGTGAGGATGATAAAATAAGGGTTCTGAACAAGTGAATAAGGGTTAGGAGTTAAAAGCAGCATCAAAAAGGTGGGCTTTTAGCTTAGATTTGAAGATGGCCAGAGATGGAGCTTGACGTACCGGCTCAGGAAGTCTATTCCAGGCATATGGTGCAGCAAGATAAAAGGAACGGAGTCTGGAGTTAGAAGTGGAGGAGAAGGAGTTCCCGGAGTTCCCGGAGAGGAGTGTAGGGAGAGATGAGAGTGGAGAGGTACTGAGGAGCTGCAGAGTGAATGCACTTATAAGTCAATAAGAGGAGTTTGAACTGTATGCGGAAACTGATAGGGAGCCAGTGAAGTGACTTGAGGAGAGGGCTAATATGAGCATAGCAACACTGGCGGAATATTAGTAGTGCAGCAGAATTTTAAACAGATTGAAGAGGAGAGAGATGGCTAAGTGGGAGACCTGTGAGAAGCAAGTTGCAATAGTCTAAGCGAGAGGTGATAAGAGTGTGGATGAGGGTTCTGGTAGTGTGCTCAGAAAGGAAAGGGCGACTTTTGGTGATATTATAGAGAAAGAAACGACAGGTTTTAGCAGTCTGCTGAATATGTGCAGGGAGGAGTCGAAGATGACCCCAAGGTTATGAGCTGATGAGACAGGAAGGATGAGAGTGTTATCCACAGAAACAGAGAATGGGGGACGAGGAGAGGTTGGTTTAGGGGGAAAGATAAGAAGCTCATTCTTGGTCATGTTTAGTTTCAGGTGGCGGTGAGACATCCAGGCAGCAATGTAGGCTGATACTTTGGCCTGGATTCCTGCTGAGATTTCCGGTGTGGAGAGGTAGATCTGGGAATCATCAGCGTAAAGATGATACTGAAAACCATGGGATGAGATCAAAGTACCAAGGGAAAAAGTATAGATGGAGAAAAGAAGAGGTCCCAAGACAGATCCCTGAGGTACACCAACTGACAATGGGATAGAAGTAGAGGAGGATCCACCAGAGTATATACTAAAAGTACGCTGGGAGAGATAAGAAGAAAACCAGGAAAGAACAGAGCCCTGAAATCCAAGTGAGGAAAGCATATCAAGGAGTAGGCTGTGATCAACAGTGTCAAAAGCAGCAGATAGATCGAGAAGGATGAGGATAGAATAGAGACCTTTGGATCTGGCCAGAAACAGGTCATTGGAGACTTTAGCAAGCGCTGTTTCAGTTGAATGAAGGGGGCGAAAGCCAGATTGAAGTGGATCAAGAATAGCTTGAGATCAAAGAAAGTCAAGGCAATGGCGGTGAACAGCTCGTTCAAGTATCTTGGATAGGAAAGGGAGGAGGGAGATGGGGCAATAGTTGGAAGGACAGGTAGGGTCCAATGAAGGTTTTTTAAGGAGTGGTGTGACTAAGGCATGTTTGAAGGCATCAGGAACAGTCGCAGTGGAAAGTGAAAGATTGAGGATATGACAGATAAAAGGGATGACAGTAGGAGAGATAGTGTTAAGTGGATGGTGGGAATAGGGTCAGAGAAACAGGTAGTTAGTTTTGAGGAGGAAAGAAGATGTGTAGTTTCCTCTTCAGTGATTTCAGAAAAGGAAGAAAAGGAGGCAGGGGTTGGAGGGTTGAGAGAATGGACTAAGGGAAGGAGAGGTGGAGGTGACCTGGTTGAGAATTCAAGTTTAATCTTGTGAACCTTATCATGAAAGTACTCAGCCAGAGTCTGGGGAGAAAGTGAAGGGGGAATTGGAGGTGAAGACACTTTGAGGAGAGAGTTCAGTGTGGCAAAGAGACGTTGAGGGTTTGATCCAAAAGAATTTGTCAACTGGATGTAATAGACCTGTTTGGCAAGTAAAAGAGCAGACTGGAAGGAGGTCAGCAAGAATTTGAAATGTATGAAGTCAGCATGGGCACGGGATTTCAGCCAAAGACATTTGGCACAGCGGGCACAGGAACGTAGGTAGCGGATTCTAGAGGTCAGCCAAGGCTGAGGTTTGGTACGTTTTACAGAATGGGGAATGGAATGAGCAAGAGTATCCAGAGCAGAGGAGAGAATAGTATTATAGGAAGAGACAGACTTGGATAACATAGTGGTAGAGAAGAGATTTGAAACACTGGAGGACAAAGCAGAAGAGTCAATAGCCTGAAGATTCCTAAATGTATTGGTAAAGATTGGACGGGACTTGGGAGGAGGGTGTTTAAGTGTGAAAGTTATCAGATGATGGTCAGAGAGGAGAAGAGTGGAGGCACAGAAACTGGAGAGTGAGCAGTTTGAGAAGAGGATAAGATCAAGACAGTGGCCATTCTGGTGAGTGGGGGCAGTGGAGCACAGTTGAAGATTGAAAGAGGATGTTAAAGCAAAGAACTGAGAAGCATAAGAGTCAGAGGGATCATTAGCATGAATGTTAAAATCCCCAAGAATGAGGGAAGGAGATGAAGGTTCAAGAAAGAAGGAAAGCCAGGTATCAAAGCCAGGATCTGTGTAGAAACTAATGAGCTAATCAGACACTAAGGATCAATAATCAGTGTTAACTGGCAGTCATTAGGATTTATGTGTGGATCTGCCCTATGCCCTATTCTACAACATGCGTGTGAAGAAACAGTGTGTTTTAAGCCTGTAAAATGTATTGGATATTTTCCTGTCTTGAGTATGTCTGAAGTGTGTTTCTCGTGTTTGGCCAACAGATGATACATGTTTATGCTTAAAGCTGTTACAGAGGACTGACTTCTCTTTCTTTTATTTGGCACAAAGATATTAGGAAGTGCCTTGCAGTGATGTAACCAGTTTCGCCCTGGAGGAGAGAGAGAGAGAGAGAGAGAGAGAGAGAGAGAGATCTTTGCAGAAGCTCCGTGAACAGATATGTGCCCTGATCTTCCCAGGTACTTTCTGGGAAGTATGTGTTTGGTTGGTGTTGTAATTGATCTATATTTCAGTTGCCTGTTATTGTTTGCCAATTGCACTATTTTGTTCCACTGTTCAATATTTTTTAAGAGAATAAACATAATTGTTTGTTTGCCCTATTTGTCTGGACTGATAAAGAATCGTGGTGGTTTGTTTGTTGGGTCTGTGAGTGCTTCCTGGGAGCTGTGGGACCACTAGGAGTGTGGCTCCAGTGACCTGGAAATCACTGGGGATGATTTGGGAGCAGGAGACTTGCCCAGAGATGATTGTTACCTAGTCGGTGGAAGGAGGGTGCTAGTGTAGAGCACAAGCGGCAGGTGGACCTGAGCTGTGCTGGGGATAGACCCTCTAGGTGGCCGCGGGGTGTCCCCAGGTGAGTGGCTAAGCATTTTGTGACAATGTGCATCTAAATTTTATAGCAAATAACTCCAAATGGGGCTTGGCCATAGGAAGGGCATGGGTGGATCAGGGGTGTTTGCAGAATTTAGGCACAATGTTATAGAATACTGGCATTTGCCCACCTAATTGCCATTAGTTGGACACGAGCATTTACACTAGCTTTTGGCAGTGTGAATGTTGGCACCTAAAGTTAGATGTGAAATGCTTGCTAAAATAGTATTCTGTAAAGGACGCTCTGTGCAGAATGTCCTTTGCAGAATACTGAGGGGTCCTTTTACTAAAGAGTTGTCGTGTGGCCCAATGCTGGTGTCAGCGGTAATTCCACCCCCAGCGAGCGGCATTTCCAGTGGTAGCGGAAAAGTTTAGATTCATACCCATCCAAAGAGTGATCCAATGCTATTGACCCAAATATTATCTTTGAAGGAGTTAGAATTTCAGTGAAATTAAATAGAGAGGAGAGAATTTGCCATACTTTGGACCAAAATCGGTTAGTATTATAGCATTCAAAGAGTAAATGGAGAAGAGTCCCTTGATGTTCCTTACATGACCAACACAAATTATCTTTCAACAAACCTGCAACCTTCATTTTTGGAGGAGTCCATAAGACTCTGTGATGCAGGAAAAAGAGAGATTGAAGGAAGGTTGATGAAGCAATGGGTTTGCTTGTTTTAGCCCAAAAAGTACTTCTAAAACAAAAGTTCTGTTTATCCTGGCTACCAGCCCCATCCCCTGTCCTCTTCTTGTTTTTTTTTCTCCATCAAGATCCATCCTTTTTCACCTTATGATTCTGCCAGTGAACTTGGGTTTAATGTGAACCCTTGACTCTCTCTGTTACCCACATCCTATTGAAAATTCTAGGTGTTATATTAGATCAGAAGTTAAACAAGAGATACTCTGCTATTCATCTGCTCTCTTCCTTCTTGCAATCCTACCTTGGCTACCCTATTAATGGGTGGTAGTTTAAGTACTAGTCTTTGCCTTCACAGATCTTTATATTCTCACCACTGCTCACTCCCATGGTTCAATGCTCTTTTCCCTGTGTATCTCTTCTCTGGAACAACCTTGTCTTTCAGGGTTCAAGACCCTCTTTGTCTACATTTTGTTGTCACTTACTGATCACTTCTTTAAACTGGCTTTTCTGAAATCACCTTAGTTCATCTTCATCTTAAGATCCACCTATTTCCAACACTATTTGTACTTTTTCTGTGGTAAGCTATGTTTTTAAAGGTATTCTGCATCGAGTGCCATATAAATATACGGAAGAATGCTCAAAACTACAAGTTGAACTTTACAATATTTCATCCCAACTATAGAAACACAACAGGGGTGGGCGCCTTCCGTACCCCACCCTTACCACAGCCCTGACTGGTTGCACAGCAAACAGTAGCCTTGCCACTAAATCACTAGTGAAGTCATGCATGTAGAAAATGAGGAAGGAAGCCAAGGACAGACCATGTGACATTGCTGTGTGTAGTACTGGGTTTAGAGCAAGATTTTGAGCAATGAAAGGAGAACAAATATCTGAACTCGGATAAGTGCCAGACATGATAACTGGAGCAATCTTTCCCATACTCACTCATCTATATAGCAAGTGCAGTAAAATGAGATTTTTTTCCCCTGCACTTCATTTTACTGCAAATGCCATATAGGAGATGAGCGAGTATGGGAAAGATTGATCCAGTTATGTCTGGTACTTATCCGAGTTCAGATTGTCAGATATTTTACATACAAAGAACTATTTATTTAATAAAATGTATAGACCACTTAAAACTAAGTGGTTTACAATTTAGAACATACACATAGTCTACAATACAGGTCTACGTACAATCACAATATCAGACTACTACAAGAATGTGCCCACTCACTTCAAAAAAATCTGCCAGGTACACAATAAAGCTCCATATTGTCAAACTGCTCAGTAGGGAAAGCCTGAGCAAAAACTATATTTTTTCAATGTTCTTTTAAACTGCTGCAAAGATGTACTCAACCTTAAATAACTATGAAAGGGGCAATTAGGGTACACCTCTTGAAACAATATTTCCAAAGAGCTTTTAATTTGTTCCTGAGCCATAGAGGTATGGAAGCTCCCACAACGCAAACATGTCAGTAGTGCATAAACGAGGTAATTTGTGTTATATTCACTTTCTTGTTTGTTTGTAAGCAACATTGAACTTGAGTCTATTTTGGGCTAATGTGAGGTATAAATGTATTAATTCTATAAGGTGTTCACATTTATGCATGCTTTATGAACATACTCCTGGATTCTATATGTGCTGATAAGATTTCAGCATCGTAATTTGCACATGGGTCATAATTAACTTACGAGCTAATTAATTGGAGCTAACAAATCCAATAATGCAATTAATTGGTGTCATGAAACGCCTCACAGACTCAACACACAAAGCACCAGGATTCTTAGTCAGCCCAGACAAGCAGAGGCAATAAACTACAAATGTTTATTGTCATGAAAAATTAGAACAATGTAGAAATAATCCTCTCCAAACGAGTACACAATTTTTCAATTTGTAACTTTTTATCACTTATCATCACTTTTTATATCAATTTTTGTAAAAATCAGGAGGAAAAACCTCAACAGACTCCTTCTTAGCATCAAAGCGGATCAATTCTAGGAGTTCTCACTGTCATCATTGGCTAGAAAACCTCCCCCCAATTTTTTTATTATAATCCAAACCATCTCCTTTACTTATCTTTTACAGATGCACTGACTCCTCGTATCTGAGTATGTTGACTGTGGAAATCTTACTGGTGAAGTGATGATCTGATCCTCTCTTGTTTATATGTTTTACCGCTTGTGTTCCAGACCCTGACGAAGGTATCAAAACGTTGGCCAATGTCATCTATTGAATTAAGATACGAGGAGTCAGTGCATCCACACAAGGAGCAACAACATCCTTCTTCATTGCATTCTGAGTCATCTCAAGGCTCTCTTCCTATTATTTTAAATCAGAAACAGTCATATACATAGGGGTTTAACTAGCATACTTTGCCCCTGTTTCCCCATAAGTGGAATAACCGGTACAACCACTTTTCCAAGCTGTGAAGGAATATCCACAGGAAAAGCACTTTAGTCAATAGATTTATAAGATGATATAGTCAAACTCACTGCAGTTCGAGTTCCAGGGAGTTGACCTCACTGTTCCTACAAAAGTATGCCAAAGCTGCCAAATCCCGCTGATGCAATCCCAGTCACCAGCTGCATGCAAATCTCTCTCATGCATACTCATTAGGGAAATCCTGAAAATCTAGCTGATTTGCAGCCCTGGAGGACTGAACTTGTGGAAGGTGTGCACTGCAGATCTCCCCTCTAGAATGTATGCATTACAAATGTTCTTATCTTCATCTGTGTGTCTTCTCTAATAGTAAAATGCTCTTTGTGCCATGCAGCATATTTCCATATGCTCCTGCATTACTTGCACTGTCCTTGTAATCATATAAATCTAAAAGTGCCTCTTAAATTTCTTGAATTTTTTGGAGAAAAGACGGCTGAGGGGAGATATGTTAGAGGTGTATAAAATAATGAGTTGAATGGAATGGGTAGATGTGAATCGTTTGTTTACTCTTTCCAAAAATACTAGGACTAAGGGGCATGCGATGAAGCTACAAAGTAGTACATTTAAAACGAATTGGAGAAAATATTTCTTCACTCAACGTGTAATTAAACTCTGGAATTCATTGCCAGAGAATGTGGTAAAGGCAGTTAGCTTAACGGGGTTTAAAAAAAGGTTTGGACAGCTTCCTAAAGGAAATGTTCATAGGCCATTAGTAAAATGAGTTGAGGAAAATCCACTGCTTATTTCTGGGATAAGCAGCATAAAATGTATTGAACCTTTTTGGGATCTTGCTAGGTATCTGTGACCTGGATTGGCTACTGTTGGAAACAGGATGATGGGTGTGATGGACCTTTGGTCTGTCCCAGTGTGGCAATACTTATGCACTTACATACTTATAAGGATTTTTAATAGCGTGCATGCTAGCTTGAACTGAATTCAATTCTTGCCTCCATGGGAAGCCAGTGTAGTGCTAGGTAAAGATTGGAGATGTGGTCATGTTTTTTCAATGAAATAAATTAGTTGGACTGCTATGTTTTGGACCGATTGTAGTTTTACTAAGTTGTTGTTTTGGGTTCTGAGTAGTAGGAGGTTGCAGTAGTCCAGTTTCAACAGTAATAGTGATTGTACTAACAGTCTGAATTGTACCATCTCAAAACATCTCCTTATTCGTCTTAGGTTTCTCATCAAGTAGAAAGAACTATTTTTCCATTTGAGATGTGAAAGTTGAATGATAAGGAGTGATCCAGGTGCACACCCAGCAGTTTAGTTGTTTGCTGCAGAGGATAAGTCGCGTTTCCGATCGTGATGTTTTAACTGTGGGTCTGGGTTATAGTCCACTAGTAGCAATTTTATTTTATGTGTTCAGTTTTAGTTTGAATCTCTCCATCCATGAGCTGATGTTCTATTAGCATTCGCCTATCAATTCTGTCATCTGGGATAAGGTGAATGGAATTGGGATGGCAACTGATATATCGTCTGCGTAGCTGTGTATCGGGAAGCCTTTTTGAGTGAGTTTGTGGCCTAGAGTGCGCAGGAAAATGTTGAGTAATGTGGAGGAGAAAAGGGGACTCTGCAGGGGTTGCTCCATGATCCTGACAGCTTTCCATGTTGATCTATATAATCTTGCTATTAGGACCTTACCTCCAATTCCAATGCTGCTTAGGCTGACTATGGAAGCATGGACCCTGTGCTTCCATTCACACTGACAACTGTCATGCTTCTCCTGCCTGAGCAGACAAGAAGTAGGGACAGTTGGCTCTTCTCAAACAACGAAGGAGACGTATAGATGGATAAGAGTCTTTATTGCAAAATATCAAAACAGATTTTGATATTTTGCAATAAAGACCCTTATCCATCTATACGTCTCCTTCGTTGTTTGAGAAGAGCCAACTCTACCCTACTTCTTTTCTGTTCTAACTATCCTCACGTAGGGAACCAGTGCACCTCCACCTTTTTGTGTGGTTTTTCCTTGTCCCATGCTTCTCCTGCCTGTCAGGTCCCACTCCCACCACTCCAATGTAAACTCACCCGGCCTGTGCCATCTGGAGCCAGGGGTGTAGGGAGGGGGTAAGAGGGGAAATTTGCTCCCCCCCAGAGGTCTTCGCCACTGGCTGCTGCCTGCTACTGTGTCACCCTTCCTATTGCTAGTTGCTTCCCAAAAAGCTCTATTGGATAATGCAAAAAATTATTCCCCCCTCCTCCCCTTTGGATATATTTCTCTCTATGCTACTGTCTGGAGTTTTGCAAGGCTTTTATCATCAGTTAACGTAAGTATTTTTTAAATATTTAATTTCCTCATTTTACCCGCACGATTACATTCTTTGTGAGTAAAAAGTACTGCCTGTCTGAAAGTGTCAAAGGTTTTTATTCATTCTCTCCCTTTGATCTCATTTAAAGGCACAAGCAGCAAGTAATTTGATCCTGGGCCGGGTCTCCTTTCTCATAGACAATAATGAGCACAGGTTCCAGGGACTGGCTTCAATGATATCCTTAGCTCTGCTAAAATGGGGAGCAGTGGGGCTGGGCTGAAGTGATTGTTTGCCCTGTTGATGGCTGTGATGTTGTCATGGAAAAGCTGGAAACTTCAGGGGAGTTTGTGTTTTGTTGGGCAGCCTGCCAAATCACTGTGAGAGCAAAGCCATACCGAACTGTATGCCCTTTTCAAAATCCAAAGGAAGAAAGAAACAAAATCATTCAAAAACCTCTAGCAGCAATAGCTTGGTTCAAGTGCCTACTGTATTTGTTCAGTATAACGTCCATTGTGCGTTTGTGAAGATCTAAAGACACAGCATTATATGTTGGACAATCAAAGGCTTGATAACATGTTTGAATTGCATGTGTTAGCTGTACTGGATGTGTTCCTGCTGTGTGCCTCTCTGATTCGCAGTTCTTTAAAGGAAAAAAATAAAAAGTTTTTTTTAAAGTAAGCTTATCGCATTGTGAAAGTCAAAATCCCTACAGGAGTTTCAACAGCTGCAACCCTAGGGAAAGGGATGACCGCTACATTTTCTGGCTTAGCAAAGCAGAGCTGAATTGCCCAAGGTTTGCCCTTTTTTTGCAGAAAACAGAGGTGAATGCTGTGGGCCCCATTTAAAAAGAAAAAGTTGAGAAAGCAAGTAAGTATTCTGAAAAAAATAACCCGTTATACATGTGACTGGCCCGTGCAAAAAGGTTTCCGTTGTCAACAGGGCCAGGGGAAGATAGTATAAACTGTATCTTGGGTCTTCTAATACAATCCAAGATGAATTTGGTACATTTTGCAGGTCAGAGCAAAGCACAAACATCTGAAAATGTACTAATGGAGCAATTCTATAAGTCGACGCCTTCATTTAGGTGCCCCAAAATCAAGTGGTGAGAATATATCCTGTAACGACACCTCCATTATATAATACTAGTGTAATCTGATAAAGGCATGCCTTATATTTACATGCCCGCAGTTATACCATAGACCTGGTATAACTGTGGTCACATAAATGGAGCAGGTTTGAGCTCAACTGGCAGTTTTCTATGAATCGTCTGTGTAACTGGGAGCCCTGTCCATATCTCACCCATGTTTCACCCGTGTATACATCCCCCCTTGCATTTAGGTGCTATGCTTCTTAAGCACATTCTTACAGAACAGCACTTACATTCTGCTGACACTTTCATGGGTAAGTGTTAGTGTTCTGTACATTTACTCGTGCAAGGAGTGTAAATTGATTTTGTTAAATCATTCCAAAAGTACAAAGACTCAAGGAAGTTACATGGAAATACTTTTAAAAACAAATAGGAGGAAATATTTTTTCACTCAACGAATACTTAAGCTCTGGAACTCTTTGCCGGAGGATGTGGTAACTGCGGTTAGCATATCTGGGTTTAAAAAAAGGTTTGGACAAGTTCCTGGAGGAAAAGTCCATAGTCTGCTATTGAGACAAAAATGGGGAAGCAACTGCTTGCCCTGGGATTTGTAGCATGGAATGTTGCCTCAATTTGGGTTTCTGCCAGGTACTTGTGTCTTGGCTTGGCCGCTGTTGGAAACGGGATACTGGGCTTGATGGACCATTGGTCTGACCCAGTATGGCTACTCTTATGTTATAGAACTGCACTTTAAAGTAAAATGCCCAATTTCCTGACATGCTCAAAAAAACCTTGCATACATTAAATTTACTCAGCTTACAAAGCAAATGCAACGTTTAAAAACATTCAGCAGTCTTTTACTGTAAAATGTCTAGAAGAATATATGCACTAACCAGGTGGAACAGTTCAACAGTACATAGAATTTCTGCTAATGTAAGTTGTATGTGAAAAGGGATTGGACTTGACATACTGCTTTTCTGTGGTTGCAGTCAAAGCGGTTTACATATTATATACAGGTATTTATTTTGTACCTGGGGGAACGGAGTGTTAAATGACTTGCCTAGCGTCACAAGGAGCTGCAGTGGGCATCAAACCAAGTTCACTAGGCTCAAAGTCTACTGCACTAACCACACTCCTACAATGGTCTTCATGAGAGGATATCTTTAGATTATTTTATTACATACTAGGGCTGTACTGAATATTCATAACTGGTATAAATCCCCATGCCTAAATTCTATAATACTGCGTGCATCTTTAGTTAACACCCCTGATCCATTCATACTCCTCCCATGTCCACTCATCTTTATAGAATAGTGCCTAGCAAGATGCGCACGTAAATCCAAATGCTTGCCAATTAACGCCATTTATTGATTGTTAGCACCCAGTTATTGGGTGGAGGAGTAGCCTAGTGGTTAGAGCAGCGGCCTTTGTACACTCGACATATTAAAGTTAAGAAACTGTATCAAGATCACAAGAGTGAGATGCTGCTAGGCAGCGCTGAACTTAATTTATATGGCACCCGGGGTGGGGCAGAGCATTCCCCCCCCTCCTCCAAGCAAGAGGGCGCGTGGAGCTGGCGCGTGCTGTCGGCTCTGCCAGTCCCCTTCCCCCTCAGATGTCAACTTCCTGTTCTGGAGCAGGGGACCGGCAGAGCTGAGAACACATGCTGCTCCACGCACCCCCTCGCTGCCAGAACCCAGCGCAGACCGCCCCGCCCTAGGTACGCTAGAGCTGCTGGGCCTCCATGTCTCCACTATTGTGCTTTAACCAACAACACATTCCCTGTTTTGTTCACAGAATTTCATGCTATCTGCTACCCTAGCAGTGGGAAGTCAACCAAGATCAGATTCTATAAAGGAAATCCAGTAAGAGCTTCTTCACCTGTCAAATTACAATACAATAGTAACAGACAGGCCAATTAGCCTTGGCTGCTTCCAACAGCTCCTACTAAATGCAGACACTGTTTGACAAATTATTCAGCATGCCAGAATCAACTTGTAACCTCTTTAACTAGTATGTGCTTGCACACTTGGAAAATGCTTCCAATAGAAACATGAATGTCCTCAAGATATCAGTAAAGCCTTTGTATCATGACCTAGTCATTATCCCAGAAAGAAACTTCAAGATACTTTCAAAACACAGGATTAAATGCTGCACATACAGTCTGTGAATTTCTGACTGCAGCCCTGTCTCTAGGCTTGAAGGAACTCACCAGGCAGTTGCAGAGGGTGGGAGGCTGGAGGAGTGAGAGGTATCCTCTAGCAGGCCAGGCTCAGCTTGCAGGGATTCTGTTCAGGGTTCAACAACACAAAAAAAAAATCACAGCTCACAGCAGCAAACCAACAAAATAACTTAAATGAACAGGGTGTACGGGGTGAGTATTATTGCAACCTGCTTCTCACCGGCCTCCCACTTAGCCATCTCTCTCCTCTACAATCAGTCCCAAACTCTGCCGCACGACTCATTTTCCGTCAGAGTCGCTATGCTCACATTAGCCCTCTCCTCAAGTCACTTCACTGGCTCCCTATCCGTTTCCGCATTCAATTCAAACTTCTCTTACTGACCTACCGCTCCCCAGTACCTCTCCACTCTTGTCTCTCCCTACGCCCCCCCCCCTCAGGTACTCCGTTCTGTGGATAAATCTATCTTGTCCGTCCCCTTCTCCTCTACTGCTAATTCCAGACTCCGTTCCTTTTATCTCGCTGCACCTCACGCCTGGAATAGAGTTCCCGAGCCTGTACGTCTAGTCCTGTCTTTGGCTGTTTTCAAATCCAGGCTAAAAGCCCACCTCGTTAACACTGCTTTTGACTCCTAACCACTACTCACTTGCCCTGTATCCTTTTATCCCCACCTCTTTAATTCCCTTACCTCTTAGTTGTTCTGTCTGTTTGCCTGTGCTATTTAGATTGTGAGCTCTTTGAGCAGGGACTCTCTTTTCATGTATGGTGTACTGCGCTGCGTATGCCTTGTAGCGCTATAGAAGTGATAAGTAGTAGTAGTAGTAATGAGTAATAGAAAGAAATCTCACTGTACCAGTCCAGTGGGTGCCTCTATTTAGAAGCTCTGAAATTACACAGTAGAAGCCCATCCAATAACCAAGGTGCTAAGATTCCAATATAGAAACTAGAATAACCCTGTATTGGTGCCTTGTACTTACACCAGCCATGGAGCTGGCATGAGGGTGGGCACTTAAATGCAGCAGGGACATACATAACAAAGTATTCTGTAAGATACTCTTGTAAGTGGCAGCCTCGTCTGTGCCCCCCCCTTGCAAATACATGATATAGTTCAAGCTCCTTCTTACCTACAAATGCATTCAGTCTGCTGCCCCTCACTACCTCTCCTCCCTCATCTCCCCCTATGTTCCCGCCCGTAACCTCCGTTCACAGGACAAATCCCTCCTCTCTGTACCCTTCTCCAACACCGCCAACTCCAGGCTCCGCTCATTCTGCTTCGCCTCACCCTATGCTTGGAACAACCTTCCTGAGCGCTTACGCCAAGCCCCCTCCCTGCCCATCTTCAAGTCTTTGCTTAAAACCCACCTCTTCAATGCTGCATTCGGCACCTAACTTTTACCGTTCACTAAATCCAGACTGCCCCAATTTGACCGCCCCTATCGGACTGTCCGTACACTTGTCTCTTAGGTTGTAAGCTCCTTGAGCAGGGACCGTCCCTCTATGTTAAATTGTACAGCGCTGCGTAACCCTAGTAGCACTTTAGAAATGTTAAGTAGTAGTAGTACTTCAGTGGGTATGTGGGCTAATATGTTGAAGGTTGCCCTTATGTATATACCCCCTGATTCTATAAAGGTTGCCAAAAATCGTGCATGCAAATTTAGGCGCATTCCCGATTTGCACATGCAATTTAATAGAATAATGAGCCAATTAGTGCCAATAATTGGTTTTTAACAAGGAATTATTGGCACTAGTTAGATTTAATTGGGACTAACGTGTGTAAAGTTAGGCGCAGGGTCCACGCCTAAAATGTATACATGATTCAAAAAAAGAGGGCATGAAAATGGGAGGGTCATGGTTGTTTCAGGGCAGGCCAGAGGTGTGGTTTTGAGTTACGTGTTTAATTGTAGAATAACGGTGCTCTGCACATAAATTTAGGCATGGGCATTTGCACCACATTTTCACTGGTGCAAATGGTGACATCTAAATTTATGCGTGACCTGTCCACTTATGCGTTAATTCTATAAACCGCAGCACTGAATTTTAGGCGCAGCTTATAGAATACTGTTTAAGTGGGTATTTTTTGGCGCCAATTTTTTTAGGCACTACATATAGAATTTAGCCAATAATGTACATATGAAATGTAGTTTTATATTTAAAATCTGATGTCCAATTATACTCTCTTAGAAGTTTGTTCTCGGAGGGGTGGGATTGGGGCGATTATTGCTCAGCTGAATTACCACATTCTCGTGGTGCTTGAAAGTTAACTGAAGACGGCACAAAACTGAAGGTTTGCCTGGGGCATCTAATACCCTCCCACTGACTCTGAGAGCCTGCCTGGAATTCATAAACCCATTACTCTCTTTTCTAGGATTGGGGGGAGGGGGTGAGCAACTCCACCCTCATACGTTTTAAGCTGCTCGAACCCCCTTAATATTAGCGTAGCAGATTCAGCTTAGTTCAGGCTGCTCTGCTGTGCCAGTTTTTTTTCCACAGACAGCCTTGTGAGCTAGACTGGAAAACCTTACACAGGAACAACATTAAAATGTGCTTACTTTATTTATTTTTTGTCTATTAGATTGTAAGCTCTTTGAGCAGGGACTGTCTTTCTTCTATGTTTGTGCAGCGCTGCGTATGCCTTGTAGCGCTATAGAAATGCTAAATAGTAGTAGTAGTAGTAGTAAATTAGACTGTCTTTTACAAAGGTGTACTAGTGTTTTTAGCTTGCGCTAAATGTGAGAGACGCCCATAGGAATATATGGGTGTTTCTAGTGCTTAGCGCGTGCTTATTTTTAGCGTGCACGCATTTGTAAAAGGGGCCCTTAATGCCTTCGTTAAGGGTTAGCACAAACCTATTTCATAAGCTTTGACTATCGTGCTAAATTTGAGTTTTCCCATGCCTGTTCAAAAATGTGCCGTTTTCTCTCCCTTTGAGACCCAGTAATGACTTGCTTCTAACTTTCCTTATTAAACAATTCGGCGTACCAAGGGGGGGGGGGGGGGGCGGTGGGGGCATCCGCCCCGGGTGCGCGCCTGTCTGCTCCACTCGTTCTGTGCTCCTTCTGCCCCGGAACAGGTTACTTCCTGTTCTGGGGCAGACGGAGCATGGAACGAGCGAAGCAGACAGGCGCGCGGCACCCCCCCCAGCAGGTAAAAATGCACCTGGGGGGGTGTCCTTTTGCCGGGGGGGGGGGGGGGGTGGTGCATCGGCGATCCGCTCCGGGTGTCAGCCACCCTAGGAATGCCACTGACAATTCTGCTTTTTATTTCTAAGATCCTGACTTGAGTATATAATGGCAAGGTAAGAGAATCCAGAGCTGAGCTTCAGAAAGCATTTTCACTGAGCAGCGGTTAAAAGAGAAGAAAAGGAAAGGGCATTTTTAAGCAGCCAACAGATTATAGCTGCACTGAAGTCTGAAACCTGGCACAGAGATACTGTACAGAAGTCTCACTTATGTTAAACGTCTTAAAACAAACATTTTAAAAGGTTTTCATACTATATTTTGCTGCTGCCTTTTTATTACAAAAGAAACAACTGCACTGGAACAAAGCACTCCATTCAAAAATCAGAATACTGGCTTTGAAATGTTTCATGGTGATTTAAGAACACAAGATTTCATGGATGAATCATTGTCATGTGACCCGTTAAATTTACCTCTTGCTCTGTCAAAAGATTTGCTATTCTGGTTGGAACATAATACTCTTTAGGCCCCTATTTACAAAAGCATGTTAGCTGTTTACATGGGAATTACTGGGCCCTAACAGTGCAGGCCTGTGCTAACAGTGAGGGCAGACCTAACTGTCAGTGCGCGCTAATTCCCATGTTAAACAGCTAATGTGGAAAACGACATCGGGCGGGGAGGGGAATGGGTAGGGACTGTGCCTTGCAGTTAACTTGCGAAGCGGCTTTAGGAATGTGTACGGCCAAAGAAAACTTTCCCTCAGATTCTATATAGAAAATCCAATCATATTCTGGCTTTGTGTGTGTAACTTAATTAGTTAACAATCCAATCAGCGCCAATAATTGCCAATTAACAATCAATTATTGACACTAATTGGCATTAATTAGAATTCATGCCCACAACTGTCTAAGTGTATTCTATAAAGTGATGTGCATAAATTCTAAGGGGCCCTTTTACTAAGCCGTGGCCTGCGGCACTGCGAGCGCGTCTTTTGGGCCAGTCCGTCTTTTTAAAAGACCCCCTAAATGCGATATTCAACACTTAGGGGCCCTAAGCCCACAGTGGGCTTACCACACACCAAACAGGAACTACCGCCAGGCTACCGCAACAGCGCGGCGGTAGTTCCCACCCCCAGGGCACGCCATTTCAGCGCTACAAAAATATTCTCTAATTTCGTAGCACCGATGTTTATCTGGCAATAATCGTGCACTGCCTGGTTACTGCAAGAGCCCTTACCGCTACCTCATTGAGTAGCAGTAAATGCTCCCCACTGAAATGGCCTTGCCAAAATGCTATTTCTTTCAAAAAAAAAAAAAAAAGAGAGACAGCATTTTACCCACTGTGGTAAAAGGGGGCCTCGGCGCATGACAAAAACAATTACTGCAGCTTAGTAAAAGGACCCCAAAGATGCGACCCTATTTATGCAGTAACCTGGGTGCTTAACCAACTGTCAACTCTGACCCCAGAATCTCCCCCCCCAAATAGCTGATTTTCAGTTTAGCGCTAACCGGTTAGTTTCAGCAGCACTAATCAGTTAGGTGTGGCTGAAAATGACTGGTTAACCCTGAACAGGTGTTTTAACTAGGCAGGAGCCATTTCTGGCTGGATAACATGTATTGAATATCGATTCCACTGTTTTACTTCACACCACAGCTCAATGTCTTCAAGCTGCAGAGTCTCCTAATAGTCTAATGGTCTATTATTTTTTTTTTTCATCTTTCTAGCTCCCTTGTGTCTTTGGTTTAACAGTGTCTGATTTTTTGATAAATTACAGTTCTGAAGCCTACTGTACTGCTGGGCATGAGGCAAAAGCACAGTGACCTAACACTTTTAAGTCTGTTTTGTGTACGGCTGATCACAGTAATCTGACAGTTAAATTAGCCCTCTCTCAGCCAGAGGTCAGCATTTTATAGAAAGCTGAATATTTGCACAAACTCATTGCAGGAAACCTTGCAATCATTTTCATATGCAGACACATTTAACATAAAGAATCTTTGAAAATGAAGGGGCCCTTTTACTAAGCTGCGCTAAGAAATGGGCTTAGCATCCTTAGGTGGGGACTTTCCTGCGTGCTAAGCCCATTTTTAGCACAGCTGTCATAAAGGGCTCTTTTCCATTTCTTGAATATATGGCCGTGTGCTCATGTTGAGAAACAAGAAGGCTGGAAGTGAAATGTTCCAGGGTAAATCAGACAAAAAATTAAGACTAAAAGTCCAAATGTCTAAAAAAAACCCCAAAAAAGAGGGGTTTTTTATTCTTCACTAATTGTTAAATAGATGTACAATCTTGACCTGCCACAGGAGTAGGTAGTCCTGACCCAACGTGGGTCATGTTTCAGAACAAAGCCTTCTTCAGGGGTCGATGATATCAGGTCATATGTAAAGAGAATGAATCTCCAAACTGGTAATCTGCTAAAAAAATTCCCTGATAGAAATTCCGGATAAGATGCCGAAAGGTTTGTGTCCCCCTTTTTTCATGTGCTAATGTTAGCATTCGCACACAACCATTGAAAACAATTACCGTAGGAGCACTTACCATCTGTTATTTGTAAGGGCCCCCATGTTACCGACATGCTAACCAGTTAGAACGGTGTTGATGTCAACGCGCTACCTGATTAGTGCATCCACACACATGCTGTCCCCGACATGCTCCTCCCAAAAAATGCTTTAAAAAATTACCACGCATTTAGCACTTGTAGATGACAAAATGAATGCAGAACGCTTTAGTGCTGTATTAGCCAATGCATAATTTACACAGCTCAATATCAGAGCAATGTCTGGCACTGTGAAGAAAGTTATACTTGGTGTATTTTACACAAGAATAGGTACAGCGACATACACCTGGGAATTTTCCAACTCCAGTAACATATACTGATAAGAATTAGGGTGTCCGTATACCAGGATCTGGAGGGAGCCTTGGACCATGGCCACTAACTGAAGACTATCACTGCAATGACTGGGCTAGGTTGGGGTTTATAAATTAAGGGGAAGACCTTGGGTAGGTATGAATGAAAGCTCCTGCGACCATAGCTCAACAGAGGTTCCAATTGACCTGGAAGCTTAAAGAAACAGCAGGAAATGGATGAGCCATTACAAAAAGATAACTTTTGAAATTATTTCAGTTCCTGGAATATTAATGTAGACAAACCGAGTCTGCTGGATCTTACAGACACTCCCACACTGCCCCAGTCAAATCACCTGAATTTTAGTAATGTTGTAAACCATCTTAAGCATAAGGGTGAGGGTGGGACAGAGAGAAACAGAAGGACTGGAAGACAAAACTGGTGAGAGGGGTCCAATCAAAGGTTTACTGAACCCAGCATCTTGTTTCTGACAGTGCTAATCCAGGTCACTAGGAAGAACCCAGAAGATCCTAAAGAGTTGTAGATCCATTCCTTGCTACTCATTCTCATGGATAAATGGTGGTTCTCCTCAATTCTACCTGGATAATAATTGTTTATGAACCTTTTTCCAAGAACTTTTCTCCCCTTTAAAATCCAGCTTTGCTGGATGCCTCGACCATATTCTCCAGCAATAAATTCCGCAAGCTTAATTGTGCATTTAATGAAAAAATACTTGCTTCAGTTTGTTTATAACCTCCCATCTGTTCATTTTATGTGGTGTCCCTTAGTCCAAGTGCTATCTGAAGGAGTAAATAACTCTTCCTGCTTAACCTCTATCAAATGCCTTTTGTTGTCTCTTCTCTCAGCTACTCCCTTTGAGTAAGGGAGAGTAGAAATGAACACAATACTCAAGGTGTAGTGTCACCATAGATCCATGCAGAGGCATTATTCTAGTTTTGGTTTTATTTCCCATTTTGTTCCAAATGTAGGCCTATGGTCTCTTGTCCCTCACGGTGTTCAAATTCTCTGTAGGAAGACCTGAGGTACCTACTTCATGGAAGGTAATACTGCCCTGCTTAGATCTACCACCCATGGTATACAAAGTTCTGAGGCAGGACTAGCTAAGACTGGGAGGCCACTGTCCCTTGGGATCACCATTTCCACTTGCTTCCACTTCCACAAATTGCACCCGCATAACTCTGGCTCCTCCCTCAACATGCCCCCTGGCCCGCCCCTGACCGTCTCCCTTTCTTGAGGGGGGTCTAGGGGGTCTCTAGAGATGACCAATAGGTCTTCAGAACATATGGTCAAAAGTTACATCCTGAGCTAGGGCATGAATGCACAGAGATTCCAATGAGACTGGACAGAAAAGGTCACATACAGCTTTCAAATTTACCCCAATAGGTCCAGCATCTTTTCCTCCTACTTCTCTCCTCCCACAGTCCTGCAAATTTGTGTCCTGTTACCAACAGTGGTAGTAATTAAGACAGGCTACCTATGGCCAGCCCAGGGGGCCTTCCTACTGATGAATCCCAACTCCTCTGATGCAACTTCCTGTTTCCGAATAGGCAAGACATTGCAGAGAGAAGGCCCTGAGGCTATCTTAAGGAAACCTGCCAATTGCTGCTGCTGTTGGTGACGGGATATAGTGAGTTATAAATGGTAAAAATGAAATAAAATAAATAAATACAACGAGCACATAAGAGCAAAGACTGCATGACCCTCGCAGAAATCTGGTTTGCTCACAAGAACAGAATATAAACATACACATATAAGCTGTGTGGTTAGAACACTCCCTAAATTGAATCCCTCAGCTCCCTGACAGCCCTCCTCTTCGTTCCTCCCCCCCCCCCCAGCATGTTTAACCTTTTTATTTTCAGTTGCAGCGACGGCAGTGAAGAAGAAAACACTGCGGGCTCGCCTCCAGCTTCTCCTTTCCCTCACACAGTGCCCCGCCTTCTGCAATGATGCATTTCCTGATTCCGTGAGGGTGGGACACTGTGTGAGGGAAGGGAGAAGCTGGAGGTGAGCCTGCAGTGCTTTCTTCTTCACTGCCGTCGCTGCCACTGAAAATAAAAGGTTAAACGCGCCGGGGGGGGGGGGGGGAGGGATGGAACGGAGAGGAGGGCTGTCGGTCTGGGAGCTGAGAGCTAAGGGTGGGACGGAGGGAGAGCTGCCTGCAGTGTTGCACCGGCCCTGCATTTGGGGGGGGGGCACTGCCCCCTCGCCCTCCAAACTACGCCAAAGCCTTATCACCTAATCTTTTGTCTGTTCAGTCTTGCTTGGATTCTATTGACTCATGGCTATTATCCAACCACCTGGTACTAAACCCCTCTAAATCAGAAGAACTATAGGTTACAGGAAGTACTTCATATCCTTCGTTATTTCCATCTATTCGGGATGTTCCTCTTAAATTGGTTGATTCTTTTAGGTGCCTGGGTGTAATCCTAGACCCTCAACTTTCTTTTACCTCTCAAATTTCTTCCATAGTATGCTCCTGTTTTTCTTACTTATGATCAATTAGAATCATACATTCATTTCTTGATACAGATGCCTCTACTACCTTATTTCATGCTTTAGTAGCATCCAAGTTAGATTACTGTAATATCTCTTATGCAAGACTAAGAACATAAAAACATAAGAGTAGCCATACTGGGTCAGACCAATGGTCCATCTAGCCCAGTATCCTGTTTCCAACAGTGGCCAAGCCAGGTCACAAGTACCTGGCAGAAACTGAAATCGTGGCAACATTCCATGCTACAAATCCCAGGGCAAGCAGTTGCTTCCCATGTCTGTCTCAATAGCAGACTGTGGACTTTTTTTTTGTTTGTTACATTTGTACCCCGCGCTTTCCCACTCATGGCAGGCTCAATGCGGCTTACATGGGGCAATGGAGGGTTAAGTGACTTGCCCAGAGTCACAAGGAGCTGCCTGTGCCTGAAGTGGGAATTGAACTCAGTTCCTCAGGAACAAAGTCCACCACCCTAACCACTAGGCCACTCCTCCAGGAGCTTGTCTAAACCTTTTTTTTAATCCAGATACACTAACCATTGATACCACATCCTCTGGCAAAAAGTTTCAGAGCTTAACTATTCGTTGAGTGAAAAAAAACCCATTTCCTCCTATTTGTTTTAAAAGTATTTCCATGTAACTTCCTCGAGTGTCTCCTAGTCTTTGTACTTTTGGAACGAGTAAGAAATCGATTTACTTCTACTCATTCTACACCACTCAGGATTTTGTAGACCTCAATCATATGTCCCCTCGTCCATCTCTTTTCCAAGCTGAAGAGCCCTAATCTCTTTAGCCTTTCCTCATACGAGAGGAGTCCCATCCCCTTTATCATTTTGGTTACTCTTCTTTTAACTTTTTTTAAATTCTTCTCTTCAGAAAAAGTTACAATCTGTCCAAAATACTGCTGTTTGCTTTCTATCCGGAGCTCGTCGATTTGACCACATCACACCACTCCTTAAATAATACCACTCGCTTCCTGTACCACATCACATTACTTGAACCCATAAGGTTTTTTTTTCCTCAGATCCCTTCCTATCTAGCCACTCTGATTATTCCTTATGTACCCCCCCCCCCACACACACACTCCATTTCTCAGTGAGTAAACAATTAATTATCCTTGCTCTTGCCTACTCTAGACTTCAACATACATGCGGTTCAATGTTTTTCTCTCTTGGCCCATCCCTGTGGAATTCCCCTTCCTTTCACCCTCCCCAATGAGCAATCCTATCAGTGCTTTAAGGTGACCCTGAAGACCTGTTTATTTTCTGAGGCTTTTTCTATCGATTCTTAAGCACCAGGCTGGCAGTTCCCCAGACAGTAACGAGTGTACTCCTTTACCTTCTTTTCTTTTCTTTATGTTTCTCTGTATTTTTAATGGTTGTAGTTCTTTTTCTATATTGTTATATTGATTTTATAATATACTAGCCGTTAAGCCCGTAAAAACGGGCAAGATTTCCAGCTACCCTCCTCGCCGCCGCTCCCTCCCCCCTCCGTGCCGGGCCCCCTGCACTGACCTGACAGCGCCTCTCACCTCCGTGTGAAAGCGCTGCATGCAGCAGCAGATCGCTCTGCTGCTGCCTGCAGCGCTTCCACACGGAGGTGAGAGGCGCTGTCAGGTCAGTGCAGGGTGCCCGATGCGGAAGAGGGCGGGAGCGGCAGCGGGGATGGGGGGGAGGGTGGAGGTTGGTGCGCGCGATGTTCGTTTCCAGGCGGCAGCGTCCGACAGTGACTCCGACTCCCTCTCTGTTCCGTCCTCTGACGTCATCACGTCTTGACGTGAAGGCGGGACAGAGAGGGAAGTCTCTACTGCGCATTTGCAGGTGAGTCGGTCACTTGCCGTTTATATGTTTGATATTGTAAACTGCTTTGTTCTTTTGTAAACTAAAGTAAACTAAGTGGGGCATTTTTGATATGGCATCTAAATCTGATTTGGGTCATTATCAAACCAGAAAAATGTCCAAATTTTGTTTCAAAAATGGCCATTTGCTAGACATTTTTGTGCTCAGTGCATCTATCTTTTAGGACCATTTTCAAAAAAGAAAAAAAAAAGTTGAAGGGAAAAATGCACAAAAATAAACCATTGAGATGTATGGGGGTGGGGGTGGGGGGGGGGGCTAGTATTCTTTGTAGAATGGACAAGTAAGACTTCCTAGCAGAGCAGTGGGGTATCCTAGTGGACAATGCAGTGGACTTCACATAAAAGGTCCCAGGTACACATCTCACTGTTACCCCCTCCTTATATTGTATGGTGAGCCCTCCAAAAACCTACTGTGCCCAACTGTGCACCACTAATTTTTCACTTTTTTTGTTGTTGTAGTACGTGCTTTGTATGCGTACAATCTTTCCTGTCTTAAATAGAATCCTTTCTGTTCCTAATGTTTTATGTAACAGTATTATTATTCACCGCTTTGACCTTTTATTAGCAAAAGTGGTATATCAAATCCCAAATAAACATACAATAGCCCTTATGCCTACAGGTGTCACCTCTATGTAGGTACAGTAGGTTTTTTGGTGGCTTTTGGAGAGCTCACACTTTCCACCACAAGTGTAACAGTTAGAGTGGGATATGGGCCTGGGTCCCCTTCTCTACAGTGCACTGCACTGACCACTAGGCTACTCCAGGGACCTGCTTGCTACTCTAATAGGACTGGCCATAACATCTGAAGCTGTCATAAAGGCTGGTATGTACTGTTTCTTTTACATCTTTGGGGGTGGGGGTCAGTGACCACTGAGGGAGTAAGGGAATTTATGCCTTAATTTATTTATTGCCTTTGTATCCCACATTTTCCCACCTATTTGCAGGCTCAATGTGGCTTACAATTCATCATGAATGGTGGAAATATATTAGAAAATAGACATTTAGTGTAACAGAAGAATCTTAGGTAACATGATAATGATAAAACATGATAGTAATATAACAAGCAGATATTATAAAACAGTTCTGAATATATGTGGAGGAGTGGTCTTTTAAGGCAGCTTTTGGTCACTTAGTCATGACTGAAACAGGTCTAGCCAAAAATAATTTTGGCCCTCGATATTTTCATTTTGTTCCATTATTGCAGAAAAACGTCTGTCTTTTGGTGCTGCCCATGTCCCGCCCAAAACATGCCTCCAACACACCCCGTTGAAATTTGGATGAATCGTGCAGCAAAACGTCTAAAATCAGGGTGTCAAAAATTGCAACTTGGACATTTCTGAGAGGAAAACATCCTTCTGCTACAATATGACACTCTTTGGATGTTTTTCTCTTTTTAAAATTTACCCAAAATCTTCTAAGAAATAAAAACAAGTTAATGACATGCAAAGTCCATAATATTCAGTGAAGGGTCTGTTGAAGAATTTCACTGCTGCTTTAGTTTCAAAGTCCCTGGGTGGTACTCTAAGAAAAAGAGTTTTATTTTCAGTTTTTACTGAGTGGAATATCTCACCTTTGAAAAATGGTCATTCTTGCATTTTGCTCAATATACTGTAGGTGGAAATACATTACTGCTTCTAATTCTCAGTGTTTCCAAATCAGTTTCTGTCTGCAAATATTTATAATCTATGAGGCCTTATTCTATATTGGGTGAAAACTAGTTTGTGTTTTGTGAGACCAATACCAGATATGTTACTAGTGTTTAGTTTTTGTGTAGGGGTTTGATCTGTTTTTTTCCCCAATAGTAGTCATATCAGCGTCCTAGGATCTGATGTAATATTTGTGGCGTTGCCTTTTCACAGATAGGGTTATGGCTATCTGAATCCTTGGAACCTTGGAATTTGTCACATTGATTCTCGGTGTTTTTTTTTTTAAATGGTTTTTGTGTTACTTCTTAAGAGGGATATTTAAAAAAGGCAATCCCGCAAGTAAAACAGTGTTGAAATAACCTTTAATAAAATAGCCCAGACAATATGCACTTAAATGTAAATGTATATAGCCTGCATGCATATGATTATCCAGCCTATGTGGAGGTGGAACGTTTTGGACAACTCTACAAATTATGCATATAATATGTGTGTAAAATAAGGAGAGGAATGAGCTTGTCTTGCTCATACAGAGATGACACCAGACTCTTGGGGGTTTTTTGTTTTTGTTTGTTTTTTTTTTATTTAGGGTTTTTTGTTTGTTTGTTTTGCATGGTTATTTGTAAAAGTGAACAACCTAGCTCAGCTTTGTCCTTGATTTTAAAGATGTTTCTCTGAATCCATCATGTGTGTTATAGAACCTGAGATTCTGTTGCATCTTGTACAGATTCCAAATTTCGCTCCCATGCAGCAGAATAGATTGAATGAGACTATTTAATAATTGGGTAATATGAGTTTTTACTGGCTGGCTCAAAATAGACAATGGATTATTTATTTATTTATTTATTGCATTTGTATCCCACATTTTCTCACCTCTTTGCAGGCTCAATGTGGCTTACAATATATCATGGATAGTGGAACTAAGAAGAGAATAGACATTTGGTGTTACAAAAGGATTTTGGGTTGCATGGTAATGGAATACATGATAGTAATATAACAGAAGGCATTATTAAACATTTCTGGATATATGTGGGGAGTTTCACATATGTTGATCTTTGTGATATAGAATAGAAGGCCCTTGGCACTTTTCCTTGTAATGTCTTGTATAAAACAATTTAAAGGTACAGGTGGAGTCTGCTCCCCTGTTTCCACCCTAAATATTTTTGTCTAGAGATAGCACTGGGTGGGATGCTAGAATGGCTTCTTAGCATGGCCTGCTGGATACTGGTTAGTGGGACCATAATGCTACTGTTCTAGTCATGCTGACTTCCAAATGTGCTTGACCCTGTTGCTTACATAAATGCAGAGCCTTCTGTTATGATTGTATAAGTAGTTTTACACTACCTTGCTGTCACCCTGCTAACAACATTCATACAGTAAACCATTGTAGTAGCAGTATTTGAGAGAATCACTTGCATGAGCGGTGATAGAAAGGTTTTTGAAGTCCCGGGGAAGAATGGATAGCAAAATGTATGGGCAGATCATGGAAGAAAACCTGTTCCAGTCTGCCATAGACCAGGAATCGAGAAGATTCACATTTTAGGAAGACATTGATCCCAGACAAAATGCAAAGTGAATTCTCGAAGAAAGTGAATGTCCTTCAATGGCCCAACCAAAGCCCAGGCCTCAAGCCAATTGAAAATCTATGACAAGAGATGAAAACCATGATGCATGATACAACGCCAACTTGAAAGTGCATAAGCTATTTTGCCAAGAGGAATTTGCAAACACTGCACCATCCCACTGAGCAAAGTTGGCTGACACTTATCCTAAATGACTCATGGCTGTTATCGCTGCAGAAGAGTTTTCCACCAAGCATTTAATTTAATTTCACACTTCTTTTTCCAAAATGGTTCAGAGTAGATTATATTAACATGTAAAAACATACGTATCGGCACATGATTCATAAACTAATACATAGAATACTGTCATACCCTCCTTCACCACTCCCAATTCACAACCTACTGTTGTAGACACCAATTTTACACAGTCTGATGAATTCTTATCACTCCATTAAATATTTATAAAATTAAAAATGTTCTCATTGATTCAAGTCAAAATTCCATATAGTTATGTTTTCTTCTAATCTTATCTGGCAGAGAGTTCCACTTCACAGCTGAATGAAACGAAAATAGCCTATCCAAAAAGAAGGGGAGGAAAAGAGATTTTGGCTTTAGCTGATGTATTCTTCAGTTGTAGCTCATGGCGAGTTACATTCAGGCATAGTAATCTCCCTGTTTACAAAGCCACACTAGCAGATGCCAGTGCAGTAAAGCAAACACAGCCCATTCACTTTGAATGGGCTGTACTGGCATTACTGCATGGCACTGTAAACGAAACGGGGGAGGGGACAGTGTTCTGTTCCCAGAGGGCTTACAATCATCAGTGTTTGCACCTAAGGCAATGTTCTTTTATGGGGAAACTTTCACAATAGACCCACTGAAATGCAGTTCCTAGAAAATTCAACCGTCTGATACAAGTGCTAAACGCTAGAGACACCCATAGAAATATATGGGCATTTTAAACATGTAGCGTGTGCTAAAAACGCTAGTGTGCCTTTGTCAAAGGACCCCTTAATAATACAATCTTTACAAATGCAATAACTTTCATAAATCCATAACGACATATAAAACAAAATAAATAACGTTAAATCTTTACAAACTGTTAAAAGCAGTTAATTGAGGAAATTATAACTGAACAATGAATATAAGAAATATAAACATTAAAAATAATGGAATTTAATAATATTTATCGGACCAAATCATATATACAAATATAACATGTAAACTTAAGATGCAATGATATATTTAAAGGAAGACTTATATAATTAAATTGTGTGCAGATAAAATTTACCTGAAGACATTCTACTCAACGATTGATGAGGCATATACCCCCAGATTCTATATATTATGACCGGAGTTGTACACGCAAATCAGGTCATATTCTGATTTGCGTGCACAACTTAATTATCTTCACAAGCCAATCAGCGCTGACAATTGCAATTATTGACACTAATTGCCATTAATTAGAATTTACATGCAGAACTTTCTAAGCGTATTCTGTAATGTTCTGCATGCAAATTCTAAAATGCAGCACTGAAAAGAGGGTGTGGCCATGGGCGCAGAATAGGCAGGTCATGCGTATTTCTAAAATCTATTCTTGCTGATATAGAATACATCTGCTCCAGACCAAACTTAGTCATAAGTACATAAATAATGCCATACTGGGAAAAGACCAAGGGTCCATCGAGCCCAGCATCCTGTCCACGACAGCGGCCAATCCAGGCCAAGGGCACCTGGCAAGCTTCCCAAATGTACAAACATTCTATACATGTTATTCCTGGAATTGTGGATTTTTCCCAAGTCCATTTAGTAGCGGTTTATGGACTTGTCCTTTAGGAAACCGTCCAACCCCTTTTTAAACTCTGCTAAGCTAACCGCCTTCACCACTTTCTCCGACAACGAATTCCAGAGTTTAATTATATGTTGGGTGAAGAAAAACGTTCTCCAATTTGTTTTAAATTTACTACACTGTAGTTTCATCAGCATTTATACCAAGTTTTACTTGGCATAAATATCTGTGACTAAATTTAGTCACGTGGACAAGCGTGACAAATTTTCTATAAACCGTGCCTCAAGTTAGGCATGGTTTATAGAATACACCTAGGTGTATTTTATCGGTGCTGATTTTTACAGCACCATATATAGAATCTAGTCCATAATGTCCTCGATGAACAAATCTAGAAGCCTGCAATCATGTATTCATATTATTACATATATGTTAAACTTATATCATATATAAAAAGGGGGAGGGGAAATGGGGAAGGAAAAGGGTGGGGAAGGAAGAGAAGAGGGGGAAGGGAAATGGAGGGGAGGGACAGGGAGGGGGAGGAGAAGGAGAAGTAAAAGAAAAAAACAGAAAAAGAAAGAAGGAAGAGGGAGAAGGGAAGAAGGAGATTGGGGGAAGTAGTAAGGGGAGGGAAAAAGAAAAGAGAGAAAGGGGAAAAGGGAAAGGGTGGGAAGGAAGAAGGGAAGAGAGAAAAGAGGAGGGAAGAGGGGGAGAGCACTGGTCTTCACATCCAGAGGTGGCCGGTTCAAATCCCACTGCTGCTCCTTGTGATCTTGGACAAGTCACCTAACCCTCCATTGGCCCAGGTACGTACTTAGATTGTGAGCCCCCCAGGGACAGGGAAATACCCAGTGTACTTGAATGTACTGAAAAAGGTGGGAGGAAATCGAAGCAAACAAATAAAAATGGGAAAGTAAGATGGGAGAGAGGGAGAAAGGGGAAAGAAAACCTGAATACAAATAATAAACCAGTGTGAAGTACCTATTGAAGAAAGTGATATACACTCTCTCCCCTGTCCCTCCCTTTTCTTTCTCTCCTTCTGCCCCTCCCTTTCCTTTTCTCCTTCTTCCCCTTCTTTCCCTCCCCTTCTTCCTCCCCCTTCCTCTTCCCCATCCTTTCTCCCTTCCCCTTCCTTCCTTTCTTCCCTTTTTTCTTTGTTCTTTTACTTCTGATTTTCTTCCCTTCTCCTCCCTCTCTCCCTCCCTCCTTACCTCCCCTATAGCACAGCTACGTTACTGTGCACTAACTGATTAGCGCAGGATTAGCGAGTGAGCCCTTACTACCTACAAAATCAGATCAGCAATGCAGGACGTCAGACTCACAGAAACAGAAGCCTGCGCGGCCACATTGCTGATCTGCAAGGGTAGGCTTCTACAGGGACTGCTGCTAGTGGAGGAGTAGCCTAGTGGTTAGTGCAGCGGACTCTGATTCTGGGGAACTGGGTTCAATTCCCACTGCAGCACCTTGTGACTGTGGGCAAGTCACTTAACCTTCTATTGTCCCAGGTACAAAATAAGTACCTGTATATATGTATGTAAACTGCTTTGAATGTAGTTACAAAATATCACAGAAAGGCAGTATATCAAGTCCTATATCCCTTTCCCTTTAGTACAGAGGGGAGATTTCTGAAAGTGCAAATTAGTAGCAATTATTGCTCGTTAAAGCCAATTATTGATGGTTACCACCAATTACATAGTAACATAGTAGATGACGGCAGAAAACGACCTGCACGGTCCATCCAGCCTGCCCAACAAGATAACTCATATGTGCTACTTTATGTGTATACCCTACTTTGATTTGTACCTGTGCTCTTCAGGGCACAGACTGTATAAGTCTGCCCAGCACTATCCCTGCCTCCCAACCACCAGCCCCGCCTCCCAACCACCGGCTCTGGCACAGACCGTATAAGTCTGCCCAGCACTATCCCCGTCTCCCAACCACCAGCCCCGCCTCCCAACCACCGGCTCTGGCACAGACCATATAAGTCTGCCCAGCACTATCCCCGCCTCCCAACCACCAGCCCCGCCAATTAAGTGCCAAGTACCTCATTAAGTTATGCACATGCAATTGCTGGTATTCTATAAGGAAGAATGCAATTGCACACCTAACTCTACATGCTACATAAAGAAATAGTGGGTAGGCAATAACTTACCATATGAAGGGTAAAGGGGGGGGGGGGGGGGTGTAAAGGGGCATGGATTTGATATACCACCTTTCTGTGGTATATCCAAAGCAGAATAACAAACCCTTGCTACATGCCATTTTAAAATGGAACAGAAAAACTAAGGGCCCTGTTTATAAAGGTGTGCTTGCATTTTTAGTGCGTGCTAACCATGTAGACAACCAAAGGAATATTATGGGCATCTACACAGTTAGCAAGTACTAATTTTTAGCGCATGCTAAAAAGACTAGCATGCCCACGTAAACAGGGCCTTATATTTAAAACAACCCTCTCTGGGTTTCCTCCTCAGTTTCTTACTTCATTCGTAGTTTCTTCTTGGGGCATGGCAACCCCATCAGCGTCCACCCCATTGGTGTACTAATTCAGAACAGCACAGTCCTCATTCTGAATTCCCTCTATAAACTGGAATGGCACTAATCTCTTGGTCTATCAGCAGCATTTTGTTGTACAGCAGAAATTCAAGATGGTGCCAGCCTCAGGTCAATTAGCACTTTGGGCCATTTCTGCCTCCTCTGCCGGCCTAGATCTGACAGTTCATTTGAAATGTGGGGCTGTACAGAGGCCCATACAGTTCACATGAACAGATGGGTCCAGGCTAGAAGCAAAGGAAGTGCCCAATATGCAGTGGTTCACTTCCTGCTCCTCTCGCCACACAATCTCTGCAGGGGAAGGAGAAAGAGATTCAGGACAGCATGTGATGCTGGTGGCTGAGTATATGTCTTGAGGTTGAGAAGAGGGCAATAAAAGGCGAGAGTGTGTCATGGGGATGGGGATGGGAGGGAGGGCAGGGATCTGTCCTGGGACCTCTCCTTTCCTCCATCTATACTTCTTCCCTTGGTACTCTGATCTCATCCCATGGTTTTCAGTATCATCTGTACGCTAACGACTCCCAGATGTACCTCTCCACACCAGAAATCTCAGCCGAAATCCAGGCCAAAGTATCAGCTTGCCTGTCTGACATTGCTGCCTGGATGTCTCAGCGCCATCTGAAACTAAACATGACCAAGACTGAGCTTCTCATCTTTCCCCCTAAACAAACCTCTCCTCCTCCCCCATTCTCTATTTCTGTGGATATCACTCTCACCCTTCCTGTCTCATCAGCTCCTAACCTTGGGGTCATCTTCGACTCCTCCCTCTCCTTCTCTGCACATATTCAGCTGACTGCTAAAACCTGTCGTTTCTTTCTCTATAATATCACCAAAATTCGCCCTTTCCTTTCTGAGCGCACTACCAGAACCCTTATCTACACTCTTATCACCTCTTGCTTAGACTATTGCAAATTGCTTCTCACAGGTCTCCCACTTAGCCATCTCTCTCTCCTCTTCAAACTTTTGATGCTGCTTTTAACTCCTAACCCTTATTCACTTGTTCAGAACCCTTATTTTATCATCCTCACTTTAATATTCCCTTATCTCTTGTTTGTCCTGTTTGTCTGTCCTAATTAGATTGTAAGCTCTGTCGAGCAGGGACTGTCTCTTCATGTTCAAGTGTACAGCACTCCGTACGTCTAGTAGCGATATAGAAATGATAAGTAGTAGCAAGGTGAAAGGGGTTGGCAGGGGGCAGAGAAAGCTGAGTGTATTCCATGGAGATGAGGGAGCAGTGAAAGCTGAGTGTGCCATGGGGATAGGCAGTGGCGTTCCTTGGTCGGCTGCCACCCGGAGCAGTCGCCGCTGCGCACCCCCCCCCCCCGGGTGCAGTGTCATTCCCCCCCCCCCCCCCCCCCCCCGAGTGCAGCTGTCAGCTCCACCGGTTCCCTGCTCCCTCTGTTGTTACTTCCTGTTCCAGGGCAGAGGGAGCAGGGAACCGGTGGACAGCTGCTCCCAGCACCCCTCATGCAGCATGAACCCAGGGCAGACCGCCCCCACCCTCGGTACGCCACTGGGGATAGGAGGGGCCCAGAGAAAGCTGAGAATGTGACATGGAGGACGGGAGAGGGCAGATAAGCAGTGTGCACCATGGGGAAGGAGAGGCAGCAGAGAAAGCTAAGATTGTGCCGTGAGGCTGGTGAGTGGGGGTTGGGATGGGGGCAGAGAAAGCTGAAAGTGTGCTACTGGTGTAGTGGGGCGAGGGAGGGAACAAGCTTGAGGGTGTGCCATGGGGGGGATAGGGGGGAGATACAATGATAATTTGGGAACGGAGGGGAAAGAATGAGAGGTGGGGGTGTGCCAGGGGAGGAGGAAGAATGAGATAAAGTGGAGGTTGGGGGCAGAGGACAGAAAGAAAATGTTGTGGCCATCCACTTTGGACTCAGGTCCACATGAAAGTGGCTGTCAGGCTAACTCACTGGGAAGAATTGATTATCTGCTGGATTGATCTGACAGGCTTCAACTATAGTAATAAACAGAAGTCTTAACGGAAATGCAGGCACTTATCTAGACAGGTCTGTCTGGCAGGGTGCAAGGATCAAATGAGCAGCTGAGTCTGTGTGACAGCCAGGTACAAGTACAGTAATGTAGTAGAGGTGCAGGTGCTGAAGTACCTGGGAATCCTTGTTTGATCATTACAGCAGTGATCTAGGTCAGTGATCTAGGAGGCCAGATGTTTGTTTAACAGTTGTGGTGATGTTGGTGGCTGTTGGATTACTGCGGGACCTGGTGGTTAGGAATGGGAAGGGAGGGGTGTTAGGTATGAACTTGAAAAGGGATCTTGCATGTTCAGCTACCTAGAAGGATGAAGTACAATGAAGGAACACAAGTAAAAGCATTGTGGATTACAAGTGGTATCCTACAGGTGGTCACAGGATACAGCTAGCAATGCAGTTACATATATCCTTGGCAGCACGGACAGGAAATAACAAACCAACTGAATGTGGTTGATCGATCTTTTTTGCCACTATCTGCTATGTTACTAAGTTTGTACTCGGAGCAAACATTTTTTAAAATATCATAATCAGTGAAGACATACAAAACTATTATGTCAGCTCCAAAAAATAGCTCTCTGCTGATGTGAAAACACAGTATAGGGGACCTGTGCTGAGAATAACATTTTTAAGCCATGACAGGAAAAATGACTGAATAGAATACTAGTCCAGATAATATCAATCATTCAGCAAGAATTCTATCCAAAGTCAAAAACTCACTGCAAGTCAGGCGCAAATATTCTCTTCTGACAAGTGAAGGCATGGTCTTCAAGATTAAAGTTTGAAACACTGCCGCGCGGCGCAACTTAAGAATGACTTACGAACAAGCCTCCTTCCGCGAATTACTGAAGACTCATCTGTTTGAAACAATTTATGGCAAGAGCCAAAACACATAGAGTCCACACTCACTGATCATCAATGCTCCATACATCCACTCCTAACCCTCATCCCCCGTAATTCCACATCACTCATACATCTGCTCACAGGAATATGTACACCATATATCTCTGTGTCTTAACACTGCCCTTTAAGCTTCCCATTGTCTCTTTCCAACGTTTCAATGTTGATGTCCCATTGTCATATTCTTAATGATACTTCGATGGTTTCACAAAACTTGTACAATGTAACCTATAACCAAGTTGTAACAAATGTATTTCCATTATTCATATCTTATTGTAAGCCACACTGAGCCCGCAAAGAGGTGGGAAAATGTGGGATACAAATGCAATAAATAAAATAAATAAAAATTATCACCTCCAAGAGCAGGGGTTCCTGAACTATGGACTGCAGGCCATGGGAGCCAACTTTTCAAAATTATTGGGGGTGCTAAGCCCAATGGAAATAACCCCTCCCTGGACACATACAAGGAATTTTCTCAATATTGGGGGTGCTCAAGCACCCACAGCACCCACAGAGCCGGCTCCTATGGCCACATGCAGCCCAACAGCAGAAGCACATTTCATCACCGTTAGCTGCTCTGACAGGAACTATTCAAAACTCATCGACCAGTGCTTGCTTCTTGCTAACTACACAATGTACAAGACCAACAGTGATGAGAGGAAGTGCCAGCTCGTAAGTTAATGTTCACAGTGCCAGTACAATCCCTG
Source organism: Microcaecilia unicolor (assembly GCF_901765095.1). NCBI lineage: Eukaryota > Metazoa > Chordata > Amphibia > Gymnophiona > Siphonopidae > Microcaecilia > Microcaecilia unicolor. The sequence continues at coordinate 47,082,411 of NC_044034.1, forward strand.
TCAGAACGCCAATCCAGTGGGAAGGTGGGGAGGAGAAGTATATAGACATATGCTGGGGGGAGGGGAGAAAGGGCAAACAGGGTGGCTACCTACCCAAGGAAATCTGTCCATCTGTCCTTGTCTCTGCAACTGCTTCAGTATTGAAAATCGCCAAGAGGGCAAGACAGACTGCCTCACCTGCTCAGCAAACTCTCTGAGGGTACCCCCTGCCCAGTCCATTTGTTCAATGATCTGAAATTTCCCTGTGACTCTTCTCTTGAAAAGCTCATGGATCCTAGTTCTAAAGCTGGATAGCAACTGGTGGTGGATGCAGTGATATAATCTGAAATAAAAGGAAACCCTCTCATAAACTATAAACACGAAAACAAAGGCTCACATCCAGTGGTGTGCTGGAGTGGGCTCTCACGGGCTCGCGAGAGCCGTTTGTTAAGTTTTTAAGAATTTTGGGAGCCGGTTGTTGAAGTAGGCCTCCCCATGGCTACTTTAACAACTGACTCCCAAAATGTGGGCTTGGGCCCCCTCCTGAATTCTCTTTTACTTTGCTGGCAGTGATGCTGGCCCCAGCAGCCAAGTAAATAGACTGCTGCTGCTCCCTGCTCCTTGTTTCTGACTCTGAGCATCAGGCTGGGACTTTTCATGCAAGCGCAAGAAGGTTCCATCATGCTGCTCAGAGCCAGAAACAAGCAGCAGAGAATGGTGGCAGTCCATTTATTGGCTGGTGGGGCTCGGCAAAGGTATGCCTAGCATGCCCGCACAAGGGAGAAGAGAGAAAGGCATGTATTCCCCCCCCCCCCCCCCCAAATTTCAGGGCTGGCTATGCCTGGAGAGAGAGCCCGTTGTTAAAAATTTACCAGCATACCCCTGCTCACGTCCTTGTTTTAGGTCTTTCAGATTATTCTGATAATATTCCAAGCACTTCTTTAAAAAAAAAAAAAAAAAAAGTCACAATTTTAAAAGAAACAACATGAAAAAACAAAATCCCATGATGCACTGTAGGTGATGTCACATACCGCCTTGCTGGAGGAGGCAGATAAAGAGACCACTGCAAAATAGTTGTGCTTGGTGCAATAAGCTAGAAATGGTGAAAATCCTAGAAACAGATAACTATAACTGCTTACCAAGAAAGTAAATAGCTGAGAAAACTTGGGATGATGTAAAAGAAAACTATACTTTTGCCAGCCCCAAGAATGAATGGGCCTGAATTCCACAGAGCAATATCCCTTGGGTCCCAGTGCATCATCAAAGGCATCAGATTACCCCCAGTCAGGAGTTTATTCAGCATAATTGCCTTTCAAACATAAAATAAGGCAAGATAAAGTTGGCAACAACAGGAAACAGCTTATTAAAACTGCAACAAAAGCCTGTACACAGTCCATTGTAGAAGGCCTGAGCCGAAATTACCCTATTAAAATGTAAGGCATTTCCTTTAAGCCAGTCTTCCTCTGCTTCAGAAAATACTGCTCTTCATAAATGTTTAAAGTGGACAAGCTACCATTTTGGCAGCATTTTTTTTAAAACCTTTTCTTTTTCTAAGGAGTAGATGTCAAAGTAGAGCAGGGACCGTCTTTTCAGAAGCGGAGCCAGGTTGACGACGCGGGGGGAGCGAGAGTGGACTTCCGCCGGCGCTGGCGGACATTTTCAATGCAACACATTAAGAAAGAAAATAGGCGCCGGAGCTGGCAGAACTCCATTTGGGGGAGCAGCCGCTCCCCTGGCACCCCTCTGGCTACGCCACTGCGTCTCTTACATGTTCAGATGTACAGCGCTGCGTACATCTAGTAGCGCTGTAGAAATATTAAGTAATAGCAGCAAAACTACTCACTGACAGTTTGTAAATTTTTCACTCTTCTAGACCACTAGTTCAACCAATGAATAAGATGCCATCACCAGTGTACAATATTGACTGTGTATCCTGTGTGCCCTTGGAGACAGGAACAAAACATTCAATCACATCACACATTTTCATTCCTTTCTCTGCCTTCACCCCCCCACTTCTGCCCTGGCATGGCGTTTGCAAGTTAACATCTTCAACCTTGCCTCTTGAGAGCAAAGCCAGGCCCTTCTGCACTGAAACTGCCAGCATTTCAAACTTTACTTGTTTGGAAGCCAACAGGATATCTGGATGTTCCTTCCAAGCATGTTCCCCCACAATAATTTAAAAAAAAACAAAACAACAAACTTCAAGCGACTCCTCCACATACTTGGAGAAGAAAAATGTGAAAGTGGGCAAGTGCTGTTAGCAACCCATTGCTAGGCTACCTGGGGAAAAACTTGTAATATTTTAAGAAAACAACAAATTAAATGATGTCAACAATTCAAAACCAAACTTTCTACAGAAATCACATGCGACTGCTCGGTTTGGGCGCTGTAACTTACTGCAATGAGCGCTGAGCTCCGCTGGTCCCCGGCCGCTCTCAGCTGCTGTTGCTCCCCGTTCAGCCTGCCGCCCTCGGTATTCAGTGGCTGCTTAGCCTGGGCACAGTCCGGCGCCAGGATGGCAAGGGCTTTGCTCTGCTTGGCGCTCTTCCTGCCTGTGCTCTGGCCGTGCTGGGCCAGGCTCAGCAGCTGCAAGGTGCTCTCGTGCTCCCTGTCCGAGTTCTCGGCCCTGCTGCGCTCGTACCTGCCTTGGCAGCTCAGGTGGTGCTGGCGGCAGACAGTGATCCGGGCTCGGAGCCGTTCCACGATGGCGCTGTGAACCTGAGGGGCTACTGAGCCTCCTCCGAGAAGCCCGGCCCCTGGGGCTCTGACCCCCAGCCCTCCTGCCGGAGTCTGGGGGGCAGCGGTGTCCCCCATTCTGCTGCTGCTTCCCACAGGCTCAGTTCTTTCAAAAGAGGGTGTAAAACAAAAATTGGATTTTGCAAATGATTCACTTGTATTGACCACTCCAGGTTTCTTTCACTGCTACATGCATATGAAGAATATCGAAGCCAAAAAAGCAGAGTAATTTGGGGAGGGGGGGAGGGCTCAAGTTTCCCAGAGTTGGATTCTACAGCTTTGATTTAGTTTAACAAAGCTCTTTTATACAGAGCAAATGCTGAGAAGAACCAGTAAACATTTGAGATCATACACAGACTTCTTCTTGGTAGCCCCTCCGAGGGGTAATACGCTTTCAATCAGCCAAGTGACTGAAAACTTGCCATTTGAGGTCAACCAGAACCAAAGCCTTGCTGTTTGATGAAAGGCTTTGAGTTAATGACAATGCGCGGCTTAAGTAGCTAAAAGTCCTTGCAACTAACCAGCTATCAGCCTACCAGTGTCGATCCTGTAAGTGCAAAGACGATGCCTCCAAAACCCCCATAGTATCCACAAACAAGCGTACAGAGAAATGCTGACTTCTTGATGGACTCTTTACATCCTTGAAAATCAGATCATGCTTTTCTTCCATGTGTGCAGCAACTGTTCAATACAGCCTTTACTTGTTTTAAGGAGTTCGTTTGTGATAAAGTGCTACAAGTTTTGCTGGTTCGTTGCTCAACTTGTCACTTCCCTCCTCTCTCAATACTAGTAAAAACCAGCAAGCAAACGTCTTTAATGGATAATTACAAATAATAGCCAAACTTACAACCTTCCAGCAGCGGATTCATCGGAGGACTCTTCTCTTCTCAGTCAGCTTGCTTTGCAACTTTACTTCTTCCACTCCCAGCGCAGAGGCTGTAGGTGTAGCTCTGCCATTACCAGCGGCTGGTTTTCAGACTATTTCTAAGTGAAAAGTGAGTTTGTGCTGTCTGTCTGTCTGTCTCTCGTTCACGCCTGTTCTCTGCTGTCTGCAGATGCTGCTGGTTCTGCACCGGGGCTTCCTGCTCTTACACAAGCTTTCATTGTGCACCGACACTTCTTCTGCAGCTGGAGGCTCTGCTGGGCAAAACGTGCAACTGCACAGTAGAATCAGAGAGTTAACATAGGCAGCCGAGACCCCTCGGGCCTAGCAATTACAGTATTTCACTATATCCAATAAATACATCACACACGATATTTTGTTAAAGTGGCACAATATTTTGGCCGCAGCTTTTATTTTGTGATACAAACATCTATACAATATGGGCATACCCAAGCCGTTTCAGCCTCTGGCTCAATTCCCCCGTGCCGCGTCCGCCGCCTTAGCAAGACTGGCCAATCTTGAACCGAGCTCCCCGCCGCACAGCAAGGGGACTGTACCGTAAGCGCAGCTACCAGCAGCCTATCTAATACCATCAGGCTTGGGTACCCCGCCAAAGCTGCGACAATATGTACATTCGTAATTCATCCTTATACTTGGGAGGGTGGGGCTGGGTGCCGCCTGCTTGTCCTGGGCGCCGGAAGAGGTCGTCCCAGCTCCCTCATGCGCCTTTTAAACCCCCTTTTGCTGGCTCCTCCTGAACCAGCGGGGGGTGCCTCTCGGAGATGGACTCCTGCCTCGCTCCCCGCTGTCCCTTGGCGCGCATGCCCGTCAGGGCACTGCGCCATGTTATCTTTGGCTCCGTGCACCCTGCGGGGCACTGCGCTTTGCTTTAACATAGGCAGCCGAGACCTCTCGGGCCTAGCAATTACAGTATTTCACTATATCCAATAAATACATCACACACGATATTTGTTAAAGTGGCACAATATTTTGGCCGCAGCTTTTATTCTGTGATACAAACATCTATACAATATGAGCATACCCAAGCCGTTTCAGCCTCTGGCTCAATTCTCCCGTGCCGCGTCCGCTGCCTTAGCAAGACTGGCCAATCTTGAACCGAGCTCCCCACCGCACAGCAAGGGGGCCGTACCGTAAGCGCAGCTACCAGCTGCCTATCTAATACCATCAGGCTTGGGTACCCCGCCACCAGGCCGGGGTAGCTCAGCTTGCCCCGCCCCCCCCCCAAAGCTGCAGCCTGGTGTGCCGAAATTACATTCTCCAATACCTCCAGCAAATCATTGTTAAATAGGTCGTTTCCAATGGCTGAAAGGTGAGTGCCATCCTTCCAGAAATATCCCTCGCACATGTCGTCTGCCCATTGGTGTGTGATCTGCCATCCGCCCCGCGTATTACCCAGGATGCAATCTGTCTGTTCACTTTCTCTCTGGGCCTGCCCCACAATTTAGAGTTTCTGTGTACCCATCTAGGCAATATGTCGGACCACACAACGCTAGTGTGGGGAAAAAGGTGAGAGACTATTGCCAGCTCGTGCTTCGCTGCCTGTACTACCTCTAAGCAGGAAAGAGTTCCGAAGTCGTTCCCGCCTAGGTGTATGACTATAGCTGCTGCAGCGGCCAAGGTGTCTGCTTTGTGCTATAGTAGTGCACCCAGCTGGTGCCATTTCATACCTCCAACTCCCATCCACTGGATTTGCACTCTTCTTACAGCCAGGCCCAAATGGTGGCCACCAGGCCTTATTGCCGCTCTGCACGCAGCCCACTTAATGTAAGAGTGACCGACAATCCATATCGTCTGCGACCCTGCAATATAGAATAGTGTGCATGTTACATGTTTGAAGGGGGGCTCTGGTGTCGGAGAGACTATTCTCTGATGTATAGCTTGTAAGCTTCTGACTTCCATCTACCTAACTTTTTAATGGACGGTGATGCCTAAGGATGCTGCGCAGGTGGCGGCTCCTATCCTAAAGGAATGCGTTCTGTATCTCCCTGTGTCTCGCCCTGCCTTAGTCAAGCATTGTCGTAATACTGCCGTGAATTGGAAAAGGGTGAGAGGGGAGCTATCTAAGTGCACTAGTAGGGTATCGCTACCTACAGGCCTCAGAGTTAGGTATTCTCTGATGTTTGCTAGGGGGCAGGTCCTGAGCGCTTCCACCTGGGTAAGGGTGATTGTTTGCCCCTTGCCCAGTTGGTCCGTTTTAGATCTGCTGATAACGATTTGCAGTGTGTTGCCCAATATTGTGACCTCGCTGCATTGCAGCCCGGCCCTACCCGAGCTTTTCTTGGATGGGGCTACCAATTCGCATACTCTCAAAGCCCCAAAGAAGGCCAGTGTAAATGCTGCCCGGAAAAGTCGGGTCTCGTAGTTGGATTTGCCTACGCTTTCTAGCGCGTGCCATATCTCCATCAGCAAGTCATGCGTGATTGGTAGCCTCCAATTGGGCCTTGCTCCGCGTTCCCGTCGCCACCCTTCCAATAATTTTTTGATTATGAATCTATTTTTTGGGTCACCCCATCCTGCTACCTTCATAAAGAAGGAGAATGCTGTCAGCTGTCTGGCTACTGAGCTGTGGGTCCCCCATGCCCGTTTTGCCTGGACAATGTAATCCGTAATTGCGCTGTTGGGCACTGGGCCTCCATGCCATCCTTGTGCACACAGGAAGGAGCATACTCTCTGGTAACCCGCTGTGTAAGTCGTCCATGTTCTCGGCGCTAAGGACTGTTTCAGCAGTCGCCATGCTTCGGGGCTCCGAAGCTCCATAGGTAATCAGGTACAGTCTCTCCCTTTGTTGCCGCTTGTGGCGCTAGTTTCCTGAAGACTTCCCACTTTGAACGAGAAAGAGCATCAGCAATTGGGTTGCATGCACCTGGTACATGCTTTGCGCGCAGCAATATGTTGCTGAATAAACACACTTTTACTAGTTCGCGCGCCAATCCTAACACTAGTGGGCATCGCGCAGTGTGTCTATTTATTATGTCTACGACTGCTCTGTTGTCGGACCAAAATACTACCCTCCTATTGCTGAGCTTTGCCCTCCATATTGAGACTGCCACTACTATTGGGAAAAGTTCCAAGAAGGTGATATTTTTTGTGATGGCCCTCTCCTTCCAGCTAGGCGGCCATACCTCTGCGCACCATTCCCCTTGGAAGTAAATTCCAAAACCTACACTCCCTGCCGCATCGGTATATAGCTGCAAGTCAGCATTGGATATTGGTGTGTCTAGCCATACTACCCTGCCATTTAAGTGCCTCAGGAACAGGTCCCATACCCTGAGGTCGTCCTTCATGTCCCTTGTCAGTCTGATGTGATGCGATGGTTTACGCACCCTGGACATTGAGCTGGATAACCTTCGCAGGAAGTTCCTACCCATGACGATAACTCTACACGCAAAATTGAGGTTGCCTACCACTGACTGCATTTCCCGCACTGTGATCTTCTCTCTGTTCATCACGTTGGCTATTAATGTTTTTAACTTGTCAATTTTTTCGGGGGGCAGCCGAGAAACCATATTGCGGGAGTCCAGCTCAATGCCCAAGAACTGTAGGCGTGTACAGGGACCCCATGTTTTTTTCTTTAGCTAGGGGGATACTGAAGGACTCTGCAACTGCGCGGAAATGATTGAGTGCGGACTGGCATGTCGGCCTGTCTGCTGGACCAACAAACAGGAAGGCTTCTAAGTAGTGTATGATGTTCTTGCTCCCTGATGCCCTTTCTACTACCCAGTGCAGAAATGTACTGAAACATTCAAATAAGGAACAGGATACTGAACAGCCCATGGGCATGCATTTGTCGTAGTAGTATTTACCCTCAAATTTGAAGCCTAATATGGGGAAGTTGTCAGGATGTACCGGCAAGAGCCGAAAGGCCGACTCGATGTCTGCTTTTGCCATGAGGGATCCATGTCCTGCATTGCGCAATAACTGGACCGCCATGTCAAAGGTGGCGTACTGCACTGAACTTGCCTCTGGGGGAGGAAATCGTTCACCGATTCTCCGGCCGGATAGGATAGATTATGAATGAGTCGGTATTTTCCGGGTTCCTTTTTGGGGATGATTGCCAACGGGGACACGATGAATCGCTCGAAGGGCATACACTGGTAAGGGCCCGCCATCCTTCCTAAGCTTACCTCTTTATCAATGCGCGCTTTTGCTTCGAGACGCAGTCGTCTCACTGAGGGGGAATTTCTAGCTGCTTTTCTTAACTGTGTGCCATAATATGGAATTCTGAAACCATGTGTAAAACCGTCTTCAATTATACCTGCATCCCTCCTCCTCGGGTAATGCGCCAACCATGGCTGCATAGCAGGTAGGTTGACCGGGGAGGGAGCTATACTCATGTGATTTGTGCTATGGTTGGGCGGCTGGTCTGTGTGGGGCTTTTTTAACGCACTTGATGGCGGGATGTGGGGCTCCGCACATGGTGCAAACATATTTGTATTTACAGTTTGGTTGGGTACATGCGGCGCGGTTGAATCGCCAGCATGCCCCCTCTTGATGCCCCAACGCTCTCCCAGAGCCACTTGGGCCACCGGCGTGAAAGGGTCTGCTCTGGGTGCCTGCTAGAGCTCCTCTATCTGTCATGTTGTGTAGCCACAAATCTACATCCTTCCACCCCCATCCTAATGCGGGGCACTCGTCCATCCTCTCCCTGCATTCCTCGTCATATTTCAGCCATCTGTGTCCCTCATAATCCTTGTAAGCCTGTACTATGTTGTGGGCATAGGCTAGCATTGGGCTTATATTGGGTAGGATCGGCATGTCCGGCTGCATCTATTACCCTGAGGAAGGCCCATAGCCAGTTAACAATTGACTTTGGCGTGCCTTTGCCTCGTGTGTGTGTGTATTCTCTTTTGTGTCCTTTTTCCTTTTCTTGTCCTTCCTTCTACCTTCCAGCAATCTAAATATATCAAAGTATTTCCTATTTTTTATCTTTTTCCTGGTTGATTTGGGTACTAATCTCCATAAGTGCGGAAGTGCTGCTAGCGGTGGGGGACGGTCATCCCTGGTACCTAGTACCACACCTTCGGCGCTTGGCGCTTCATCATCCTCATGTGAAGAAGAGGTGGGAAATGAGGACAATGAAGAAGATGAGCTGCTCTCACTGCCTGAGCCGCTGCACCTGCTCTTTTTCTTTCCTTTCTTTTTCTTCTTTCCCTTCTTGTCTGGTGCTGGCTCTACTTCTTTGTTTGTAGTGTTTTGCCCCCCCCCGCTGGCTCCCTCACTCTCTGTGTGTGTGCTCTGCACCCCCCCCCCCATTTGCAGCCCCACTCCCCTCCACCCTGCCCGTTCCCTCCTCCAAATTCGTATTATTCACATTCATATTAACATTTACGTTCTAGTGTCCTTGCACCCCGCTGGACGTACCTGCGTGTTCCAGCGGTGGTGCTCTGTCCGTGTGAGCAGGTTCCCGCCTTGGGATATTTGGTGCAGGGCACATGTGACTCGGGTCTGTGGTGCCCGGGGCCAGAGCGGGTGCTGGGTGCTGTGCAGCCCATGGCGCCTGCCATGCCTGGTGAGGAGGAGGGGCCGAATCCTGGCCATGCCCCGCAGCATGGAGGATGCTGCGGGTATCCCCTGCCCATGCCATATGGTCACGCTGGCTGCTGACAGTGTCCCGCTGCTGACAGTGTCCTGCTGCTGTCCCCGGACTGTCGGTCGCCCGAGGCATGGCGCCCTGCCCCGCTGCGTATGGTGGAGTCCATCCCGCGCCAGAAGGTGGGTGCAGCCAGCTGCCTGATCCATCTGGTCTCTGTTGTATCTGGATAGCCTCTACACCGCTGGCTGTGCCGCTCGGTGTTCCCGGGGTTCCCCCTGAAGCCTTCTTCTTGTTTCTTTTCTTCATCGATGGTGTGGCCGCTGCTGCGAGGGTGGCTTGTTCGGCTGCTTTCTTGCCACTTTGCTTTCTTTGACCTTTTCCTTTGTCTCTGCTGCCCGCCGGCCGCTTCCTCCCTGCCGAGTCGCTCGGGTCGGTCACGCATGCGGCTGTCTCGCCTTCCTGCTCTGGTTGCGCGCTGTGCTCTTCTTCCACTCCCATTTCTCGCTCGGGATACCCTTCTGCGGCCTCTGTTGTTGCCGTCGTTTCCATGCTGCCCGAGGGAGGGACGGGTGATATTGTCGACGCCACGGGATCTAGATAGACTTAAAGAATAATCGGTTAGGGTTCCATCATACGTTACAAACAAATTTTTTTTTGTTTTTGTTTGGGGGAATTTCATGGCTCTAATAATCTATAGTTATGGGCCGGTCTAGTGCCGCACTATACAAAGCATGTGGCCTTGAACTTGCGACCACCAGTTTGCCTAAGGCTGCAGGTCCCCCCCCTCTTTTTTTTTTTTGACTTGCCTGCATATTCTTGGGACAACCCTGCCCCCTGCTGGCCAACCACTATATAGCATCACCTGGCTGAGAGCAAGTTGTGCCTTCTGGGTTAATAACAGCTGACTTGCACTTGAAAACTAATGAAAGGTGGGGCATCTAACCCATTCCCGGGTAATATATCGTTTACAGCTCTTCCGCCTGTAGTATATAGTTTACAGCTCTTACGCTTGTAAGGTTTCTGTGCTTGAGCTAAATCGTGGGAAAGCATCCCCTTAGGGGATGGGGGGGGGGGGGGGGGGGAACGAATAGAGATTTAGCTGTGGAGGTGGGCGGGACAAGGCCTGCCTGGGCCTATCGTAATGCACCCCTTTTTTTTTTTTGGCACCCGATACATGCACTGATACATGCGCCTGCTGTTCCCACCCACTAAAAGGGGGCACGGAGCAAGCAAAGCATAAGGCTCATGATTGTAAGAAAGGCAGGGGAAGGATAGTTAACCTCCCGTCCTGCTCCCTTCGCTAGCCCGTTCACCCCCCGACAGCAGCGCAAAACTACCATTCACCCCTCTGGAGCAGCCTCCCCATTGGATCGCCGTGACCGGCAAATCTCGCTGCTATCGCTCCCCGCGTCGGCCCTAGGACCTCGCGGCAACCATCCCGGAGGACCATGCTCCACACCTGCCACGCCGTGCTCGCGTCTCCAATCAATTCTGTGCCTTGCTGCCACGCGCTCCGCCTTTTTACAGCTCTCGCCCCAGCAGTACTCACCGCACCAAAGCTGACTTGGGACTGGAGGTCGGGATCGGATCCGAAAAGCACGTGGTTGCTGCTAAGGCCCGCTCGTCTCATCCGAGGTCAGTGCCGCCTGCTTGTCCTGGGCTCCGGAAGACGTCGTCCCGGCTCCCTCGTGCGCCTTTTAAACCCCCTTTTGCTGGCTCCTCCTGTACCCAGCAGGGGGTGCCTTTCGGAGATGGGCTCCTGCCTCGCTCCCCGCTGTTCCTCGGCACACATGCCCGTCAGGGCACGGCGCCATGTTATCTTTGGCTCCTTGCACCCTGCGGGGCACTGCGCCTTGCTTATTCACGAGTGGAGCAGAGCGCCCCCTGCTGGTGGACAGCAAGAACAAGGTGGACATAGACAATATAGATAATTACAGCAGTAAAAATATTCACAGTGCACATTATAACATACTGCAGTATGCAGCTTACAATTTATTATTTTATTTAAGATTTTGCTCACACCTTTTTCATTTAGCTCCAGGTGAGTTACACTCAGGTACTACTACTACTATTTAGCATTTCTATAGCGCTACAAAGCATACGCAGTGCTGCACAAACATAGAAGAAAGACAGTCCCTGCTCAAAGAGCTTACAATCTAGTAGACAACAATCTAGGTACTCTGGATATTTCTCTGTCCCAGGAGGGCTCACAATCTAAGTTTGTACCTGAGGCAATGGAGGGTTAAGTGACTTGCCCAAGATCACAAGGAGCAGCAGTGGGATTTGAACTGGCCATCTCTGGATTGCAAGACTGGCGCTCTAACCACTAGGCCGCTCCTCAGCAGGGGTGTATCTGGACTCTGGCGGTAGGGGGGCCAGAGCTAGAGGGAGGGGGCACATTTTAGCCCCCCCCCCCCGGCGCCAACGATCCCCCCCGCCATTTCCGGACCCCCCGCCACTGCCAGACCCCCCTCGCCACCAATGACACTCTCCACCCCCTCCCGCCGCCGCCAACCCTCCCCCGCTGCTGTCACTTACCTTTGCTGGTGGGGGACCCCGACCCCCCGCCAGCCGAGGTCCTCTCTTCCATGCAGGCTGCAAGTTGCAATGCTTCCTGTTCTTCTGAGTCTGACGTCCTGCACGTACAACGCGCAGGACGTCAGACTGAGTTCCAAATTCTGAGTCTGACTCAGAAGAACAGGAAGCGTTGCAACTTGCATCTTGCACGGAAGAGAGGACTTCGGCTGGCGGGGGCTTAGGGTCCCCCGCCAGCAAAGATTGGCGACGGGTTGGTGGCGGGCGGGCGGGCGGGAGGGAGGGAGGGGGAGGTGGAGAGGGTCGATGGTAGGGGGGTCCAGGGTGCAATCTGTGGGGGCCCAGGTCCCTGTGGCCCCATGCAGATACGCCCCTGCTGCTCAGGTACCAACTGCTACCCATCCTCCATTATCCACTCTGCTCTCTGCATGCTTTATAAATGGGGTTCCTGAATGTAGGTGCTGTTCCTTTTTTAGCTAATTAGGGGGAGGGGGGTTGAAGATGCTTAAATTGGCATTCCTGTGTTTGTATAACAAGCCATTGGTTGCGTTATCAGTTACTTAAAATTAACAATACATTTTATAAACACTTTTCAGAAATCCTATTCAAAACGTGTTGTAGGATTCCCCTTCACACTCAGTACTTTGCCTAAAACTTTTAATATGCGTGTCAACACAATGCATATTAAAGCATTTTCATAGACAGCATAGGGTGAAAGATATACCCCCGGATTCTACATAGCGCTCCTAGCATTTTGCGCCAAAAATCCAAGTGTGTTATGTAACAATGTGCATAACTTAATTGGCTTAACAAGCCAGTCAGAGTTGTTAACAGCACTTAACAAGCAATAATGAGCACTAATTGGCAATAATTAGAATTTATGCGCACAACTCCTGAAGCGTATTCTGTAAACGCACTGCGCCTAAATTTTAATGCATGCATGCATGCACAAAGTGGCAAGGTTATGGGTAGAGAAATGGGAGTTTTGTGGGTGTCCCAAAATTTGCGATTGTTGTTGTAGAATATGGCCTTCTGCGCCTAAATCTACGTGCTGGGACTTATGTCACGTTTTCATTGGTGCAAATGGAGGCACATAGTTTTAGGTGCTAGCATATCAACTAACCTCCATTACCCCAGCTGCAAGGGACTAAAATATATATCGATGTATTCATCCAGCTTCTCACACATGGGCATGCAATTGTGGAATTCACGAAGTAATAAAATTCTGAAAATCACTAAAGGCCAACTTGTTCAAAAGGGCATACCTCAACTGATCTATCCCAAATACCAGACAAGGAAACCGGCACCAGACATAGACAAAATGAACTTTTCTATACTTGACTAGTTCACCTAAACTTGTCAACTACTGAACTTTAACGCTTTACCACTTGATTTCTTCCCCGGAAAAAACTTTTACCCTTGACTGCTTAACTTACTTTATCTAGTTTGACCTTTACGTTAATAACATTATGTATTTCTTTATCCGGAACTGGCGATCGCCATTTCGTTACAATGTAAGCCATATTGAGCCTGCAAATAGGTGGGATAATGTGGGATACAAATGCAACAAATAAATAAATAAATAAATAAGTGTATTCTATTTACTGTGCCTATATATAGGCACTTCTTACAAAATACGCTTAGGCGGAAATGCTTTCCGCGTGGATTTTCTAGATGTCATATATGCAATCTGGCCCATAGAGAGGAAGTAATCAACATGGAATACTTAAAATGGATTATGTAACACAAGTTGGGTTATTTTAGGACAGGGACCTTGTGCTAAAATAACCCGACTTAACAGTAGCCCTCATTCATAACGTCCTCCCATAGAGAGATAGACTAGAATAATAGGAGTTAGATAGAAAATAAAGTTGACAAATTGAAGAGGTGAATTCCAAAACCCGTTAAGTAGGGAAAGCTATTCTTTGGATAAATGCCAGTTTTTGTTTTCAAGAATTCTAGTCAACGTAAGAACTTTTTATTCACATTACGGGGTGAATATTCAGCCATCGAGCAGTGAGTGTTTTGCTCACCACCAATCAGGGCTGGTGTTTGACATTCAGGGGACCAGGGCAGAAACTGGGGAAGGGGTTCCAAAGCCGACCTTCAGCTTATGCCTCCTTCAGCATGAGGCAGGCTTGGGGATCCCCTTGTAGTATGGGGGCCCAGGGCAATTGCCCTGGTTGCCACCCCCTAATGCCAGCCCTGCCGCCGATGGTGTTATTTCCAGATATTCAAAGCCGGGACTTTTGCAAGCTTTAGCTTTAAACAGCTGGTTATTTTTAAGCTGGCTAAGACATAGCCGCTTAAGTTGATATTCATCGTTTAAGTGGCCATGAGTTATAAAACCAATGAAACAAAACATAATCAATCACTGGTAATGCTAAAAGTAAATAAACAGGGCATCGGTTTCTTGCAGAAATTAATCATTACCTTAAGACTGAAGATTTAGCGGTAGAGCAATCCAAAGAGCAGGACCAACTCAGAGAAGACCCAACTTCCGGTGTCAGTTCTATGTACACATCTGGATGAAAACACCCAACGGAGACCCTGAGCAGCAGAACACAGGGAACTAAATGGGAGCATTCCCTTTTAAAGCCTTAAAACCATGACAACCAGCCAATGCAGAGAAATAAGTTTTGGAGTAATGGGATCTCATCTTCCACATGCAGTAATCTGGTAGGATCAATATATTTTACAATTGCAGACATCCCTTCGGAGAGGAGTTTCACAAGCTTGTTTCGCTTTTTAATATATATTTTTCATATATATTCTTTAGAAGAGAGGAGACATACAGATCTTAGAGAGTTTTGTTTCGTCATTTCCCTTGGAGTATACGTTTTGAGCTACATTCTCTGAGGTTAAAAAGACCCCTGAGGCAGGCCTTAGGGCCGAAACACGGCCGTGTCGGGTCATTCTTATGTACATCGTTTTTAATTTTTAATTTTCATGTGAATAAAAAATTTTTTTTTGGTATCCTCACCCACTCTCCTCACTTTTTGTTTTATACAGTAATCTGGTAGGATGCCACACCAATTAGCTGATGTGTCTTCACTGAGATGCCTGGTAGACCAACATAAATAGCATTACAATAACTGATATTTAAATGCATAAAACTGAATTACTGATCGAAAGCTCTTTCCTGAAAGATATGGCTCAACCTACATAGAACTCGAAGTAAAGATTCCCCACCACTGTCCTGATATGTGGTTTCTAGATCAATGCAGAATCTAAGCTCCCTCCAAACTATTTCAACACTCAGCAAAATGCTAACAAAAAAATTATTCACTGGAAGTTCAACTGCCCTCCCAATGTCGCTGGTAAAGTCAGAAAAGAGCCATCAAGGGGAATCCAAAGTGGCCATGTTTTGGCAAACTGCCTGCATCAAAGGATCAATCCTTTCAGGTTCTCTTGACTGTGTTTCACTGGAGGCTATATTATGCTCCCTGTTGGACTGGCTGCTTCTTCATTACTGGAGGATGGTGAAAAGCTAGGCGCAGTGCCCCAACGGGTGCACGGAGCCGCCTATAACATGGCGCCGTGCCCTGATGGGCATGTGCACCGGTACCAGCGGGGTGTGAGCGAGGCGGGGCGGGCATGTTCCTGCCTCCCAAGAGCACCCCGCTGGTAAGGGGGCGGGTGACGAAAAGGGGTTAAAAGCCCCTGGGCGGTGCCCGGACGACCTCTTCAGGTGTCCGGGCACCAGCATGCACACTTGCTCATCAATTGCACTTCTGACTGATCTTGCTGTGGTCTGTTACTTGTGGCAACTTGGGAGCAAAGGCACCTGGAGATCATGCTATGTGCACTGTGATTGAGGCAGGGAGGTCTGTGGAGACTGACAGTGAAGTACAGAAGGAAACTGGAAAAGCAGCAGAGATGGGGAAGAAGAGCCCCAGAAGTACTTAATCTTGAAGGCGTGGAGTGTGTCAGTGGGAATCAGGTCACCTTCTAGGGATACAGGGGTTATTCCAGTCTAGGAGCCTGACAGTCTTTATGAGAGAATCATCACAAGGATATGAAAACATATGCATCGAGGTCCTGATTCTGAAACCTCCAGCACTCTACAGAACAGCGCAGGAAAATACAGCCACAGCAGCGCCCAAAATAACTTCAGAATATTCAACACTAATAGTATGCAAATGATATGCGTGCTGTTAGCATGGAGCATTAGGAAGTTAAGCACACCTTAGTAAACAGGGCCCCAAGAGTTAAGCCTTTGGGCTGTGTGCACACTTCTTTGATTTGGGTTTAATAGCTAGTGCCTTCATTATCATTAATTTTTTTTATTTACATTTGTTATATACAAAGCCAGAAAATAAGCTTTGAAGGAAATTCCAGAAACATCAATAGGCTAACATAGCCAATTAGTAATGAGTAAGCAAAATACATTATACAGTCCATTTATTGGGAAGACCAAGAGATTAAAAAAAAAAAACAACCCTCCAAGAGGCAATGTTGTAGAGGAGTAGCCTAATGGTTAGTGCAGCGGGCTTTGATCCTGATAACCTGGGTTCAATTCCCACTGCAGCTCCTTGTGACCTTGGGCAAGTCACTTAACCCTCCATTGCCACAGGTAGAAAACTTAGATTGTGAGCTCTCTAGGGACAGAAAAAGTACCTGCTTATAATATGTACAGCACTGTGTACATCTAGTAGTGCTATAGAAATGATTAGTAGTAGTAGTAGTAGTAGACCTGGAGCCAAGAAAAAGAAAACACCACCTTGGGTGAATCTCTTCATAAAAGCAGTTAATAAATCCCAAGAAATAAGTAAAAGAAACTGAGCAGATCCCTACAGTTAAACAAAATATGACCTACATCATTAAGAAGCACTAGAGGGTGATACAATACACCTTTGCCTTCTTAAAAAAAAAATAATTGAGCTGGTTCATAAAAGATATATCTTTTTCACATAGAAAACATAATTGAAAAACAGCTGCTAATGATAAAGTAGCTTGTCTATAGGATAGAAATCTCTTCCTCCTAAGTAGAGAATGACATGGGGACGGGGACCCGCAGTAACCGCGGGGATGGGGACAGGGACAGAGCCCACAGGGACGGGGCGGGGACAGATCCCGTGGGGACGGGGTGGGGAGAGGGACAGAGTCCACAGGGACAGGGTGGGGATAGGGACAGAACCCACGGGGATGGGGTAGGGATGGGGACAGAGCCTGTGAGGACGGGGACAAACTTTGTCCCCATGTCACTTTCTACTTTGAATCCTGTTAATCAACTGGACTGTTATTTATGTTTGATTGGTGCAGACGACAATATTTTTTCTATTTGTAATTTAAACACAACAGTTACATAGCATATTGTTTCTTTTAATACTTTAATAAAAAGATTTAAATATAAAATCATGTGTTCGATACACGCGTCTGAAATTTTTTTTCTGGCGCGCATCCGCTATGCATGCCAAGTGACATTTGATGTGCGTAGGTCACTACCGCACAGTTACTGCGTGAGACTTTACCGCTAGGCCAATGGCTGGCGATAAGGTCTCAGACCCAAAATGGACGTGCCAGTTTTTGTTTTGCAATCAAATTAAGTAGACCAATTCTTCATGTGTGAGGAGAAATTCAATACAATACTGTCAATCTCCCAAACACATATTAATTAATTATATAAATCAATCTCTTAAATCAGTTTCCAAATTAGTGATGGATCCATACATATATTTTAATGTGTCCGGGGATCTTCAGATTTCTTAAAGGTTTCCACCATATGGGAACTAAGTCCTAAATCGTTAATGGTGTTCCTTATATCCTCATTGATCCACCCGTGAATCACATTTCTATTTATGTTCTTTTGTCCAACATGGCCAAGTTTCGTTAAACTTCTTCAGGGAAGACGCTAGCATTTCTATGTTCGCTATAACTTCTCAGAAAAAAAATGGCTGAGAAGTGATAGCGAACATAGAAATGCTAGCCTCTTCCCTGAAGAAGTTTAACGAAACTTGGCCATGTTGGCAGAGGTTTGGTTGGATGAAAAATTATTGCTGCTAAATGCTTTAAGCTAAGCTAAGTACTATTTATATATTTTTTTTAAAAATAAAGTTAAAAATAAGGTTTTGAAAAGTTTTGAAAGATTTTGAAAAAGTTTTTGGACAAAAGAACATAAATAGAAATGTGATTCACGGGTGGATCAATGAGGATATAAGGAACACCATTAACGATTTAGGACTTAGTTCCCATATGGTGGAAACCTTTAAGAAATCTGAAGATCCCCGGACACATTAAAATATATGTATGGATCCATCACTAATATGGAAACTGATTTAAGAGATTGATTTATACAATTAATTAATATGTGTTTGGGAGATTGACAGTATTGTAAGGTTTTTGTTTTGCAGCATGACCATTTTTGGCAACAATTTAAAAAAAAGGCATTTTTTGCAGGCTTGAGGAAAAATGGATCTGTGCATGTCTACACTACCGCAGGGCATTTTTCAGCGTACCTTACTGAAAGGACCCCTTAGATCTTACAGTTGCGCTTCATATCTACTAATTCTGTTGTATACCACTTATTACCAGGTTGTTTAATCCGCTTTAAGTAGGTAAGGGCTAACTTACCTAGAGCATTCTCAGAATAGGAAGCAATAACATAATCTCATTCCAGAAATGAGTTTGATCAATTTGTGGCCTGCATAATTTCGTCATTGAGCTAATCTTAGTGACTAGTCTGATTCATAAAACTAAATAGTAATTATTATTTAATTGTCTTATTTAGTTTTGAGAGTTTTGCTCATAATGACTCCAAATCCACTCAGTTTTTGTTTTAGTCTGATTCTTAGGCATTGGTGACCAATAGATGGTTGCCAGAAAATGATCAGATCATATAATTTTTCAGTCCATATTGGGTCAGATATAATTATATCCTCCCTTATAATATATGAATAAGCTATCATATCTAATTGATATCCCTTTTCATGTGTTGGAGAGGGTGATGGCATGGCAGTATGAATTTCAAACTATATAAAAAGGCTCTGAAATCATGCACATTATCCACTAACTCTAAATGAAGATTTATATCACCTAACAACAGGTTGTAATGAGAATTTAAAACAGCTTTACCAATAAAATCATAAAAATTACCTTTGGCAACTTTCCATTTGCCTAGCGGACAATAAAATAAAATAAAATTTAAAAAACAATAAGGAAGAGTCATATAGTTTACAAGACAAAATCTCTAATGATGGAGAACTAAATGATTCTTCAATACGTACATTAAAAAAATCTTTATATAGCATACCAATGCTTCCCCCCTTTTTTCCTTGACGTGATATGGATAATAAATCTATAACCTAAAGGGCACAAGTCATTGAGAACTGGATCCTCAATTGATGTTAACCAAGTCTCAGTGAAGAAAACAATGCCGGATTGAACCTCTTCTATCCAATTGTGTATAACATTCACTTTATTTTGCAAAAATAGAGACATTTAACAGCACTGAAATTCAAATAACAGAGATATAATACAATGTCAGCATAATATTAATGAAACATCTAGTAAGCACGCATTAGAATATTCAAATAACATAGACATGATGCTAATGCTTTTCTACAATACAGCTTACCATGTAGCCAAGGTGCCAAGTGCAGATATATAGATGGGACAAGATGGGTGGTGGAGTCAGTTGGGATAATTATGTATCATTG
Organism: Microcaecilia unicolor; assembly: GCF_901765095.1. NCBI lineage: Eukaryota > Metazoa > Chordata > Amphibia > Gymnophiona > Siphonopidae > Microcaecilia > Microcaecilia unicolor. The sequence continues at coordinate 47,101,756 of NC_044034.1, forward strand.
CACAGTGTGTAAGTGCAAGTGGAGCATACACATAGGACATGCACAGGCTCCCATTTATGCAACTTACAGAATATTGTAACTTAGGCGCATTCCTACCACATTTACATGTCTGCAGTTATGCCAGATCTATGGCTGGTAAATATAAAGCGCACTGATACCAGGTTATGCTAATATTCTATAATGGAATATGGGCGTCCAGATGCTCCCACCACATGTCCTCGGGGCACCTAAATTGAGGTGCTCAGTTGTAGAATTGACCCCTATGGTGGCAATTCGATAAGTGGGCACCTATTTTTAGCTGCTCCAATGCTGTGCAGTGAGAGTCTATCCCATCACGGCATCTGGGTGCCTTCAATACTAGTGTAGCCCAACATCAACTTGCCTTACATTTACATGCCCACAGTTACATCGAAAGTTATGGGCTAGATTCTATATGTGGCGCTTAAAAAATCGGCACCAGAAAAAATCCAACTTAAGCGGTATTCTATAAGTCGCACCTAAAGTTTGGCGTGGTTTATAGAATAAACGCTTAAGTTGACAGGTTGCACGTAAATTCAGATGCTGCCATTTGTACCGATGAAAATGTGATGCAAATGCCCGCATCTAAATTTACACACAGAGCACTGTTATTCTATAATTACGCACGTAAAGTCGAAATCATGCCCCTGATTCGATCTGCCCTGAAACACCATGACCCTCCCCATTTCCACACCCACTTTTTCAGGCTGCACGTAAATTTTAGGCACGGATCCTGTGCCTAACTTTACATATGTAATCCCCAATTAAATCTAATTAGTGCCAATAATCATCTTTTAAAAGCCCAATTATTGGCACTAATTGGCTTGTTATTCTATTAAATTGCAAGCACAAATTGGGGCCATGCCTAAATTTGCATGCTTGGCCACCTTTTTAGAGTGGATATGTGCATAAAAAGGAGCCCTACCCATGAGCTGCACCCTTGCAGTTACGCACTATAGTAGTTACATGTGCCCTTACAGAATAGTGCTTAGGGCACTTAGACATGCAAAGGGGTGTGTATCGTGAGGCCCGGTTATAGAATTGCCCTTTATATTGCTGAATATTAGCTTGTTATGTCGTTAAAATGACCCAAGTAAGCATACAATCTAAAATAATGATGTAAAGTATGCAGATGGTTCTTTGAAATGCTAATGTACATGCGTAGTCCTCTACAATGACCAAGTTATGCCACTGGGAATGCATTGTTTTTTTTTTCTTTTCTTCCTGTAACTACTAAAGTATGCATGCTATGTTATATTTAGATGGCAGAAAAATCAGCTTATGTGGATTCAGACATTCTTTTTTTTTTACTTTAAATTTTTATTGAAAATTTTTTAAACAGTTTGAACAAATCATAAAATACTCATCAATTTACTTATCCACATCTTGCCATCATCTCCATATACATGCTTATCAATTTCTTGATTGTAAACACTATATTTCAACCCTTTATCTTTAAACTACACCTTACCATCAATTACCTCCAACCTTGAACCCCCCAGGCAATACCCCAGCTTAAATGTCCCTTGTACCCCGACCTTTTATTCCCCCCCTTACCCTCTCCCCTTGCCCTCTCCCCCCCACCACAAAAAAACCCTTAATACTTCATTTCTAACACTCCCCCCTCTCCTCCCCTTGCTCTACCCCTCCTCTGGAATGTATCCGAGTCTCCTTAGATCCCCTCTATCATTTGCTGGAGTCTTGCCCATCCCTTTTGTGTACCGTAAGGCATTCCATATGACACAAATGTCCCAATTGAATCTTCCAGTCCTCCATAGTTGGGGGATCCTTTGCTTTCCAACAGCGCGCAATCAAACATTTAGCGGCTGCCAATCCCCACCGCATCAGTTTACTCTCTTCCCAGGACCCCCGCTCATTATATAAACCCAATAAGCACACTCTAGGGCTGCACACCAGAGAAACTCCCATTGTTCTGGTCAATGCTTTCATCACCCCCGCCAGAACGTCACCAGCCCTGTACATATCCACCAAATATGTAGAAACGTGCCCTTCTGTGCTTTACATCTCCAGTTAGGTCCCTAGGAACCTGTATCCCTAAATATCTAATTTGGTTGGATGCCCATTTAAACTTATACTTTCCTCTCACCTCCCTCATCTCCTCCTCCCTTAGGGATATTCCCAATAATTCACTTTTATCCATATTTATCTTCAAACCTGTGTATCTCCCAAACTTCTCAAAGATCTCTTGTATCACTGACAACGTTCTCCCCAGGTCTCTCATGTAGATTAGCATATTGTCTGCAAATAGCGCAATACGATACTCTTGCCCCCCCCCCATCTCTATCCCCCGCACCCCTGTATGTCCTTGAATTATCTCTGCCAGCGGTTCTATATACAGGGCATCCCTGTCTGGTCCCCCTGTTTATAGAAAAGAAGGGAGAGTAGCTACCATTAATATTCAGACAGGCTCTTGGCCTCCTATACAAAGCATCTATCCATAATCTAAAATTCCCTCCTAGCCCCATTCTTTCCAACACCTCCCTAAGGAACCCCTGATCTACCCTGTCGAAGGCCTTTTCCGCATCCATGGCCAAAAATGCTATTCCTGATCCAGATCTCTGTGCCTCCCAGAGCAGATGAAACGTTTTTCTAATGTTGTCCCCCACTTGTCTTCCTGATATAAACCCCCGACTGGTCCGGAGGTATCAATTTATGTAACAGTCTACCCAACCTATTCGCCAATATTTTAGCTATGATTTTTGCATCCACATTTAGCAAGGATATGGGTCTATAGGACTCACACCTAGTTGGGTCTTTTCCCGGTTTGGGCAAGACCATCACCCCCCCATCCAACATGGTCCTCGGGAGCTCACTCCCCTCCAACACTCCGTTTCCCACTCTCATCAATAGTGGGATGAGTAAACTCTCAAATTGTTTATAGAACCGGGCTGTGAATCCATCTAACCCTGGTGCTTTATTGGTCGGCAGCTGTTGAATGACCCCTCGTACCTCCCCCATTTTGATTGGTTCCCCTATCCTTTGACTTTCCTCCTCGCTCAATCTTCGCAGAGGTACTTGGCCCAAATGCCTAGCTATACTCTCCGGCTTCTCTCCCTCACCAGCTATATACAATGTTTCATAGTAATTTAGGAAACTCCCTTCTATGTCCAAGTCCCTTATTTTCTGTATCAACGCTTTCCCCCTCTTTGCTCGCAAACATCGGGCCAGCATAGCACCCGATTTATTCCCCCATTCAAAATACTGCTGCTTAAGCCTTATCCTTAAATATTCAATCTCCGCCATCTGTGCCTGGTCCAACTCCCCCCTAACCCTTTTAAGCTCCGCCCATACCCCTGGGGAGGGATTTCTTTGATGGGTCTTCTCCAACTTATTCAATTTTAATCGCAAAATCATCAATTCTTGCCTCTTCTCTTTTTTTCCTAGCTCCCCATCTGATCAATATGCCCCATATCACTGCCTTCAATGCATCCCACAGTACCCCGCTGCTTACCTCCCCCGTATCATTAACTCTACAATATTCCTGTATGGTTGCCTGTATTTCCTCCCTCACTTTCTCTTCCCCCAAAAGGATTCATTAAGTTTCCAGGATGTATTCCTTCTCTTGTGCCCCAACCCCTTTAATTTAGTCCACACTGGGTCATGATCCGAAATGTGGATGGGCTCTATCTCCGCCTCTGTTACCATCTGTGCACTATTATGATGAATCCATAATCCATCTATCCGAGTATAAGAACCTGCTACATGAGAATAGAAAGTGTAGCCTCCAGCTATCCACTAATTCCAACTGCCTCAAAAACTTGTGTAGCGCTTTCCGCCCCGCGCCCGACTGATGTCCCCCTCCCCCTGAATGATCCAAACTCACATCTGGAGCTATGTTAAAGTCCCCTCCCAAAATCACTTGTCCCCTGATAAATCCCTGAATCTCCTCCCCTAGAGTATGGTAGAATCCCCATTGCCCTACATTAGGTGCATAGATATTGACCAATGTGATCTCCTGTCCCTGCAGCGTTCCCCTTATGGCCACATATCTCCCAGTTGTGTCCTTGAATTCTTTGTTGATAATCAAACCACATTTCTGTCCTACCAGAATTGCCACTCCTCGGATTCAGACATTCTACCCACACAGTAACATAGAGGGTGTTTTACAAAGCCATGCTAGTGTTTGTAGTGAAATGTTTCCTTCGTGCAGAACTGTCCAGAGTCAGTCTAAATGTGCCAACATTGTCCAGTTCAACACACTATTAGCTGCCAAGTTCATACAATGTTAATTATGTTCAGTGGAAAATAAATCTGTTGGCTCAGGTTGCTTGCTATGTGAATATTCAATCACTGTTTCATTATTGCTACCAAGTATTACATATTAAGGGCCTTTAGTTTTAATTCCTGTCCTTACTTGCACATGGCTTTGCTTTTTAAACCCAAAGGTTTCCTATGAAAGCATTGTACTTATTATTATCCTCACCGGCCTCCCACTTAGCCACCTATCCCCCCTTCAGTCCATCCAGAACTCTGCTGCACGTCTTATCTTCCGCCTTGACCGATATACTCATATCACCCCTCTCCTCAAGTCACTTCACTGGCTTCCGATCAGATACCGCATACAGTTCAAGCTTCTCCTACTAACCTACAAATGCACTCGATCTGCAGCCCCTCCTTACCTCTCTACCCTCATCTCCCCTTACGTCCCTACCCGTAACCTCCGCTCTCAAGACAAATCCCTCCTTTCAGTACCCTTCTCCACCACCGCCAACTCTAGGCTCCGCCCTTTCTGCCTCGCCTCACCCCATGCTTGGAACAAACTCCCTGAGCCCATACGCCAGGCCCCCTCCCTACCCATCTTCAAATCATTGCTCAAAGCCCACCTCTTCAATGTCGCTTTCGGCACCTAATCACAACACCTCTACTCAGGAAATCTAGACTACCCCAACTTGACATTTCGTCCTTTAGATTGTAAGCTCTTCTGAGCAGGGACCGTCCTTAGTTATTAATTTGTACAGTGCTGCGTAACCCTAGTAGCGCTCTAGAAATGTTTAGTAGTAGTAGTAGTAATTAGTTTTTCTGTGCAAGTTTTGCTTTATTTGTCTTTATTTGAAATAAAAAAATGTTTAAGACACATCTTGTCAACAAGGGGCGGGGCTAGGTGGGGGCAGGAGGCCCCCACCGAACTGGTCTGCACAGGGCCGCACAATTGCTAAGACCGGCCCTGTGTAGCTTGTACTAAAAATCAGCTTGCGCTAAATGCTGAGATGAACATTATATTCATATGGGCGTCTTAGCACTTAGTGCATGCTGATTTTTAGCATGAGCTAAAAACGCTAGCGAGGCTTTGTAAAAGGCCCACATAGTATAAAAATGGCAAATAAAGATTTATATGATCACTCCAGTCTTTCAACAAGGTGGCCAGTGCAACCACTCCATGCAGGTTACAGCCCTCTATACTCATGATTTTTTACCCCTATAGTTCCTAAATAAGCCTTTTCAATTTTACCCCACCACACATATTTTCAATGTACAATTTTGCATTTAAAATAGTACAATTTGAAAACAATACATTAACAGGATCAATCAAATAGCGACATAATTTAGCTTTGTATTGGTACATGAAATTTTAAAACTGGACAGATCTTTGTGTTATATAAATATACTAAATTATATTTTAACACGCCGCTCATAAACCTTATCAAGAAGCTGTCAACAGTAAAGCTGTGCTGTAGAGCAAAGTCCTACCTCTGCTGAAAGCAGTCAAAGATGTGAAGTTGTCTCAAAGGAAGTTAAAAAGGATTCTGTCGTTAGGTTTTAGTGCCACTACCCTGGAACGTGCCTGCACGTTCCAGGGTAGCGCGCGTGCATAACAATTTCTTAAAGAGACTGTATTAAAACGCCATGGTGAAAAGTATAAGAGTAAAATTGAAATGTGCAAATCAAAACAAACACACACATTTTAAATGCTGCGAAAGCTCGGAAAGACAGTGGTGCTGCACAAGGTATCGCAAAAGCAAATCTTTACTACATTGGATTTCATGCTTCTTCGTTTGTCGTTTGAAGTGCTATCTGTCACCCTGCTCTTCTGTTCTCCCCTGTGACTTGGCAAGGTGATGTCCTTGCTCCTCCACCTTTTGGTGGTTTCTTTTTGGTTCTACTAGAAGGCATCAGAATATTCAGTCCATTTTTTCTTCCTGGAAGAAATCCGCTTCATCCAGATACTTTTGAAGAAGATCAAATTGCTGAACAACAAACAAAAAACATTAAATAAATAAATAAATTGTATTAGGTACACATTACTCATTTTGCAAAAATAAAAAATAAATCATATGCGCTACAATATAGTACAACAAAGGTTATATTTTTAGTTTAAGAATCACCACAGTACACATAAAGGGCAATTCCATTAAGTGTGCCTAAATTTAGGTGCCATTTAAGCACACCAATTTATAGAAGAGGTGCACTTATACATGTGAATGACATCACTAATTGGCATTTATGTCCATAAGTGCTAGGTGCTGTTCTATAAAATGCATGCCAAAATTGCTTACCCCTGAATTCTATATACAGTGATACCTCGGTTTTCGTTGATAATCCGTCCAAAAACAATCAACGAAAACCGACACAGATGAAAACCGAGGCAATTATTTCCATATGAATCAATGTAAATCCAATTAATTCGTTCTAGACACTCCAAAATACATACCAAAAACACATTTTATAGAGAATAAATATAGTCCCCTTGATGGAGCTAAAGGGAAAAGGTTAACTTATTAGCAAGGGAAACACTTAACAGAGAAAATGAGATTTGAGCCAATGTGATTTTATCTGCCACAATGAGCAGGAGATATATATCTTTCTTATTTTACTTTTCTATAGCCTTCCTTTAGTAATGTACTTGATTAGTGTGTTTATTGTTTAATCACTGTGATACAGTAACAGTAATGACTTATACACTCTCCAATTAAAGTGCAAATAAAGAGTTTCATTTACCCAATACAAATCTAAAAGAATCTGTAGTATTTTAGTCTTTGAACAGTCTGTGGTGATCAAGTGAGCAAGCTGCAATACCGAAGCAATACAACATATAACAGCAAACATACAATGCAGCTCCAAGAGGAAACCAACCGTAAAACAACAGAATACACTGAGGGAGGGATCTGGGCCAGTCCGGAGGGACTAAAGGAAAGCAAATTAGCAGGTAAGGCCTAATTTCTCCTTCCTTAGCGTCCCTCCAGACCAGCCCAGAATGTGACTGATGGGAAGTAACAAAGCAGTATAAACATGGGAGGGAGCTAAGTAACCCCACAGAAAGAACCGTTGTTCCTGAAATCGATGTGTACGACACTGCAGATCCAACTGTCAATGCTTTTAAAAATAATACAAAGACGACCAAGTGACCGGCTTAGAAAAAAATTCCAAAGGAGGTACCTGAAAAAAGACGCTTCGCCCAAAAGGCCATCTATCCTCTCATAAGCTAACCACACTCCAAGGCAACGAGAAACCGTAGGGTTAGAAGCCATGAGTCCTTTGTGCAAAACGATCATGTCCCCAAGCTAACGAGAAAAAACGTAGGCTTAGAGGCCATGAGCCCTCTACGCAACACCCTCAATCAGAAGAACAGAAGATCTATGCACAAAATTCCTCCGCAGTTTTTAAAAACTACTTGAGAGCTTTCCAGACAAGAAGAAACTCTAAGCGATGTCGATCTTCCAAACCTGAAGAAGACCGAGCACAGACAACACCACCGACTGAGACAAATGAAATTGAGACCAAGACCTTGGGAAGAATGAGAGAAAGGAGAGAAAGTCCACTCAATCTGTAGAAGTCCACAATATGAACAATCACAAGAAAGAGCCAAGCTGAAGCGATAGCCACCAAAATACTGAGTTAAGTGCTAAGTGCTATAAAGTACTGGGAGCCAAAGGCTCAAATAAAGGATTGGGAGAACAGAGAGCATCAAATTATGATCCCAATGAGGAAAAAACATTCAAAAAGTTCATTCCTTAGAACCGCCCCCCCCCCCCCCCCGGCTACAACCGGATGGCTGAACAAGGCTTTACATAGAACTAGACTACGAAAAAACAGGACAAGGAGACAAGTCATAGCTTAAGAGAGGTTCAAGTCAGACCTTTGTTAAGACTTCGTTGCAAGAAATCCAACAACTGCTGAACTGATGCGCAACAGGGAGAGATGACCAGCTCCTCACAGCATGCCTCAAGAAATCTGCCAAGTCCTAATATAACTTAGGAACTGAAACCGACGCCTCAAGGGAAGCATGGTGACCACCACACTCGCCAAGTATCTTTTTTTTTCCCCAATTGTGCCCGTTCAGGAGCCAAGTCTTAAGAAAAAATCAAACTGGATCCGAATAAGACACCAGGCTCTGCCCCAGAAAACCTAATGGCTCTGGAAACCGAAGAGGAGAACTAACCAGAAGGCACTAAAGATTATCGGACCTAGGCTTACAAGGCCAATCCAATTCCACCAAAAAAATGCCCGGCCTCCAAGTGTCTCAATCCACTGGAAGAAAGAGCCTAAGAGAGGCCAGAGGAAAAGCCTAGAGCAGGATGGCCGATCTCCCCTTTGTGCTCTGGGGACTTCTCGGTGACTAACGTAAAGAGGAAGCTTCATATTGAGAACGGACGCAAAAAGAACCGTTGTTGGAAATCCCAACACTCTACCACAGCTTGACACGCTACTTAGCTGAAAGCACATTCTCCAGGATCCAGAGAGTTTCAACTGAGAAAACCTGCCTGAATGTTCTGAATACCTGTGATATGAACGGCAGAACGAAACCATTCAATGCAAATTCTGCTCAATGAAGTAGCTCCACTGTCTCCTGCTTCAACTGATGACAGTTCATCCGCCTCTGGTGGATGAAATCTATCTATCTATATATATCTATATACAGTACACTCCATTTAAGTGCACGTTGGATAAGCGCATGCTCTGTTTAACTGCATGCCATACTTCAGTCCCGTTTTTGGCGCCATCAATTTCTATGGGGACAAACTTCGGTTTAGCATACCACTGGTAAGTGTAAGATTCGCTTATATGCATGGTTTAAGACCATTCCTCTGCAGGAAAGACTCCGCATAAGCGCGCGCACGGAATATAGAAGCCGATTGGCGCGTGACAACCAACGAGATTTCAAATTTTCCGCCCCTTTAACTGCCACAGACAGAATAAGCGAAAGAATGTTGTTAGAGTGTACATTGGAGTCGGAGTCGTCATTGTTGCGGCGGAACTGTAAGACTTTAACACTGGCTGAACGAATAAAAGTTCTTAAAAAATTAGAAAACAAACAAAGTCAAGCATCTATTGCTAAAGAATATGGTGTCAATCCCAGTCAAATTTCACGTCTTGAAGCAGAAAGATCAGCTTCTGGAAGACTGGAAAACAATACAAATCCACACAGGAAACATAAAAGGGCGGGAAAAGCTGAGGTTTTCTCGAGTCAGGAGCAGACAGTTTCCTGTCAGTGGTCCACTGCTTATGGAGAAAGCTAACCAGCTAGCTGAAAGTCTTGGACTAACTGAATTCAAAGCCACTGTTGGATGGTTGGAAAGATGGAAGAAGAGGAACAACATAAAATTCAAGAAACAGAATGCTGAGAAATAAAACGCTGATGACTTTGGTGCTGAAATTGTGTTGTTTCAGTTCTTCCTACCATCTTGAACGAGTTTGCACCTCGTGACATTTTCAATGCTGATGAAAACGATCTCTACTGGCGAGCGATTCCTGATGGAACATTTTGCATTCAAACATGCCGAAACTACTGGAGGTAAAACGTTGAAGGACCGACTGACGATCCTCCTTTGCTGCAATATGGATGGGAGTGAGAAGTTGGAACCCCTCGTCGTTGGAAAGAGCAAACAGCCCCGTTGCTTTAAGAAAGTTAAGCGACTTCCTGTGTCATATGAGGCTAACGCAAATTCATGGATGACTGGGGAAATTTGGAAGCAGTGGCTAAAGAAGTTAGACACTAGAATGCGGGCACAAAAACGTCAGATTTTGTTGCTTTGTGATAATTGTGCTGCACACAGGGATGATGTCAGGCTGTCTCATGTCAAAGTGGTCTTCCTGCCACCAAACACTACCTCTCTGATCCAGCCTATGGATCAGGGCATAATAGCCAATTTCAAACAACATTATCGGGCTCTTGTGCTACGTCGTCTGATGAGCGTTATGGATGACCAGACTGGCAAGGATAAACGTGCTGTTGAACTGGCTCGTAATCTATCACTGTTGGATCCCCTTCATATGCAGAAAGAAGCCTGGAATCATGTTACACGGGCAACCACTGTGAACTGCTACAAGCGGGCAAGCTTTGTTAAGGATTTGGAGAGGGATGAAACTGATGCAGCTGTTGCAAACGCGTCAGATGAACAGGTTATTGACATCCCAGTCGGTGTTACCGAAGAGGAGTTTCATCGCTATGTAGCTGTTGATTACGATTTACAAACAGCTGACGACAGCACTGATGTCGAGATATGCGCCTACACGCAGGCAACAACGGCTGATGATGAAACAGATGATGAAATGAGCAGCGAGGCATATGCTGACGAAATTCAACAACCTCCTCCTGTCACTTTTGCAAGAGCGCTGGAGAGTCTCAACACCGTGTGGGCCTATCTGGAGGCCACTGGATATCAGTGCTATGACAGTTTTTATCGTCTGGCAGACGTAGTCTATGGAACTCACAGACCCAACAGTGTACAGAGGACTATAACTGATTACTTCAAGTAAGCCTAATGTCAGTTAACGGAGACTGTATACTGTATGTATAATAATAAACAGTACTGTACATATGTTTTTTAGATGTCAAGCTTTTTTTGGATCACAACGGTTAAGTGCACGCTCCGGTTAACTGCATTCATTTCTTTGGTCCCAGACCCTTGCACTTAAGCGGATTGCACTGTATATATATGCCGTCGCTGTGGCATAGCCTGACGAGGTGTGACTGACTTGCCAGCCAGCCAGTGACAAAATGCCTGAATAGCTAGTCAATATGCTCTGGTTTCCAGAAAGCTGATCTAGCTAGATGTCTCCTGTCGAGACCAGAGATCTTGAGCATTCTGCTCCTGACACTGAGCTTCCCAGCTCCTGGTGCTGTAATCCGTTGTGAGAACTATTCCTTTCAACTGCTCCAAGGACATACCCTTGGAGCAGCTGAAAAAATGGACTCCCAGAGCAACCAGTGGAGGCTGCCCCTACCTACGTAGGCAGGGACAAATTTTGCCTGCAGAGAAGCCTTCTGCAGCAACTACCTAAAGAGTAGTGACTTTGAAGAGACCGAACCTGAGCCCTCAGGGCACTGCTTCTATTGCCAGCGCCATGGAACCCAGCCTGAAGTGAATCCCTCGCTCTTGGCCTCGAGGACCAGAATACCAGGCGAATCTGAAAATTGCAATCTAGGCTACAGGACTGGGTAATGAAGACCTGAACCCAGCTGAGTATAGAAACACCCCCTAGGCCTGGGACGACAGTATACGGCTGTGTTGCGAGTTTACTACCCAACCTAGGGACTACAAAAGGTGCCAGACTCGTCTGGCTTATTTTTGTAGTTAGGTTGGAGAAGGCCTTTACTCCTTTGTAGTAATTTCCATCTCCAAGGGGGGGGAATCTGTAGGAGTATTTGCTGTGATCTCACCCACCCTGTGTGCATATGAGAGCACCTTTACAGCCAAAATGGACGCTGCAACCTTTCACCTATATGTCTGACTACCAACTGTGCAGAAGTCAGAATTTCAGCTTGTAATAGACTTACTGAAGCCTGCACCACCTCCAAGGTCACTCTGTATCGGGGGAGAATGCATGTCCCTGAGGGAGAGAGAGAGTGAGAGAGCTTACGAGATAAGACGGACAAAGGAAGCTTCATACAGATGCTGGGAGTACATGGTGGGATTATTTCTGATTGGCTCCCAGAAAACTGATTGATCTGAGAAGCGGGAACAGAAAGAAACTAGTTCCTGAGAGAAGAAGAAGAGAGAAGAACAGAAGAACAGAAGAGGAGAACACTTGCATTTCTGCAAGCACCTAATTTACCTGAGAGACTTACTGATAATACCTGGCAAAGCTTTTCCCCAGATTACAGCTGTCTACAGGATCTATACTGAGTCTGTATCATCTGTGGCTGATCAAGACAAGTGCATCACCTGAGCTTGTGGGACCTCGCTGAGACCTTCGGCTGAGGCATTGGAAGGAATCTGATCTGGAAACCGGGACGGTGAGATCATAGTTTACTTCCTTCAGGCTGGGTTAGATAATTAGTCTGTGCTCGGACCCATCAGATGTGTGACGTCAGGATTTATGATCTCTAGTTGCTGTTAGCCTAGCATAAGATTTGTGTGGTAATCATTAGGATCTTGGTATTGTGTTTATCTGTCATTACAGATTAGCCAATAGGATAATCATAGTTATTCTCTATATATTTTTGGTATCATTGTGCATGCAATCAGGAATTGCTGATGCTATAAGCTGATAAGAGTTTTCTATATTTTTGTATATAACGCTGTATAAATAAACTAATATATTCCTTTGGTCCGTCCGTATTTTCCATGCAGCTAAGGTTGGGCAGAGGCCACGCCCCCTAGACATAAGCGAGTACATAGGTAGGAAATTGGCCTCTTACAAAATATATATATAACCACCTACAGTACATGGCCTGACCACTCTCCTGATATGACTTTGTCCTGATCAGCCAATGATCCAGGTAAGGATGAAAGAGGATGCCCCCTATTCTAACATCACCCTTGATAAGCGTACGAGAGGAAGTCGCCAGCCCGAAAGGCAACGCCCAACACTGATAGGGCTTGCCCAACATCGGAAGCCAAGAAAACGCAGATGCGAGGTTCCGAAAAAGAACATGAAGAGAGGCCTCTGTCATGACCAGTGCAGATAAAAAACTCTCCGGGCAGACCGTTTTACTAAGTGCACTAAGCAACGAGCATGTGAATTGGCACATTTTTATTGTTTCTGCCCGAGCAGGTAAGCTTTTACTGAGGTGACATGATGGCTAGCACCCGCTAATTCACGTGAACTCCACGTTGAGATTCTGAGTAGGAATTAGATGGGACTTGGACAAAGAAAGAGCATAGACCACCTATTACAGTTAACTCACGATAAGTACGGCAAGCTAACCCTTTTGCAGGCAGACCGGTTCCCTTAGCACCGCATCAACAGGTGCTGAATTGCCTTCACACTACTTACAACCAGAAGTATGCACACTAGCGCAGTTTTCTGTGTCACAATTGCTGAGAATATGCTGGGCACAGTCCCCAAAAACCACCACACAGCCCTTTGCATTTAGCACATTTTCACATCTGTCAAATCTAGGTTACCTCTGAGCTCTCTAGACTGGAGTTAGGCACCTGCCCGCCAGAAATGTATAAAATCATTGATTGATAACTGTCAAGAAGGAGCAGAGAAACACATCCTTCTGGAAATTAATAAGACTCCATACAACAAAACTCCCAAAAGACCATACACACAGCACTAAGCTTAAACTATTTGTTTTTTAAATCAAACCAGGGCATGCCTTGGAAAGAACAGCCTCAGCCCTCTCCGGACTGAGCAATGTGGGGTGTGCTCACAAATTCAGCAAGAACAGTCTGCACATGAGGGCCTGGAGACTATTCCCAGCACTGCACCCCCCCCCCCCCAGAAGTAGGCTGTCACCTCTGCTGATTAAGGGGGGGATGCACTAAAGTCATCGTTAGAGCCGTTCCGTACCGAATTCCATAGTGAATCGGTAGGGAACGGCTATGCATCAAGGAAAGGGAATGCAAATGAGCTACTCGTAGCTCACTTGCATTCTCTATTCCTCTTCAAACAGTCGGAGAATCGGCCCGGTCAAGCATGCGCAGAGCAGCAAAGCGTTATGCTGGCTGCTCTGCGCATGTCAAATACGCCTTTATAATATGTTTTTATTATTGCGGGGGAGGGCGCACAAAATGGACGTTTTTTTTTTTAAGCAAAGCTTTATTAAAAAAAATCACAGGCTCTGATGCTGCTTCTGCTAATGTGTTGACATTTCACTCATAGCAAGCAAGTGCAGTTTGGAAGTTGTTCGTCTTGAAAAGGTTCATGAATGGCAGAATAACAAATGTTCAATAAATAAATAAATAAAAAACGGGGAGAAAATAATAAATAACTCCAATTTTAACAAAAGTATTAGTGGGATTTGAACCCGCCACCTCGTTGCTCTAACCACTCGCCACAGCTCTATTTGCTTGATGTCCCTCCCTTACTTCTAGGTCTCTCAGCTGAGTGAAGCACGGGCAACAAGGACGTTTTTATTATTGCGGGGACACACAAAATGGACGTTTTTTTAAAAGCAAAGCTTTATTAAAAAAAATCAAACAGGCTCAGATGCTGCAGGCTCTTTTTTGGACATCATTCAACCCTGGAATAATAAAAATGTCCTTTTTGCCCGTGCTTCACTCAGCTGAGAAGTCTCTGAGCCAATCACAGCATGTTTACTACTACTACTACTTATCATTTCTATAGCACTACTAGACGTAGCTCAGCTAAATGCGCTGGGATTGGCTCAGAGATTGCCAGGTTTTTTTTTTTTTTTTTACATTTTAATAATTTTTCCAATCCCGCCCAGCCCCAACGAGAGGTACAGACCTTTCGTTAGATTTTCCAGCGTTTTCCAGCGTTAAGGCAATCGGAAAAGGTTAGTGCATCTCATTACAATAGGGTTTCTACACGATTTGCTCATCTGCATTCCGTTTTCGTTAAGCTGCTACCCGTCGTCAGAAAAAAGTGTTTAGTGCATGCCAGGGTTTACTGCTTGCTCGTTAATGGCTCGTTATTGGCTCGTAAAGTTCTAGCGCATTTGGCCCTAAGCGACAGGGAGTGAACACTAAATGCCTGACTTTAGTCAGGACCCTGTACCAAACAAACCTAACCCACTACAAGTACCTAAAGGGACACTAAGGTAAAAATTAGGGCAAAGAATAACCTACATAAAGAGCCAAACTGTAAAACTAGATTGCACATACTCTACCATAGAAAGGAACACAACTACTCTTTTTTTTTTTTTTTTTTTTAAGTTTGCCAGTAAAGCAGATACAGTAAAAAACGCACCTCTATTCATCGGTACACCTCCAATTTCTGTGAGGTACTCATAACTAAAGCAGCAGGCAAGAATTTAAAACCAGCAATTTTCAAAAACAAAGAGACCTCCGAGAACTACGTCCCCTCTGTACCTTCACAACATCATATTATATAGAATGGAACCTTCAAACATGAAAACTTCTTCCAGGAAGGATCTGCTGGCTTCCCCCTTAAGGAAAACAGTCTTGCCTAACACCTATGACCCAAGCTGCTGTGCAGGGTAATTTAAGGAAGAACTGAAAATTTAACAGACAAAAGGAGGGGATTCCCATGAAACCTGACCCAACCAGAAACAGAGCAGACTGGGCAGAAATCTGAGACCTTCCAGCAGAAGGAAACAATATGAGCTGCAGTGCTCAGAATCCACATCCCCCCTGTAGACACTGCTGACCAAAACAGAAGAACCCCTTGAAAGGAAAAAACGCCATCAAAGGCATGAGCCGGGGACAGCGAGGATAACAAAATGGCGACATTCCCGCCAACCGAAGCTGACTGAAGCGCCCAAGAATGCCGTATCGGACCTCCCCGATACCGGTGCCGCTGACGCAGAAGCTCCTGTCTCTAAATATCCAGCACTGCGCAGCACTTTGCACGGCTTCTCACTCCGAGAACTGCAGCGGAGCTGCTCTACTATGGCGCTGAAATTTTTTTTTTTTAAACCTGTGCTGCAGACAAAAGTGGCAAAGGGAAAAGGAAAGGCCAGCCGAAAAGGGGAGAAAGGGAGCTGCTTTGCTCGCTTGCACTCTCTGAACTGCTGATGGCTTTTTTTTTTTTTAAACATATAGCGGCTGCCTCTCCCTGCCTGCACAGCTCTTCCCCCCCCCCCCCCCAAGAGTCTGAGCACAATCAAGGACACAAAAGCATCACACCGATGCTAGGGAGGACATGGGGGAGGGACCCGGCCATCGACTGTGACACCCCCGAGGAAGTAAGAGACCCCCATGGGCCTCAGCCTCCACCAACAGGCAAAACCTCGGATACACAGCCCGGACCCAATTCCCTACACAGAGGAACCCTCTGCTAAGCCTTAAAAACAAACCAAACAGAAAGAAACCATAGAAGAGAGATAGCAAGGAATGAGACTGAAGGGCTCACCACCTTCCACCTGCTGGAGACTGAGATTACTGGATCTTTCTCTAGCTGGCAAGGGCTCATATTGGCTCTCTCTCTAGAGTCACAGTTCTCAGTCTCCACCTGCTGGAAGGCGGCACAACCCATCAGTCACATTCTGGGCCGGTCCGGAGGGACGCTAAGGAATGTAGTAGTGAAACAGCACCACATACTGGCAGGACTGTAGATGGAGGACTCTCACTCGGCTTAGAGGGAACAGTGCTGGCTGCCTTTCCACATTGGCTGCTGCGACCTCTTGAGTCATCCTTGTGGTGCTATAGAATCTGTTGGAGGAGGCGGAAGGCGCAAACAACCTGTCCTAAATTCACCCAGGGGTCCTTTTACTAAGCCGTGTAAGTGCTTACGGGCGCCCAATACGTGCCAATTCTGAGTTACCAAATTTCATTTTTGTCATGCGTCGATACACACGTCAGAAAATATTTTTATTTTCTGGCGCACAGGAAGTAATCAGCATTTTGACGCGTGTTGACTGTTACTGCCCGATTAACGCATGAGACTTTACCGCTAAGTCAATAGCTGGCGGTAAGGTCTCAGACCCAAAATAGAAACGTGTCAATTTTAATTTTGCTGCAAGTCCATTTTCGGCCCCCACCCTAAAAAAGGCATTTTTTTACAGGTGCACTGAAAAATGATCCTGTGCTCGGCCAAAAACCTGCGCCTACACTACAAAGGCCATTTTTCAGCGCACCTTAGTAAAAGGATCCCCCAGTTAGATATACGGGTGCCAGCACTGTATACTGTTGGCATCCATATAACTGCCAGTTCCTCCCCAACTCCACCCCATGTACCATCCGTGACATGCCCACTTTTCTAATGACAGTCAGAGCCATTCAACAGCATTGCCTGGTTAAGTGCTGCTGAATGTCTGGGGCACGGCCATGAGCAATTTAAATGGGCAGGAATTTCTGCTGCCTGCTCAAATCGCTTTGAATATCGGGCAGTTAGATTTCATAACTCTATGTGCCAAACTTCACCCATGAATTAATTTTATCCATTTTAAGATTCAAGGAAGGGATATTGCATTACGTTGATGAAGCTGATCATTTGGGAGTTTTCAAAGGTACTTTTCCAGTTTAGTTCAATATATACTGTTAAAACAAATATAGTTTGACTGAGAGTAACAGTTATCAGTAGATCTTGCAGGTAAAAAGAAGCTTCCAATATGCTAATTTTATTTAAATTACAGACATATTAGAATTTTATAATGTTCAAAATCAGATTTTTAGACTACTGAATAACTTCTAATAAGGGAAATTTTTAAACTCACGGAAAGTGTTTCTTTAGCTTCATAGAGGGTCAACAAAACCAAATTCTAAGGAGAGACCCAATAGAAAACCTATTAACCCTAGAGTGGCACTAGTCAAAAGTTCTCATAAGCTTTCAAAAGAGATCTAATTTATGTTCCAATGATCATATACTGATATTTAAAGATTTTGTGGTCCTATTTTACTTTAAAATTAGAAACTAATATGGCTGCCATACTGTCAGCCTGGCAGTGGCGCAGCTATAACTGAATGAGCCCAGGGTAGAAAAAGTAAGATGGGCCCCTATAACACCATTTCTCCACAGGTACTGTGGACTGAGGGGGGGGGGGGGGGGGGGTGGAACCCCTTCATAGCTCCAGTAACTAAATCCTGCCAAAAAACAAACACATTCCTATCTCTATAGAAAATCTGTCATAATAAGCTGCAGTTATGTCCAAGACTCAAATGGCAACAACCCTACCTATAAAAAGGTAGCACACCTATGATAACAATACATTTCCTGCCAGAACAAAGCAAGGCGCAGTGCCCCCCGGGTGCACGGAGCCGCCACTAACATGGCGCCGTGCCCCGACGGGCCTGCGCACCAAAGACAGCAGGAGGAGCGAGTGAGCGAGGCGCGGTGGGCTAGTTCCCGCCTCGCGAGACGCTCCCCGCTGAGAAGGGCTGAAGGAAAAGGGGGTTTAAAACCCCTGGGCGGAGCCCCAAACAGAACAGTCAGACTGCTACAGATCCCTACACAGAAACTAAACACTAGCAGAATGCCTCACACAAACTACATTACATCTGGATCATTCACACAAAACACAGACAGACCCTTAACAAATATGAAACAAGGGACCACACCTCATTAATAGAACTGGAAACTTCAAGAAGTCAGACTCTATATTACAGCAATACTAGAGGAAATAGAAACTAGAATGCAAGATATCAGAGACATACATTTCTCAAAGTTGACATATTCCAATTAATATCATCAGAACAAATATTTTTTTTCTATCTTGGTTGTCTGAGTATTTATTTTTCTCTTTGTTTGGCCAAGTGTCTCTTTTCCTCTTTTCAGGGTCTCCTGTTCATTTCTTCTCTTTCCATGCCCATCATCCATCTTCCCTCTGCATCCCTTATCTGTCCTGTCCAGCATCTCCTCTCTGTGTTCATTCTCTCCCCATGATCAACATCTGTCATCCGTGTCCCGATCCCTTTTCCTGTGCCCAGCATCAACACTTAGGGCCTCTCTTACAAAGCTGCGCTACCGATTCCCGGTGCAGCAAATGAGAGGAAGCACATTCAATTCCTTTGGGCTTCCTCTCATTTGCCGCACAGGAATTGCTAGCATGGCTTTGTAAAAGAAGCCCTTAGTGTCTCTGTCCTCTAAGCTCCCTCCATGCCCAGCATCTCTTTTGTGCCTCCGTCCCTCCCCTTATCCAGCTTGTCCCCTTCTCTTTTCTCTTCCTCCTGCACTCCCGACCCTGGGGCCAGCGTCTCTCCCTTTCTTTTCCCTCCCACCCACCCAATGAGTCTGGCACTCTCACCCCCCCCCCCCCCATGGGGTCTGACATTTCTTACACAATCTCCATAAGTCTAGCATGTCTCCATCTCACTCCCCCTCCCCCCCTGTGGGTCTGGCATGCTCTACCTTCCCTGCTCTTCTTTCCCTCCAGCTCTCCTAACTCCCCCCTCCCCATGGCCCTGAAACTCAAAGCATGGATCTTCGGTACCTCAGCAGCAGTGATGCAGACACATTCATTCTAATCAGCAGACTCCTAGGTCTTCCCTCTTCTGCATCCTGTCTCCTCTAATGCATATTAACCCCCCTACTGTGTTCAGTTCCTTTCTCACATAAACTAAGCTTCTGTGTACTTGTGTGTTTTTTCTATACCCAGGCAAAACTCAACTTGCAACAGAAAACATAATTATACCTCCGAAATCCAGCCTTCAGTTTTCAGCCTAAAAAACAGTCTCTTACTGTGTCTTTCACAGGCCCCTCCTTGGTTTCATCCTTCTCAGCCTTGGAGATGCACTTTCTATAGAGGTTGTACTTAAAGTGCCGGAGTTGATGGTAAACTCTTGTACGATCTGCGCACACACTGCCGACCTTCAAAACCTAATCAAATGATAAGTATGTTGATAGTGGGGGCTGCCAAATCATGTGACAGAGTTATTGTGTTCATGACAAGAAAAGACCTCTATTCTCAAAATGTAGAGGTTTGATAAAGAAAAATTACATACAGGAATAAAGCTCCCTAGGACTAGGCCTTGACAAATTATTTTGGACCTAGAAGCCAGCAGATGAGAGCCCTATCAACTTCCCCAGTGTACCCCCAACCAAATTAAAAGGGGGAGGGATAAGATGTCTACTACAGTTCCTTATATATTCTGAACGAATATACTTCAAAGTCCACACGCTGATTCACAAGATCATCTATGGAGAAAACCCAGGCTACATTGACCTTCCAGCTAGAAACGGTTTCAAAATCCTCTCGAACTTATCTCAATTACATCTTCCCAACTGCAAAGGACTTAAGTACAAAACATATTACGCATCCAACTTCTCCAACATAGGCAGCCAACTCTGGAACGCCTTACCAAGATCCATTCGAATAGTCACTAACCATCTATCCTTCCAGAAGTTGCTAAAAACTTACCTCTTCAAGCAAGCCTACGCAAATGACCTGACTTAAACTATGAGTCCATCTACGCTACCCAGATCAGACTATGAAGACAGAACCTGGAATATGCTCCCTTATTTAATCCTTTCTAAGTACATCCCTATTCCTACCCCTCCCTATACTTTCTCCCATACTAACACAACACGATAATCCCAGTACACACCCTCATCCACTCCCCTACCACTACCATCCTCCTCTCTACCCACCTTACCTACCCACATCACCTCTTTATCTTCTATATTACAGCCATATCCTTTCTATGTTACTTTGTAAACCTGATATTCTATGTAAGCCGCATTGAACCTGCTAATGAGTGGGAAAATGCGGGGTATAAGTGTTACAATAAATAATAAAATAAAATTTATAGCTTAATTTACTAAGGGTCCTTTTACTAAGCTGCACTAAGAAAGTCCAGGCCATTGGCCATCCTAAACATGCATCTTTGAGGAGGAAGGGAGGGTGGGGAGGGTAATTACATATATATTTTTTTGTTACATTTGTACCCCGCGCTTTCCCACTCATGGCAGGCTCAATGCAGCTTACATATACAGGTACTTATTTGTACCTGGGGCAATGGAGGGTTAAGTTGATTTTACAGACCACTTTTGTAATGAAGACTATAATGTATTTATTTATTGCCTTTGTATCCCACTTTTTCCCACCCGTTGTAGGTTCAATGTGGCTTACATGTTACATGGGGAGCAGTTACAAAGTTTCTATTGCATTTACGTTTAGTTCTAATACAAATGGTTAATCATAACGTAGACTGTGTTTACAGGTATTGTGGAGGAATGGGTAGAAGTTTGTGAAAGTGATGCATGCTTCATTGTTTCCGATTCTGAGGTTCACGTTGGCATGTTTCGGTTGTTTGAAATTAGCCAGGGCTGGTGGGAAAGAACTTCTTAAACAGATGTGGTTTTTAGGTGTTTCCTGAAGTTTAAGTAGTTATTCTTGAGTTTCAGGTCCTTTGGCAGCAAGTTCCAGAGTTGGGTGCCTATGAAGGAGAAGCTGGTGGAGTAGGTATTTCAATCCTTTGCATTTGGGATAGTGGAGGGTTAAGTATGATCTAGCTATCAGGTTTCTTGTTGGTAGATCAATAAGATCGGTCATATAGTTTGGTGCAAGGCCGTAGATAATTCTGTGTATGGTTGAGCAGATTTTGAAGGTTATGCGAGCTTTAATTGGTAGCCAGTGTAGATTTTGGAGGAGGGGTTTTGCACTTTCGAAGCGTGGTTTTTTCGTAGATGAGTCTGGCTGCTGTATTTTGTGCTGTTTGTAGTTTTCTTATAATTTGTTCTTTGCAACCTACATAGATTCCATTGCAGTAGTCTACGTGTGCTAGTGTAGCGTGATATGAGTTTAATCATCAGAATTAAATGTGTAGCATAATTATTAATTGTGCTGAATCAGACACCAATATAGAAATACAGCTTTTAAAGACTTATTGGAACAGAATCATTATAAACTGATCTGGCTTTCAGTTCAAGCCCCTCTTCCCCCTCCCTTTGGGAACATTTAAAAGGACAAAAGGCACTACTTCAGAAGTCTTCAAACTTCCTCTCCCCCTCCCACTTGAAGGACTGTTAATAAAAGCTTGGCTAGGCGTTCACCTAAAAACCATTAACACCTCTACTACTTAACAAAAGGACAAACAAGTAAGAGGCTGCTTCAAAGGTTTAACTTTCTTCCTCTGATCAAAAGCCTGGCTGATCAACACAACAAAGATCAAAGAGGCAAGGAGACAGAAAACCTGTGAAATCCACACACCTATTGACAAAAGGAAAGTATAATGTGTATCTGCTACAGAGACTGAGCAGGAAGCCTTTTCACTTCAAAAGACCATTTGTCAGCAAAATCCAGACAGGAAGTCTTGTGATGTCATAAGACATGAGACCAAGATACCACAATGCTTTGCAAATGCCCAGGGTCGAGTGCAAACCAGGAAGCAAATGCACACAGGACATGCACTCATATTTGCCTGTAAACAGACTGTATAAAAGCCTGGAAAAGCCCAGCTCAAAAAGCTTCTTGGGACCTGACCTGTAGTTCACCTGACTGCTATGAGGACCTCTCCTGCAACCATGTGTTTACCTCATGCTGTTCATACTTTGTAACAAGGACTTGTAAGTAACATAACTTTTGATCTAGACCTGCTACCTTACTTTGAAGTACAGATTCTCTGTAAGATCTCTTAAAAGAACTACCTCTCATTGCAATATTATTACATGATTTGTATTTTTAAATAAACCCTTTTTGAAGCTAAATATATGGCCTTTTGTGTCCAAAATGGATGCTTTTAAATCTTGCAGTACAGAATACTGCAATTGTTAATCTTGTTGCTTTAATCGGCAACTGGTGGAGAATTAAATATTAGTGAGTGCTCTAGCTATCCCCAAGTATAAATCATTTCTTGTAACACTAGTACCATTGTTTGAATCATGTTGCGAAATAGGTCCATAGGGAACTATGATTTTATGCATTTAAGTTTCCACATTATGTAAATACACAGTGGGTTGAGGAACATACATGTTTTATTTTACCTCAGAGGTGAGGAAAATGGATGTTGTTTTTCTATTGTGGTCCACTTTCTATTGTCAAAGAGTATTGCTTGGGAGGGAGTGGGGGGGGGGGGGTGTTTTATTTCATAAAAAAGGGAATCACAATTTGCCTATTTGGAGTTTTGGCATGTTCGTGAACTCCATAAGGCTTTTAGGATTATATGTTTGATGTGAGTTGTTCAACTGTATTATTTCTTGTGATCCTGAATAAAAACCTTTTAAATATAAGCTGTAGACTTGGCACACCCTTACATGGGCCTTTCTCATGTGCTAAGGCCACTTCTAGCGTGGCCGTCAAAAAGGCCTTTTTTCAATTTGTTTCATTAATGGCCATGAGCTAACGTTAGCATTAGCGCGTGGCCATTTAAAAAAATTACCACAGGAGCACTTACCACCTCCTATTTAGTTGGCGTTAAGGGCTCCTGCATTATGGATGTGCTAACCAATTAGCACAGCAGTAATGTCCATATGCTAGCTGATTATCACATCCATGCCCATTCTCCAACCCTGAGATGCCCCACCCTAAAAAATACAAAATAATAATTATTACACTGTTAGCCCACATATATGGCAAAACTAACACAGAACACTTTAGCATGTCCTACATTAGGCCATTTTTGCTGCATTAGGCGCACGCCTTTGCTATGCCTCTGCTGACACACACCTCCCTCCCCAGGGACCTGCATACTGCTGCGATGGACCTGAGTATGATATTTGAGGCTGGCAAAAAAAGTTTTTAAAGTTGTTTTTTTCAGGGTGGGGGAGGGGTTAGTCACCACTGGGGGAGTCAGGAGAGGTCATCCCCGATTCCTTCCGGTGGTCATCTGGTAAGTTCGGGCACCTTTTTGAGGCTTGGTTGTAAGAAAAAATGGACCCAAGTAAAGTCGGCCAAGTGCTCGTCAGGGACACACTTCTTTTTTCCATTATCGCTCGAGGACGCCCATCTGTTTACCACTACTTTTGACTCCTAACCGTTACTCACTTGCCCTGTCCTTATCCTTACCTATTTATTCCCTTACCCTTATTTGTTCTGTCTGTTTACCTGTCTTATCTAGATTGTAAGCTCTTTGAGTAGGGACTGTCTTTATGTGTATGGTGTACAGCGCTGCGTATGCCTTGTAGCGCTATAGAAATGATAAACAGTAGTAGTAGATAACTCCAGTGTGGATACAGGTTCCGTCTTCTCTTTCCAGGACGATCCATAAAGCTTCTTCTTTTCCCCAGGTTCCCCGCATTTCAGCCGCTCTGATATTCTCTCTTGCATACAGAGTCACTCCTCCACCTCTTCGGCTCTCTCTATCCTTCCCAAAAAGATTATATCCCGGTACGGTCACATCCCATTCATGAGAATCGTTGATCCACCTCTCCGTAATAGCAACAATATCCAAGTTTTCTTCAAACATCAGGGCTTGCAAGTCTTGAACCTTTTATTTAGACTACGAGCATTTGTGCACATTGCTTTCCATGTTCTTAGTGAGTTTGGGTGGTTTTTTATATTTACATGACCTTTCTCACTGCTATCAGGTTTATTCTGGGAGTAACTTTCCGAAATCCCCTGTTTCCTTTTGTCACCCCCACCCTCTAGTTTAAATGTCTAGAAACATACTGTCTGAATTTCTCCCCAAGGATCCTTTTTCCCATGACAGAAAGATGTAGCCCATCATTACAGTACAGCCTGTTATTTTTCCACGTATTACCCCATTCTCCTATGTATCTAAAACCTTCTTCTTTACACCAAGACTCAAGCCACTTATTGAATTCCTCTGTTTTGCATAGTCTTTCCTCTCCCCTCCCCAACGTAGGAATTACTTCAGAAAAAGCCACAGTCCGAACCAAAGATTTCAGTCCCTCCTCAAACTTCTGGAACGCTCTCTGTGCTGTAAACTTGCTATTGTTGGCCAGGTCATTTGTCCCAGGTGAATTACAACATCAGCGTTAGAAGCCTCGCTCTCTTCTCGGATCACTTTCAGTATTTGGTCTGTACATCTTGTAGCTGAAGATCCTGGAAGAAATTTCACTACGTTGGAACCCCTGAACTGTGCTCCTAAGTTAATGCCTCTGATAATGGAGTCTCCGAGCAGTAATAATTTTCTGCTTTTCACAATTCTGTCATTAGTTGGGGGCTGTTTCTGTGGTTGTGCTATTTTCATTGCCTCTGGTTCTACCACAGTACTTGTTTTTCGCTATCATAATGATGCAACACTGCAAAAGAATTTGACAGGGGCAAAGCTTGGAAGGGCGAGTGTTTCTGTGTCACAGATCTTAGTCTACCAGAGCCTACTGTGACCCATCTATTCTGATGTTTCATTCTCTGAGGCAGTGGTGGTGGTAAATTAGCTGGGAAATGAGTAATCCTGGACTCTTTTTTAATTGTAGTTAATTCCTTCTTGAGTTTGTTGATCTCTTCTTTCAAGGCTGATATTTGGAGACAGGACAAGCTCTAAGGTTCCAGATAGTTTGCCTTAGGGTTAAAGCAGAACATATATTGCACTGAATGAAGGTCATAATGATGTGATTCAGAAGTGTGAAAAGGTGAACTATGAGAGGGAATAACAAGAATTAGGATTGAGCAATTAAGTGTAATGAAGATACTTGTCCCTTGATTGCCCTATATAAAGGGAGTTTACCTAGGGGTGGGTGGGACTAAGACACAGGTAACCTCAGTTACCAATCAAACCAAGTCTGAAAATGCCCAGCGCAGCTTTCAGCTCAACAAGCCAACATATTTTCGAAAGAAGAAGGGCGTCTATCTTCGGGAGATGGGTGTCCTTCTCCCGTGGGCGCCCAAATCGGTACAATCGAAAGCTGATTTTGGGCGCCCCCAACTGCAGTCCGTCGCAGGGATGACCAAAGCAGTGGCGTAGGAAGGGGGGGGGGCGGGAGGGGCGGTCCGCCCGGGTGCACGCGCTCGGGGGGTGCCGGCCCCGCTGGTTCCCTGCTCTCTCTGCCCCGGAACAGGTTACTTCTGTTCTGGGGCAGAGAGAGCAGGGAACCAGCGGGGCCGACGCAGCTCCGAGTGACGTGCACTCAGGGCGGATCGGCCCTCCCGCAGGTAAGAATGCACTCCGGGGGGGGGGGGGGGGGGGGAGGGTGCGCTCCAAGGGGGGGGGGGTCGCACCGTGCTGCACCCGGGGGGGGGGGGGTTCCAACGGCACTGGACCAAAGTTCACGGGGACGTGTCGGAGGCATAGCGAAGGCGGGGCTGGGGCGTGTTTATCGGCCTGGCACTGTCCTCACGTTTCCAATTATTGGAGTCCTCATCGAAGCCCTCTCCAGCCCATCCTAAACTGGATTGCTATATGCGGGACATAACCGTACAAGTCAGCCCAGCACTGGCCTTAGTTTTTACAGCCAGAGTTGCCATCTAAGCACCGTTTGACATACCATTCATTTTCTAATTAGAGACCCTCCGTGTTCATCCCATGCCTTTTTGAATTCCGCCACCGTTTTTTTTCTCCACCACCTGCCTTGGGTGGGTATTCCAAGCAGTGGCGTACCTAGGGTAGTTAACACCCGGGGCCAGTCATTTTTTAACACCCCCCTCCAAAATCTAGTACTAGGCATGCCGAGAATACAAAACACTCAGGACCTATAGAGCAATTCTAGCATACCATAAGCAGTAATTTCTACAAGTCACACAAGGAAAAGGAAAGCATCTTAAACACTACAGTGAGCACTAGAACATCAATTCACTTACTGTAAAACGAAACCAGGCAGAATAACACAGATCGTCCCATCTTGCACAGTCAATGCCAACCGAAAGCCATGTCTTTTTCACAAACACAGATACACCTAATCCACTATAGAATAAGCAATAATAACCTTTCTATTTAGACAAAATTAAACTGAACCCCCAAGATGCCAGAACTCTGCATACAATGCAACACCACAGAAACAGAAAATGTCCCCTAGTACTGTGCAAAATATAAAGACAGCAGATGTAAATTTGAAAAAACTAACAAGTACCAATCACCACTTTACAAATTAACAAATAGAAATAAAACAAATATAGAAAATAAAATAATACCATTTTATTGGACTAATACATTTAGCTTTCAGAGGCCAAAACATCCTTCCTCAGGTCAATACAGTATAGTGCTGTTACAATATCCTATCCGGACCTGAGGAAGGGGGTTTTTGTTCTCCGAAAGTTAGCCAAATGTATTAAAATAGTCCAATAAAAAGATTACCTTGTTTACATGTTCTATTATAAACATTAACACAGCTACAATACTACTTTATCCTAAAGCAAAAAAAAATATATATATATATTTTATCTACAGTTTGTTGTCTCTGGTTTCTGCTTTCCTCATCTTCTTTTCACTGTCTTCCTTCCATCCAGCATCTGTCTTTGTTCTCTCTCTGCCATCCAGTGTCTGCCCTCTCTGCTGTCCCCTCCATCCAATGTCTGCCCTCTCTCCCTGCTCCTTCCATCTACATCTGCCCTCTATCTCTGCCCCTTCCATCCACCATCTGCCCCTGTCTGCCCTCTCTCTCTCCCCCTTCCATTCACTGTCTGCCCTTTCTATCCCTTCCATCCACTGTCTGCCCTTTCTCTCTGCCCCTTCAATCCATCATTTGCCCTCCCTCTCCCATCCATCCAGGGTCTGCCCTCCCTCTCCTCCCCCTTCCATCCAGGATCTGTCCCCTCTCTCTGCCCCTTTTTTCAGCCCCCAGTTCCAGCCCACTATCCCACCAGTCCCCAGTTTCAGCCCCAGTCCTTTTCTCCCACCAGTCCCGAGCTTTAGCCCCTAGCCACTTCTCCCTGTCCCCTTTTAGCCCCCAGTTTCAACCCAGCCCTTTCTCTCACCAGTCCTGAGCTTCAGCCCAGCCACTTCTCCCTGTCTCCTTTTCAGCCCCCAGTCCCCACAATTTCAGACCCTGCCGCCTTTCAGCCCCCAGTTCCCAGTACTAGCCCCCTTGTCCCACCTACCCTCCTTTCAGCCCCCTTCATCCACATGCCTTGCCCCCCTTTTCAGCCCGACCCATTCTCCCACCTGACCCAGGCATGCCCCATTTTCCATCATGACCCCTTCTCAGACCCCAGTTCTAGCCCCCTTATCCCATCTGAGAACCCCCACCCCACCCCACCCCAGTCCTTCTCCCATCTGAGAATCCCCAGAACACCCCTCTCCTCTCCTATCTGAGGACCCCCCTCACCACCCCAGTCCCCTTCTCCCATCTGGAAACCCTTCTCCCCATCTAAGAACCCCCACAACACCCCTCTCCCATCTGAGAACCCCCCTCCCCACCCCAGTCCCTTCTCCCATATAAAACCCCCTCCCCTCCCCATGTGAGAACCCCCCACAACACCCCTCTCCCATCTGAGAACCCCCTCCCCACCCCCCTTTTCCCCATATAAAAACCCCTTCCCCCCCATGTGAGAACCCCCACAACACCCCTCTCCCATCTGAGAACCCCCCCACCCCACCCCAGTCCCCTTCTCCATATGAAAACCCCCTCCCCTCCCCATCTGAGAACCCCCACAACACCCCTCTCCCATCTGAGAGCCCCCTCCCCCCCCCCAGTCCCCTTTTCCCATATGAAAACCCCCTCCCCCCCATGTGAGAACCCCCACAACACCCCTCTCCCATCTGAGAACCCCCTCCCCCCCCCAGTCCCCTTCTCCCATATGAAACCCCCCCCCCTCCCCATCTGAGAACCCCCACAACACCCCTCTCCCATCTGAGAGCCCCCTCCCCACTCCAGTCCCCTTCTCCCATATGAAAACCCCTCAACACCCCTCTCCCATCTGAGAACCCCCCTCCCCACTCAGTCCCCTTCTCCCATATGAAAACCCCCTCCCCTCCCCATGTGAGAAACCCCCACAACACCCCTCTCCCATCTGAAAACCCCCTCCCCACTCAGTCCCCTTTTCCGATATGAAAACCCCCTCCCCTCCCCATGTGAGAACTCCCACAATACCCCTCTCCCATCTGAGGAACCCACCCCACCCTGACCCGACCCGACTCTCCTGCTCCCCACCCTACCTTTAAAAAAAAATTTTGAAGCGTCGTTGCAGGCAGCGCCTCGCGTCTGCCCTGCTTGTAAAAGAAGTAAATCTCTTCGCTTCGTCGTCGTCGGGCCTCACTATGTCCCGCCCTCGCGGAAATTACCTCAGAGGAGGGCGGGACATAGTGAGGCCTGACGACGACAAAGCGAAGAGATTTACTTCTTTTACAACAAGCAGGGCAGACGCAAGGCGCTGCCTGCAACGACGCTTCAAAAAATTTTTTTTAAAGGTAAAGTGGGAGCAGCGGAAGCGAAGCGGATCACCCCCCCACCCACTGACACCCGGGGCGGACCGCCCCCACCGCCCCCCCCCCCTTGGTACGCCACTGATTCCAAGCATCAACCACCCTCTCCATGAAAAAGAATTTAGAGGCTTTTTGAATACCCTTAATGACTGAATACACCTATTTTATGAACAATTTATATTTTTAAATATTTTATTTTTTTCTGCAAGGTAAGGACATAAGCATTGCCATACAGAGTCAGACCGAAGGTCCATCAAGCCCAGTGTCCTGTTTCCAATAGTGGCCAATCTAGGTCACGAGTACTTGGCAAGATCCAAGAACAGTAAACAGATTTTGTCCTATGGATTTTTCCAAGTCCATCTTTAATAATGGTTTATGGACCTTTAGGAAATTATCCAAACCTTTTTTAAAACTTGCTAAGCTAACCGCTTTTACCACATTTTTTTGGCAACAAATTCAAGAGTTTAATTACACACTGAGTGAAAAAATAGTTCCTCCAATTTGTTTTAAATTTACTACTTAGTATTTTTGGAAAGAGTAAACAAGTGATTCATGTCAGGTAAAGAGAGGGCAAACTATGGGGTCCGTTTACTAAGATGCGCTAACCAATTTAGGGCTCTGTTTACTAAACTGTGCTAGCGTTTTTAGCGCGTGCACAAAATTAGCGCAAGCTGAGTAGGTGCCCATAGGAATATTGTGGCGCCTACACAGTTAGCGCGCGCTAATGGCTAGCATGGACTAAAAGCACTAACGTGCCTCTAGCACGGCTTAGTAAACAGGGTCCTTAGTGTATGCTAACAACTAGCATGTGCTAAAGGCCCATTATCGGTGCGTGGGTTTTGCCGTGTGCTGAGGCCCCCTTTTACCGCAACCCCACCACAAAAAAAAAAGGCCCAGGAAATGGTGTGCGGTGGGGACCGCAACTAACACCAGGCTCCCCAGAAGCTCAGCATTGTAAAAGGGCCCCTAAATGCTAAGAAGCCCATAGGTGTAAAATGGGCTTCTTAGTATTTAGAGCGCACTAAATCAGTTAGCGCACCTTAGAAAAAGGACTCCAATATGACAACATTCTCTGAAATCTGGTACACAAATAGAGACTGCATGCCCTATCCTTCAGGAAAATGTTCATGGTCAATGTAATTTAGAAGTATTTTAATACTAATTATGGTGGTGCCACTCTAACCTTACCTGCTTGTCATGTGCCATAAAATCATCCGCTTCCAGGGTTTTCTTGTTATACGACTGTCCTGATAAAACCACAAAACATTTACAGTTTCGTTGCAGTTCACAGGCCTGGCAGGATAATTTGATGGATATTGCTCACCAATGAGGACACGCGGGTAACATTCTACACGCTCCTGAAAGCAAAAAGAAATTAAATAAGGTGGCCAAGGAAATATATTTTTCATTGACTGGCTTATCCAGAGGACAACATGTTTTATATATATGGCTATTTTGGAATTGTCCATAAATCCCAATACACTTCTGGGAAAGATACCTTCTGTGGCCATCTGAATTTAAAATATTTTCATCAGTGAGCAATGTGCATTTGTTAGTATGCATTCAGTTCGCTAGTGCACCTTAAAAAAATGTAGGTCATTTTAGAATGCTTGAAAGGCTTTTATATCTAAAAAACCTTACACGTGCAAATAGAAATTTTAGGGCCCTTTTATTAAGCTGCGCTAAGAAATGAGCTTAGCATATCCTTATGTGGGACTTTCCCATGCGCTATGCCCATTTTTTAGCATGGTTGTCAAGAAGGGCTTTTTTTCCATTTATTAAATATATGGCTGTGCGACAAGTTCACTGAAAAAAACTTACCGACTGCTATTTAGGAGGTGCTAAGAGCTCCCACGTTATGGTCAAGCTAATCAGTTACTGTGGCAGTGATGTTAGCTCTCTGGCTGGTTAGTACATCCATGCCCATCCCCGCCCCTGACACACACCTCTCTCAAAAAATAATTACAGTGTACTTAGCGCATGAAGATAGCAAAGCTAATGCAGAATGCTTTAGCGCATCCCCCATTAGGCCATCTTTGCTACATTAGGCACACATTCAGGCTTATTTTCGAAGAGAAGGGCACCCATCTTTCGACACAAATCGGGAGATGGGCGTCCTTCTCCCAGGGTCGGCCAAATCGGCATAATTGAAAACCGATTTTGGGCGCCCTCAACTGCTTTCCGTCGCGGGGACGACCAAGGTTTCCGGGGGCGTGTCGGAAGCATAGCAAAGGCGGGACGGGGGCGTGCTTAACACATGGGCATCTTCGGCCGACTTTACTTGGTCCATTTTTTCTTGCGACCCAAGCCTCAAAAAGGTGCCTGAATGACCAGATAATCACGGAGGGAATCGGGGATGACCTTGTCTTACTCCCCCAGTGGTAACTAGCCCCCTCCCACCCAAAAAAAAAACTTGAAATATATTTTTTGACAGCCTCAAATGACATACCCAGCTCCCTGACAGCAGTATGCAAGTCCCTGGAGCAGTTTTAGTGGGTGCAGTGCACTTCAGACAGGCGGACCCAGGCCAATCTTCCCCTACCTGTTACAGTTGTGGTTGGTAATGTTGAGCCCTTCAAAACCCACCAGAAACCCACTGTACCCACATCTAGATGCCCCCTTCACCCCTTAGGGCTATGGCAGTGTTGCACAGTTGTGGGTAGTGGGTTTGGGGGGCTCAGCACCCAAGGTAAGGGAGCTATGCACCTGGGAGCAATTTCTGAAGTCCACTGCAGTGCCCCCTAGAATGCCAGTGCTGTCCTGGCATGTGAGGGGGACCAGTGCACTACGAAGCTGGCTCCTCCCACGGACCAAATGGCTTGGATTTGGTCATTTCTGAGATGGGTGTCCTCGGTTTCCATTATCGCTGAAAACCGTGGACGACCATCTCTAAGGTCGACCTAAATGTTAAGATTTGGGCGTCCCCGACCGTATTATCAAAACTAAAGATGGACGCCCATCTTGTTTTGATAATACGGGTTTCCCCGCCCCTTCCCGAGGACGTCCTGCGAGGACGCCCTCAGGAAAACTTGGTGTTCCACGTTCGATTATGCCCCTCATTAGCACCTAATGCAGCTTAGAAAGCTGCAGTATGCATATTTTGGAAGGGTAACATACATATAATTTCAAAAACATGAACATCAGCATTTATACCTACTTCTAGGCAGGTATGCCAGCTGTTTGGACTTGGGGGTATGCTTGGGGGTATGCACCAGGGACTGCGGGGGCAATTGTGCTTAACTTTTATTTTAACTCCACCCCTTAATTGGCTGATCCTTGACATCCAAATTTGTAAAATCTGGGACTTATAAGTGTAAAGGAAAAATTATGTCTTGCCTGATAATTTCTTTCCTTTGGCCACAGCAGACAAATCCAGAGACTTATGGATTATGACCACCTACCAGCAGCTGGAGATAGAGAGTACCAAACTAAACTCTGCCACATAGGATGGTATGCTCCTTGGCCAGTTAGTATTTCTCGTAACAAAGCAGAAGGAATAATAAGACAAACATGTCTCCCTCCTCACAGAAATGAGGCATAAACCTGTCAGCTAGCAGAACAGGCAACCACAACAAGAAATCTTAGCAGAGAAACAGACTGAACTGATAGTGTCAACCTCATGAAAGGGTGGGACTCTGGATTCGTCTGCTGTGACTAAATGAAAGAAAATTATCAGGTAAGACAGTTAAGGGACTGGAGGGTGAGTCTTTGGATTGCCATCAGAGCCCCAGTCCGAAGGCTAGGATGGCAGACGAGTCACTCCAGAAACTGATGGGAGGCTGGGCTGAAGTCCAGCAACAAAGTCAGCTTATAGTACAATCTTTGAGCTCCTTAGACTATTGTAACATCATTTATTTAGAAGCATCTAAACAAATTTTAAAAAGAAATTACAGACTGTTCAAAATGTGGCGTTGCGCCTCATTTATTCACTATCAAAATATGATTTGGTTTCTCAATACTATAGAAAATTGCATTGGCTTCCTGTACAGGCCAGATTAAGATTTAAATTTTACAGTTTCCTGTACAAGATTTTATACGATCTTGCTCCTTCATATCTTATGCATCATTTTGTTTTGCTACAGGAATCTAAGATTACTAGATAATTAGCTTTATTTGCTTATGTATCAATACAATATTTATGTTTAATCATTTTTATTGTAACATCATAAACACACAATGATGCAATGAAGATATCATCTATCCACCATGCTCCTATATTTGTCTATACATACTAAAATAAACGTTCACATTCAACTTTTATCTCCCCCCCAACTCCCTTTATCGTTCAGTGATTATATTATTGTTAGATATTCTCCCCCCAGCAGAATATGAGCATGGAAACATCTAGCAATCCCCCCCCCATCAACCATCCCCTTATTCAAATCATACCCTTATTATTACCCGCTTCACCCGCCTCCCTCCCCTTGATCCCCCCTCCCCCACCCTTCAATCCCAATCCCCATACCCCTGAACCACCTACAACCCTCCCACACAGGTATATTCTTATTCTTCACTCCTCTTCCTCAATACAATATTTAAAAAAAAAAGGACTAAACTTTTAGATACTCTCTTTTCCTATCAGGCAGCTTGCTTAGACAAATCTATCCAAAGCATATTATCTTCCATGATTAATTATAGACAGTTTCGGAAACACATAAAACCTACTTATTTAAGAAATTTATATTGAATCATATCTGTAATAGGTCTGCTTTGTATCAATCGTTTATGTATTTCCTGAAAATGACCAGTCTCTTTATTGTGATCAGCACTGAACCAGAAGGTATATAGTAGATTATAAATTTTACTAGCCATTGAGCCCGTTAAAACGGGCTGGTATTGGGGTTTTCGGAGGTCGACGCTGGCCCCCCCCCCGTGTGGTCACCACCGCTCCCCCCCTGCGAGGTCACTGCTACCGCCGCCAGCCCTCCACCCGGCCCAGGCCCCCTCTCCGCTACTGAACTTACATCCATTCGCCGGAACGCAGCAGGGCAGATCAGCTGAGCTGCGCCGGCCTTCCTTCTCTGCCTGTGTCCCGCCCTCGTGTGACGTAATGTCAGCAAGGGCGGGGCACAGGCAGGGAAGAAGGCGGACGGCAGCTCAGCTGATGTGCGCGCTGCGTTCCGGCGAATGGATGTAAGTAACCAGTAGTGGAGAGAGGGCCTGGGCCGGGTGGAGGGCTGGCGGCGGCGACAACGGGTGGGGGGGGTAGCGTAGCGGTGACCTCGGGCGGGTGGCGGGGTAGCGTCCTCGGCGGCTTTGCGCAGTTTCCCTCTCTGTCCCGCCCCCGTCATCACGTATTGACAAGGGGGCGGGACAGAGAGGGAAGTCTCTACTGCGCATTTGCGAGTGAGTCGTCACTCGCCGTTTATATGTTTGATTGTTATGTTATGTTACTGGAAACAAGGAGAACTTGGCTGGAAATTGAAAAGAAGTAGAGACAAGACGGACTTGGCTGGAACTGGAACAGGAATGAAGACAAGGCAGACTTCGCTGGAACAGGAGTTGAAGACCACGTGATCTTGGCTGGAACAGGAACTGGAGACAGGACAAACTGGCTGGAACTGGACCAGGAACTGAAGATGGACTTGGCTGGAACTGGACCTGGAGCTGAAGACAAGTTTCATGGAGGCCAGGCAATACATGGCAAGACAAGACTGGCAAACATTGCGAAGGCAATGAGGGATGGGCTAGCCATCTTACACAGTAGAAGTGCTGACCTTACCGGTATGCATTGGGTGCAGTCGGATCCTAGAAAAAGTGTGGGGACATGCACACATGTGACTAGGGGATCAGCGACCATGACAGCATGCCGTGACGTGAAGAACCCGAGTGCACACCAGGGCTTCCACAAGACGCGCGGCAAGGACGGCCCGACTAGATCCCGGCGTAGCCATGCGAACTGCCCACCGCCCCCACTGATGGGTAAATGAGGGGCTTGAGGAACAGTGCCAGCTGTGACAAAGACATCATTTTTCCATCCTTGTCATCAGCAGCATACGAATCCAGAGACTTGTGGGATGTAGCCAAGCAGTCCGTAAATAGGGTGAAACCAGACAAAGCCGCAGAAAGAACTGATGCCCCAATGGATGCCTTAGACCTAGCCAAAACATCAACCAGACAAGGTCTTAAAAAACTTGTGTCACAAGGACCACATAGAGGACCTTCATAGAAGAGAATGAAGAGGAGACGCGCCAGGGCATATGCCCAGACATCCATTGGTGGCCTGAAAGTACCAGAAAGGCACAGAGTGACCGTGATATAAAGCAGCAGATGGAAACTCCTAGGATGATTTTCCTCTCAAAGAATGGAGGAAACATAATCTGATTAATAGAAATGGAAATGTGAATACCACAAGAGGCAACAGTTGCTGGACCATGCTGAGAGTCACCCTTGACTCCGAAACATGAATAAGGGATCTGTACAGAACACTATCAGGATTTGGAACCAAGCAAAAATGGCTGAGCTGGCGTCATGCTGACCATGCAGAGACTGAGCCAGTTCGAGCTTGAAGACACACAGAAGAACACCGACGTAAGACAAGGAGGATCCTGTTGCACAATAGGGCTGAGGTCCAGTATATAGTGAGACTGCACCCTAGGCTCAGAGCCCTTATAGACATAGGATGAATTGCAAGAGGACATTAGCTAGTGGTATTTCGCACAGAAAGGGCTGAGTTGTGCATTACAGAACACTAGAGGAGCAGTCTCCAGCTAGAATAGATTCTCCAACAAAGTGGGAAAGTCACAGATGACAAGGACGAAACCAGTCTGACAGTCAGATATGGAACAGCGTTGAAGCTGTTGTGCACGTTCAGAAAAGGTGCAGTTCCACCTCCATGAATGGCACAGTGCTCCTCATCCAGAGATGCACATGTGCCCAGATCCAGGGACAGAGCTGCACCTCAGAGCCAGATAAGGAGCAGTGCTCCGTAATCAGCAATGGAACTGAACTACTCATCCAGAGACGGAGCTTTGAACAACTCCAAGGATAAAGCTATGAGGCATAACTAGAGGAAGAAGGTGATTCACTTCCTGTAATGAAATTGCACCTTGAACTCAAGGTGGAATTGGGCATACATGAAGAAGATGCTGTGTTCAAAAACCCAGAGGGAAGTTGTGTCCCATAATCAGAGAAGCCCAGAGGGAAGCTGTCTCCCATAGTCAGAGATGAAGCCAACTGTACTGAAGTGATATGGAAGAAGCAGAGATGAAGTCATGCTCCACACCCCGAGATAGTGCTATGATCCATATTTATTTTTGTTACATTTGTACCCCGCACTTTTTCCCACTCATGGCAGGCTCAATGCGGCAGGCAATGGAGGGTTAAGTGACTTGCCCAGAGTCACAAGGAGCTGCCTGTGCCGGGAATCAAACTCAGTTCCTCAGGACCAAAGTCCACCACCCTAACCACTAGGCCACTCCTGTTGATTATCCCCTCAGTGCTCTCCCCTCAGAAATGGAGCTGTGTTCCACATTCAGAGATGGAATTGTGCTCTGCAGTCAGAGATGGAGTCATGCTCTATGTTCAGAGATGATGCTGTGCCCCACATTCAAGATGGAGTTGTGCTCTATATTCAGAGACGGAGTCATGCTCTATGTTCAGAAATGGTTCTGTGCCCCATATTCAGAGATGGAGCTATGCTCTACCGTCCGAGATGGAGCTATGCTGTACTGTCTGAGGTGGACTATGCTCTACATTCAGAGATGGTGCTGTGCTCTATGTGCAGAAAGGGAGCTGTGCACTAAATTCAGAGATAGAGAGAGCTTCGATAGCCATACAGAGATGATATAGAGACATTCAGAAATGGAGATGAGATCTACATGCAGAGATGGAGCGCTGACTTTCATTCATTGATGGAGCTGTGTTTAACATGCAGATGATGGAGTCATGCTCATCAGGCAAAAATGGATCCGCACCTAACTGGCATATATAGAGCTGAGCTCAACTGTCATAGAGCTGCGCTCACCAGGCATAGAAGACTCAGCATATAAAGATGAAGCAGCACTCAATGGGAAGCGATGGAGATGTGCTCAACAGGCAGTGGTGGAGCCATGATCAACAAGAAGCAATGGAGCTGAGCCCAACAGGCAGAGATGGAGCTGCGCCCAGTCATCAGAAATGGAACTATCCCCCACAAGAAGCGGCAGCCATCAGGCACAGGTGGTCATGTTCAGAGTCAGGACTAGGGCTGTGTTCCACACAGAAAAATGGAGGGGTTTGCGCCTCATTCATGGAGCCGTTCCAATCAACAGAGAGGAAACTGGGAACAGCATCCCAAGATGGACCCGAACTGAGACTAGGACCAACGAAGAAGAGAGAAAGGGGTCCAATACACCACCAGGGATTTTTTAGAGGTTTGGCGGGTTGGAGATCCACCGGACCTCCAGCCCCCGTATCAATGTTCCAAGAGGGGGGGTGTGGTCCCGGAGGACTGGAGAAGGGCAGATGTGGTCCCTCTGCACAAGAGCGGAAGTAAGGAGGCGGTTGGGAATTACAGACCTGTGAGTAAACTAATAGAAATGCTTTTAAAGCGGAGGATGAGATTTCTCAAATCGAATGGACTGCAGGACCCAAGGCAGCATGGCTTCACTAGAGGCAGGTTGTGTCAGACAAATCTGAATGAGTTCTTTGACTGGGTGACCAAACAGTTGGACGTAGGAGGGGGTGCTAGATGTGGTGTTCTTGGATTTTAGCAAAGCCTTTGACACGGTCCCGCACAGGTGACTGATAAATAAACTGAGTGCCCTTGGTATGGGACCTAAAGTGACTGACTGGGTTAAAAACTGGTTAAGTAGAAGGAAACAGAGAATAGTGGTAAATGAAGCTTTCTCTGAGGAAAGATCTGTTATCAGTGGTGTACCGCAGGGTTCACTCCTTGGGCCGGCTCTTTTTAACATCTTCGTGACTGATATTGCTGAAGGTCTGTCTGGTAAGGTTTGTCTGTTTGCAATGATACCAAACTCTGTAATAGGGAGGACACCCCAGAGGGTATGGACGGTATGAAGAAGGATCTAGTGAAGCTTGAAGAATGGTCTGATAACTGGCAACTAAGTTTTAATGCTAAGAAATGCAGGGTCATGCACAAAGGAACGGTACAGTATAGGGGGTGAAGTGCTTCTGTGTATGAAAGAAGAGTGGGACGGGGGTGATTGTGTCTGATGCTCTTAAGGTGGCCATACAGGTAGGAAAGGCGATGGTCAAAGCCAGAAAGGTGCATTCGGGGAGGGATGACCAGCAGGAAAAAAGAGGTGATAGTACCTTTGTATAAGTCTCTGGTGAGGCCCCATTTAGAATACTGCGAGACTGCACCTACGAAAAGATATAAACAGGATGGAGTCAGTCCAGAGGGCAGCTACAAAATTAGTATGCGTTCTCTGTCATAAAATACATAGAGACAGGTTGAGGAACCTCAACATGTATACGCTGGAAGAGAGGCGAGAGAGAGGGGATATGTTTGTTTAAATACCTCAGTGGCATCAATATACAGTACGCAAGTCTTTTTCAAATGAAGGAAAACTCTGGAATGAGGGGGCATACAATGAAGTTAAGAGGAAATAGACTTAGGAGCAATCTAAGAAAATACTTTTACCAAAAGGGTGGGGGATGCGTGGAATGGCCTCCCGGTGGTGGTCGTGGAGATGAGAACTTTGTCAGAATTTAAAAAAGCTTGGGACAGGCATCTGGGATCCCTTAGGAAAGGGTTAGTGGTTACTGAAGATAGGCAGACTGGATGGACCATTTGGCCCTTATCTGCCATCATGTTCTATGTTTCTATGCTAGACACGATAATGTGGCCACCAGGTGTAGCCAGAACCATGGTCTACAGCCAAATACCGAGCAATGCAGCATATGGAAAGGGGAAAACATGCTGTACAGACAGTGATGGAGCCATGCTCCACATGTACCAACAGAAGCTCAACAGCCATGAAAGAGCCAAATTCAGCCAATGCCTATAGCCATGAGCAGCCATAGCCATGCACTGAGCTGAAGCTGTCACTGTGAGGCAAAAAGCTGACAATGGCCACAGGAACTGCTGGAGTTCAACACCCTGGAGTTGCTAACAGCAAAGGACTGCCTGTAGAAGCAAAAACACACAACCATCCTACCTGCCCAGTGAAGAGAGGGCACTCGAGACAGCAAGAACCTGACAGTATGTAACGAGACCAGGAAGCCTGCGTAGTCACCAACAGGAGGGTCCTGGAACAGCGGCCATGAAGAGGCCGGTGAAGGCCCCACAAATGTGTCTTCCACCGATCAGCAGCAAAAAAACCCAGAAGGCTCGTCACCTGCCAGGCACCCAGGGGACATCCCACCCGAAACCTGCACCAAACCACAAGGCTATAGCAGCCCAAAGGCCAATAGTGCAAGTGCTACATAATCCGAAGGGCGATCGCATGCCAGAATGGTCCCAAGGTGGTTAAAGGTGTAGAGAGTTGGAAACACCACTAGATGCTCATGCGGACACAGCCACCAGCTGCCCCTGCATCAGAGAGGAGAAAAAACGGCCATGCCTCAGGAAAGCCAAACAAACAATCCAAGTGGCATAGAGCTGCAGCTACCAAACAAGGAACCCCACAATCCAGTACCTGGAGTAAACACAGCAGAGGGCAGCAAACGCCCTGTAAATGTAGGCACAAGCTAAAACAGCCGGGAAAGCGTAGGCCAGGCAACTGTGAGGAGACATTGCCCTGTAGCTCGAGGTGAGAAGGAAATACACATCCCCCAGGAAAGAAGACAGCCCACGCCAGCATAGCTAAGGCCTCCAGAAAGAGAAGTGAGCTGCAGACTGAAAACTCTGCCAGGAGGAATAGCCTGGAGAAGGCCGCTGAAGAGAAGGCTGCAAAAGCAGCTGAGAAGCCCAGAAGTGACCTGGAAGTAGCAAGGCCCAAGTTTTTTCTGTGCAGGAATTTGCCATGTGAGAACGAGCCAAAACCTGAAACCACAAAGGCAGACAACAAACCTTCGCCAATCAAGGGAATCGGCGCCGTTTGCACCACAACAGCCCGAAAGATGCGAAGACAGAAAAGGTGAAAGCGCAATCCATTACTGGAGCCTGTGACCAAAATGTCTGCTACTGACTGGAGAGGGGACTGTAAAAAAAGCATGCCAAAATTGCTCCTGCACTGGCCCAACGTACTGTCCTGAAAACACAGGCAAACCCTACACAGCTGCTCAAATGAAAATATTGTACCGCCATAGCTGCACTAACCTGAAACAGCACAAAACCCGACAGGAGGAAAGAAGAAAGTTCATACTCATAATTTTGCTGGCCTTACCAGTACCCACAGTCCTTTTGACTCCGATCAGGTGGCTGAATCTAGA
Organism: Microcaecilia unicolor; assembly: GCF_901765095.1. Taxonomy (NCBI): domain Eukaryota; kingdom Metazoa; phylum Chordata; class Amphibia; order Gymnophiona; family Siphonopidae; genus Microcaecilia; species Microcaecilia unicolor. Next base: position 47,142,066 of record NC_044034.1, read on the forward strand.
CAGTTGCAGGAGCGCAGAGAAAACCCTCTTTCTCCAGAATGCCACATAAGCGGAAACCTGCTCTCTTCCAACATTATTTTTTTCTCAGGACGAGGAGGAGGAGGAGGAGAAGGAGGAGGAGGAAAAGGAAGTGGCGGGGGGAGGGGGGGGAAGGAGGGGAGGACCTGGCACCACCAGGTCAGGCACCTCTTACTGACCTAGACACCCCCAAGCTCAATTGAACCAGAGAAACTGGAACAGGAGCCACAAGAAGCAGAAGAAAGAACCAGGAGCTGTGCAGTGGAGTAGCTACAGGGGGCCACGGAGGTCTGAGCCTCTCCAAATTTGCTCTGGGACCTAAATTTGCTCACAGTCCAGCGTGCTAGTTTAAAGAAACTGAAGCGTGTGCGCATGTTTAATTTCATTAAAAACGAGCACGCCGGATGTGAGGGGAAGAGACAGCAGGGAGGCAATGCGGCGGTGGCGCCGGCGACCAGTGCTGGATGAGGGCTTCAGCTGGCGGGGGTGGGGACCCCCCACCAGCCAAAGTATAGGCGGTGGCGGTGCTTTCAGCTGTGGGGGTTGGGGGGAACAGTGGTGGAGCGGCAGACCAAAATGCGTCCCCCCCCGCTTTGGGCTCTGGCCCCCCTTCCCCACCTTGAGGTCTGGCTACGTCCCTGAGCTTGTGAGACCATCCACTGCCTGTTGGAGATAGAGAATACTGATTGACAAAGGCGCATACATCCTATGTGGCAGTTTGGTAATCTCTATCTCCACTCTGCTGGTAATGGTCTAACCCACAAGTCTCTGGATTTATCTGCTGCGGATGACAATGAATGCCAGTACTTATATAGGTAAAAACCTGAGAAATGCTGCTCTTTTTTTTTTAGATCTTTGTAAATTGGCTGTTCCTGCTGGATGTGCTGCACAATACCCTTGTACATCCTTATACAAATTTACAAAAGCTCCACGTCAGTGGCCTCTTGCAAAATACCTAGAAAATTTCTGAACGTCTTGACTTGGATATCCTTTTTCTGACTTAGATGTTCTATGTGCAATGGGGCTTTCAGTGCAATCAAAATCAGTTTAATGCCCATTACCCACAGAACTGATGTGTATAAAGATGATTTGTGCCTGTTAAAATAGTTGATTAAATTAATATTTATTTATTTATAGTATTTATATCCCACAGTATTCCCACCCACAGGCAGGCTCAATGTGGCATACAGCAGTTTAAAAAATGTACAATAATACAACAAGCATATAGGCAATGTCAGAAAGGGAAAGAGAACTAACTGAGGAGGGTAAGGGAAAAGAGTAAGGCTGGGATGGGATGCCAGGTGGGTTCGTAGTGTAAGCTCTGCCAAAAAGAAAGGTCTTGAGATGCTTCTTGAAGGTCGGGTGATCAGGGGTGAGTTTGACTAATTGAGGCAGCCCATTCCACAGCTGGTAGATGGTCATATGTGAAAAGAACCAAAACTATCGAAAAATTGAAACAAAGGCCAAAGGAACCGAAAACAACTGAATCCAGTCCGCACACTCTGTAAATTCTGACTCTCTATTTACACTAAACAACCATACATTTTATTTTTGAAACTTTATTTTGCTGTTTTTATGTTGTAAATCGCCTTGATGCTTATCGTGAGATGCAGCCTATCAAGTATAACCAATCAATCAATCAATCCCTTTCAACAATACAAACCTTTGTGCGAAGTCCCCAAATGATGTAGTGTTTGATGAGCTTTCTTTTGGGATGGAAGAGATCTTAGAGAAGTGAGAGAAGGGTGGCAGATAACAACACTGGGTCTATCCAGAACACCTAATGGCTCTATCTGCCACATTTTGCACACCATGCTCAATCTCTGCTTATGCTAGGCTTTCCCATTTTTAGGTGTTCTATGAGTTGACCCAATACTCCAATGAATTCTGATACCATTTCTGTCCCCAATATCTCCATTGGGAGGCTATTTCATGAACCTATAACCCCTTCCTGATGAACACTTCTATATATTACTTCAAGCCTCTCTCTTACAGCTTTATCTCACGAGCCCTTTGTTTCTAGAACTGGGCTGCATCTGTGGGCATGTGTGAGAAGCCGGTGTAGGTGTGTTCAGTTGTGTAAAATAATAAATATATATGTCCACTATTAATAATAGAACAAATTACATCACAAAAAGAAGAGTCAGAAATAAAGATTAGCAGAAAAAAATATCCGGTAAATGCCTTTTTATTGAATTAACAATACCATAGGCGCCCGGTATAAGAGGCTTGGGAGGCTAAGGCTCCCCAGGCAGCGGCAGCGGCAGCAGTGTCATTCTCCGACGCGACACCATCTTTCTTTATCTTTTCCGCTCTTAGACCCACCCGTCCTCTCTCTCTCTTTGCAGTGCTCTGAGTGCTGCCGGTCGGCTCATCATCACCTGAGCGCCATGCCCAGTTCTGGCGCACCGCGTCCCTCCTCTTCTTGCCTAGAGATTAATGACGCAGCAGGGATCCCAGATGGGGACAGTCAGAGCTCGCGCGGTGAAGGGGCGATCGATAGATGCTGGATCGGCGGAGCCTACTAACGGCTGACGATGGTGTGACTGTGTGGGATATTCATGATGACATGCTTCTTTTCGCCTCAGGCTCAGCCAGGTCAGCCTTCCTATGAGAGCGATGCGACTTCCTGTTCCGCACGGGAGGGGCCGTCACTGTCTACTGGGATCTCAGCAGAAGCATCTGCTGCCTTTATAAATACTTCGCTCCCTTTTGACCTAGCCAGGTCAGTATTGGAAATGCAAGTCACTTTTGCCTGCTAGTAATTCAGACTAAGACCATCTGACTTTCCTTCAAGTCCTATGTGAGGGAAGGAGGAATGGAATCCTGAGGGTAGAACAAAATTATGGAGAGAAATGGGAAGGGAAGGCTCAACCACGCTCAAGGCTGGTTAACAGTGGTTGTCTGAGGTGTTCCCCACTTCCTTCCCAGGACCCAGACCATAATAAGGAAATTGTGGCACGCAGCGCATGTTGGATTTCCAGGAGAGGTAGCTCAGGTAGGTGCTGACTGAAGGTTTAAGTCAAAATAAAAAAATAAATATTTTGTTTCATGCAGATCTCTTTTGTTTAAACATAACTAAATGGGCTATAAGCCCCTAATGCTTTGGTTTCCTAATATTTTGTTGTTTCTCTATCTGGTCGTTAATAAAAGGAGCTCATTGTGAATTTCCAGTTTCTTCCCCACTAAAAAAGTGGCTGTACATGAGAATTGTGATATGATCCCATGTTTCATATTGTTGACGGTCTGAGATGTGTCCGCTTGGGTGGTATATGGTGTATTAGGGTCTTGCCCAGTGTAATATTTATGGTACAGTAAGGTTCTGAGTGTGTTTTTGCACAAGTTTGTGTATAGTGTTTTGCAGTGGAGAGATTGTGTGTTGGCCTTACTGAGGTGCCACCAAAACATCAGAAAGGGTGTACAGCCTAAATCATGACACACTACCTCTTGAAGGTTCTACATATGGTCGTTAATAAAAGGAGCTCATTGTGAACACTATCCACCCTAAAAGGGTGTTTTGTGGCTCTACATGAGAATTGTGATATTATGATCCCTTGTTTCATATTGTTGACGGTCTGCATTTTCCGTATGGTGGTATATTGGTGTATTAGGACTGCCCAGTGTAATATTTATGGCACCGTAAGGTTCTGATTGTGTTTTTACACAAAGTTGTGCATAGTGTTTTGCAGTTGAGCGATTGTGGTTAGTATATGCTTTGAGCAACCACTTTATTCTTTGACATATGATACATATCTAATATCTAAATTTAATAAAAGGTATTAATTGTGATTATTTATTTTACTTATTTTTTTTCTGTGTTGTCATACAATTATGGATGTAAGCCCTCCCCATAGCCCCACCCCTAACCCCACCCCTTTAGCCTCCCCCAACAGTTGGGCCACCAACCGCCTATGAACAATAAATTTCTTGACTAGCTTTTGAGAGCTAATACCCCCATTCCTCAAGTCAGAAAAGAAAGGATCATCATAATACCTTATATCTCTCTTTCCAGCGGCTCCTGCCCATCAAATTCTCAAGGCGAGGCTGTATAAAACGATCATCCAAATAGTGGAGAGCTGTTATCATTTCTTGTGCATACTTCTTTCGTCTTCTTCCATCTGTTCAAACAAAGAGAAACAGCAAGTTCTTTGTTTACAATATTAACAACTGTGCCACTCAGAAGGTCCCTGACTCGATCCCTGAATTATCTTTCACATTATGGGCTGACTGAGCCTGAGGATGATACAGACACAGAAACCACAGTGTCTGAAGAGAAGGAAATCATAGTCATTACTCAATAGTGATGTGGTCAATAATCAAAGATACTTATCCGGTTAGTAGATGCTACTGTTGGTAAGTGCTAGCCAGTGGAATAATCAGCAGCACTAACTATTTAGGGCCGCTGACTATTTCTCTAACTGCCTTAGCACTATCCAGATAGGGGGCAATTGGGCACCAAAGGTAGGCATGCCTTATATCAAGCACTGAGCATCCATTCTACAATGGCATCTGTGCACCAAGATGCCAATACAGAATACTAGTGTAAATTTCCACTGATGAGCCTAAAGTTAGGCATGAACAGTTATGGAGTCTGACGTTGCAGCACGTTGTAACGTCAACGTGCTGCGACGTCAGACAGACTCCATCCAACTGGATCTAAAGATGCATGCAGCTTTCACAGCGCGCTGCACGACGAGGATGAAAAAGTTAAAGATCGCGGCTGGGCTGGCGGGGGGATGGGGTCCCCCGCCAGCTGAAGCAATATTTTAAAAAGCCGAGGAAGCGGACCTCGGGTAGGTGACGGCGGTAGGCGGGGGGGAGGGAGTGTTAACGGCGGTAGGGGTTGACGGCGGTGGGGGGGGGGGGGTTGACGGCGGTGGGGGGGGGGTTGACGGTGGTAGGGGGGGCTGACGGCGATAGGGGAGGGCTATAATGTGCCCCCTCACTCTAGCCCCTGCCCCCCCTACCGCCGAACCTCAGATACGCCCCTGCGCATAACCCTTAAATATTGGTCTTAACATTTTCAACTGAATTCCCACATACTAACATAATGAAGCAGTGCACATATTATTTTTACTTACCATACAATGAGCTCAAAAAAGACGAATCAATGGCATTAATAAGGAAAGCCTTCACAACTCTTTGGAAATGGTCAAAATGTTTACTGTGAGAAACTGGAAAGCAATGAAAACATCAGATATTTATTTGTAAGCTGCTTGGGTTTAAGCGAGGTATAAATGTTATAAATAAAATAAATAGATAGATGGATGGATAGATAGATAGATAGATAAAAGAAACACTGAGTAAAACATAGCAATTACTATGAAGAAATCAGAAGCAACTGTTTTAAAGCTTGCAGATGAAAATTTATGTGGTTCAAAGTCCCAGAAATTGGTAGCTAACATAGTACGGTAAGTAGAATGGTTCTGGCTGCCTCTTGAAATGACTGGACTTACCAGACATGTGTACAGTGATTAGGAAAATAGATTAAATTAATCGCACTGCATTGTAGCACGCTGGCTGTCTTTATTAAAGTCAGGAAATCATATGGAGAGATACAAATCCATGCTAAAACTAAAAGTTATATCACAGGATCTGTATGCTGGGAAAGATAGGGACACATCTCGAATGCCAACTTATATATCAAGCTGAGAGGGATGGAGGAGGGAGAGGGAGCTATATTTACAATACATTGTGGTTGTTAACTTATTGCTGCAAGTTAATGCAATGTACTGAAGAGTCACAGTGTATCATTCATATTTTCTATTCTGGAAGTTGGATTTAAGGATGGAAAATAAACTATTATATACGTATATATATACAGTATATATATATATATATATATATATATAAAATTACATGGCAGTTCAATGCAGTGTTCTGAAAGAAAAACCCAAGGCATAACAATAATTCCTTGTCATCAAGCAGATGCAGTCATTACAGATGGGTTGTGTCCATCAACCAGCAGAGGGGAGATAGAGAGCACGCTTTTTCAGTGCCTCATACCAGCTTGTTCCACTGCCTCTCTTCAGTATTCTCTATCTCCCCTAGCAGAGTGGCTGCAGCTTCTTCGAGCTCCATCTAAAATCTGCCTGGAGGTTGCTCCTGTGCTTTTGCCAGTTGTTAGCAGGGGTGTTGGAGGCTATAGCAGCTTCACTTTAAAGGCACATAGGTTCGCCCTTTCCCTGCCTTACCCATACCTCCGTGGATGTGGACACATTGCTTAGCTTTCCCTGTCCTTCCCCACCAACAGTGGATGCAGGCACATAGGTTCGCCCTTTCCCTGCCTTTCCCACTCACCCGAGCCTCCGGAGTTCTATTTACCTCTGCTTTCCTCACAGCGTTAAAAAAAAAAAAGTTGCGTCGCGCTTTGGCGCTTAGACGCTGGAACAGAGGTTTTTTCCTTGCCTTTTTCTGTGGGACCGGAGCTGTGATACTTGGTCCAGTGAGGTAAGAGTGTTTTTCTGACTCCTCTGGGGTGGGCCCGCGATCGGGGCAATTTTGGCACGAACCGCCATTTTGAATTTTACTGCCGTTTTCGGCGATGGCTGCGGAGACAGTAAAGCGCTGTTCCAAGTGTGGCAAGCGCAGATTCAGCAGCGGGGCTCTGTAAATCGTGCTGTACAGACATTAGAGCCGGCCGAGCATGGTGAGCGCGATTCTTTGCGCTCCTGAGCTGGCAGCGGGCACCATTTTGAATTTACCACATGGCGTGACCTCCGCTGAGTTGGAGAGTCCTGAGCCCGGGGGGAGGCCTCGGAGTGAGGCTGATATGGGAGCTACTAGCCCCAGCAGAGATCCGGGTGCCCAGTGTGAGTTTTTCTCCCCTGATTTTGTCTTATTAATGCATAAAGCGTACATGCTTTAAAAGAGCTCTCCACAAAGCCCGGCACAGGCCTCTTCTAATGCCCCCCGGTGGATTCTAGCCTGGGTATAGCCCTCTGAGGCGTTATTCCCTGATAATTGGCAGAATATGAAGCGCAGAAGGGCTCATTCCCCTTCAGAGAGTGCTGCACCTCCTTTCCTCCCCCCCCCCCCCCCCCCGTGGTCGGGCTGTGAGGATTCGGAGGACTCTGGCAGGCCTTCATGGTCTGAGGAGCCAGAGTCTGGTGCAGAAGTGACTCAGGATCTGGACGATCCCTCCGCGATGAGGATTTTCCACTGTGATGAGCTGCCAGCGCTTATTTCTGATGCCCTGCAGGCTCTCTCTATTGAGGACCCTGCCAGTGGCACAGCCTCTTCTGTGAATCCTAGGATGGCTAGTACCAAAAAGCCTGCTCGAGCCTTTCCTTTGCATGACTCCATCCAAGAGCTTATTTCGGCTCAATGGGCTGACCCCGAGGGACCTTTGAAAGTTTCCAGGGCTATGGGGCAATTATACCCTCTGAGTGAGGAGCACATGGCTCGCTTTGCTATGCCTAAAGTGGATGCCCTAGTCACAGCTGTGACAAAGAGAACTACCCTCCCTGTTGAAGGAGGTGTTGCCCTGAAGGATATTCAAAACCGTAGACTGGATTCAGCACTTAAACGGTCATTTGAAATTGCAGGTCTCACTATTCAGGCGTCTGATTGCTTATGCTGCTAGAGCCTGCCTGGCTTGGTTGCAACAGGCAGTGGAACAGCCCGGTGATGGAGCGGAGCCCTTTTCAGATGTGGCTCCGCGGATGGAGTCGGCCTTGTCCTTTCTTGCTGACGCCCTTTATGATATTGTTCAGAGCTTCGGCTAAACACATGGCAGTAGCAGTGGCGGCTCGCCGTCTTCTTTGGCTACGGCATTGGGCGGCGGACATGGCCTCTAAGCAAAGGTTGGTGAAGTTGCCCTTTCAAGGCCTTCTCCTGTTTGGTGAGGAGTTGGAGAAAATTGTGAAGGGCCTGGGTGAGGCTAAACCCCAGCGCTTGCCCGAAGATAGGCCTCGGCCTTCCTCTAAGGGTGCGGCGGTCCACTCCACTTACAGACCTCGCTTCCGTGAAGCTCGAAGGTACCGCCCGGGGCGTTCTACTGGGTTCACTTCTCGTGCCCGTTTTCAGCAGAGGAAACTTCTTTCGCTCGGACAAACGTTCCACAGCCACTGGCTCAAGGCCTGGAGTTCAGGGGCGACCCTCTCAATGATGGTGCGCCGGCCCTCTCCTCGAGTCCTGTCATAAGAGGACGTCTTTCCCTCTTTGCCGAGGAGTGGGCCAACATTTCCTCAGATCAGTGGGTCTTGGACCTGATCAGAGACGGTTACAGAATAGAATTCGACGCCCCTGTAAGAGACGTGTTTGTGGAGTCCCGATGCGGTTCTGCCGCCAAACGGGCTGCGGTAGAGGAGACTTTACAAGGTTTGATTCAGATAGGGGCTGTGTCCCCGGTACCTCCCGCCGAACACTGCTGCGGCCGCTACTCCATCTACTTTGTGGTGCCTGCGAAAAGGAGGGTCTTTTCGCCCTATTCTGGACTTAAAAGAATTAAACAAGTCCCTGAGAGTGCGGCATTTTCACATGGAAACCCTGCACTCCGTCATTGCGGCGGTACAGCCAGGAGAGTTTCTCACGTCTCTGGACCTGAAAGAAGCTTACTTGCACATTCCAATTTGGCCCCGCACCAGAAGTTTCTGAAGTTTGCGGTGATGGCCTTTTGCCTTTTGGCCTTGCCACAGCTCCCCGCACCTTTTCAAAGGTTATGGTGGTAGTAGCTGCCTTTCTAAGGCGAGAGGGTATTCGGGTTCACCCGTACCTGGACGACTGGCTCATTCGAGCAAACTCTGCTACAGAGAGTCAGCATGTAACAGCCAGAGTGGTCTCAGTACTTCAATCTCTGGGCTGGGTCGTCAATTTGGCCAAAAGTCACCTGACCCCCTCGCAGTCTCTAGAATATTTGGGGGCCAGGTTCGACACAGCCTCGGGGTATGTGTACCTACCCGAGCAAAGGCGGTGCAAGCTTCAGAATCAGGTCCGTCTGCTCCTGAGGATGTCCCGCCCACGAGCTTGGGACACTGTCCAGCTGCTTGGATCGATGACGGCCACCATGGAACTGGTGCCCTGGGCGAGAGCGCACCTGAGACCTCTACAATATGCTCTACTCCAAAGATGGTGTCCAGTATCTCAGGATTACCAATGCAGACTCTCTTGGCTCCCTGCGGCCCGACTCAGCATGGAGTGGTGGCTCTCAGACAGCATGCTGCAGCGAGGAATGCCGCTGGCGCTCCCCGATTGGTGCCTAGTGGTGACAGATGCCAGTCTGAAAGGCTGGGGCGCACATTGCAAGGGGAAACATGCCCAGGGTCTATGGACACCCGAGGAGTCGGAGTGGTCCATCAACCGCCTAGAGTTGAAAGCAGTGTTTCAGGCGCTTCTGGCCTTTCAAGTGACCCTGGAAGGGATTGGGCTGTCAGAGTGATGTTGGACAACATGACAGCAGTGGCCTACATAAATCGACAAGGCGGCACTCAGTGCAGAGCTCTAGCAGCGCAGGCCGAACAAATTGTGCCACTGGGTCGAGCTGCATCTACAGTTTCTGTCGGCAGTTCACATTGCAGGTCAGAGCAACGTGCAAGCCGATATCTAAGCAGGCATCAGATCGATCCATTGGAGTGGGAACTTGCAGACGAAGTGTTCCTGCAGATATGTGCCAAGTGGGGCAAGCCCGTGATGGATCTAATGGTGACAAGCTCCAATGCCAAAGTCCCGTGCTTCTTCAGCAGACGGAGAGATCCTCGCGCGGCGGGGTTGGATGCCTTGGGCTCAAACCCTGGCCTCCGGGCCTACTGTATGTGTTCCCTCCGTGGCCCTTGATAAGGCGAGTGCTCCTGCGGATTCGGCTGCATCCAGGAGAAGTGCTCCTCATCGCCCCGGATTGGCCCAGGAGGCCTTGGTATGCGGACCTCCGACAGATGCTCATAGAGGATCCCCCTTCAGTTACCTCTGGTCCCAACCTGTTGTCACAGGGTCCAGTGACCATGGGAGGACGCCGGCCGATTAGGTCTTATGGCCTGGCGATTGAGAGGGCGCAATTGAGAGGCAGAGGCTTATTCCATAAAGTAATTACCACTCTCCTGCAAGCCCACAAGTGTTCCACGTCCGTGGCTTATGCCAGGATTTGGCGCCAGTTTGAAGTCTGGTGTGCTTCCAGAAAGATCACACCCCTGCGGGCTCCTGTCTCGCCGAATCTGGACTTTTTACAGGATGGTGTACAAAAAGGCTTGGCCTATAATTCCCTGCGGGTGCAAGTGGCAGCATTGGCCTCCCTGCGTGGCAAGGTTGAAGGCGTGCCTTTAGCTGCTCATCCGGATGTGGCACGGTTTCTTAGAGGGGTGCTTCGGCTCCGTCCTCCCGTGCGTGCACCTTGTCCAGCTTGGAACCTGGGGCTAGTGTTGAAGGCCCTTCAGGGTGCTCCCTTTGAACCGCTTCGCCGTGCTTCAGAGAAAGATTTGACACTGAAGGCCGTCTTGTTAGTGGCTATTACTTCGGCGAGACGGGTGTCAGAGCTCCAGGCGCTGTCCTGTAGAGACCCTTTCTGTAGTTTTCAGAATCCGGGGTCACGGTTTGGACCGTGCCTTCCTTCTTGCCTAAGGTGGTTTCAGCGTTTCACCTAAACCAACCTATTTTCTTGCCCTCCTTTGTCGAGGAGGAGTTTCCAGAATCTTTTGGGCAATTGCACCTGTTGGACATGCGCAGGACTCTGCTGCAGTATCTGCGAGTTACTAACTCTTTCAGGACCTCTGATCATCTGTTTGTTTTGCTATCAGGTCCTCGCAGAGGGTCTCCAGCGTCTAAAGCCACTATTGCCCGCTGGCCTTAAAGAATCTATCTTTTCAGCTTATTTGCTTGCCGGCCGGCCTCCGCCTGATGCCTTTAAGGTGCATTCCACTAGAGGAATTTCCTCTTCTTGGGCTGAAACTGGAGCACTCTCTCTTCAAGAGATTTGTAGTGCAGCAACATGGGCTTCTAAGCTCTCTTTTGCCCGACATACAGGCTGGATGTGGCTGCCAGGAGGGACGCACATTTTGGAGCGCAAGTGCTGGCGCGTGGTGTGGCTTGTTCCCCCCTATCGAGGGATTGCTTTGATACATCCCATCTGTAATGGCTGCATCTGCTTGATGACAAGGAAGGGAAAATTAGGTTCTTACCGTGATAATTTTCTTTCCTTTAGTCATAGCAGATGCAGCCATGATCCCTCCCTGTCTGATGCTATCTGCTGTAAATCTATTTCAGGTTCTGTTCGTGTTTCCTGGAGATTCCATCCTTGGGAGAAAGTCGGAAAACAGTCTTCAGGATTCTTGTTCAATTAAAGGAGGATGACTTAATTCCCTCCAGTTTCATGTTTTGGAGGATGAGTTTATTCCCTCCGGGAGGATGAGTTTATTCCCTTCAGTTATGTCTCAGTGGAGGATGAGTTTATGCCCTCCGGGAGGATGTTTCATTCCCTCCATTCTGAGTTAATGCCCTTTGTTGTAGGGCCATCGTTCGCTGTGAGGAAAGCTTATGTCATTCCCATTGCGGTTTGCCATACTGCTTTGGAAGCTTCAAATACTGAAGAGAGGCAGTGGAGCAAGCTGGTACGAGGCACTGAAAAAAGTGTGCTCTCTATCTCCCTCTGCTGGTTGATGGACACAACCCATCTGTAATGGCTGCATCTGCTATGACTAAAGGAAAGAAAATTATCATGGTAAGAACCTAATTTTCCCATATTGGAGGGGAAAGAAGAAAAAGCAATATCTTTCTGTTCCTTGCAAGCAGAAGATTGATTCCTAGTAGCCATGATTTAAAGGGACAATTTTGAAACAACAAGGGTTTCACATTTATAATTTGGCCAGCTGAAGGCATGGGACTTCTTTATGGCAGGTGCAAATATAGGAGCCCTTTTACAAAGCTGTGGTACAAAGTGTGGGTGTGTGAAATTGCCACACGCCGAGGCCACTTGTTACCGCAGCCAGAATTTCAATTATTTTAAATGGAAGTCATAAATAGCTGTGCCATAATAAAATATTTGGCATGCGGCAATTTACTGCCTGAGCCCTTACTGCCACCTATTTAGTAGGTGGTAAGGGCTCACATTCGAATCCGGCAGTAATCAGGCAGTGCATGGCGATGGACGATTACCACTGGACATGCTACACCGCAACCCCATGCTAGAAAATGCAAAAATATTTTCAGAAACTACTGCAGGGTGCCTGGGTGCACATTGAGGGGGGTGGGGGAGGAGGCAGGATGGGGGCGGGGCTACAGTCTTCGTCAGTGGGGTGGGGGGTGGGTTGGAAGAGAGCATGGGTAGCGCATGGCAAAACAGCACTACCCATGCAATAACCCTACTGCTGCTTGTAAAAGGGTCTCTTACCCTCAATACTCTGCCTCCTCAACTTTCCTCCTTCTCCACATCATTTTCAGCTGGTTAAAGGGAGTGAATTTTCAAATGGAGTTTTCTCGCAGAAATCCTTTTGACAATTATCCTCTAGATCATACAAAAGTCTAGACTCCTTACCAGTGCTTTTTAATGCCGGTACGCAATGGTACGGCGTACCGGCACCTTTTTTTGCCCCCCCCCCCGGCGAGTCCTGCACTTAGTCCCAAGTCTCCCACGAAGTCGCGAAGCACACGGCGCCAGCTCCCATTTCCGGCCGCTGCTGCTTCTCCTTTTGAGCAGCAGCAGCCGCTACAAAAAGAAAAAGATCAAAAATGTTTTCCATCTGTTTTCCCTCTTTCTCTCCCCATCCTTCTGTCTACCCCCCCCCCCCATTCTTCCATCAGTGTCTTTCTCTCTATCCCCTTCTTTCCATCCAGGTCCGCCCGCCCACCTACCTACATGCCTGCCTGCCTGCCAAGTCTCCCGCGAAGCACACAGCGCCAGCTCCCATTTCCGGCCGCTGCTGCTTCTCCTTTTGAGCAGCAGCGGCCGCTACAAAAAGAAAAAGATCAAAAATGTTTTTAAACCTCAAACGCGGCACCATAGACAGCCATCAGGCATTGTCTGTCAGCTCTGCAGCCGCTCCTCCTCTCGCCTCCATGTCACTGCCCCTGGAGTAAGACCCTGGAGGAGCACAGCGACGTGAGAGGCGAGAGGAGGAGCAGCTGCAGAGCCGACAGCCAATGCCTGATGGCTATCTACGGTGCCGCGTTTGAGGTTTAAAAACATTTTTGATCTTTTTCTTTTTGTAGCGGCCGCTGCTGCTCAAAAGGAGAAGCAGCAGCGGCCGGAAATGGGAGCTGGCGCTGTGTGCTTCGCGGGAGACTTGGCAGGCAGGCAGGCATGTAGGTAGGTGGGCGGGCGGACCTGGATGGAAAGAAGGGGATAGAGAGAAAGACACTGATGGAAGAATGGGGGGGGGGGGGGGGGGAGACAGAAGGATGGGGAGAGAAAGAGGGAAAACAGATGGAAGGATGGGGAGAGAAAGAGGGAAAAACAGATGGGGAGAGAAAGAGGGGAAAAACAGATGTAAAATGGGGAAAGAAAGAGGGAAAAACAGATGGAAGGATGGGGAGGGAAAGAGGGAAAAACAGATGGAAGGATGGGGAGAGAAAGAGGGAAAAACAGATAGAAGGATGGAGAGAGAAAGAGGGAAAAAACAGATGGAAGGATGGGGAGAGAAAGAGGGAAAAACAGATGGAAGGGTGGGGAGAGAGAGAGAGGGAAAAGCAGATGGAAGGATGGGGAGAGAGAGGGAAAACAGATGGAAGGATGGGGAGAGAAAGACACTGGATGGAAGGTTGGGGAGAGAAAGGGGGAGATGATGAATGGATGCAGAGAGAAAGGGGAGAGACTGGAAGGATGTGGAGAGAGAAGGGACACTGAACAGAAAAGGGTAGAGAGAGAGACACTGGATAGAAGGAGGGGGAGAGAGACATTAGATGGAAGGATCAGGAGAGAGGGTAGATGGGTGGAAGGATGGGGAGAGAAAGAGGGACGATGGATGGAAGGGTAGGGAGAAAGAGGAGACAATGGATGGAAGAATGTAGAAAGAAATAGGGGAGACACTGGAAGGATGGGGAGAGAAAGGAGAGCTGCTGGATGGAAAAGGGGAGTAGAGAAAGACTGGAGAATAAGAGGAAGGGGCATGGGGAGAACAAGGGTGAGAAAAAGCTGAAAAGCGATAGGTAGTTGAAGGAAATTAAAGAATGGATAGTAAGAATAAATTAAATCTGGACAGAGAGAGAGGCTGAAAAATATTGAAGAAAGCAAAGAAAAAGGAGAGAAAAATGACAAATGGCACAGAAGAGTTAAGCAAAAACGAAGGAAAGCAGAATCAGAGACTGGGACCAATATGGAAAAAAAACAAAGTCACCAGACAACAAAGGTAGAAAAAATCATTTTATTTTCATTTTAGTGTTTGAAATATGTCCAATTTGAGAACTTACACCTGCTGTCTTATTTTGCACTGGGTATACTGGAGCTGTAACAGCTTACCGAAATTATCTCTAATGAAAAAATCACGTTATTTTTTTCTCCTATACTAGTATACTATTTTCAATAATGTCTGTTTATATGCAGGTAACAAAAGAGAGGGAACAAAGTACAAACTAAAGTCCAAACAAAAAAACAGCACCACGGGCCTTTAAAAATGGAACACAGTTCTTTAATGAATGAGCCTTGACAAAAAGACCTGACACGGGCCGTGTTTCGGTGACTAGCACCTGCGTCAGGGGTCACAGTGATGACATGGAAAACTTGGGGAATAATTCGAATATATTCCTCTACAATATATTATTTCTTACCCCACGTCTCATATAGTAAAAGCTACAAAGCAACAAGGCACTTTCACTTTCTGTATCCAAACGGGTCTTTTTGTCAAGGCTCATTCATTAAAGAACTGTGTCCCATTTTTAAAGGCCCGTGGTGCTGTTTTTTGGTTTGGTCTGTTTATATGCGCCATAGCTGGAATAAGGGGTGTGGCTAATGTGGGTGTGGCTATCATAGGGGTGGAGCAATATGTGGTGACCCCCGCCCATAATGAGTACCGGCACCTTTTTTTCTACAAAAAAAGTACTGCTCCTTAACGTTTATTATTTGGTGAACTGTTGATAGAAATGTGTGGAAAATTTGAGGTCCAACAGGTAAATTTTCAACCTGGGTTGAATCTCATGGATTATATGGAATTTTCCTCAGATTGCTGAGAAGGTTTATGCCTAATTTAGGCATGGAGATTTACACCTGGGTTCAGTTGGAGTAAATCCTCATACCTAAAAGTTGGGCACAGATCCCGGCGCTAAATGTACATGTTATGCTATAAACAGAACCCAACTTGGAGTGCCATTTATAGAATAGCAATCAGCGTGCATCTTTTTCAGTGCCCAAATTTGGGTACCATTTACTGAGTTTAGTCCATAATCCTTTCGATGTCCTGTCCATTAAGACACTGTTACAATATGTGCTTAAAAGGCAATTCCAAAATTTAGATGCCTGCATTTACATGTCCCTAGCAGGTGTAAATGTTTGGAATACTACAACTTACACGTGTAAATATTCACTTACCCACAAAAGTGCCAGCAGGCTGCATAAGCACTAACCTGTAATGTATCTAGATTTTCAGAAAGCATTTTACAAAGTCCCTCATAAGAGATGTATAGAAGCTAATGTTCTGTTCTGGACTGAGAACTGGTTAAAAGATGGAAAACAGAGAGTAAGGTTAAATGGCCAATTCTCTCAATGGAGGAAGGTGAATAGTACAGTGCCACAAGGACCTGTACTGGGACTGGTGCTTTTTAAAATATTTATGACCTGATTCTTAAATCGCATGTGGGCTGCGTGAAATTGCAGGAGGACCTTTGGAGGCTGGATGACTAGACATTCAAATGGCAGATGAAATTTAATGTGGACAAGTGCAAAGTGGTGCAAATTATAGCTACATGTGGCTAGGTTCCACACTAGGAATCACCACTGAGGAAAATGATTTAGGTGTCATCGTGGACAGTATGTTGACATCTTCTTCTCAGTGTGTGGTGTTGACCAAAAAAGCAAAAAGAATGTTATGAAATATTAGGAAAGGAATAGAAAATAAAAAAATATTATAGTGCCTCTATCACTTCATGGTGAGACTGTACTTGAGTATCGTGTGTAATTCTGGTCGCTGAATTTAAAATAAGATGTAGCAAGAAACTGGAAAAGATACAAAGAAGGGTGGCCAAAATGATTAGGGGGGACGGAATGACTCTCATATGGAAAATGCTAAAGAGGTTAGGGCTATTCATCTTAAAGAAGAGATTGCTGAGGGGATATACGAGAGAGGGTCTATAAATCCTGAATGGAGTGGAATGGGTAAAGCGAAATCAATATCTTTACTCTTTCAAACTGTACAAAGACTATGGGATATTCCATGAAATTACACAGTAGCACATTTAAGGAGAAAATATTTTTTCACTCAACGTAAGTGATCATCTCTTGGAAAAGGTGATTAAAACCACCAGAATCAAAATATGAGGATTTAATGAATTCTGTTAGAGCAAACAATTTGTAATACAACAGTCCAAACCCCATCCTTGTATGTGAAAAAATAAAAAAGTTACAGAAGTTCAAACGTAACTTTTGCAGTCTGTTTATGGACCTATGGCATGAAAAATCGGCCATCTCAACATTCTGGATCTGCTACTTTACGTTACCTTTTTCCAGAGATGGTCACATGTAGTTAAATTCTGGAATTCATTGCTGGAGCAAGTGGTAAAAGCAATTAAGACAGCTGAGTTTAAAAATGTTTGGACAAATTTGTGGAGGAAAAAATTTATAAACCATTATAAAGGGAAACGCGGAGAAAGATCCCTGAGGTTAAGTAGTATGGAATCTTGCTACTTTTTGGACTCTACCAGGTACTTCTGGCCACTGTTGGAAACAGGATACTGGGCTAGGTGGACCCATGGTCTGACCCAGTAGGGCAACTCTAACATTCTTATGATTAATCGTGATTACAAGTTTTGATCAAACACTATGGGGCTCATTTTTGAAACAGAAAAACGTCCCAAAATGGTATAAAGCAGCAGATGGACATTTTTTTCACAAAAACGTCCAAGTCGCTATTTTTGAAACTCATTTCTAAGACTTTTTCTATGCAGTTTGTCTAAATCTCAAGGAGGCAGGTTGTAAGTGTGTTTTGGGCAGGACTAGGGTGGGCTTATGATTTGGACGTTGTTCTGCAATAATGGAACATTTTAAAAATGCCCAGGGCAAAATAATAGAACATTTTTAGCTAGATCTGTTTCAATTTCATTTTCTGAAGTGCTACCACTCCACGCGAAGGGCCCAAGAGACAGCAGAGCTCCAGAGTCTCAATGCATGAATGAGACAATGGCAGGGAAGAGGGTTTTAGATTTGTTAGGAACAGGGCAACATTCTGGGGAACGGGGGAGCCTATTCCGAAAGGATGGGCTCCACCTTAACAGAGTGGGACAAGCTGCTAGCATCGACATTTAAAAAGGACATAGAGCTGCTTTTAAACTAGAAACTGGGGGAAGGCGGTTTGGAATAAGATATCTTTCAAAGATATCACCCAAACACAGGGAAGATAGGGTATCCCAATAGTGAGGTTGCAAAAGAGACCATAGTAGATCAGGTCTCCTTAAATAAAATAAAATCAGACAAAAGATTGCAAATGAATACTGTCAAGTACGAAGCATGATGTAAACAGGAACAACAAACATAGTTTGAAATGTCTATATGCGAATGAAACCTAAGAAATAAGATGAACTAAATGAAAATGTAGATATAATAGGCATCTCTGAGACCTGGTGGAAGGAGGATAACCAGTGGGACACTGTCATAACAGGGTACAAATTATATCGTAGTGATAATGTGGATCGAATTGGTGGAGGGGCAGCATTGTATGTTAAAGAGGGCCTTGAATCAAATAGATTGAAAATTCTGCAGGAAACAAAACACATCTTGGAATCCCTATGGATTGAAATTCCATGTGTAAAGGGGAAAAGGATAGTGATAGGAGTGTACTGTCATCCGCCTGGACACGAATCCCACTGAATTCTTTGACTGAGTGACCGGAGAATTGAATCAGGGACAAGCTATAGACGTAATCTACTTAGATTTCAGCAAAGCTTTTGAGACGGTTCCCCACAGGAGGCTCTTAAATAAACTGGACAGGCTGAAGATAGGACCTGACATGGTGAACTGGATTAGGAACTGGTTGACGGACAGACGCCAGAGGGTGGTGTTAAAGCGAATGCTACATACCTGTAGAAGGTATTCTCCGAGGACAGCAGGCTGATTGTTCTCACTGATGGGTGACGTCCACGGCAGCCCCTCCAATCGGAAACTTCACTAGCAAAGGCCTTTGCTAGTCCTCGCGCGCCCATGCGCGGCCGTCTTCCCGCCCGAACCGGCTCGTGTTCGTCAGTCCCGTATGTAGCAAGACAAAGACAAGAGAAGACACAACTCCAAAGGGGAGGCGGGCGGGTTTGTGAGAACAATCAGCCTGCTGTCCTCGGAGAATACCTTCTACAGGTATGTAGCATTCGCTTTCTCCGAGGACAAGCAGGCTGCTTGTTCTCACTGATGGGGTATCCCTAGCCCCCAGGCTCACTCAAAACAACAACCATGGTCAACTGGGCCTCGCAACGGCGAGGACATAACTGAGATTGACCTAACAATTATCCAACTAACTGAGAGTGCAGCCTGGAACAGAATAAACATGGGCCTAGGGGGGTGGAGTTGGATTCTAAACCCCGAACAGATTCTGAAGCACTGACTGCCCGAACCGACTGTCGCATCGGGTATCCTGCTGCAGGCAGTAATGAGATGTGAATGTGTGGACAGAAGACCACGTCGCAGCTTTGCAAATCTCTTCAATAGTGGCTGACTTCAAGTGGGCTACCGACGCTGCCATGGCTCTAACATTATGAGCCGTGACATGACCCTCAAGAGCCAGCCCAGCCTGGGCGTAAGTGAAGGAAATGCAATCTGCTAGCCAATTGGATATGGTGCGTTTCCCCACAGCCACTCCCCTCCTGTTGGGATCAAAAGAAACAAACAATTGGGCGGACTGTCTGTTGGGCTGTGTCCGCTCCAGATAGAAGGCCAATGCTCTCTTGCAGTCCATGTGTGCAGCTGACGTTCAGCAGGGCAGGAATGAGGACGGGGAAAGAAAGTTGGCAAGACAATTGACTGGTTCAGATGGAACTCCGACACAACCTTTGGCAAGAACTTAGGGTGAGTACGGAGGACTACTCTGTTATGATGAAATTTGGTGTAAGGGGCCTGGGCTACCAGGGCCTGAAGCTCACTGACTCTACGAGCTGAAGTAACTGCCACCAAGAAAATGACCTTCCAGGTCAAGTACTTCAGATGGCAGGAGTTCAGTGGCTCAAAAGGAGGTTTCATCAGCTGGGTGAGAACGACATTGAGATCCCATGACACTGTAGGAGGTTTGACAGGGGGCTTTGACAAAAGCAAACCTCTCATGAAGCGAACAACTAAAGGCTGTCCTGAGATCGGCTTACCTTCCACACGGTAATGGTATGCACTGATTGCACTAAGGTGAACCCTTACAGAGTTGGTCTTGAGACCAGACTCAGACAAGTGCAGAAGGTATTCAAGCAGGGTCTGTGTAGGACAAGAGCGAGGATCTAGGGCCTTGCTGTCACAGCAGACGGCAAACCTCCTCCATAGAAAGAAGTAACTCCTCTTAGTGGAATCTTTCCTGGAAGCAAGCAAGATGCGGGAGACACCCTCTGACAGATCCAAAGAGGCAAAGTCTACGCTCTCAACATCCAGGCCGTGAGAGCCAGAGACTGGAGGTTGGGATGCAGAAGCGCCCCTTCGTCCTGTGTGATGAGGGTCGGAAAACCCTCCAATCTCCACGGTTCTTCGGAGGATAACTCCAGAAGAAGAGGGAACCAGATCTGACGCGGCCAAAAAGGAGCAATCAGAATCATGGTGCCTTGGTCTTGCTTGAGTTTCAACAAAGTCTTCCCCACCAGAGGTATGGGAGGATAAGCATACAGCAGACCCTCCCCCCAGTCCAGGAGGAAGGCATCCGATGCCAGTCTGCCGTGGGCCTGAAGCCTGGAACAGAACTGAGGGACTTTGTGGTTGGCTCGAGATGCAAAGAGATCTACCAAGGGGGTGCCCCACACCTGGAAGATCTGGCGCACTACTCGGGAATTGAGCGACCACTCGTGAGGTTGCATAATCCTGCTCAATCTGTCGGCCAGACTGTTGTTTACGCCTGCCAGATATGTGGCTTGGAGCACCATGCCGTGACGGCGAGCCCAGAGCCACATGCTGACGGCTTCCTGACACAGGGGGCGAGATCCTGTGCCCCCCTGCTTGTTGATGTAATACATGGCAACCTGGTTGTCTGTCTGAATTTGGATAATTTGGTGGGACAGCCGATCTCTGAAAGCCTTCAGAGCGTTCCAGACCGCTCGCAACTCCAGAAGATTGATCTGCAGATCGCGTTCCTGGAGGGACCAGCTTCCCTGGGTGTGAAGCCCATCGACATGAGCTCCCCACCCCAGGAGAGACGCATCCGTAGTCAGCACTTTTTGTGGCTGAGGAATTTGGAAAGGACGTCCCAGAGTCAAATTGGACCAAATCGTCCACCAATACAGGGATTTGAGAAAACTCGTGGACAGGTGGATCACGTCTTCTAGATCCCCAGCAGCTTGAAACCACTGGAAGCTAGGGTCCATTGAGCAGATCTCATGTGAAGGCGGGCCATGGGAGTCACATGAACTGTGGAGGCCATGTGGCCCAGCAATCTCAACATCTGCCGAGCTGTGATCTGCTGGGACGCTCGCACCCGCGAGACGAGGGACAACAAATTGTTGGCTCTCGCCTCTGGGAGATAGGCACGAGCCGTCCGAGAATTCAGCAGAGCTCCTATGAATTCGAGTCTCTGTACTGGGAGAAGATGGGACTTTGGATAATTTATCACAAACCCCAGTAGCTCCAGGAGGCGAATAGTCATCTGCATGGACTGTAGAGCTCCTGCCTCGGATGTGTTCTTCATCAGCCAATCGTCGAGATATGGAACACGTGTACCCCCAGCCTGCGAAGTGCCGCTGCTACTACAGCCAAGCACTTCGTGAACACTCTGGGCGCAGAGGCGAGCCCAAAGGGTAGCACACAGTACTGGAAGTGACGTGTGCCCAGCCGAAATCGCAGATACTGTCTGTGAGCTGGCAGTATCGGGATGTGCGTGTAGGCGTCCTTCAAGTCCAGAGAGCATAGCCAATCGTTTTCCTGAATCATGGGGAGAAGGGTGCCCAGGGAAAGCATCCTGAACTTTTCCTTGACCAGATACTTGTTCAGGGCCCTTAGGTCTAGGATGGGACGCATCCCCCCTGTTTTCTTTTCCACAAGGAAGTACCTGGAATAGAATCCCAGCCCTTCTTGCCCGGATGGCACGGGCTCGACCGCATTGGCGCTGAGAAGGGCGGAGAGTTCCTCTGCAAGTACCTGCTTGTGTTGGAAGCTGTAAGACTGAGCTCCCGGTGGACAATTTGGAGGTTTGGAGGCCAAATTGAGGGTGTATCCTTGCCGGACTATTTGAAGAACCCACTGATCGGAGGTTATGAGAGGCCACCTTTGGTGAAAAACTTTCAACCTCCCTCCGACCGGCAGATCGCCCGGCACTGACACTTGGATGTCGGCTATGCTCTGCTGGAGCCAGTCAAAAGCTCGTCCCTTGCTTTTGCTGGGGAGCCGAGGGGCCTTGCTGAGGCGCACGCTGCTGACGAGAGCAAGCGCGCTGGGGCTTAGCCTGGGCCGCAGGCTGTTGAGAAGGAGGATTGTACCTACGCTTACCAGAAGAGTATGGAACAGTCTTCCTTCCCCCATAAAAACGTCTACCTGTGGAGGTAGAAGCTGAAGGCTGCCGGCGGGAGAACTTGTCGAAAGCGGTATCCCGCTGGTGGAGCTGCTCTACCACCTGTTCGACCTTCTCTCCAAAAATATTATCCGCACGGCAAGGCGAGTCCGCAATCCGCTGCTGGATCCTATTCTCCAGGTCGGAGGCACGCAGCCATGAGAGTCTGCGCATCACCACACCTTGAGCAGCGGCACTGGACGCAACATCAAAGGTGTCATACACCCCTCTGGCCAGAAATTTTCTGCACGCCTTCAGCTGCCTGACCACCTCCTGAAATGGCTTGGCTTGCTCAGGAGGAAGCTTGTCCACCAAGCCCGCCAACTGCCGCACATTGTTCCGCATGTGTATGCTCGTGTAGAGCTGGTAAGACTGAATTTTGGCCATGAGCATAGAGGAATGGTAGGCCTTCCTCCCAAAGGAGTCTAAGGTTCTAGAGTCTTTGCCCGGGGGCGCCGAAGCATGCTCTCTAGAACTCTTAGCCTTCTTTAGGGCCAAATCCACAACTCCAGAGTCGTGAGGCAACTGAGTGCGCATCAGCTCTGGGTCCCCATGGATCCGGTACTGGGACTCGATCTTCTTGGGAATGTGGGGATTACTTAAAGGCTTGGTCCAGTTCGCCAGCAATGTCTTTTTTAGGACATGATGCATGGGTACTGTGGACGCTTCCTTAGGTGGAGAAGGATAGTCCAGGAGCTCAAACATTTCAGCCCTGAGCTCGTCCTCTACAACCACCGGGAAGGGGATGGCCGTAGACATCTCCCAGACAAAGGCCGCAAAAGACAGACTCTCGGGAGGAGAAAGCTGCCTTTCAGGGGAGGGAGTGGGATCAGAAGGAAGACCATCAGACTCCTCGTCAGAGAAATATCTGATGTCCTCCTCCTCCTCCCACGAGGCCTCACCATCGGTATCAGACACAAGTTCACGAACCTGTGTCTGAAGCTGTGCCCGGCTCGACTCCGTGGAACCACGGCCACGGTTGGAGCGTCGAGAGGTAGACTCCCTCACCCGCACCGGCGAAGCTCCCTCCGCCGATGTCGTCGGGGAGCCTTCCTGGGAGGCGACTGCAGTCGATACCGCAAGCGGCACCAATGTCGGAGACCTCACCCCGGGCAAGGGGCCAGCCGGCGCCTCACTCGACGGTACCTGTGGCGCAAGCACCCCCGGTACCGGAGGGGAAGGGCGCAACAGCTCTCCCAGGATCTCTGGAAGAACGGCCCGGAGACTCTCGTGCAGGGTGGCTGTGGAGAAAGACATGGAAGCCGATGCAGGAGTCGAAGTCAGAGTCTGTTCCGGGCGTGGAAGCTGTTCCGGGCTGTCCAAGGTGGAGCGCATCGACACCTCCTGAACAGAGGGTGAGCGGTCCTCCCGGTGCCGATGCCTGCTGGGTGCCGACTCCCTCGGCGACCCAGAGCTCTCAGTACCGATGCGGGAAGGAGACCGGTGTCGATGCTTCTCTGACTTTTTCAAACGAAGCATGTCACCGGAGCTTCCCGGTACCGACGAGGAGGACGTAGAATCCAGCCGTCGCTTCCTCGGGGCCGAGGCTGAAGAAGGTCGGTCTCGGGGGGGGCTGTACCGCAGGAGCCCTCAGGGTAGGGGGAGACCCACCCGAAGGCTCACCGCTACCAGCAGGGGAATGGACAGCCCTCACCTGCACTCCAGACGAAGCACCACCGTCCGACGACATCAGCACTAGTGGAGGTCCCGGTACCACTGACGCCGACGCAGCCTTCCGATGTCTCGGCCCCGACGATGCAGAGGGTCGATGCCTCGATGCAATCGATACAGTCGCGGCCGAGGGCGGAGGTCTTGATGCTGTCGACGTCGACGCACTCGATACTCCCGGTGCCGATGCCGACGAAGAGCCCGAGAACAAAACGTTCCACTGGGCCAATCTCGCTACCTGAGTCCTTTTCTGTAAAGGGCGCAAAGACTACAGGCCTGCGGGCGGTGCCCAGCCCCCAGACACTGAAGACACGACGCGTGCCTATCAGTGAGCGAGATTACCCGGGCGCACTGGGTGCACTTCTTGAAGCCGCTGGGAGACTTCGATGACATGGGCGGAAAAATCACGCCGGCGAAATCAAAACTCGTAATTGCGGTAAGGCACCAAAAAGAGGGGGAGAAAAAAACTTGACACGAGGCCTCAAAGGGGCCTACCCCGAAACCGAAAGAAAACTTATCGGGGCCAAAAACTAGAAATACGGGAAGGGAAAAAGACCGTAAGGCCCTTCTCCGAAATCCCTTTTTTTTTTTTTTTTAAGAGCGAAAAAGCCAAAAGACGCGCGAGGGTCAAGTTAAGGGGCGCGAACGGCGCAAACACGACCATACCGAGTGCGGACAAAAGAAGACTGACGAACACGAGCCGGTTCAGGCGGGAAGACGGCCGCGCATGCGCGGTGCGCATGGGCGCGCGAGGACTAGCAAAGGCCTTTGCTAGTGAAGTTTCTGATTGGAGGGGCTGCCGTGGACGTCACCCATCAGTGAGAACAAGCAGCCTGCTTGTCCTCGGAGAATGGAAGTCTTGGTGGGGAGTGGATATACACCAATTTTACTACATGCTTACATGTATAGATAGACCTGATAATCATTATATCACAGGCTTGACGTGTTTTTGCTAAAACGCCTATATTCCAACATCCACGACATCTAAAATGGTGCTAATAACTTACAGAATACTGTAAGGCACATATCTCCAGCATTTAGGCACAAATACGTATATCAGCTCTATGGATGGTGTAAGTTCTTCTGACTAACAGCATACGCATATATATACCTGGATACACTAATATTTTATAAAGGAAAGTAGGTGCCTACATTCCTTTATACAATAGTTTTCAAAATATAGGTGCACTATTATAGAATTATCCCCTCTTGTGTTCAGCCACTAAAGGTTATAACAAGCTACAAAGATTCCATTGTACAGGAAACTTACATAGTGAAATGTGATGCTGTAGAAAGCTGGACTCCCGTATTTCTGGGTCTCTGTCTTTCAGGCAGCTTTGATCCTCAGTTTCCTCTGTATTCTTCTCTTCCTCCTCCTCCTCATCCTGCACTATGAAATCTTTCAAACTACTATCGTCATCCTCCAGATCACTGATCTCAGCTGGTTTTAGAGGAAATTGATCAGCTTCTAGGTCAGCTTCTTCTGAAGAATCCTAAATAAAAATTGGGAGAAAATGATCGCTACATTTACTGCTGGATTCTATATATTGTACCTTAATTTCCACACAGACATCAAAGCATATTCTATAACAATGCGCATAACTTAATTTATTTGTTACATTTGTATCCCACATTTTACCACCTATATGCAGGCTCAATGTGGCTTACATAGTACCAGAGAGGCTTTGAAGTCTCTGGTGAACAAATACAAGGTAATGTTGTGATAGGATACAGTTCATATAGCACTGTCACATTAGGGAGTCGTACAACGGAAGAGTTGAGTAATGTCCCTTACGCACTTGAGTTTTGTTGTGTAGCAGAGTTTAGGCATTTAAGTTGGGTCGGTAGGGTATGCCTTTTGGAACAGGTTAGTCTTTAGTGATTTCCGGAAGTTTAGGTAGTTGTACGTTGTTTTCAAGGCTTTTGGTAATGCATTCCATAATTGCTTGCTTATGTAGGAGAAACTGGATGTGTAGATTGATTTGTATTTAAGACTTTTGCAGCTTGGGTAGTGAAGATTTAGAAATGTTCGTGTTGATTCGGATATGTTTCTGGTTGGTAAGTCGATCAGGTCTGTCATGTATCCCGGGGCTTCACCGTAGATGATTTTGTGAACCAGGATGCAGATTTTGAATGCAATGCGTTCTTTGACTGGGAGCCAGTGTAGCTTTTCGCGGAGGGGTTTTTGCTCTTTCAAATAATTGGTTAACTAGCTAATCAGCGCTGTCAACCGGATGTTAACAAGCAATTATAAGCACTAATTGGTATTAAGATAAACGTGCACAATTCGCTAAGCATATTCTGTATTGTGCTGCACGTAAATTCTAAGTCACATAGTTGAAAAGGGGGCGTGGCCATGGGAGAGGCATGGGAGTTTCAAAAATCTATGGGGCCTTTTTACAAACCTTCTTTTACAGGTTTTTTTTTACTTGTTATATAAATCTCTATTTTAAAGAATGGCACCTGGATTTTTAAAGAGACGCCGCCAGATAAAGTGATGTCATTTCTGGTTTTGCACACCTTTTCATCAGGGAAGTGCACAAAAATATAAAACAAGGGAGTTAGAGTGCCAGAAAAGGCCTATTAAACTTTTCTGGCACTGTAACTCCCTTGTTTTTGGTCTGTTTTGGGTTGTCTTCCGCCTTTTTTTGTGTTTTGTTTTGTCTTCATGGGAGATTTGGACTTCTCTTTTTGTATGCTCAAAAATATAAAAAACAGTTCAAAAAGAAGATTTACAAATTAAAGTCAATAGAACTCTCTCCATTCAATACATGCGTTAAGATCCTTGGGTTGTAATGTGTTTAAACTGTTGAGAAAGTACCTATAATGGGTCTTGATATACTGCCTTTCTGTGGTTTTTGCAACTACATTCAAAGTGGTTCACATGGTATATACAGGTACTTATTTGGGCAATGGGGTGGTTAAGTGACTTGCCCAGAGTCACAAGGAGCTCCTGAAGAAATTGCAGAGTCATGGAATCGGAGGTAGGGTATTATTATGGATTAAGAACTGGTTGAAAGATAGGAAGCAGAGAGTAGGATTGCGTGGCCAGTATTCTCAGTGGAGGAGGGTAGTTAGTGGGGTCCCGCAGGGGTCTGTGCTGGGTCCGTTGCTTTTTAATGTATTTATAAATGACCTAGAGATGGGAATAACTAGTGAGGTAATTAAATTCGCCGATGACACAAAATTATTCAGGGTCGTCAAGTCGCAGGAGGAATGTGAACGATTACAGGAGGACCTTGCGAGACTGGGAGAATGGGCGTGCAAGTGGCAGATGAAGTTCAATGTTGACAAGTGCAAAGTGATGCATGTGGGTAAGAGGAACCCGAATTATAGCTACGTCTTGCAAGGTTCCGCGTTAGGAGTTACGGATCAAGAAAGGGATCTGGGTGTCGTCGTCGATGATACGCTGAAACCTTCTGCTCAGTGTGCTGCTGCGGCTAGGAAAGCGAATAGAATGTTGGGTGTTATTAAGAAGGGTATGGAGTCCAGGTGTGCGGATGTTATAATGCCGTTGTATCGCTCCATGGTGCGACCGCACCTGGAGTATTGTGTTCAGTACTGGTCTCCGTATCTCAAAAAAGATATAGTAGAATTGGAAAAGGTACAGCGAAGGGCGACGAAAATGATAGTGGGGATGGGACGACTTTCCTATGAAGAGAGGCTGAGAAGGCTAGGGCTTTTCAGCTTGGAGAAGAGACGGCTGAGGGGAGATATGATAGAAGTGTATAAAATAATGAGTGGAATGGATCGGGTGGATGTGAAGCGACTGTTCACGCTATCCAAAAATACTAGGACTAGAGGGCATGAGTTGAAGCTACAGTGTGGTAAATTTAAAACGAATCGGAGAAAATTTTTCTTCACCCAACGTGTAATTAGACTCTGGAATTCATTGCCGGAGAACGTGGTACGGGCGGTTAGCTTGACGGAGTTTAAAAAGGGGTTAGATAGATTCCTAAAGGACAAGTCCATAGACCGTTATTAAATGGACTGGAAAAATTCCTCATTTTTAGGTATAACTTGTCTGGAATGTTTTTACGTTTGGGGAGCGTGCCAGGTGCCCTTGACCTGGATTGGCCACTGTCGGTGACAGGATGCTGGGCTAGATGGACCTTTGGTCTTTCCCAGTATGGCACTACTTATGTACTTATGTACTTATGAACCCAATTCCCCAGGATCAAAGTCTGCTGCACTAACCACTAGGCTACTCCTCCACTAGCAACATTCCATCTAGAATCTCAAATAGGGAAAGGGAAAGAGGTTTTAATGCTCCTGTATAAGTCGTTGGTGAGGCCCCACCTGGAGTATTGTGTTCATTTCTGGAGGCCGTATCTTGCTAAGGATGTAAAAAGAATTGAAGCGGTGCAAAGAAAAGCTACGAGAATGGTATGGGATTTGCATTACAAGAAGTATGAGAAGAGACTTGCGGACCTGAACATGTATACCCTGGAGGAAAGGAGAAACAGGGGTGATATGATACAGACGTTCAAATATCTGAACGGTATTAATCTGCAAACGAACCTTTTCCGGAGATGGGAAGGCGGTAGAACTAGAGGGCATGATATGAGATTGAAGGGGGGTAGACTCAAGAAAAATGTCAGGAAGTATTTATTCACGGAGAGAGTGGTGGATGCTTGGAATGCTCTCCCACGGGAGGTGGTGGAGAGGAAAACGGTAACGGAATTCAAACATGCGTGGGATAAACATAAAGAAATTCTGTTCCAAGGGAATGGATCCTCAGAAGCTTAGCTGAGATTGGGTGGCAGAGCCGGTGGTGGGAGGCGGGGCTGGTGGTTGAGAGGTGGGGATAGTGCTGGGAAGACTTATACGGTCTGTGCCCTGAAAATGACAGATACAAATCAAGGTAAGGTATACACAAAAAGTAGCACATATGAGTTTATCTTGTTGGGCAGACTGGATGGACTGTGCAGGTCTTTTTCTGCCGTCATCTACTATGTTACTATGCTACTTGTATTATTTGCCACAAGACTGTTAATAATATTGCAGAATGATTGTTTTAATTTCCCAGATATTCCTACAAAGGGTAGGAAATTTTCATTGGCTCCTGACGAAGCACTTATATGAAATGGAGAGGCACAGCCGAGCCGATAAAGCAAAGCCGACTTGAAAGTTAAGTTTTGTTGTTCCAGTTAATTTTGAAGTTTACCAAAATTTGAATTGATTTTGAAGTTTACTGAAAAAAAAGGGAAAAAAAATCAATTGACATTTTATAAAATAGAGAATAAGTAAGAAAATAAGAAAAGAAGTTTGAAAGATTTCAATAAATAAAAGGAGGTAGAGGTTTTTAGACTGATGATGGATAATAAATCAGTCTTTCAAATCATCAAAAGACTAAGAAGACGATGAATATAGTTGAAGTCTTTTCCTCCACACTCATCACATTAAATTGAGATTTGATTACCATTTTTTTTGTTACATTTGTACCCCATGCTTTCCCACTCATGGTAGACTCAATGTGGCAATAGAGGGTTAATTGACTTGCCCAGACTCACAAGGAGCTGCCTGTGCCTGAAGTAGGAATTGAACTCAGTTCCCCAGGACCAAAGTCCACCACCCTAACAACTAGGCCACTCTCAACAATACATGTCTTATAGCTGCAATTTGTGGGTTGTGACTTATTGTATTAGGCAAGCTATCAGTCATTTAGAGTGGTAGTAATCATATTGGGTGCCATGGGCTTGATAGGTTGCCTATATGCATTATATCTTATGAACTCCAGAAGGAAGCTCTCTTCGGAATGATGCAAGCATCAGCAGTAAACTTCAGATACTAAGACCAGCAGCTCTCCAGCCTTTTGCTTTGTATCAGGTGCTTTTCCTGTTTTAGATTAAAAACATATAGACAGGTTTTCTTTATATTTATTTATTTATTTCAGAACATTTATACCCCGCTTTATACCACTTAAAGCAGCCTCAAAGCGGCTTACAATGAACTGTGAAATCAAGTACAATGACAGTTAAGAGGGCAGAAGAATCAGTGGGAGAAGGGAAGGGAGAACAGAAATTGATTAGATAAAAAGAGAAACTGAAAGAAAAGGTGAGAAAAAATGGGTCATAAATATGATGATAGGAAGGACTTCCGATGATATTTGGGGCCGAGTAGGCTGAACCCTCCTAATTTATCTTCTCTTACCCTTAAACTTGTTCATCACCATAATACAAGCCATTCCCTTTGCCCACTTCAAAGAGGGCAAAAAGTGGAGGAGTAGCCTACTGGTTAGAGTGGTGGACTGGGGAACTGGGTCCAATTCCCACTGCAGGCAGCGCCTTGTGACTCTGGGCAAGTCACTTAACCCTCCATTGCTCCAGGTACAAATAAGTACCTGAATATAAGATGTAAGCCACATTGAATCTGCTATGAGTGGGAAAGCACAGGGTACAAAAAAAAAATACTCTTTTGTATACTCTAGAGAGATCTGTCCCTTCTTGCACTGTTAGCAGTAGCAGAATTGTTGGAGGGATAACCAAGAAGAAATCATTGTCACTTAACTGTTATCTATATATTGAGATCAATTTTATTCGGGGTCTCTACTTTGTAAAATTAACCCCTTGAAATAGGCCTACAACCAAACACTACACATCAGGAAAAAAGAAAAATTGGTAACAGGTCTCTGCCATAAAATGTATAGGGACAGGCTTATAAATCTCAATATGTATACGCTGGAAGAGAGGAGGGAGAGAAGGGATATACCTCAGTGGAGCTAATGTACAGGAGGTGAGCCTTTTTCAAATAAAGGAAAACTCTAGAATGAGAGGGCATAGGATGAAGTTAAGATGAAATAGGCATAGGAGGAATCTAAGGAAATACTCTTTCATGGAAAGGGTGGTGGAGGCGCGGAATGGCCTCCCTGTGGAGATCATGGAGACAAGGACTGTGTCAGAATTTAAGAAAGCGTGGGACAATCACGTGGGATCCCTTGGGAAAAGGAGGAGTTAGTGGTTGCTGAGGAAGGGCAGACTGGATGGGCCTTTTGGCCCTTATCTGCTGTCATGTTTCTATGTTTCTATACTCTACATAGTCTGGCTATTTAGGCTATTTAGTGTTTTTTTTTAAACGCTTACCTTCGCCAGCTGAATCAACCCCCAATATTCAGTGCTGGGCCATATCTGGGCACCGGCACTGAATATTGTGGGTAAATGTGGGCAGGCAGGCTGCCAGGGCTTATGCAGACCCTGGCTGATATTCAACCAGGGCCCACATGAGACAGTTATGCAGGCCCTGGCTGAATATCGGGCCGGCACTCACATGTTTTTTTTCAAACTGTGTTCCCCCGAGGCCCCTCCTGCCTCCTCTTCCAGGCCGTGATCATCAACACACATCTCCCCTCCAAACAAGCCCCCCCCCAAAGTCTATGTAGGCCCTCCAGGCCTACCTGTCTCCCTGGGGTCCAGTGGGGAGTCATTGGGGGCAGGAGCACAGCCCCCTCACTCCTGCCCCTTGCAGAGGCTATTCAAAATGGCTGCTGCAACCTCTTGCAGCAGCTTGTGGTATTTCATGTTGATGGTCACGGGCTGAGGGCAGGGGAAGGGAAAGAGGGGGCTTTGTCGGGGGGGGGGGGGGGGCTCAGGGGACCACATTTTGAAAAAAAAAAGAACTTTAATGAAGAATTGCTACACTATTTTGTTTAATACATTCAACTAGTCACTCCTTGTGGTCTGAGAAACAGAGAATGTAATTTCTCCGAGGACAAGCAGGCCCAGTTGTATTCTCATATCTGGGTGACATATCCCACAGAGCCTGGTGTGGATGCTGACTAGTGTATATAGTTTTGAAGAAAATTCTACCAGTGTCTCGCTGTGCATTCGCCAGTGCCTTCCCACCTGACGCATGCGAGTAGGTACGTCAGCCTTCGCTTTTCTGCAGAGCACTATTTTCTCTGCTATTGCAGTGCCTTCCTGTGTGGTTACTTTTGCTTTATTTCCATTATTATTCCTCCAGTTTTCACTTTTTATTTCCTTTTAGTTTTTAATATTTCCAGCTCTTCAGGTTTCTTTTCTTTTTCATGAATTGCTAGGCCCACTTAGGCTGGGGCACTGACCTCGATTTGAACTCTGTCCCTTTTTTACAGTTCAAAATTGAGGAGTTTAATTTGGCCACAATTCTTTTTTTGATATCCAAGAAGACCCTCTGTGGTTTCAACAGGTGCACCCAATGCAGGTGGATAATTTCGGTATCAAATTTGCACACTTGGTGCATCGGATACCTTGGGTCCAAGCATGAGCCTAACACTTGTTCTGTTTAAAAATGCAGTTGAGGACACAGAGGGCACAGCAGGTCCACTAGGAGAGCCTCTTTGGCTCCTTGAAGGCCGGTCCATTGACATCGGCACTGGAAACATTGACCTTGATGGCTGCCCAGATTTCATCTACCACTAAGAGTGCATCAGCATCAAGGAGGTCTTCACTTTCCTCAACATCGAACACTGATAATAGGCCCTGGGTCCGGTTAGTATCGGATACGACACCGAGGATGCATACGGGTTCGACCTTGTCCTCATCAGCACCAAAAGGCCGTGACGATGTGCATCAGGGGAATCCCAACAAGCAACAACATAGGTCCTCTGATTCACGTTGTTGGGAGTATGGGGCATCAGCATCACCAGTACCTGAGAAGCACCGGCTCTGGGAAGACAGTTCCCCCTCCTTGGTGGAGATGCGTTGCGCCAGTCTCCAGACAGCCAGGTTCCAGCTGCTGGTTAGGAACCGACTCCTTCTTAGGCTGTCTCTGTCCCAGCTCCCCCGCCTTTGCCAATGCCTACCTTTGATGAGCGCTACTGAGCCATGCTCAGGGAGGAGCCAGCACAGATGCTGCAGTTGCACTCCACTCAGGCATTGGGGGCACTTGTGCCAGCTGTGACTCAGCCATCATTCCTTTCTGAGGTTCCTTCCATACCTGTGGAGTAGTCCTCGATGCCAGCACCTTGACGACGTTGAACCATGCAGTACTGCTCTCGACATCAGGGGAGGAAGCTTCCCCAGAACTGAGGGTAGGGCTGTACCCCAGCACTCTTCGAGGCATGGACAGGATTCCACTGTGCTGGGGAACAGATTCATTCTGTCCAATTTGAATATGGTGAGGAGTCTGATAGGGACAACTCATGGGACTCAGGAGGAGGAGTTTTATAGGGTCCCTACTGATCCTTCCCCACCTCAAGAGACACGTAAATCTCCACTTCTTTTTCACTGGTTTTGTGAAGGAGATGCCTTCGGCCATCCCATTTAAGTTGGAGACGGAGGAGAAACCCAGGGCAGAGAAGTTATCTGTCCTAGATTATGAATCGCCTCCTAAAGAAGGAGTCATGGTATCATTGCACCCTATCCTTAAAGATGCACTGACGAAGAACTGGGAATTTCCATTCTCAGTGCAGGACGCACCTATGAAAGTGGATACCCAGTACCGTATTCAAAAGGCTCCCGGATTTGAGAGGGCCCAGTTGCCGCACCACTCTCTGGTAGTCAAATCCGACATCAAACAAGCTAGGTGTTCCAGAATTCATGCCTCGGCTTCCCCAGATAGAGAGGCCCAGACACTAGACTCGTTTGGGAGGAAGGTTTTTCAGGCCTCAATGCTTATTGCTTGCATCCAGTTCTACCAGCTCTACATGAGCATAACAACATAAGCATTGTCATACTGGGACAGGCCGAAGGTCCATCAACCCCAGTATCCTGTTTCTAACAGGAGGAGTGGTCTAGTGGTTAGGGTGGTGGACTCTGGTCCTGAGGAACTGAGTTCAATTCCCACCTCAGGCACAGCTCCTTGTGACTGTGGGCAAGTCACTTAACCCTCCATTGCCCCAGGTACAAATAAGTACCTGTATACATAAGCTGCATTGAGCCTGCCATGAGTGGGAAAGTACAGGGTACAAATGTAACTTAAAAAAAAAAAAACAGTGGCCAATCCAGGTCACAAGTACCTGGCAAGATCCCAGTACAGTAAAAAGATTTTATGCTGCTTATCCTAGAATATGCAGTGGATTTTCCTAAGTTCATCTTAATAATGGCTTATGGACTTTTCTTCTAGGAGGCTAACTGCTTTTACCGCGTTCTCTGATAACAAATTCCAGAGTTTAATTACTCGTTGAGTGAAGAAATATTTTCTCCAATTAGTTTTAAATTTACTGCTTAGTAGATTCTTTGCGTCCTCCCTAGTCCTAGTATTTTTGGAAAGAGTAAGCAAGTGATTCACATCTACCTGTTCCTCTCCACTCAGTATTTTATATACCTCTATCATGTCATATCTTCCCTCAGCCGTCTCATCTCCAAGCTGAACAGCCCTAGTCACTTTATCCTTTCTTCATAGGGAAGTCGTCCTACCCCCTTTATCATATTCGTCGCCTTTTTCTGTACCTTTTCTAATTCCACTATATCTTTTTTGAGATGCGGTGACCAGAATTGCACACAGTACTCAAGCTGCAGTTGCACCATGGAGCGATACAAAGGCATTATAATATTCTCAGTTTTGTTTTCCATTCCTTTCCTAATAATTCCCATTCTATCTGCTTTCTTAGCCGCTACTGCACATTGAGCAGAGGGGTTCAATGTATCATCAATGATGACACCTAGATCCTTTTCCTGGGAGGTGACTCTTATTTTTATTTATTTATTTATTGCATTTGTATCCCACATTTTCCCACCTCTTTGCAGGCTCAATGTGGCTTACAATACATCATGAATAGTGGTAATATATTAGAAAATACATATTTAGTGTTATAGGAGGGTCTTGGTCAACATGATAATGTGGAACCTTGCATTATGTAACTATGGTTTGGGTTCCTCTTTCCCACTTGCATCACTTTGCACTTGCTCACATTAAAAGTCATATGCCATTTGACTGCCCAGTCTAGTAAGGTCCTCTTGTGATTTAACAACTTTGAATAACTTTGTATCATTAGTAAATTTAATTACCTCACTAGTTATTCCCATCTCTAGATCATTTATAAATATGTTAAAAAGCAGTGGTCCCAGCACAGACCTCTGAGGAACCCCACTATCTACCCTTCTCCATTGAGAATACTGACCATTAAAAACTGCTTTCCATCATGGGGACAACCAAAATTCCCAGGGGCGTGTTGGAGGCGTACTGAAGGTGAGTCTTGGGCGTGCCTAACATGAGTATCCTCGACCCATAATCGAAAAAAAAGGGCATCCCTGATGAGCACTTGGACGACTTTACTTGGTCCTTTTTTCCTTACGACCAAGCCACGAAAAATGTGCCCGAACTGACCAGATGACCACGGGAGCGAATCGGGGATGACCTCCCCTTACTCGCCCAGTGGTCACTAACCCCCTCCCACCCTCAAAAATATTTTTTAAAATATTTTTTGCCAGCCTCTATGCCAGCCTCAAATATCATACCCAGCTCCATGACAGCAGTATGCAGGTCCCTGGAGCAGTTTTAGTGGGTGCAGTGCACTTCAGATAGGCAGATCCAGGCCCACCCCCCCACCTGTTACACTTATGCTGGTAAATGTGAGCCCCCCAAAACCCACCACAAACCCACTGTACCCACATCTAGGTGCCCCCTTCACCTGTAAGGGCTATGGTAGTGGTGTACAGTGGTGGGTAGTGGTTTTTGGGGGGCTCAGCACACAAGGTAAGGGAGCTATGCCCGGTTGCTGTCCTGGCATGTCAAGTGGACCAGTGCACTACGAATGCTGGCTCCTCCCACAACCAAAGGGCTTACATTTGGTCGTTTCTGAGATGGGCGTCCTTAGTTTCCATTATCGCCGAAAATCAGAAATGGCCAAGTCTAAGGACGACCATCTCTAGGGATGACCTAAATGTCAAGATTTGGGCGTCCCCAACCGTATTATCGAAATGAAAGATGGACGCCCATCTTGTTTTGATAATACGGATTTCCCTGCCCCTTCGCTGGGACGTCCTGTGAGGACATCCTCAGGATAAACTTGGGCGCCCCTTTCAATTATGCCCTCCATGTCTCCTGGCACTGTAGTTATGTATTTGTCCATTAAGGAAGGTCTCGTATCATTTGAACAGTTTTTCGTGATGATGTTTTAAAGCAAGTTTAATAAGGGAGTGGGAACCTCAGAGAGAATGTCGACACGTCTTACTCTCTCGGCGCATCACATGATCTCCCTGTCAAAATTTTTTAAAAATGCATTTTTTGCAGGCGTGCTGAAAAATGGATCTATGTGTGCCCAAAACACGCGCCTATACTACAGCAGGCCATTTTTTCAGCGCACCTTAGTAAAAGGACTCCACAGTTATGTAAAGTGTATGGGATAATGAATATGCAAGGTAAGAGGGGCTTGATAAGCTTTTAATGTTTAAGGAAGATTATGGTAAAGGTTTATTGCATCATACGTTTTTTGTGCTATTGTTTATACTTAGTTTTATAGTTTGGCCCCTAACGACACCTGAGTGCGAAACATGGGACTATGTCGGGTCTAATGCCATAAACTGATATAAACACAATCAAGATTATTCAGGAACATGTTGAATTTTGAGTCTCATTCTTGCATTGAACTTGTTGTTGAAACCTAGTACGAACTGCACTGGCAGAAAATGCCACGATTTGAACCATGTCAGTGAAGCTTCAGAAGGTTTGATAGAAGTTGGTTTGATTGTGCAATGGATTGAAGATCATAATATTTGCGTATGCATGCTTTGGATATTGACAATTAGCATTTGCAGAGATAAGTACGATAAGCATGCCATTGTGGAGCTGTGGAGGGGCATTTTCGAAAGAAACGTCTAAATTAGAATTTGGACGTTTTACAAAGACATCCAAATTCTGAACAGGAAAGGTCATTTTCGAAAAAGATGGACGTCTATCCTTTGTGTTCAAAAATGCAATGGACATCTTGCGATTTGGACATTTTGTGAATTGGATGTCCTTTTTTTTTGGTCCATTGTTGAACCAAAAATGTCCAAATGCAAACCATCCAAAATAGAGGAGGAGTGGCTTAATGGTTTATGCAGCGGGCTTTGATCCTGGCAACATGGGTTCAAGTCCCACTTCTGCTCCTTGTGACTTTGGGCAAGTCAAATGCACAAGGGGCATTTTTCAATATGACATATAAGTCTAAATTTGGGCATTTTTTGTTAAATGTCCAAAATCAGAACAGGAAAGGTCATTTTCTACAAAAAAAAAGTCTATCTTTTCCTTTTGAGAACGCTGTTTGGAAAAATGTTTTGTGATTTGGGGGAGTAAGGGAAGGTGATCACCGAGTCCCTCCAGTGGTCATCTGATCATTTGGGGCACCTCTTGTGCAGAGTAGAGAAGTAGCCTAGTGGGTAGTGCAGCAGACTTTGATCCTGTGAAAG
This sequence comes from Microcaecilia unicolor, assembly GCF_901765095.1. NCBI lineage: Eukaryota > Metazoa > Chordata > Amphibia > Gymnophiona > Siphonopidae > Microcaecilia > Microcaecilia unicolor. The sequence goes on from NC_044034.1 coordinate 47,178,841, forward strand.
TGGGTTCAAGTCCCACTGCAGCTATTTTTTTTTAAATAAAACTAGGTCTAGCTCAAAACATCTAAGTTTTAGTCTTGGACATTTTTGTTTTGTTCCATTATGGCTGAAAGACATCCAAGTTTTAGGAACGCCCAAGTCCTGCCTTGAACACGCCTCTGGCACACTCCCTTGAGATTTGGACATCCTTCTGACGGACTTTACAGAAAGACGTCCTAAAAGAGGTTTTGATAATACTGATTTGGACGTTTCTGTGAGATAAACGTCCAAATGCTGACTTATGTCACTTTTTGGTCGTCTATCTCTTTTGAAAATGAGCCTGATAGTCACAGAAGGACTATTTATTTCAGTGGACTTATGGCAATAATTTTTGACTGATGAATATGTTATTGCTTTTAAATATAAAGCATAATGTAATGTGAAAATTGTTATTTGCATGATTGACACATAATTTATATAAATATTATAATAAAGATTTATATTTTATGGTTAGTAATAAATGTTTTCATAGGTACTGGATTATAATAATGAATATGCATAAGATAGATTTGTATGCCCAGTATCTCAACAGTATGCAAATCTCTGTCATGCATATTTATTAAGTATATCCTGAAAATCTGGCCTGCTTGTTACCCTCAAGGAGCAAACTTGAATAAGCCTGCCTTATTGCATACAGTTCCTTTGGATTTTGGTAACAAAACTGCATCACTCTGCATTTGTTCACATTAAAGCTTAACTGTCAAGCATTAGACCATTCTTTGCCTTTTTGTGGATCATTTATCATATTGTGTACTCCTTTCGAGGGTATGCACCAGGGGCGTAGCCAGACCTCGCCGGGAGGGGGGGCCATAGCCCGAGGTGGGGGGGCACTGTTTAGCCGCCCCCCCTGAGCCGCCGCCACAGTGGACCCCCCTGCCGGCCTGCCCACGATCCCCTTGAACTCCCCTCCTGCCACCAACTCTCCCCCGCCGTCGTCGCCCGCCCCACTGCTGCATCTGATACCTTTTTCGAAGAGTCTTCTTCTGCACCCGAGTAGCGCCTTCCTTCAACAAAGTTCCTGCGATAGTGTTTCGACGCCTTACGGCGGGCGGCGACGGAGAGTTGGTGGCGGGAGGGGGGTTCAAGGGGATCGTGGGCAGGGGGCTAGGGCCAAATCTACAGGGGCCCAGGCCCTCTCAGGCCCCATGTAACTACGCCAATGGTATGCAGTCTGAGTCAAATCCTTGTGTTATCTGCAAAACTGCAAAATTTTCCTTCTAACCCTTCAGCAATATCACTCACAAAGATATTGAACAGAATCAGCCCCAAGACAGTGCCATGAAACACTCCTCAAAATGAATTCCATTTACAACCACCTTCTGTCACCTGCCAATCAACCTATTTCTAGTCCAGTTTCTCACCTTGGGTCTCAACCCCAAACTGCTCAGTTTATTCATGAGTCAAGCTGTTGCTCCACTTCTTATTTATATAGCAGGGAGAGGGAAGCGTGAAACCTCTATCTTTCACATTCACTTCACACTGGACACTGATACAAAACTCAAGGAAAGCGTCACAGATTAAGTAGGCCCAATGGCTGAGCCTTAAGCACACACTGCTTCTATATGACAATCCTTCACCCCATACACACAGACTCACTTTCTTGGGGCTTCTGCTTTATATAAAAGTATGTAGTACCATTACAGCCATGAGGGATGCTATAACCAAATGGCATACACCTCCTCTCTACTTACCTTACAGAGCATACAGGGCTAGTAGGGGTCCTGCAACGATCCTTACACTAGCTACAGTTTCCTAACTATAAAGTTAAATATGATGCTCCCAAGGTCAGTATATAAAACTATTCCAAATGCAGTGATAAGGCCAAAGAATATTTTTTAAATAACAAACTACTCCCAAAAGAGAAATCAAACATATAAATGGCGAGTGACCGTACTCACCCGCAAATGCGGAGTAGAGACTTCTCTCTCTGTCCCGCCCCTGCGTCAATACGTGTGACGGGGGTGGGACAGAGGGAAACTGCGCGAAAGGGAGGGAGGGAACCGCCGACGTTGCTACTGCTCTCCCCGAGGTCGCCGCTACCGCTCCCCCCACCCGGAGTTGCCGCCACCGCCCCCCCTCCACCCGGCCCAAGCACTCTCTTCGGTATTGGACTTACATCGCCGACACGCAGCAGGCAGATCAGCTGAGCTCCCGTCGGCCTTCCTTCCCCGCCTGTGTCCCGCCCTCGCCGACGTTACGACACACGAGGGCGGGACACAGGCAGAGAAGGAAGGCCGACGGGAGCTCTGCTGATCTGCGTGCTGTGTTTCGGCGACGTAAGTTCAATAGCGAAGAGAGGGCCCGGGCCGGGTGGAGGGGTGGCGGCGACTCCGGGGGGGGGGGGGGGACTGGTAGCGGCGACCTTGGGGGGGGGGCCCTGTAGCGGCAAGGGGAGGGGGCCTTGGAAAAACCCCATACTAGCCTGTTTTAACGGGCTCAACAGCTAGTATAGATAGTAAAAGCAATATAGATATTACCAGCTCACCACAAAATATCCACTACTATTTGATCTTCGTTTTTCTGAGAGCTCTTTCAGCTTTGCTAGTCTCATTTGTTTTCTCAAGTTTGCATTTTGCTTTTGGAAGGACTCTTCATCTTCAGTACTAGAAGTTTCTTCCTCCTTTAGGTTCAGAGACTGGTTATCTGTTTTATCATAATCACATTCATCTTCCTCTATAATGCAACGTCGTTTGCTAAATACTTTTCTCATAGGACCCACACTGTCACAGCTACTATCACTGTCATACAGTACAGATGATGTCCTTTTCCGAGTTCCCAAAGTAACACATTCTTCTTCTTCTTCTCCATCCTCCTTGGAAACAACAGTTGCGTTCCTCTGTTCCTGCACCTCTTCTGAAGTGCTACTATCAGTCATATCTCCATCTTCTTCTTCTCCATCAGCATCTGATGTGCTTGAGTCCTGTTGATTATCGTCAAGAACTGATGACATTTGATCTCTTTTAGTCCGCTTCCAGTCAACCCGAGATTTCCAAGTGAACTGTTCTGTCCTTGTGATTCTTCTGGTTTTGTATTTTCTGTTCATAGTTTCCTTCTCCATCAAGAAGCAACTATAAAAAGAGAATACAGTATTACATTCATAAAAAGCAGCTTGGACAAAAACATACTGTAGCAAATACAACCTATCAACGTAATAGTCATGTTTTAGGAATCAATAAACTAGAGATGCAACAGAACATTCCTAAAATCAGGATGCTGTGACCTTTCTTTATTCTGGATTTGGGTTCTCTACTCTGAAGTTTATTTAACTCCCGAATCTGTTCCCTGTCTGCTTGTTGGCTCTGTTCCTGTACTGGGACTTCTTGGTGTCAGCGTGCCCCACACCAGGCTCTGGAATCATGCAGATACTGGTGGCTGCCAGTACCAGAGGACTCAATCCAAAGGGAAGGCAGTTGCTACAGACAGATCAGGCCTACTATCCCCAGGGCTTGGGGTGCTATATTCAGAGGACAGTTTTTTCTGTGGAACTCAACCTGCTCCCTTTGGCTGGGCTCATCGCTGATGAGATCCATCACATCAAGCTCTAGCTAGCTACAATTGTAGTGGTGCAAAGAAAACATGTGGGGGAATTAAATCAGTGTTTGACTCCGCAACAAGTTAAAACTGAGGATTTTTGCCAGGCTATTCAGTACATAAGAACATAAGAGAAGTCATACTGGGTCAGACCAATGGTCCATCTAGCCCAGTATCTTGTTTTCCAAACAGTGGCCAAGCCAGGACACAAGTACCTGGCAGAAACCCAAATCATGGCAAACTATGGACTTTTCCTCCAGGAATTTGTCCAAACCTTTTTTAAACCCAGATACACTAACCACTGTTACCACATTCTCCGGCAAAGAGTTCCTGAGCTTAACTATTCATTGAAAAACTATTTCCTCCTATTTGTTTTAAAAGTATTTCCATGTAACTTCCTTGAGTGTCCCCTAGTCTTTGTACTTTTGGAATGAGTAAAAAAATCAATTTTGTAGACCTCAATCATATCTCCCCTGTAGAATCTATTCCTTCAGCCCCCTTGAGGCAACACTAATGCTGCCACATAAGGGAGCTAGGGTCAAAGATTCCCTTATGTTTTTCTTGAGATCCAAAGACCTGTCATGGATTCCATTTTATTTATACTTCAGTCCTCTTATTTCCCAGACCACTTTTCCAGGATAGTCTACATTATCTCCCTGTTGACAGATAAAACACTGGTCTGGGACTCTACACTCTAGGAGGCAAGATCCAATTGTTGGGAATTATGAAGCTTTCATTCATGTCTATAAGAGAATTTTCGATAATCCTGGCCACCTGGATATGAAATGAAGGGAGGGGCTCATAAAGTTAGCTAGTATGCAGTGAAGTTCTTTATTGCTTCCATAGTGAGGGGGAAGAAAAGCAAACAAGAAACAAGATGAGGAGGAAGAGATTGATGGGGAGGAGAGGATGGTGGGAATAAACTGAGGGGGGGGGGGAGAATAAAAGAGAATAGGTACTCATAATTTTCAAATCTGCATGCACTAATTTATGTCTGCTCATTGATCCACGTAAATAAATTAGCCTTTTTAAAATAAGCACCCACTTTGCAACTACAAATACTGTTCACAATTACCTATTGTGTGCAGAACTTTTAAAATTTTGGTGCAGAATTCCACTAAGGTGGGAGTATTGCCTCTAGTTTTTGGCCTGGATAGGACACAATGTATTTTGCTACCATGGCTGCAGTTTTGTCAGTTATAGCAAGGATAATACAGAGTTTTTTCTGCTCATTCTTATTTTGTCAATTTTGTGAAACATTCCTCTCTTCTATTTGCATAGTACAGAAGAAAATGCATTGATATCTCCAGTGCTGCACTTCCTGCAGAGTCTGACTTCTTGGGGTTTCCATCTTAATTTTTACCCTCTATATTGCATTGTTCCTCCACCATTTAAATGCACAGTGCTCTGCAGTTCCTGCAGAGAACAAACATCTTGGTGCCATCTTTCACCTCCCTAGTTTGGGAATCAATAGAGGTGTGCACTAAATATTTTTTGTTTTATATTGTTGTTTATTTCTGTTCCTTTTGTTGAGTAATTTATTTAAAATGAAACAAAGATCACACAAACAAAATTAAATGAAAAAAAAAATCCAGACCCTTTCTCCCCCAAAGCTGACACTGCTGCTGCTAAAGTTATTTCAAACAAGGTACCCAAAACTCCCCCAGACTACCCCCTGCCATATGTGAAATCTTCTGAGAACAGGAGTGATCTCTAATCTGCCATACAATAAAATAACTGCATCTTGGATCAGCTACTGCCAGCATGAAAAAAGTAATAGCAGAGTAGGACCTACAGATGCCACTTCCATCATTAGAAGGCTATACATGGGGTAAAGGAACAAGAACAGGATCTCATATACTGCCTTTTGGTAGCTATAATCAAAGCTGTGCACATATTATATACAGGTACTTATTTGTACCTTGGGCAACAGAGAGTTAAATGACTTAAGGTCACAAGAAGCTGCAGTGGGAATTGAAACTGGGTCTTCTGGCTCTCAGGCCACTGCATTAACTATTATGCTATTCCTCCACTCCCAATACAAGGGGCCCAAGGGGAGTCTTAGAGAGACTTTTTAAAAATAACTTTAGCAGGTAGAATTAATAGCTTGAGGGAAAAAGACAGGCATCAGATGCCTCTTATATACTGTGAGAGAATGCATACCCCCCCCCCCCCCCTCCATAGGAGAGCACACAAAGCAAATAAATATAACAGAACTGGGTCTTACAGTGTGATTCAATTCAATTCTTATATACCGTTAATATCCCCCTTTTTAGGGTTCAGTGCGATTTACATCATCAGTGGGGCAGAAGTTGGTACAATATTATAGGAAGGACGTTGGGTGAATATGATCTTGTTGGGTAGATACAATGTTATCTGCCCATCACTGTAACATTATCAGGTGGTGTTTTATTTAGCAGTTCAATAGTCTGTCAGGGGTAACAGAAGTAGAGATTGTTAAGTAGCAGACTTCGGGAAAAGGTAGATTTTTAGTCTCTTCTGGAAGCTGAGGTAGTTATCTCAAAGCCGGGGGGGGGGGGGGGGGGGGGGATCAGGAATCTCCATAAACAGATTCCTGATACCAGGAAGAGCGAGTAAAAGATCTTCTGAAATGGGATTCCATTGTAGAAAGATGGGGCAACGATCAATTGTTTTTTCAGTCTGAGTGAACAATGCAAACAGATGAGATATTGATCAATAGTTCAGAGGTAGTGCCATGCAAAATCTGAAAGATTAGACAGACGGCTTTAAACCTAATTCTTTCAGTTATGGGTAACCAATGCAGTTTAGTAAGATATGACGTAACACTAATGTATCTATTTTGAATATTAATCTTGCTGCTGTGTTCTGTGTGATCTGTAGGTTTTTTTTTTTTTTATATTGGAGCTTAATGCCCAAAAATAAGACATTACAGTAGTCCAGATGCAGTAGGATCAGAATCTGGACCAATAGAGCAAAGACCTTTTGATCAAAGAATGATCAGATTAGACAGTTGTCTCCTTGTAAACACTTTTCATCCATAGTTGGTTGATGTGGGATGAGGATGAGAAGTCTAGAAGGACCCCAAGCAAGCTAGCTTCTGACTTGACTAAGAAGGCTCTGTCATTTGATAACGTTATTGAATTTGGGACCTCAACTCTTTGATTTCAGAATTAAAGGATCTTGGTCTTTTGCACATTCAGTTTCCCTTTGCCAGAGCCCAAAACTGAATAATGTTAACTAAATAGTGATAGCTTGGATGTGAAGTTAGTCCCATGGCCCATCACACAGTTAGGGCGAAGACATCAGGACTCTGCATGGGATGCTGTAGCTTGTCAGGGAAGGCTAAGTGAAAGGTGGCAGTGGGGGGGGGGGGGGGGGGGGGGGGGGGTTGTAACTCTTCTAGATTCTATTCAATTCTCCTAGTGCTAGGAGAGAAGAATACCCAATAACTGAACTTGGAGATACATTAGTACAGTGGGGGAAATAAGTATTTGATCCCTTGCTGATTTTGTAAGTTTGCCCACTGACAAAGACATGAGCAGCCCATAATTGAAGGGTAGGTTATTGGTAACAGTGAGAGATAGCACATCACAAATTAAATCCGGAAAATCACATTGTGGAAAGTATATGAATTTATTTGCATTCTGCAGAGGGAAATAAGTATTTAATCCCTCTGGCAAACAAGACCTAATACTTGGTGGCAAAACCCTTGTTGGCAAGCACAGCGGTCAGACGTCTTCTGTAGTTGATTATGAGGTTTGCACACATGTCAGGAGGAATTTTGGTCCACTCCTCTTTGCAGATCATCTCTAAATCATTAAGAGTTCTGGGCTGTCGCTTGGCAACTCGCAGCTTCAGCTCCCTCCATAAGTTTTCAATGGGATTAAGGTCTGGTGACTGGCTAGGCCACTCCATGACCCTAATGTGCTTCTTCCTGAGCCACTCCTTTGTTGCCTTGGCTGTATGTTTTGGGTCATTGTCGTGCTGGAAGACCCAGCCACGACCCATTTTTAAGGCCCTGGCGGAGGGAAGGAGGTTGTCACTCAGAATTGTATGGTACATGGCCCCATCCATTCTCCCATTGATGCGGTGAAGTAGTCCTGTGCCCTTAGCAGAGAAACACCCCCAAAACATAACATTTCCACCTCCATGCTTGACAGTGGGGACGGTGTTCTTTGGGTCATAGGCAGCATTTCTCTTCCTCCAAACACGGCGAGTTGAGTTCATGCCAAAGAGCTCAATTTTTGTCTCATCTGACCACAGCACCTTCTCCCAATCACTCTCGGCATCATCCAGGTGTTCACTGGCAAACTTCAGACGGGCCGTCACATGTGCCTTCCGGAGCAGGGGGACCTTGCGGGCACTGCAGGATTGCAATCCGTTATGTCGTAATGTGTTACCAATGGTTTTCGTGGTGACAGTGGTCCCAGCTGCCTTGAGATCATTGACAAGTTCCCCCCTTGTAGTTGTAGGCTGATTTCTAACCTTCCTCATGATCAAGGATACCCCACGAGGTGAGATTTTGCGTGGAGCCCCAGATCTTTGTCGATTGACAGTCATTTTGTACTTCTTCCATTTTCTTACTATGGCACCAACAGTTGTCTCCTTCTCGCCCAGCGTCTTACTGATGGTTTTGTAGCCCATTCCAGCCTTGTGCAGGTGTATGATCTTGTCCCTGACATCCTTAGACAGCTCCTTGCTCTTGGCCATTTTGTAGAGGTTAGAGTCTGACTGATTCACTGAGTCTGTGGACAGGTGTCTTTCATACAGGTGACCATTGCCGACAGCTGTCTGTCATGCAGGTAACGAGTTGATTTGGAGCATCTACCTGGTCTGTAGGGGCCAGATCTCTTACTGGTTGGTGGGGGATCAAATACTTATTTCCCTCTGCAGAATGCAAATAAATTCATATACTTTCCACAATGTGATTTTCCGGATTTAATTTGTGATGTGCTATCTCTCACTGTTACCAATAACCTACCCTTCAATTATGGGCTGCTCATGTCTTTGTCAGTGGGCAAACTTACAAAATCAGCAAGGGATCAAATACTTATTTCCCCCACTGTATATCATTTGCATAAACAGATGACTAGTGCACATTGCTTGCTAATAAGACCTTAAACTGATAAGAACAGATACTTGGGAAGGTGTGGGGTGTGGGGGAAGACACCGTTAGGTTCCAAAAGGGGGTAGGGAGAGGGAATATCTGTTCAGCACAGGACTTTACAAGACTAACAGATGCTTGATTGCTGGTAGTTATGGATTCACCCTAACTGTAAATGGAGACCCAAATAAAGACCCTACTGCTGGTGAGCCTAAAGTAAGAGCTCTAGTCTTTCTCTTTTTGAAGGTAAGGGGCTTTTGTATTAGACAAATACTAACTGCAAGTACTGTTCTTTTGTAATAATAATATTACTACTATAGTTCACAGATTTATATTTGTTGTACCACTACTATGGCTTGTTGACAAGCTCCTTGTTGGAGCAGCAGATATCAAACAAAAGAGGACTATGGACTAAGTTAAAGCCAGAAGATAACAGTTAACATATATAAAAAATGATGACCAAATGACATGGTGTCTGTCTTTGTCATTCATTTCAAAAAAGAAATAAATGGCAGGAAATGCTGTTGATGTCCATTCCCCCTCCCCCTTTTTTTTTTCAAATTTATTTTTGTTACATTTGTACCCTGTGCTTTCCCACTCATGGCAGGCTCAATGCGGCAGGCAATGGAGGGTTAAGTGACTTGCCCAGAGTCACAAGGAGCTGCTTGTGCCAGGAATTGAACTCAGTTCCTCAGGACCAAAGTCCACCACCCTAACCACTAGGCCACTCCTCCACTCACAGCACATCCTAAGGAACCTGTATTCTATGTGTGTGACTAAAGTGAAGTATTCTGCTAATGTGTAGGCATCTACAGCCCGCTATAGTTTTCACTCTGTTCCTCGAAACAGAACCCTGGTATTCCCTCTCAGTACTCTAGGATAACCAACAGGTCAGATTGTCAGGATAACCTGTATGCATGAGACAGAGATTTGTATATAATGGAGATAGTAGGCATACTCATGAGAGATACCTTGAAGCCTGAGATGTTGGTACCCATCAAGGCCTAGGAATGAATACCAATACAATAGGAAATATATGAGTGTCATAGAACTTTATATATCTACAATAATGCTTTTTAATCTCTCTAATTTTGGTTATAAGTGGTAGTCTTATAAGTTAAACTTCTATTTAATAGACAGCTGAAGCTTATAACATTTCAGGTTGAAAAAAAAAAATAAGCAATTTAAGCCAAGACACCCCTTAGCCTTTATATAGTAACAAGTTAGATATGAGGTTAGTCCCATGGCCCGCTCATACAGTTAGGGCGAAGAAATGGGAGGTTGCAGCTTGTCATGGAAGGCTACGTGAGAGATGGCACAGGGAGAGAACTAACCTTTCTGGATTCTATTCATACAATTCCCTGAGCACTGAGTGGAGGAGTGGCCTAGTGGTTAGGGTGGTGGACTTTGGTCCTGTGGAACTAAAGAACTGAGTTTGATTCCTGGCACAGGCAGCTCCTTGTGACTCTGGGCAAGTCACTTAACCCTCCATTGCCTGCTGCATTGAGCCTGCCATGAGTGGGGAAAAAGTGCAGGGTACAAATGTAACTAAAAATAATAAGTGAACTAGGAGAGATGTTAGCATATCATTTGCATGAACAGTGTACATCGCTTGCTAATAAGACCTGGGAGGGAAGACCTGTATTCTATGCATGTGACTAAAATGAGGTATTCTGCTACAGCCTATTACAGTTTTCATTCTGTTCCTCCCAACAGAACCTTGGCATTCACTCTCAGTTTTCCAGGAGCACCAATACTGTAGGTCCTAAGTTGGAGGGACCATAACCAGGACTCTGAACCAGAAAGCCTCTGATAAGATCTATTCCCACCTACTCTGTACACCCCCTTGATGTTCTCTCCAAACTTACCTGTTCAATTGAATGTTTTCTTCTCCTGTCCTTTGCTGTAAGCTGCCATGTTTTTTTTAAATAGTAGGCAGCAGTAGATGAATGATGAGGAGGTGGAAGCATTCAAATAGATAGGTATAGGGTGACCATCAAGGGAGCCAATAAAGTGGATGTGGGATACTTAGGTGTTTGAGTTTAAGGGGTGGGTGCTTTCTAGGCCCCTGCCTTGACCAGATAACCTCAAATGTTTTACATTTAAACAATGGTAGTAAAGTCTGTTCATGTTTTAACTCTACTACCATTTTTAACAAAATGTCCTATGTAAAAATGTGTACTAAGCTTAGTACATATTTGTATTCCGATGTTTGTGTGGATGCATTATGGCCAATTCATTATCACATGATTAGCTTTGTGTTTCAAGTGTTAATGTGTATGTGATTTTTAATCACATTATTATTGCATTTGTACCCCACAATATCTCATCTTTTTGAAGTAAAGAAAATGTGTGCTAACAATTGTAACTCATACTTTATTACATCAGGACCATAGTCACATAGTAAATGAAAGCAAATAAAGACCAAATCTGCCCAGTTTTTCTGGTTCAGCCTTCTACAAATATGTCAGCTACCAGCAGTAGCAGAATGATCGTTTGTAAGATCACTTCTTATCCATCAGCCTTTTTTGATATATAAACTAACAGTCAGTTTATGTGTGTGTGAACTCACCACACTTACATCTGCAGTCTAATGTTACCATCAATTTTTTGTAAAGGTACAAATCATTAACAGATTAAAGGGCCCTTTTACTAAACAGTCCTACAAAATGGGCTTAGCACATCCTTACACGGGTAAATTTCACTTTGTTTGTAATCCCAGATTAGGTTGCTGGTTCTCTTTATTTTATGTAATCCACCTCGAACTAGAAATTGGTTTAGGCAAAATATAAGTACCGGATAAAATAATGTCTTTCTTGTGCAACTGTCAAAAAGGACTTTTTCCTATTTGTTTTATTTCTGGTCACGCACTTATGGCCTCCTATTTAAGGACCACTAAGGGCCCCTGCGTTATGGACACTCTAAGCAGATAGCGCAGTGGTCAGCGTCCTAGCTTATTAGCGCATTCACACCCATTCTCTGCCCCTCCACCCTCCAAAAAGTGTGCTTTGTGTGCACAGATGACAAAACTAACATGGACCACTTTAGTAAATCACACGTTAGGCCATTTTTCCTGCATTAGGTGTGCATCAGTCCCCAATGCAGCTTAGTAAAAGGGCCCCTAAGTCTGTTAAATCCAATGAATCATTTACAGTTATACAAGGTAGTAGTCACAATTTATACTTTTTTTTTTATTATTTTGCACATTTGAGCTTTTACAATATAATAAGAATTACAAGTTCTTACTAAGATACATTAAACAATTTATATAATATTTCTTTAATCACAATAATGCACAATGTACGAACAATAATTCTGAACTGATGTGTGAACTATTTAGCAAACACCTTATTTCCTTAGATAGTTAAGCACCTGATTCTAATTAGCCTAAGTGAATAACAAGAAAACTACACCCCAATAGCCAGCATTGCATTTGGGGGCAGGGGAAAGGACTGGGGGGGGGCAATGTATTTTCTCCCCTCAAACCTTACCTTTGCTGGCGGGGATGGCCAATCCCTGCCAGAAGACAAGGAGATATATTTTCAAAGCACTTAACCTTCCAAAATTCCATAGGTGTCTATGGAACTTTGGGAGGCTAAGTGCTTTGAAAATATGCCTCAAGATCTGTTGCCCAAACTGGCTCAGCAGGAAGAAGTCAGTGGCTTCCTTTCCATCGCCAATGTCTGCACTCTTTGTGCATGTGCAGACATAGGCGACTGGAAAGGAAGCCGTTGACTTCTTCCTGCTGAGGCAGTTCGGGTAGTAGACATCGTTCACTGGTGGGAATTGGGCATCCCCACCAGCCATTGTGCAGCAGGTCCCCCAAGGCCTCTCCGTGGCTATGCCACTGCTGAAAACCTTCACAACTGACTCTGGGCATCCTGTCCTGCATAAAGATCCAAAAGAGTTTGGGTTTATTATCACTATAAAAGTTTGTGAGAACTCATCAAGCTACAACCCAAAAAAAAAATTTTTTTTTCCAGAGAACCTATGAAAAAGAGAGGTTAAAATCTGTCTGCCTAGACAAGGTTAAAATCTGTCTGCCTAGACAAGGATAAAGGCCATGTCTAAATATGGCTCTACCCTGGAGCAGTTGTCCTGCCGAAATCACCCCAAGAGCAAACCAGAAAATCATCTACATTGTCATAAAGACTTTCAGACTAACATTTAAAAGTCTATAGGTCTCTTTCACTGTGGCTGATGATGTGAAGATCTTTGTGTCAACCCTCAGGAAAAAAAAATAAATGGGAATGATGCTTGTGGGAACATAGCTAGTAAGTAACCATTACTCTAAAAAGAAGAGCATTGCTGCCTACCTCAGAGGTTCACCAACAAACATCTGATGACCCACAAGGTTTCTGAAATATTATCTGGGCAAATGAATCAGTCAAAATAACAAACATTCTGTCTGATGAAAAACTCCCACTGTCTTCCAAAGTATGAACAGCTTGACCTCCAGTGGTTGTATTACATGACTACAAGGGCTCAATGGAGCAGGAACCTTTTGTAAAATACAGGTTAAACCAGGAGTGTAGCCAGACCTGCTATTTTGGGTGGGCCCTTCCCACCCCCATCTCTGTCCATACATGCAGTTTTTTGTTAAACTTTGCCTCTGCCCCTGCTATCTTCATGCTTCTCCTCCCCCCCTCGCTCAGCATCCGCTCCTCTTCCCCCCCCCCCCCACCTGGCATCCGTTCCTCTCTTCCCCCCCCCCAGCATCCATTCCTTTCTTTCCTTCCCCCCTTCCCCCATGCTCCTCTCTCCTTTCCGGTCTACCTCCAAGCCATTGCCGGCAGCAATTCCAGTAAGCAGCATGCGACGTCCCTGCCAGTGAGGAAACAGGAAATTATGTAATCAAGGGGGATGCAGTAGAGAGAAGCCTGCAAGGCTGGTGCAGGTTGATTACAGAATCACTGCCGGCGATAGCTCAAAGGTAGATGGGGGCAGGGGTGGGGAATTTAGAGAGAGACAGGCGGCTGCCATGAGGGCGAGAAAGAGAGGCATGAGGCACTGCCAACGAGGTGCTTTGGGGGCCACTAGACTGGGTGGGCCTGAGGCAAGAATGGGTGGGCCTGAGGCAAGAATGGGAGGCAAGAATGGGTGGGCCCACCCAGGCCCACCTGTAGCTATGCCACTGGGTTAAACAGGGCACATTCTGACCTGGATAGTTCAATTCCTCCTTCAACGTCCTATGCAAAATGGGCAGATGTATTGCCAGAATTATAAAAACGGACTTTATACTGTAACAGATCATACTGTATAGGAAATCAATAGCATTATTGGCCAGCATTCACGAGCATACTGAGTTCACATCCATATAAACAGACTGTTTATGCATGAGGCTGGATAGATGTTTTTTCAAACCTTATCTTTAATTCCACTGCGACTGATAATTTACAATGCTACCAAAATTAATGATGCTGTTGCTTGCGCATCTGTCCTTTCTGGTCTTGCCATTAAAAAAAAAAAAGTACACTGCTTTGGTTGTGCCACTGAAAGGCAGTATATCAAATGCTTTACCATTTACATTGTTTTCTTTATAAAGCCAATCCATCCTTTAGGTAATATAGGTGCATTTTCTTTATAAAGACAATTAACAAATCCCAATAAAAATGATGACACTGCTGGATGGCACCAGGCTACCATAAACTTGCCAGCACTGCCTGCTTCAGATGAGTTTTACCCTGCTGGCATTACCTATCTACACATTGTCAGATGTGCCTCCCTTATCTCCCACCCTCTTACGCTCTTACCACCTTGCTGGATGATACCCAGCCACCACCAACCAGTCTCAGGTCAGCTGATCTATTTCTAGTTCTGTCCTATTACATCAATAGACTTCTGGGGCCACTGCCGCCACTCCATCACTTTTTGCTGGGAGATTGTGTGGTTTGCATCACCTGCATTCAGGGTTCAAATGTGTTCTCTTGTGTTATTTTCAAATCCTTATATGCGATTCATTTGATTGTGCTCCTATCAAATGGCATCCCTCACACTAAACCTTCCTCACCCCCCTCTTCAGACAATGAACTGTTGTAGCTCTCTTTCCTAGCTACCTATACACTTTCTATCCAAAAGCCAAAGATACCAATACATGCATTCAGGGAGGGACTGCTCTCCCCTCCCTGTGGTCCTGCCATCTCCCCTCTGTCTCCTTCTTTCCAGCGTCCGCAATCCGGCACCTCCCCCCCCCCCCCTCTTAAACTCATACCTGAAATCACCCACCAACAATCCCGCAACTTTCCTTTTCCGGTGCCCCTGTCCCCTACGACACAACTTCTCTCCCAAAAGGCGTCCTGACTCCTGTTCCCGCCTTTCCACCCGAAAACGAAAACAGGAAGTTGCGTCACAGGCGAGCGGGAACGGAGGTGGGTAACGCCTCCGCCTCTGTTCAATAATTCAGCGCAGCAGTCTGCCGAGGCAGCGAGCCTCACACTCAGATAAGGGCGTGGGGTGGGGGGGGGGTCCTTTCTAAGGAGGTTAGATTGAGAACAGGAGACTGCATGAGCCTATCTGGCCCATAGTGGGGACTGAATCCGGTAGGCGGGGCTTGCCGCCATATAAGTACACCCAAAACAATAAACGCTATTGAAAACCAAGGAGGTTTAATATACAGGAGCTGAAGTGACGTCAAAATGCTGAACCCAATTAGGTCCGGCTGAGTTTTCCCTTCATCGCGCTGCCGTCATCCCCGTACTCAAAACAAAGCAAGTAAAGTAGCAAACCTATGACTCATGAGCTGCTGCATCTACGTTGTCGTTCTTTGTTGGTAGCATTTTTATTTAATCTCACTTATATCTTCAAACATGCCAGCTTGTGCAGCATACGGATGTACACAGAGGAAGCATAAAAACCGGATAACTTTTCATAGGTAGAGTAGTAATTTGTTTTAAATCTTAATCAGTGGTCAGTTGGAGGGGGTGGTTACAGGGACACCCTACTACTTACTACTACTACTTATCATTTCTATAGTGAGGTAAAGGAGGCTATTGGAGCTAAAAAGGAATCCTTCAGAAAATGGAAGAAGGAACCGACTGAAGAAAATAAGAAGCAGCATAAGGAATGTCAAGTCAGATGCAAAGTGCTGATAAGAAAGGCAAAGAAGGATTTTGAAAGAAAGATAGCGTTAGAGGCGAAAACTGATAGTAAAATTTTTTTTAGATACATTAAAAGCAGGAAGCCGGCAAAAGAATCGGTTGGCCCGCTGGATGACCGGGGTGTAAAGGGGGCGATCAGGGAAGACAAAGAAATAGAAAAATTAAATGAGTTCTTTGCTTCGGTCTTCACCGAGGAAGATTTGGGTGGGATACCGGTGCTGGATAGGGTATTCAAGGCTGTCAAGTCGGAGAAACAATGAAATATCTGTAAACCTGGAAGACGTAATGGAGCAGTTCAGCAAACTGAAGAGTAGCAAATCTGGACCGGATGGTATTCATCCCAGGGAACTGATAGAACTAAAAAATGAGCTGGCAGAGCTACTGTTAGAGATATGTAATTTATCTTTAAAATCGAGCGTGGTACTGGAAGATTGGAAGGTGGCCAATGTAACGCCGATATTTAAAAAAGGTTCCAGAGGAGATCCGAGAAATTATAGATTGGTGAGTCTGAGGTCGGTGCCGGGCAAAATGGTAGAGACTATTATGAAGAACAAAATTACAAAGCACAATCAAAAGCATGGACTAATGGGACAAAGTCAACATGGATTTAGTGAAGGGAAGTCTTGCCTCACCAATCTGTCTTATACTACATTTCTTTGAAGGGGTGAACAAACGTGGATAAAGGTGAGCCGGTTGATATTTTGTATCTGGATTTTCAGAAGGCGTTTGGCAAAGTACCTCATGAAAGACTCCAGAGGAAATTGGAGAGCCATGGGATAGGAGGTAGTGTTCTATTGTGGATTAAAAATTGGTTAAAAGATAGAAAACAGAGAGTAGGGTTAAATAGTTAGTATTCTCAATGGAGAAGGGTAGTTAGTGGGGTTCCCCAGGGGTCTGTGCTGGGACCGCTGCTTTTTAACATATTTATAAATGACCTAGAGATGGGAGTAGCTAGTGAGGTAATTAAATTTGCTGATGACACAAAGTTATTCAAAGTTGTTAGATCGCGGGAGGATTGTGAAAAATTACAAGAGGACCTTACGAGACTGGGAGTCAGGGCGTCTAGATGGCAGATGATGTTTAATGTGAGCAAGTGCAAAGTGATGCATGTGGGAAAGAGGAACCCAAACTATAACTACGTCATACAAGGTTCCGCGCTAGGAGTCACGGACCGAGAAAGGGACCTAGGTGTCATCATTGATGATACATTGAAATCTTCTGCTCAATGTGCTGCTGCGGCTAGGAAAGCAAATAGAATGTTCGGTATTATTAGGAAAAGGATGGAAAACAAAAATGAGGATATTATTATACCATTGTATCACTCCATGGTGCGACTTCATCTCGAGTATTGTGTTCAATTCTGGTCGTCGCACCTCAAAAAAGATATAGTGGAATTGGAAAAGGTGCAGAGAAGGGCGACAAAGATGATTCAGGTGATGGGACGACTTCCCTATGAGGAAAGGCTAAAGCGGCTAGGGCTCTTCAGCTTGGAGAAAAGGCGGCTGAGAGGAGATATGATAGAGGTCTATAAAATAATGAGTGGAGTTGAATGAGTAGATGTGAAGCGTCTGTTTATGCTTTCCAAAAATACTAGGTCTGGGGGCATGCGATGAAGTTACAATGTAGTAAATTTAAAACAAATCGGGGAAAATGTTTCTTCACTCAATGTGTAATTAAACTCTGGAATTCGTTGCCAGAGAATGTGGTAAAGGCAGTTAGCTTAGCGGAGTTTAAAAACGGTTTGGACGGCTTTCTAAAGGAAAAGTCCATAGACTATTATTAAATGGACTTGGAGAAAATCCACTATTTCTGGGATAAGCAGTATAGAATGTTTTGTACTTTTTTGGGATCTTGCCAGGTATTTGGGACCTGGATTGGCCTCTGTTGGAGAGAGGATGCTGGGCTTGATGGACCTTTGGTCTTAACCAGTATGGCAATACTTATGTACTTATGTAGAGTTTCTATCTATTTATTTATTTATGGCATTCAAATCCCACATTTAACATATATTAGGTTGAAACCTGGGAGCATTTGAAAGCTTTTTTTTACCTGTGCCTAGATGGTTTGTGGGAACTTGCTTTTTCTGTTTTGAAGAATAAAGTGATATATTTTAAAATGCACTTAATATTGTTTATTACTATTATTTACTACTGGTTGATATACAGCAGAAGTTAACCAAGAGGGGCATAATCGAATGGGGCGCCAAAGTTTTCTTGAGGGCGTCCTCACAGGACGTCCCTGCAAAGGGGTGGGGAAACCCGTATTATCGAAACAAGATGGGCGTCCATCTTTCGTTTCGATAATACGGTCGGGGACGCCCATATCTCAACATTTAGGTCGACCTTACAGATGGTCGTCCTTAGACATGGTCCCCGGTTTTCGGCGTTAATGGAAACCGAGGCTGCCCATCTCAGAAACGACCAAATCCAAGCGATTTGGTCATGGGAGGAGCCAGCATTCGTAGTGCACTGGTCCCCCTTACATGCCAGGACACCAACCGGGCACCCTAGGGGGCATTGCAGTGGCCTTTAGAAAAAGCTCCCAGGTGCTTGTCTCCCTTACCTTGTGTGCTGAGCCCCCCAAAATCCACTCCCCACTACTGTACACCACTACCATGACCCTTAGGGATGAAAGGGAGCACCTACATTTGGGTACAGTGAGTTTGTGGTGGGTTTTGGAGGGCTCACATTTGCCACCACAAGTGTATCAGGTGGGGGGGGGATGGGCCTGGGTACCCACTAAACTGCACTGTGGTACCCACTAAAAACTGCTCCAGGGACCTGCATAGTGCTGTGATGGAACTTGGTATGACATTTGAGGCTGGCATAGAGGCTGGCACAAAAATGTTTATATATTTTTTTGGGGGGTGGGAGGGGGTTGGTGACCACTGGGGGAGTTTGGGGTGGTGATCCCCGATTCCCTCCGGTGGTCATCTGGTTAGTTGGGGCACTTTTTTGAGGCTTAGTCGTAAAAAAAAAAGGACCAAGTAAAGTCGGCCAAGTGTTCGTCAGGGACGCCCTTCTTTTTTCCATTATTGGCCGAAGCTGCCCATCTCATAACCACGCCCCCGTCCCACCTTCGGTACCCCCCCAAACCCACTCCCCACAACTGTACAACACTACCATAGCCCATAAAGGGTAACAGGGGACACCTAGATGTGGGTACAGTGGGTTTCGGGTGGGTTTTGGAGGGCTCCCATTTACCACCACAAGTGTAACAGGTGGGGGGGATGGGCCTGGGTACACCTGTCTGAAGTGCACTGCACCCACTAAAACTGCTCCAGGGACCTACATACTGCTGTCATGGAGCTGGGTATGACATTTGAGGCTGGCATAGAGGCTGGAAAAAATATTTTTAAAGTGTTTTTTTAGGGTGGGAGGGGGTTAGTGACCACTGCGGGAGTAAGGGGAGGTCATCCTCGATTCCCTTTGGTAGTCATCTGGTCAGTTCGGGCACCTTTTTGAGGCTTAGTCGTAAAAAAAAAGGACCAAGTAAAGTTGGCCAAGTGTTCGTCAGGGACGCCCTTCTTTTTTCCATTATTGGCCAAGGACGCCCATGTGTTAAGGACGCCCCAGTCCCGCCTTTGCTACACCTCCAACATGCTCCCGTAAACTTTGGTTGTCCCCGCGATGGAAAGCAGTTGATGCCCAAAATCGGCTTTCGATTATGCCGATTTGGGCGACCCTGTGAGAAGGACGCCCATCTCCCAATTTGTGTCGGAAGATGGGTGCCCTTCTCTTTCGAAAATAAGCCTGTATGTCTTACAGAAGCAGCATTTTAAAACGTTTGTAGTATGAATAAACACATACCTGGAATGATCTCATTGTTCAGGCTTGGACTTACCCTGTGCACTACGTTGTGGGATACTAATATGATATATCAGGTATAGAGAAACATCTGTATGATCAGTGTGGCTCAAATCTATTATGTCATGCTGAGAGTCAACTAAATAGGCTGAGCAATAGTAGATGTGAAGTCTTCATCTATAAATTACTATCTACCAAATATTTATTACTGCTTTGTTGCATGTATAAAGGTAGAAGTTGGATGACACTAATGTATTTGCTAACCTTAGACCATTAACCCCTGTGAGTGGTTGCAACGCATTAAAGATTCCCATGTGCCTTCTCTGCAGCAGCATCAACTTGCTTTTGCCAGAATGATTAACTACCACCTCTTTGAGAAGGACAGCATTAGATCAGTTAGAGAAGTCAAGGAACAAAAGTTCATAAAGTAATCTAGGTTTGCTTTCATCGTTTTCCCTTTCTGTAGAAGTAATAGTTTTCAGACAGTTATGTTAAAACAACAGCTGTTTGACTTGCTTCGTCCTTCAGCCTTGCCATCACATCCAAAGAAGGTACCTATGTGGTCTCTTCTTTGGATGTGTAGCGCCGGTGGTTGGGAGACGGGACTAGTACTGGGCAGACTTCTACGGTCTGTGCCCTGAAAATGGTAGATACAAATCAAAGTCAGGTATACTTATAAAGTAGCGCATATGAATTTATCTTGTTGGGCAGGCTGGATGGACCGTACAGGTCTTTTTCTTCCATCACCTACTATGTATGTTACTATCAGGCTTATTTTCGAGAGAGAAGGGCGCCCATCTTTCGACACAAATCAGGAGATGGGCGTCCTCCCAGGGTCACCCAAATCGGCATAATCGAAAGCCAATTTTGGTTGTCCTCAACTGCTTTCCGTCGCGTGGATGACCAAAGTTCACGGGGGCGTGTCGGAAGCATAGCGAAGGCGGAACTGGGGCAGGCTTAACACATGGGCGTCCTCGACCGATAATGGAAAAAAGAAGGATGTCCCTGACGAACACTTGGCCGACTTTACTTGGTCCTATTTTTTTTACGACCAAGCCACAAAAATGTGCTCTAAATGACCAGATGACCACTGGAGGGAATCGGGGATGACATCCCCTTACTCCCCCAGTGATCGCTAATCCCTTCCCACCCTAAAAAAAAATTAAATATTTTTTCCAGCCTCTATGCCAGCCTCAAATATCATACCCAGCTCCATGACAGCAGTATGCAGGTCCCTGGAGCAGTTTTAGTGGGTACTGCAGTGCACTTCAGGCAGGTGGACCCAGGCCCATCTCCCCCACCTGTTATACTTGTGTTGGTAAATGTGAGCCTTCCAAAACCCACTGTACCCACGTCTAGGTGCCCCCTTCATCCCTAAGGGCTATGGTAGTGGTGCACAGTTGTGGGGAGTGGGTTTGGGGGCTCAGCACACAAGGTAAGGGAGCTATGCACCTGGGAGCTTTTTCTGAAGTCCACTGCAGTGCCCCCTAGGGTGCCCGGTTGGTGTCCTGGCATGTGAGAGGGACCAGTGCACTACGAATGCTGGCTCCTCCCACAACCAAATGGCTTGGATTTGGTCGTTTCTGAGATGGGCGTCCTCGGTTTCCATTATCGCGGAAAAATCGGGGACGACCATCTCTAGCGATGACCATCTCTAAGGTACATAAGTACATAAGCACTGCCATACTGGAAAAAGACCAAGGGTCCATCAAGCCCAGCATCCTGTCTCCGACAGCGGCCAATCCAGGCTTCAAGAACCCGGCAACCCCCCCCCCCCCCTCAAAAAAAAATAATGTTCAATGGCTTTTCCCTCAGGAATCTGTCCAAACCCCCTTTAAATTCCGTAAGGCCAGCTGCTGTTACTACATTCTCCGGCAACGAGTTCCAGAGTCTAACTACAAGCTGAGTAAAGAAAATCTTTCTCCTATTTGTTTTAAATCTACCATATTCTAGCTTCATCTTGTGTCCCCTGGTTTTGTTGTTGTTTGAAAGTGTAAACAAACGCTTCACATCTGTCTGCTCTACTCCGCTCATTATCTTGGAGACTTCTATCATATCACCCCTGAGCCGCTTTTTCTCCAAGCTGAAGAGCCCTAACCTTTTCAGCCTTTCCTCATAGGGAAGTCGTTCTATTCCCTTTATCATTTTTGTCACCCTTCTCTGCACCTTTTCTAATTCCTTTATATCTTTTTGAGATGCGGCGACCAGAATTGGACACAATACTCGAGGTGCAGTCGCACCATGGAGCGATACAACGGCATTATAACATCCTCGTGTTTGTTTTCCATCCCTTTCCTAATAATACTCAACATTCTGTGCGCTTTCTTAGCCGCTGCAGCACACTGGGCAGACGTTTTTAACGTCTTATCCACGATGACTCCCAGATCCCTTTCTAGGTCCGTAACTCCTAATGCGGAACCTTGCATGACATAGCTGTAATTTGGGTTCCTCTTACCCACATGCATCACTTTGCACTTGTCAACATTGAACTTTATCTGCCACTTGCACGCCCAATCCCCCAGTCTCGCGAGGTCCTCCTGTAATCTTTCACACTCCTCCTGCGACTTGACGACTCAATAATTTTGTGTCATCTGCGAATTTAATTACCTCACTAGTTATTCCCATCTCTAGGTCATTTATAAATATGTTAAAAAGCAGCGGTCCCAACACAGACCCCTGCGTGACCCCACTAACTACCCTTCTCCACTGAGAATACTGTCCATTCAACCCTACTCTTTGCTTCCTATCTTTCAACCAGCTCTTAATCCATAGTAATACCCTACCTCCGATCCCATGACTCTCCAGTTTCCTCAGGAGTCTTTCATGAGCCACTTTGTCAAACGCGTTTTGAAAATCCAGATACACAATATTCACTGGCTCCCCATTGTCCACATGTTTGTTCACCCCCTCAAAAAAATGCAGTAGATTGGTGAGGCAAGACTTCCCTTCACTGAATCCGTGCTGACTTTGTCTCATCAGCCCATGTTTTTGTATGTGCTCTGTAATTTTATTTTTGATAATAGCCTCTACCATTTTGCCCGGTAACGACGTCAGACTCACCGGTCTATAATTTCCCGGATCTCCTCTGGAACCTTTTTTAAAAATCAGCGTAACATTGGCCACCCTCCAGTCTTCCGGTACCACACTTGATTTTAGGAATAGATTGCATATTACTAACAGTAGCTCTACAAGTTCATTATTCAGTTCTATTAATACTCTGGGATGAATACCATCTGGTCCTGGTGATTTACTACTCTTCAGTTTGCAGAACTGACCCATTACATCCTCCAAGTTTACAGAGAATTCGTTTAGTTTCTCCGACTCACCTGCTTCAAATATGCTTTCCGGCACCGGTGTCCCTCCCAAATCCTCGGTGAAGACTGAAGTAAAGAATTAATTTAATTTCTCCGCTACGGCTTGGTCTTCCCTGATCGCACCTTTAACACCATTTTTATCCAGCGGGCCAACCGATTCTTTAGCCGGCTTCCTGCTTTTAATGTATCAAAAAATGTTTTTACTATGTATTTTTGCTTCTAACGCTAACTTTTTTTCAAAGTCCTTTTTTGCCCTCCTTATCTCCGCTTTGCATTTGGCTTGGCATTCCTTATGTTTTATCTTGTTACTGTCAAGTCGGTTCTCTTCTCCACTTTCTGAATGATTGTTTTTTGGCTCTAATGACTTCCTTTACCTTATTGTTTAGCCACGCCGGCTGATGTTTGGTCTTTTTCCCCCTTTTTCTAATATGCGGAATATATTTGTCTTGTACCTCCAGGATGGTGTTTTTAAACAGCTTCCATGCTTGATGCAAGTTTTTTACCCTGCGAGCTTCACCTTTCAGTCTTTTTTTCACAGTTTTTCTCATTTTGTCGTAATCATCTTTTCTAAAGTTAAACGCTAGTGTATTTGATTTCCTAAGTTCACTTCAATGCCAATATCAAAACTGATCATATTATGATCACTGCTATTAAGCGGCCCTCGCACCGTTACCCCCTGCACCAGATCATGAGCTCCAGTAATGACTAAGTCTAGTATTTTTCCTTCTCTTGTGGGCTCCTGAACCAGCTGTTCCATGAAGAAGGTCTACCTAAATGTTGAGATTTGGACGTCCTCAGGAAAACTTGGGCCCCGTTCGATTATGCCCCTCCATGTATGTATGTCTCAGAAGTTAAAGTACGAAGGAAGTCATTTTAGGAGAGTTAGGCAGCGTTTGCACATACGAACAGTAGTTTATACATGTAAATAGACATACATGTGTAAGTGGCAATTTTAGAAAAAAAACTGCTTATATGTATATCTAATACAGGAACTGGTACAAGGGGACAGATTTTAGTTGTGGTGTGGATGGAGCTTTAAAATATACTTCTTGTTTTACAAGGGGGAATACATAATGGAAATGGGACTTGATATACTGCCTTTCTGAGGTTTTTGCAAGCAACTACATTCAAAGTGGTTTACATATATTCAGGTACTTGTTTTGTACCAGGGCAATGGAGGGTTAAGTGACTTGCCCAGAGTCACTAGGAGCTGCAGTGGAAATTGAACTCAGTTCGCCAGGATCAAGGTCCACTGTACTAACCACTAGGCTACTTGTACACTTGCTGCTGATTAGTTCATCAATTATTTGGTTATACCAACGCTCTTTGCTTCAGTAAGATCTGCGCGATGTTTGAAGTTAGGCTGCCCGACTTTGAAAGGTATCTCAAAAAATCTATACTAGAATCATCTTTTCTGTATCAGGGAGTTAAATCATGGAATAATTTACCCTTGACTATAAGACATTTATCTTCATATTACACCTTTAGAAGAGCATTAAAAACAATACTCTTTGAAGAGATTAATATTTGAAGTATGGATAAGGTTAATTCTTGGAATTCTTCTTAACGACTCTGTAAATCTCCTTGAATGTGGGATTCTTAAATTGTAATCCTCTTAGAATCTGGTTTTGATATTAGTGGAATATAAGAATTTATGAATAGAATAGAATATTTCAAAAATTTATCTGCCAGCATTTATTCCTCCTCCAACTCACTCGTATGTGTGAATTAACTGGTCATTTGAACCTGGGGTTTCAAAGATTGAGGGATTATAAATAGAAGTAAAACAAAACATAGAAAAGAAAATAAGATTTTTATTGGACTAATGTAATACATTTTTTGATTAGCTTTCGAAGGTAACCCTTCTTCAGATCACAAACATTGACAAATATCAGAATATATACAGTAAGTGAAACACACAAGCATTCCAATGACAGTTTCACAGGAGGAGGGTGGGGTGGCTTAGGTGAGAAATAGGGAGAGCTGGGTGGGTGAAAGACAGGGAGAGATGGATGGCTGATAAGTGGGTGATCCAAAGATGTATATGTCGAGGTTTATCTCTTTATTTATGAATTAAACTCAAAATATAGAAATGAAAGCGATAACAAACAACAGCATCGCCTGCTTCTGATGAAAAAAAGACAGCTATGTGAGTGGAGGAGTGGCCTAGTGGTTAGGGTGGTGGACTTTGGTCCTGAGGAACTGAGTTCAATTCCCAGCACAGGCAGCTCCTTGTGACTCTGGGCAGGTCACTTAACCCTCCATTGCCTGCCACATTGAGCCTGCCATGAGTGGGAAAGTGCAGGGTACAAATGTAATTAAAAAAAAATATTGAAAAAAGCCTCAAGAAGCCCCCAGCCTAAATGTGGCTTCAGGGACTGGACTTCGTCATCATTGGCCAAAAAACCTCTTTTCTATAGCTTGTCTATTAACATAAATTTAATTGATAGAGTTACTTAACTTTCATTACTGTCTTGTTTGTGTGGGTCTGCTTCACACCACGGCCACAACTCTATCAATTAAATTTATGTTAATAGACAAGCTATAGAAAAGAGGTTTTTTTGGCCAATGATGATGAAGTCCAGTCCCCGAAGCCACGTTTTGGCTGGGGGCTTCTCGAGGCTTTTTTTCCTCAATAAATAACATAGTTGTCTTTTTTCATCAGAAGCAGGCGATGCTGTTGTTTGACAAGAGGGTGACAAAGCAGTAGAATGTTATGGTTTATAATGGGATAGAAAACCTGTCTGGTGGGTGTCAAAATCTTTCATCATTTTGACTTCAAAGGTCTTTAAAAACATTTTATTTATTAATTTCCAACAATTTACAAGTACAAAACACTTGCACAAGAAAAACAGAGCTCAATCAAAAATAATGTTTATGCTTCAAATCTTAAAGTCAAGGAGATTTCTGAGCATTACAAATAAGTACAAGTAATACTACTTTTCACACACTTCTATATTTATTGTGCACCCTCTGTAACAGGAGAGGATTGGGAGAATAGTAACATAGTAACATAGTAGATGACGGCAGAAAAAGACCTGCACGGTCCATCCAGTCTGCCCAACAAGATAAACTCACATGTGCTACTTTTTGTGTATACCTTACCTTGATTTGTACCTGTCCTTTTCAGGGCACAGACCGTATAAGTCTGCCCAGCACTATCCCCGCCTCCCAACCACCAGCCCCGCCTCCCACCACCGGCTCTGGCACAGACCGTATAAGTCTGCCCAGCACTATCCCTGCCTCCCAACCACCAGCCCCGCCTCCCACCACCGGCTCTGGCACAGACCGTA